>NC_137069.1:21668457-21693457 GCF_032717465.1 Coenobita brevimanus
TTAGTTTAGTTTTTGATACGGCTGGTTATTAATGTCCCTCAGTACGTTATTTATGCAGAGTATAGCGATAGTGGAAGAATTTATGTAACATACAGAAGGGGACAGTGTTGTGTAAGAAACAAGTGCCAAAGAGACAATATTCCACTTTGAAGAAAAAAAATGACGAAGCGCTTACTGCATTGTGCTAGTGCAACAAAATCAATTATATGGATAACAGTTAAAGAGGCTTGTACAGTAGTTTTGATCATGCTGTTACTGTTGTTGTTAGAGTTGCTATTCTTATATCTGTCTTTCAATCTTACAGTAAACTTAAGTGAATCTGATGTTTATATATTTTCTAGGACTTTAAGATAAGGTGTAGGTAGTGTGCGTTTGATAAAAAAAAAAAAAAAAAATGCTTCTTATGCGGACGTAGTAATGCCCCTACCCCGCCACTACTTGTGCTGGCCCCTACCCCGCCACTACTTGTGCTGGCCACTACCCCGCCACTACTTGTGCTGGCCCCTACCCCGCCACTACTTGTGCTGGCCCCTATCCCGCCACTACTTGTGCTGGCCCCTGCACCACCACTACTTGTGCTGGCCCCTATCCCGCCACTACTTGTGCTGGCCCCTATCCCGCCACTACTTGTGCTGGCCCCTGCACCGCCACTACTTGTGCTGGCCACTACCCCACCACTACTTGTGCTGGCCCCTACCCCGCCACTACTTGTGCTGGCCCCTACCCCGCAACTACTTGTGCTGGCCCCCACCTCGCCACTACTTGTGCTGGCCCCTACCCCGCCACTACTTGTGCTGGCCCCTGCCCCGCCACTACTTGTGCTGGCCCCCACCCCGCCACTACTTGTGCTGGCCCCCACCCCGCCACTACTTGTGCTGGCCCCCACCCCACCACTACTTGTGCTGGCCCCTACCCCGCAACTACTTGTGCTGGCCCCTACCCCGCAACTACTTGTGCTGGCCCCCACCCCGCCACTACTTGTGCTGGCCCCTGCCCCGCCACTACTTGTGCTGGCCGTCTATTACAAACGCCACCTCTTTGAACATCTACATTTGTTTCGATATATTTTATTTTGTTATTGATTTCCTTCTATACTGTATATTCATTTTTTGATTATTTTATTTCACATTTTAAATACTTTTAAGATTTGCTCATGTAGTTCATTAATTTTTTAACAGAATATAAGTATACAAACAAATGTATTCATAGTTAAAACTCTTTTGTAAAAATCTAAATATATCATAATTTTCATCAATAATTTAATATCCTAAACAAATCATATGATCATCAGTAACATACAGTGGAACAGTAGCAACGTGAGGATCTTTGATACTGGTGACCAGCAGATCTACTATTCCTGCTGATATCCGTGTTGGCTTACTTATAAACCGGTTCATCCCAAAGGATTGAACAATGGATTCCACCTGACGGAGTCTGTCAATGTCACATGTATTAAAATCCCCAGTAAATATGATGGACGTAATATTGGAGCGACTCTTAATATCATTTGTGCAAATTGACATTCGACACTGAAGATGACCTTGAAGGAAGGGTCACAGGTCAACTCTGACATCATATTTAGAGTCACTATACATGACTTTCTATATAAGTTTATTACAACCTGTAAACCCATCTGCTAACGGGAAGGATATTAAAGTTTCAAAAATAGAAAACTGATCATAGGTCGGCCTTCTTGGACTTTTTCAAAATTTAGAAAAGACGGGCATCAACTTTTTATTTGGTCATACAATCATACAGAATATGGGAAAATTCCAGCAAATGGTTTCTGAGATCCAGGGTGAAACGGACGTACGGACATTACCTAATCCAAGCTTCCACTTCGTAAGAAACGATGTGGAATAGCAAAATAAAATTCTCGGGAAGAGGTGTTAGGGAACTTCCTTAACCGATGGGAATATGAGTCTCAGTCGGAGTCATAATTATTAACACTTCAGAATCCTACGACTGACTCTCTCTCTCTCTCTCTCTCTCTCTCTCTCTCTCTCTCTCTCTCTCAGTTGAATAAAATCGTCTGGTTTTAGCGAGGGGAAAATAATGCAAAAGTTGTGGGTACCACGAAAAAGGTATGCGAAATTCAGTCCGTGAAATTCTGGCCATTCCTATCGCCTGACGTTTATGGTGTGTGTGTGTGTGTGTGTGTGTGTGTAAGCAGACAGAAGCAAAAAACACTACTAAAGAAAACACGGGAGGAAACCTGAATACATATGACCTAAAATGCAGGGGAAACTCTAGAGAGAAATATTATACAGAGGAAAAACAGGAAAAAACACCACAGAATGGAAACTCAGAAAATAGTCACCGTTGAGGTAAGGTGAGGCAGGGTTAGGAAGGGTGAGACAGGGTAGGGTGAGGCAGGGTAGGGTAAGGCCGGGTGAGGCAGGGTAAGGTAAGGCGGAGTGAGGCAGGGTAAGGTGAGGTAGGACAGGGTGAGGCAGGCAGGGTGAGAAATTGTGGAGTAGACTGTAGCACCAGTCGAACAGGGCAGTACTCCCGAGGTGGATGGCAAGCTGGTGATAGGGAGAGCTGGAGCTCCCGTTTCACCAGCCCTCAGGACCTGATCCTGACCATCCTCCTTTGCTGAACATTTTCAGTGCTTTCATTTACACAGAGAGTAAGCCAGCATACTCTCTTAATACCTCTACCTTCAACTGTTTACACTACACTACATGCACATAAGACATCACACCTCTATTCCACTCTCTTAGCAATGGCCGCTGCAATTTTACTATCAAAAGAGGTGGTACCTCGGATTGCCACCACTGGCAGGGTAGGGCTGGCGGCACAGGGTCCTCCCGGTCGCCATCAAGCGACTGTGCCAGCAGCGACTAGTGCGATTTCAGGCCATGCTCGTCGGAGGAGAAGTGAAAATGCCGCCTTATTCTTCACCAAAGTCCGTGGGCTTAATACCAACTTAAATTCAGTCCATTTTTTCCTACAGTCCATATCCCCTCTGGCCTTATTCCTCACGGAACCACAAATCTCACCGTCTACTGAAATATCCCCTTATTTTTTTCCTGGTTACAATCTCCTCACAAACTTCCGTAATAAAGGTGGCACCTGTTGTTATATTAAATCCCAATATGCAGTTGACACCATTTTAAACTTCACTTCACATATCAAATCCCAATATGCAGTTGACACCATTTTAAACTTCACTTCACATATCAAATCCCAATATGCTGTTGACACCATTTCAAACTTCACTTCACGCAGTTTTGATTACTCACTGTATAAACTAAACTATAAAAATATCACCAAATATATCTGTGTAGTTTATCGCTCCCCCAATGCATCTTCTGAACCCAGTGTATTTGGTTCCATTTCCACACAGTTGAGTAACCTTAATCTTGCTCTTAACACCGAAATTACCATCTTGGGTGATTTTAACATACATAATGTTGAATGGTTATTGCACTCTGCCAAGACTGACGATGCTGGTCTAGAGTGCGAGCTGTTTGCAGAATCGTTTATGTCACGGGGTTTTTATAATATCACGGAGTTTTTAAAATAAATGGTTAAATATTATTTAAATTGATATTAATATTCAATAATATTAAAGAGCAGGGACAATGATTGTCTTGCTAAATCTTGCAACGATTCTCTAAGAACGAGAATTCAAAAACTTTCTCAACAGTACACAGCAGAGACTAATTACTCACAATTGCTGACTTACTGTACTGTTAGCCTCTGGAGAAAGTTACTTCACCCCTGACAATAAATAACTAATACTAATAATAATAACATCAGGTTCTTGCTGATGCATTAACTCCTGGCACAACGGATTTTAAGTTAATACAACAAGACTGGTCTAAGTACCAGTTATGAATAGTAAAACGTCTATGCAAGCTAGGAGCTATGTGGGAAATAAGCTTAATTCGGAGAAATGAAACAAGAGTTTACTTTACATTAAGCTCAAGAAAAGAACTGTTAAATTTATTGATTACAAAAAATAAATTTAACGTTACAATTCAAATCAAATTAATGAGACGCACTCACTCACTCACACAAAAGCTAAATACTTACGCCTAGGAAAAAACACCTTAACTAAACTCTTAAAACTAGGATTATACAAAAAGGAAATACCAGTCGATGAATGCTATGTATCACCCGAGGGGTGGGAGGACTGGATTAACTGTCTCAGTGGAGCTTGGGTGCTAGCGACCTCTCACACTTCTTGGAGCACAGGACCTTCCTCCGTCACAACAAACACTCGACTCACCAAGTCGTGGGAAAGAAAAGCGGAGCACTCGGCCGCATTTTCTAACGGTCGGGTGAGCAGGGGCGAACAATAAAAAAACAATAGTATCGCTCAGTACAGCACTTAGTGACGTTCATTAAATCGGTCACTTTTGAAAACGGTGACGAATGTTTTGAAAAGTATACTCCGAAATGGAGAGAGAAACGGTTAACTGAGCGATACACAGTGAGTTTTCCACTAATAGTTCGTGGCTTCTCACAAAAGGGAAATGTCGTGAATTGATTCGTGACATTACGCCCCTACAAAGTTAAATTTTTTCCTTATGGGAAAAAATTTGTGGATATATATATATATGTACACATCCTAACTCAGTCACACAAGATTCACACTGTGGTGTGTGTGCTATCCTGCTACAGGAGAAAGTCGCAGTCGCCAGTGAGCGAAAAAACCTCGTATTTACGTTAATAGAAGCAAGCTTGAGGGAAAAACTCCGTGACGACGGTGAAAATCCTGTACTCAGGTCAAACTGAGCGAAAAGTCACTACATTTACACTGACAACTAATTGTTGTGTAGCGTGGTGTATGTAATACATGGTGTAGGTGTGACAGTTGTAGTGTAACTGTACCTATGTGTAAAATGACATAGTAAATAATATGGCGATGACGAAGGCAGAGGAGAAGAGGCGGCAGTGTGCGGCAGACGATCAGCTGGCCCGCACAGCAAAACTGCTACACCCATTGCTGAACCTGCAAAACCAATTGAGGTGGAGCATCAAAAGTGTCAATGAGACAAAATTCTTATTAAGTTACAATTACTCTCTCTGCCTAGCAATCAGTACATGCTACGAAAAGTACGCTTTGGCTGAAAAATATGAGTGACAGCCTAAGCTTCGTACATTCGAGGTCGCCATTAATTATAGCACACGATTATGGTCGGCAAGTTGAGAATCCTTGTGCAAACTTGGGTCTTCCATAGCCTCAAGTCGCCTCTGCGGAGTTTTCACTTCCCCCTTAACCTACAATACAATACTTATATTAGTATCGGGGAGCTGAGAATCCTTGTGCAAACTTGGGTCTTCCATAGCCTCAAGTCGCCTCTGCGGAGTTCTCACCCCCCCCTTAACCTACAGTACTTATATTAATATCGGGGAGCTGAGAATCCTTGTGCAAACTTGGGTCTTCCATAGCCTCAAGTCGCCTCTGCGGAGTTCTCTCTCGAACTTCCCCCTTAACCTACAGTACTTATATTAGTATCGGGGAGCTGAGAATCCTTGTGCAAACTTGGGTCTTCCATAGCCTCAAGTCGCCTCTGCGGAGTTCTCTCTCGAACTTCCCCCTTAACCTACAGTACTTCTATTAGTACTGGGAAGCTGAGAATCCTTATGCAAACTTGGGTCTTCCATAGCCTCAAGTCGCCTCTCAACTTCCCCCTTAACTTACGGTACATAATATGTATGTACAGGCCCTGGACATAATGTGTCCTGTGGGGCCAATGGGCGAGACGTCAGGTCTGCACCCACTTCACCACTACCCTGTCTCTCAACTGACTCGGAGATTACAGGTGTAGTTACAAATGGCACAGGAAGGGCATATCCCTGATTAGTGGTGTTACTTTGACACACACTGCAGGAACGGACAAAACTATTTATGTCCCGTCCCATCCCTGGCCAGAAAAAGTCAGCTCGGATACGGCCCTGGGTCTTCCTTTTGCCCATGTGACCTCCTGAGACTGAACAATGACCCCATTGTAACACTGCTAGGCGGTACTTGGCGGGAACGACAAACTGCAGTCGAACCTCGCCCTCGGGTGTTCGTGAATCACGGTAGAGCCGTCCTTGTTTGCGAAGGAACTTGGCTCGACCTCCCCATGAATACTTAATCACTCGACCCTTTTGTTTGTTCCGCACGGCAGCAAGTGTCGGGTCAGAATGTTGTTCTTGGACAACATCTTGACTACACATCAGATCTTGCGGCGATTCAATGATCACTGGGGTGACACAGTCTGGAGCCTCAGTCATGGCTCGTGTTACCGCAGCAGCCGAAGTCTGAGTAGCGTCATCGGAGTAACTATCCTTGACTCCATTAATATTTCCAATGATGAGTTCAAATAAGGGTTCTGGCATGACAACTGCAAGTGTCGTACCAGTATAAAATGGAGATGCCACCTGGATACATGCCTCAGGGAACAATCTCACTGATCCATCAATAAGCTTTGCATGGATCTGTCGACCTGTATACTGCTCAGGCCGAACTAGACTCTGCTTGACAGAGCAACCTGAGGAACCATTGTCTCTCAGGACCTTCACAGGAATGTCTCCCACAAACCCTGGCTGAACAAGGAAGGTACTGTCACCTGTGGGAGGGCCTGTGGAGGAAGCAGCTAGCCACTCATGAGGCTGCTGAACTGATGTGGCAAACATTGTGCCTTGAGGGTTATAAGGAGATGGAACATTGGCCATCTGTGGAGGGGGGTTCACTGTCACTGTGGGACTAGTGAACTGTGGGGAAGTACCCACACTGGTAGGGACGTGACCTCCGTGCTGCTGCTGAGGAATGAAGGCTGCATTCACTTCCTGCCTCTTTTGAGCTGGTGGTGAAAAAGTTTGTCCCGACGGTCGGTTGCGTGGCTGATATTGCTGCTGGTTAGGGTACTTGTTGTACCCCTTCCACTCAGGTTTCTGAGTGTTTTGCCCCTGGTCCTTCCACTGCGGTTTTGGACCTTGGCCATTACTCTGAGAACGGCCTTGGTGCTGGGATTCAGTCTGAGACGGCTTCCCAGACTTGGCAGTATCTTTTCTGCTCCAGGTGTTTTGCTTACGAGCTTGATACCCGTATGCAGTAAAGAATGCATCAGCCTTTTCTGCCATTTGGCTAGCATCTTTCACCTGGCAGATCTTAAGCTGTGCTATGAGCTCAGCAGGCCACGACCTCTCTAGCTGTGTACGTAGCATAAGATCAATTATCCCCTCACGCGTGGAAGGAGTTTCATCTTTCTCCATCCACTCATTTAAGTAAGCTGTGAGACGATCAAGGAACTGAACAGCTGTCTCCTTGTCTTGGAGACGAGCTCGCATGAACTGAACTTTGGCGTCGTCTACTGTGAGACCATACGCCTTAATGAGTGCAGCTTTCATCATCTCATATGTGAGATTGTCTCCACGAATTCTGTGGAGAATATCGAGGGCAGGGCCCTCAAATAGGCTAAGAAACTGAAGCCGCTTAGCTGCCTCATCCAGTTGATATAAGTCTGCCATGCCCTCAAAACGAGCTATGTACAGCTCGATTCGCTCGCTTTCCTTGTATGAAGGAAGCTTGATGCGTGGGGTCGCCAGGACATGCGCAGGGAGAACGCTCGTGGAGCTTGGACCAACTGCACCAGACGTGTCTGAAGCCAAGGAATCTCGCTTGAGCTTCATCACTTCAAGTTCATGTTCTCGTTCTTTGTCTCGTTGTTCACGCTCGTATTCGCGCTGTTCTCGCTCGTGTTCGCGCTGTTCTCGCTCTTTTTCTAACTCGAGCTCGCGTTGTTTCTGCTCGTGTTTGCGCTGTTCTCGCTCTTTTTCTAACTCGAGCTCGCGTTGTTTCTGCTCGTATTCACGCTGTTCTCGCTCATACTTGCGCTGAATCTTACGCTCTTCACGGGCATCATTCTCGCGCTGCTGCTCCTGATTATGCCGTGAGAGTATATACTCTTTAATTTCGGTTGGGTCCGAAAGACCCATATCTTTGGCTTCCTGTAAAAATATGGTGGTAGCCATAGCGCTAATTTATTAAGCAAACCGAAACTGAGTACTGACTGCTTAACGACGAATACTAATAAACACAAGTAAAGAATACAGACACAAGCTAGTGGTGACCAGTCTTATCTAGTTAACTGGCAAAGAATAAATCAAAAATGTAAATGACTGGGAAGACTCACTGATAAACACAATGGGTACGCCGACTTCCCAGGAGCGAATAAAATCGTCTGGCGTTACCAAGAATAAACTAGAGTTAAGTACTCTATTGATTAATAAAGCAAAAACTCACCTGCTAAATTAACGGTAACCACCAGTAAACTTGTGCCTATAAACTTTAATGATAAATACCTAAATATGAATGAGTGAGCACTATCTCGTGAATAGCTTTAGAGCTAGGAGTTAATATCCTGGAATGAGGTCGCCAATTGTCACGGGGTTTTTATAATATCACGGAGTTTTTAAAATAAATGGTTAAATATTATTTAAATTGATATTAATATTCAATAATATTAAAGAGCAGGGACAATGATTGTCTTGCTAAATCTTGCAACGATTCTCTAAGAACGAGAATTCAAAAACTTTCTCAACAGTACACAGCAGAGACTAATTACTCACAATTGCTGACTTACTGTACTGTTAGCCTCTGGAGAAAGTTACTTCACCCCTGACAATAAATAACTAATACTAATAATAATAACATCAGGTTCTTGCTGATGCATTAACTCCTGGCACAACGGATTTTAAGTTAATACAACAAGACTGGTCTAAGTACCAGTTATGAATAGTAAAACGTCTATGCAAGCTAGGAGCTATGTGGGAAATAAGCTTAATTCGGAGAAATGAAACAAGAGTTTACTTTACATTAAGCTCAAGAAAAGAACTGTTAAATTTATTGATCACAAAAAATAAATTTAACGTTACAATTCAAATCAAATTAATGAGACGCACTCACTCACTCACACAAAAGCTAAATACTTACGCCTAGGAAAAAACACCTTAACTAAACTCTTAAAACTAGGATTATACAAAAAGGAAATACCAGTCGATGAATGCTATGTATCACCCGAGGGGTGGGAGGACTGGATTAACTGTCTCAGTGGAGCTTGGGTGCTAGCGACCTCTCACACTTCTTGGAGCACAGGACCTTCCTCCGTCACAACAAACACTCGACTCACCAAGTCGTGGGAAAGAAAAGCGGAGCACTCGGCCGCATTTTCTAACGGTCGGGTGAGCAGGGGCGAACAATAAAAAAACAATAGTATCGCTCAGTACAGCACTTAGTGACGTTCATTAAATCGGTCACTTTTGAAAACGGTGACGAATGTTTTGAAAAGTATACTCCGAAATGGAGAGAGAAACGGTTAACTGAGCGATACACAGTGAGTTTTCCACTAATAGTTCGTGGCTTCTCACAAAAGGGAAATGTCGCGAATTGATTCGTGACAGCTTAATCTCACGCAACTGGTAAAGCAACCAACCAGAATACCAGATAATCCTGACCATAATGCCCATCTTTTGAATCTGTTCCTGACAAATAATCCAGATCAGTACAGGATAGAGGTATTGTCTCCACTTGGATCCTCTGACCACAATCTCATCAAAGCCTCATTACTTAGCCCCCCCAAACCTCCCCATTCTGAACCTGTCAGGGTGACCCAATGGCACTTTGATAGGGCAAACTGGGACGAATTTAGAAATTATCTTGTTGACATTCCATGGCAGTCTTTCTTCTCTAGCAATGTCAATTCTACCCAGTCCCACATTTGCGATTTAATACTAGCTGGTATGGATTTATTCATACCAAGTCAATAATTCACTAAAAGATCGAACTTTCCAAAACTGTTTGATAGCAACTGTGCCAGAGCAACAGCCCAAAAGTCTTCAGCATATAACTATTACTTGAAATCAAAAACATCTGAATCACTCTCTCAATTTAAAATTGCTAGAAACCATGCAAAAGCTGTAATAAATCTTGCTAAATCAAACTTTCTTCAAAACCAAGCATCAAAACTACTTAGCAACCCTAATGACAATAGAATATTCTGGTCAACTCTCATTTCTTTCAATAATAACTTTAACAAGTCATCATCCACTCCCCCATAAAATCTCCAGATGGCAACATTACTAATGACCCGTGTGGGAAAGCAGATATCTTTGCCAGTACATTTGCCAGAAATTCTACCTTAGAGGAAGCCAGCCAGAATGTTACAGCACTAGAACTTGCCTCTCCCGACATTGTTCCACTTAAGATACAGACAAGGTATGTGAAATCCATCCTAGACAATTTACCTACCAACAAAGCTCCAGGCTCAGGTGGAATTCCACCTATTGTTTTGAAAAAGTGTTCCCCAGAACTTGCCTCTGTTCTTGCAAAATTATTCAGACTATGCATACGTACTTCTTCATTCCCTAATTCGTGGAAAGAAGCCAATATCCACCCAATTCCAAAGAAAGGAAGTTCCTCTGACCCCTCTGATTACAGACCAATAGCTGTCACATCTTCTCTTGGTAAGGTTTTTGAAACTGTAATTAATAAGCAAATAGTTAAACATCTTGAATCCAACAACTTAATTAGTGATAGACAATATGGTTTTCGCCAAGAAAGATCCACCATTGATATACTAAATCTCCTAACTCATACCATCCATCAATCAGTTGATCTACATGGTGAAACTCATGCAGTAGCCCTGGATATTCTAAAGCTTTCGACAGAGTGTGGCACCGTTCCCTGTTGTCCAAACTCCCTTGCTATGGACTAAACTCTTTTGTTCCTTTGATTTCCTCGTATCTCAGCAATAGAAAAATAAGAGGAAAAGTAGATGATGTATATTCCACTTTCCACTCAGTTAACGCTGGTGTGCCGCAGGGATCAGTTCTGGCACCAACCCTGTTCCTCTTCATATTAATGATCTCTTATCTGTCACCCACAATCCCATCCATTCCTATGCAGATGACTCAACATTTCATAGTTCATTCACACTCAGACATTCATTTGCAAAGTCCGATATCTCTAACTCTCACCTCAGTACAGCCATCTCTTTAAATCAAGACTTATCCACGATCAGTGAATGGGGACAAAACAATCTCGTTTCATTTAATGCTAGTAAAACTAAATATATACAATTTACTAATAGGCAGATATTGCCAGAATCGTATGTTACCTTCAATGCTACAAATATTCTCATTTCCAAAAGTATTGAAATTCTCGGCATCTCACTTGACAATGCCCTCAGCTGGACCTCTCATGTCAGATCACTTGCTAAAACCGCCTCAAAGAAACTTGGATTATTGTACAGAGTCCGTAACTTCTTCACTGATGAGCAGTTAGTTATCATTTATAAGAGTCATGTGAGCTCTCAGCTTGAATACTGCTCACCCTTGTGGAGCGGATGTGGAGAGGTTGCATTAAAACAAGTAGACAAAATTCAGAACAAAGCTGTTAGAATTATTAATAACCCTGCTATTACTAATAAACTACCTCCCCTACAAGTAAGATGGAATGTTGCCTCCCTTGCGTTATTTTACAGATATTTCTACAGCAAATGCTCAGTCGAAGTTGCGTCCATGTTGCCACCTCTCCATGCCTTCCCTCGTGCTACACGGGCAGCTGGCAGCGCTCATGACTGGAATGTCACTCAGCCATACTGCAGAACTTCTGCCTATCAGAATTCTTTCATTCTCCGAACTGCATCTCTCTGGAACTCGCTTCCCCAGAGTTGTTTCCCTCCAAACTTCAACCTACTGCTGTTCAAGTCTAATTGTTACAGATGTTTTATGAACAGCGGACACCAGTAATCTGGTGCATGGATTTTTTTTTATTCATTTGTTTTTCCTTCCTCTGTTCTGTTATTTAAAAAAAAAAAAAAAAAAAGCAGGGTGAGACAGAGTGGGGTGAGGCAAGGTAGGGTAAGGCAGGGTGAGGCAGGGTAATGTGAGATTGGGCAGGGTGAGGCAGGGTAGAATAGAGTAGGAAAAGTGAAGCATGGTAGGGTGACGCAAAGCAGAGGGAGACAGATCAGGGTAATACAAGGTAGGATTAGGTAGGACAAGGTGGGCTAGGTTAAGGTGAGGCAGAGTAGGGTAAGGAAGGATGGAGGGAGACAGGGCAGGGTGGAGTAGAGTAGGGTGAAGCAGGGTAGGGTGCCAGGGTAGGGTAAGGCAGGGTAGGGTAAGGCAAAGGAGGGTGAGACAAAGTAGGGGGGGGGGAGGGCAGGGTGTCAGGGTAAGTTAAGGCGACGCAGGGAAAGATAAAGCAAGGCAGAGTAAGGTAGAGTAAGGGAAGGCAAGGAGAGGCAGGGTCGAGTGAGGCAGGGCAGGGTGAGGCAACGTAGGGTAAGGCAGTGTAGGGTGAGGCAGGGCAGGGTTAGGCAGGGTAGGGTGTCGGGGCAAGGTAAGGCGACGAAGGGACAGGTAAACAAGGCAGAGTGAGGTAGTGTAAGGGAAGGCAAAAGGTGAGGCAGGGTCAAGTGAGGCAGAGCAGGATAAGGCAATGTAGGGTAAGGCAGGGTGAGGCGGGGGGGAGCTGGCTGGACAGATTAATGCCCACCTTGGGAAAAGAAACTTTAGGTAAATTAAAGATACAGACACCCACCCACCTAACCACACACACACACACACACACACACACACACACACGCACACATATGCACGCGCGCTCGCACAGCACCCCTTCCTTCCCATTGGCAAGAAATCCTAAGTGAAATAATACCAAGCTTCATGATTTGCAATTAATGGTCCATTATGCAAGAGTGTGCCATATGTCCAGGTGCCCGGCCCTTCTCTTCACCCCCACTCCCCCACCACCCCACCCCAACCCTCCATCCCTACCCCGACCCCCTCTTTAAACTCCACACCAAAACCCCAAAACCCGATCACTTTACCCCACCCCACCCCCACTCCCTCGTCACCCCTCACCCCAACCCCTACCTCTTCTTTAAACCCCAGAACCTCACCCCACCCCACCCAACCCACACCCGTTGTCCTCCTACCCACACCAAGCCCACACACCACATCCCTGAACCCCACAAACCCCACCCCCAATATCGTCATTTTCTGCCACTGAGCTGTAACAATTAACACAAGAATGTGGTGCTAATCACGAAGAAGTGCTGTGAAAAAGATGTAGAGCCATAGTATTGTATTCCATCACTTACCTAAAACACTAAATCAACATTATAATATGGTGCTAGTCACGAAGAAGTGCTGTGGGAAGGATAGAAAGCTCTTGTATTTTTCTGCTAATGAACTGTAACTAACGAATAACACTAGAATGCGATGCTTGTCACGAAGAAGTGCTATGAAAAAGATGTAGAGCCGCAGCACTGTATATCGTCATAGATTAACACTAGAATATGGCGCTAGTCACAAAGAAGTGCTATGGGAAGGACGTAGAGCCGTAGTATTGTCTTATTCTGCCACTGAGCTACGTGAAATTAGCAGGAAAAGGAAGCAAATCTCTGCCAAGTTAAAGTGAATGAAGTGTAATGATTTATCTTGTATATCGCCCTCCTACACACCTGATGAGGCAATAAAGGATGGGATGATGGATGGATGGATGGATGGATGGATGGAGAGAGGGAGGGAGGGAGAGGTAGGTGGGATGATGGATGGATGGAGAGAGGGAGGGAGGGAGAGGTAGGTGGGATGATGGATGGAGGGAGGGAGGGAGGGGTGGGATGATGGATGGATGGATGGAGGGAGGGGTGGATGGATGGATGGATGAAGGGAGGGAGGGACGAAGGGAGGGCTGGGTGGGTGGATGGATCGGTGAGGTGAAGGGAGGGAGGGAGGCAGGAAGGTAGCGAGAGATGGTTAGATAAATGGAAGGATGGATATACATAGATAGATAGATAGATAGATAGACAGATAGATAGACAGACAGATAGATAGATTGGTAGACAGGTAGATAGACTGACAGATAGATAGATAGATGGATGGAGAACGGGAGGGAGGGAAGGGTGAATGGATGGAAGGAAAGATGGATGGATGGCCGGATGGATGAGTGGGTGACTCTTGCTATAGTCAGTTAGTTTTCACCTGAGAGAACTGGACCACTACCCCTTATTAAGCACAAAGTCGTGGTTGCATAAAATTCGAAGACCTTTACTTATGAGGTAGATATGAGTCTCCTTGGTTACTAGTCAAAGAAGTCCTCCAACTGAGCTAATGGAGATTGAAGATTTTTGGCAGAATGAACACTCTATCTTGAAACCAGACATTTTTTTTTTTTTTTTACTCTTTCATCAACCTTTTCATTATTAAAAAAAAATTGTTCAGAACATAAATACGATAATCTATATGTAACAAATATATATCAAGAACACAAGAACATAACAAGAAAGGATAACTGCAGCAGGGCATGATGGTCCACACTAGGCAGCTCCTTCAAGACAGTGACTAAACTACTAGGATATGACAAGGATAGTACAGAAAGAGGCTCGCAAGAATAGGATGTTATTATATCGGAAGGGTTAATAGTCTGTACTGGTCTTCCACACACACACACACACACACACACACACACACACACACACACACACACCACTAATGCCATCATAACAGTTCTGAATGAGACAACCACAGCATATATTGGGTATGGGCAGTGGGTCTTAGGGTACAAGTGGTGATATTTAAATGTGTGTGTGTGTGTGTGTAAATGATGTGCACCTGATGGGCAGAGATTGGGAAGCCTTACACAAGAGGTAACCGGATTGTGGCCACTCATCTCTTACCCTACAAGTGCTGACGGGAGGGGGATTTGCGCCCCCTCCCCATCCATCCCCCCTCCCCCCTCCCCTTCCCTCTCCCTCTCTCTATTCATGCCTCACCCTGTCTCACCTTACCCTGCCCTGCCTCACTCTTACCTCACCCTTCCCTTCTTTCCCCTACTCTGCCTCCCTTACCGTGCATCGCCTTACCTTACCTTATCGTGCCCTGCAACATGCAACCCTGCCTCACCCAGTTCTGCCTCGCCCTACCGTGCCTCGCCCTGTCCTACCTCACACTACCTGCCTAACCCTATCCTAAGTCACCCTATTCTGTCTCACACTATCCTGCCTTACCCTGCCCTGCCATACTGTTCCACTCCCATTTCCCTTCCTCTCCCCTCCCCTCTCCTCCTTTCCTTTCCCTTCTCATCCTCCTACTCCCCCCCCCCTCTCTCTCTCATATCATAGACTTCTTATGCTTTACATTCATTCTATCCTTTTTTTCCTTTGCTTTTGGGATAGGTTCCTTGGCAAGATAATGTCTATGCATTAGTACAGGAACATGCCAAAGTCACTCTAGGTATTTATTTTTAGGGTCTGTCTGTCTGTCTGTCTGTCTGTCTGTCTCTGCATATTCGGTAAAACCGACCTCGTCTCTTTCGCCCCTACAGATCTGATAATGGACCACAGCTGCACCGGGGCCGAGAGCAGATGGAAGCCGAGACCTCCACACACACACACACACACACACACACAAACACATACACACTGTTACGGAACAGAGAAAGATAATGTACACTTTAAGTGAGAATACTAAAAATCACTACTGTCCCGTAAAGTTCCAGGTTCAAAACAAAGAGTTAGGTAAAATTACAAGTTAAGTTTAATGCTCAAACTAACAACAAAACATTCAGGACTCATAAGGATAATATAATGGCAAAAAACAGGTTAAATATATGGTTAACTGCAATAGCCTCTATTAACACGAAATTAGCAAGAGTAAATTTATCTAAGTCAGCCCTGATAAAATGAAAATACACTGGGTAATGCTCAGTTAATGCAAGATAAATTATTACAGATACAAACTATTATTAATGATGACTGACAAAGAACCCTTACACAAATTACAAAAACCTTACAAGGCCTAAGAATTAACCTTATGCTACACAGTACAAGAAAAAATGCAACAACAGTTATACTCAAATTACACAGCTGCTAGATGGTTGGAGACTTCCTGAGCACTCACAACAATAACTGTACAGGGGAGGACAGAGATGTGAACGAAATGAGGAGTAGATCTAAGTGGCAATTAATGCAGAGACTGAGCTCATTATATAGGGGCCGGCAGAGCTTGATACAACTTGTAAGAAGGACGCGCAAATGAAGCCATGGGGACAAAGAGCTGAAAATCCTGCTCTAACAACAGAAAGGACGACTTACTCTAACGGTAGAAGGGGGGAACTGAGGCAGAACACGCTCGTGATCAAACAGGCAGCACACTGTACGTTAGAATTACAGAAAGGATGATGAAATCATAGGCTATGTAACACCTCCCCACAAAGAAAAAGAAATTTACAAAGGAAATTTCTTATTACTCTAAAACAATCTGTATATGGCATTACAGAACATTCAAAAGTCTTTCCTAATGTTACAAAACATGAGATCTCCCTAGCACGTTCAGTCATAGGTACTTGCCAGTATCCCTTTAACAAATCAAACTTACTTATGTACCTAGCCTTTCCGATCTTGTCTATGCAATCTTCCACACGAGGGAGAGGGTAAGTGTCTGTTTTGGTTATCTGATTAACACGTCTGTAGTCAATGCAAAGCCACTGTGACCCACCTGGCTTAGGGACCAGAGTGACAGGAGAACTCCACTCGCTCTGACAGGGCTCAATCATCTTGTGGTCCAACAGGTAACCAAGCTCCTTCTGGATGAGAGGAACTTTCACTGGGTTCACACGGTAAGGAGGCAATTTAATTGGCTTTGCGTCTCCAACATCGACATCATGCATCAACACAGTGGTTCTTCCTGGAGTGGCACGGAACACTTGCGGGTACTCCTGCAGTAATGCCGAAAACTCCTGCCTTTCCTCGGGAGGTAGATGAGAAAGCTTAGTCTGGAGATCATTCATGATATCAGGATTCTTCCCCAAACTATCACTCAGGCTCATGCTGCATGGGAGAGCTTCACTTGCAGACTCGGGTGGAACAGCTACAGTGCAGACTGGGTTATTTTCGTCCCGCCTGTGATATAACTTTAGCATGTTGATGTGACAAAGTTGCTTGTTCTTTCTACGATCTGGTGTGGCGATGACATAGTTGACATCACTGAGTTTCTTCTCCACGACATAAAGACCACTAAACTTGGCTTGAAGAGGTTGCCCATGCACCGGTAGCAGAATCAAAACCTGATCTCCTGGCTGAAAGTGGCGTAACCTGGACTTCTTATCATACCAAGTCTTCATCTTCTCCTGAGCAGCTCCTAAATTCTCTCTCGCCAACTGTAAAGCAGTGGACAGCCATTCTTTGAACTTCATCACATACTCCAGCAGGTTGACGTCATCTTCCTCCGACAGCCAGCATTCCTTGAGTAGCTTAAGGGGTCCTCTTACTTCATGGCCAAACAGTAGTTCAAAAGGTGAGAAGCCCAGTGATTCATTTGGAGATTTTCTTGCGGCAAACACAACGAATGGAAGACCTTTATCCCAGTCTTTCTGATGTTCCAAACAGTATTTCTTGAGCATCGATTTGAGTTTTGATGATATCTCTCCAATGCTCCTTGGGTCTGGGGATGGTAAGCTGAAGACGTGATCTGGGAGATGCCCAACTCTTTCAGAGACTGCTTGAAAACATTTGACATGAAATTACTTCCTCGGTCTGACTGTACCTCCTTGGGCAGACCAAACTTTGTGAAGAACCTAGCATTTCCTTAACCACGTTCTTTGCTGAGATATTTCTAAGTGGAATGGCTTCAGGATAACGAGTAGCCACATCAATCAGGGTCAACACATAAGAAAATCCTGAAGAAGGCTTAGGAAGAGGGCCCACAATATCCACCAACACACGGGTGAATGGAGCCTCAAAAGGAGGAATGGGAACTAGAGGTGCAACCTTTTCGGTCTGATTACACTTCCCCACAACTTGACAGGTGTGACAAGACTTACAATACCAGGAAACATCCCTGAAGATACCTGGCCAGTAGAAGTGTTTCAAAATGCGTGCCACAGTCTTCCTCACTCCAAGGTGTCCTGCCAAACTGGAATCATGAGCCACTCTAATGATATCCTGCCTACAAACACGAGGGATGACAACTTGATGTACAACCTCCCATTCACAGTCGGCTGATGCTGTTGGGGGTCTCCACTTCCTCATAAGTACTCCTGACTTTACATAATAACAAGTAGAAGCACCGGCTGACTCTTCTTCACTGTAAGCAGAGTTAGCTAGACCTTTCAACTCAGGGTCAGCAACCTGCAACTCAACCAACTCTTGATGAGACAAATTATCAACACTACGGGGTACTGCCTCATCTGGTGAGTGGTCCAAATTAGCAAGAAAAGTGTCAGCTAGGATAACATCATCATCATCATCATTATCCTCTAAATCACCAGTAACTTTAGACTTAGCCCTAGTGACAGCACATGCAGGGAACACATCAGGGACATCACAATCCTGGGACGCAGCCACTGGCTCACCAGACAACTGAGGAGCTGAACACACTTGACTTCCACCAATATCATTTCCAAGTAAGAAAGTTACACCTGACATTGGGAGTGTCTCAACCAACCCAACCATAACGGAACCATTAACAAAACCAGACTCTAAATTCACTCTGCACAGAGGGACAGAGAAGTAATTATTCCCTACACCTTGTAAGATTACAGTTTCATCAGAGGAATTAACATTAGAGCCTAGAACACTGGTCAGCATAAGGGATTGGCAAGCACCTGTATCACGATATATTTGAACTGATTTCCTGTCATTACTGTCCAGAGGACTGACAAAACCATCAGACAGGAAATTAGCACATGAACTCTTGAGAGTGTCACCCACGTTACTGCTCAAAAGAGGAGCTCCATCATGAGAATTTAAGTTACCCCTCAAAGCAGGTTCAGTTAACTCAGTTAAAGAATTCTGGGAACTCTCAAGGGTGGACACTAGACCAATTGACTGAATATTTAAAGACTCCTTTTTGTTCACATCACGCTGTCTCCTGAAACATTTCTCCGTAGTATGACCAAGCTTACTACAATAAGTACATTTACTTTTCTGAAATCTAGAGGTGAAGCTGGTATTAATTCCTGAGAAACATCATCTTTATTCTCTTTCCTGTTACCTGTACTCTGAGTAGAGACAACGTACTTACTCTCAGCTTTCTCTTTTTCTTTAGAATGTCTCTTGTGATTGAGAAAATATTCATCAGCTAAAACTGCAGCATCAGACAAATTATCTATCCTTTTCTCATCAAGATATAGGCTTACATCTTTATAAATACACCTCTTGAAGTCCTCCAGCAAAATCATCTGCTTAAATTTGTCAAAATCAGAGTCCACATTCTTAGAATTTAACCACTGCTCTAACAGATCTTCTTTGATTTTTGCATACTCAACATGGGATTGCTTATCTTGCTTGTAAGTTGTCCTAAATTTTACTCTATAGGCTTCAGGAACAAGCTCATAGGCCTTAAGAATCAAGCTCTTAACTACATCATAATTATCAGATTGATCCTGAGGCAAAGATGCATAAGTTACTTGAGCTTTACCGGTGAGAACAGTTTGAAGGAGTACTGGCCAATACTCCTTGGGCCAATTAAAACCTGTAGCTACCCTCTAAAACAACTGAAAATACTTTGTTAAATCAGATTCATTAAAAGGAGGGACAAGTTTAACATTTTTAGCCACATCAAAATCATCAGAGCTAGATGATCCAGTTCCACATTGTTTCATGCGATACTCATGGTCTGCCTGAATTCTAGCAAGTTCAACTTGTGCCTCAACCTCCTTAGAACGGGCCTGAAATTCAGCCTCCTTAACACAAGCCTCCTTAGCCTGAGACTCAGCCTCCTTAGCACGTGCTTGAAATTCAGCTTCCTTCACACGAGCCTCCTGCAGAGCTAGCTGTAAATTAGCTAATTCAGTCTGCGTTTGCTCATTTGGAGGAGTTACATTAAACAAGCTTTCATTAATCATGTCAACAATTTGATCTTTAGAATGATGAGAGCGAACAGCAATTCCCAATTGTTGAGCAACAAGCTTAAGTTCATTCTTTGTTCTGTTTTCTACATCCAACACTGTTTGCACATTTGACAAAAAATCTTTGGCTTCATCAAGTGTAGTAATAGTAGACATCATGAATAAGTAACAGTCACAAAATATCAAGCAATATCCTTATGATAATATCCTGAATATCCTGATAAGAGGTCGCCAAATTTATGTTACGGAACAGAGAAAGATAATGTACACTTTAAGTGAGAATACTAAAAATCACTACTGTCCCGTAAAGTTCCAGGTTCAAAACAAAGAGTTAGGTAAAATTACAAGTTAAGTTTAATGCTCAAACTAACAACAAAACATTCAGGACTCATAAGGATAATGTAATGGCAAAAAACAGGTTAAATATATGGTTAACTGCAATAGCCTCTATTAACACGAAATTAGCAAGAGTAATTTTATCTAAGTCAGCCCTGATAAAATGAAAATACACTGGGTAATGCTCAGTTGATGCAAGATAAATTATTACAGATACAAAATATTATTAATGATGACTGACAAAAAGAACCTTACATAAATTACAAAAACCTTACTAGGCCTAAGAATTAACCTTATGCTACACAGTACAAGAAAAAATGCAACAACAGTTATACTCAAATTACACAGCTGCTAGATGGTTGGAGACTTCCTGAGCACTCACAACAATAACTGTACAGGGGAGGACAGAGATGTGAACGAAATGAGGAGTAGATCTAAGTGGCAGAGACTGAGCTCATTATATAGGGGCCGGCAGAGCTTGATACAGCTTGTAAGAAGGACGCGCAAATGAAGCCATGGGGACAAAGAGCTGAAAATCCTGCTCTAACAACAAAAAGGACGACTTACTCTACTATAACGGTAGAAGGGGGGAACTGAGGCAGAACACGCTCGTGATCAAACAGGCAGCACACTGTACGTTAGAATTACACAAAGGATGATGAAATCATAGGCTATGTAACAACACACACACACACACACACACACACACACACACACACACTGCTGTTTTTCTGTATCTCACTCTCCTACACTTTTCCTTAACTTTCGTTGTTACTATTTAACCCCTTCTCTCTCTCTCTCTCTCTCTCTCTCTCTCTCTGTCTGATGATTTAACAGGCCACTTTATTAATCTGAGCGAGTTATCATCACAGACATTTTGCATTATTTATTTCTTCCGCATTACTCAGTTCATGAAGAGAAAGAAACATTTATCAGTAAAAATATATATACATTCTCTCACTAGGGCTCTGTACAGAAACCGAATTTTAACTCAGTAAATATTAAAATTAAAACAAAAATGCATTATCCACACATTCAGCAAGCATTGTGTGGTTATACCAGTACTTCTTTTGCAAAATATGGCAAGGAACAGGATGAGATGGAGGCGAGTTGTTTGTGGCCACCCCTTACGAGATTGAGGCGTCTGGCAAGAGACTGATAGACAGATTTTAATAATTTTATAATAAATCCAACTGCACACTGTTCTGTATAAACAGTATATATTAATCTGTCCATTGAAATCACAAAGACAAGCTGTAGGACAGAAACCAACAGCTTTTCATACAGATGCAGGGAAATATTAGCATTAGTGTTGTCAAAATATGTGTGTGTGTGTGTGTGTGTGTGTGTGTGTGTGTGTGTGTGTGTGTGTGTCAATGATTGGTTGTCTGACTGATATAGACAGATAGGCAGACAGAGAGGCACAGACAGACAGGCAGACAGACCGGTAGACAGGCAGACAAGTAGACAGGGATGGAGGTCTGTTGGTCAGGGAAAGGGCCAAGTGATTTTTCAGGTTGCTTTGGCCTTTCTCATGAGGAGAAGAGGAGAAGATTGAGGAGTATATGTAAGAGAAGGAGAAGATTGAGGAGTATAAGCAAGAGGAGGAGATGACTTAGAAGTATATGCAAGACAAGAAGATTGAGGAGAAAATGCAAGATGAGGAGAAGACTGAAAAATATATGCAAGAGGAGGAGAAGATTGAGGAGTATATGCAAGAGGAGGAGAGGAGTGAGAAGGAATCAATGTAACTGTAGTAATACATCAGTCACCAAAGCTATCACCATGACCATCACCATCACCATCACAGTCACCACCATCACCACCATCACCATCTTTTCGATGTTCACCATGACAGTCACCACCACCACCACCACCATCATTACCATCTTTTCGATCCTTACCACCACAGTCACCACCACCACCATCATTTCAATCTTTACCACCACGGTCACCACCACCATCACCACCACCACCACCACCACCACCTTTTCCATCATTACCACTACCACCACAGCCACCAACACATCCCACACAACACACTAAATTAAATCAATGTTGGCTAATATTTAAATCTATTAAGTCCGTTTCGATGGGACGTGACGATTTACCTATATATATATATATATATATATATATATATATATATATATGATAGACAACTTGATAGACAGATAGATACATATAGCTATAGATGTAGAGAGAGAGAGAGAGAGAGAGAGAGAGAGAGAGAGAATAATTTTGTATTTTACACCTTAACATTTGCTTGTATGGCATTTACTGTATATATCTTCAACATAAGCAGTCTGCATCAGTAACACACTACAAAATACTGAGGTGCAAAGTGCAGAATATTTCGTTAAGAAACTGGCATTACAAAGTCTCCAGAAGTACTTGGTAGACGACACTAAGACTAGAAAAGGGAAAAAAAATGAAATTAGAATTAGGGCCTTATTTTCTTTTTGATTTTCCTCCCTCTTTACAACACCTATTTTGCATGTCTAATATTAACATCTACCCCCTATGTTCAACCCAGAGAAAAAATTTTCAATGGTCTATCACAACTCGTTTATTTATCAGTTATTCTATATATATATATATATATATATATATATATATATATATATATATATATATATATATTGCTCAACCTACCTGTCTGTCCAGATTATCTATCAAGTTATCTATCTGTCTATCGACTCCCTCCCTCCCTTTTTGTCTTTCTCACTCTCTCCATCCTTCCATACCCACTCAATTCGTCATTCATTTTTCTCTCTATTTCTTTTCTCTTATTTCCTCCTGCTACCTACCCTCATCTTCCCTCTTATCAACCTATCTGTCTGTCGTCTGTCTATCCATCTATCTATCTATCTATCTATCCAGGCGTTCCTTAATTACAGCTTCAGTAATTCTAACTATATATCCCTATCACAACTCCATCCGCGATAGGCATAAGTCTTCTTTTTCTTCTTCCTTTACCCTCCTTTTCTTCCTCTCCACGTTCACCTCCACCCCCTCCACGTTCACCTCCACCCCCTCCACCTTCACCTTCCCCTCCTCCTCCTCCTCCTCCTCCTCCACCACATTCTTGTATATTTCTCAAGGGTCGTCTTAAATCCACCTCAATTAATCATTCAAGGAGCCTCCAAGACATCACCTCCAGTCACCCATTACTCACGGCCAAAAAATAATATTCACAAATCATAAGGAGACTTGAGTGGCCAATTCTGGTGCTTAGCTTGTGTGTGTGTGTGTGTGTGTGTGTGTGTGTGTGGGTGGGTGGGTGGGTGTGTTTCTTCATCGCTTGGGTTTTTCTGTCTGTCTATCTCCATATCCACTTCAACCTGTTTGCTTGTGTGTTTGTGTTTTTCTGCCTTTCCAAGCCTCTGTCTGCTTGTGCCTGTCTCTCTCTAACCTCTCCTGCGTTTGTCTGTCTTTCTATCTATTTCTCAGGCTGTCTTTGTCATTTTCTCTATCAATTTGTCTGTCAGTATGTCTCTATGTCTGTCAGTCTATTTGCTTTTATGTTTGCGTCTGTCTGCCTGCCAGTCTGTTTTTAGGTCACTGTCTGTCTGTCTTTGTCTGTCTGCCTGTCTATTTGTCTGTCTGTGTGTATATCTATCTCTGTCCTGTGTTTACTTCAATCTGTCCGTCTATCTGTGTCTATCCATCTGTCTGCCTCTCTCTCAATTCACGGTATATATGTTCGTGTCTGTCTGTCTGTCTGTCTGTCTGTCTGTCTGTCTGTCTCTCTCTCTCTCTCTCTCTCTCTCTCTCTCTCTCACCCTTGCACCAGCCTTGGAACGTGTTGTCCTGTCTCCGTCATCGTCGTCGTTTCAGAAAGTTTCGTATCGTTCGGTAGATGTTGGTTCCGTGGCTTTCGTTCCCTGGGTCTCGTTCCGTCGTTCCCCTCACCTTCCCCTACCCCTTCTGTTCCACGAAAGGAGGAAGAAGGAAGAGGAAGTTCACCATTTTATATATACTCTTGATATTTTTTTTTTTTCACCCTCTCGTCTGCTGTCGTTCAACTTACTCAGCATCCTACTGAGAGAGAGAGAGAGAGAGAGAGTGGACAATATACACGTATTTATCAGACCTATGTTGGTTTTGGTTTTCCCTTTGTTTATTTTGCCTGCAGACTTCCACCTTCTAGTTAGTCTCATCAGTAAATAAATAAATAAATAAATAACATAGCTTTAATGCTAACAATGGGGTGACATTAATGGGCGTGTTAACACCACAAGACACATTTTATATCACTTTATCGTTCATATCCAGAAATGATGAAAAACACACTTGCGTTTCACATTTTTCTAAGTAATTATGGGATTAAAAGATTGCACAAATGTTCTATCTGTTTATCTAGCAGCAAGACGCCTTAATCCCGTAAGGCAGTGGTTCTTAACCTATGGGTCGCGACCCAAATTTGGGTCGCCAAGCCATTTGGAGTGGGTCGCCAAGAGACAAATATATTACTGACATTATTAATATTGTATACTGTTACTTTTTAACATATTACCGTACTTGTCCATACATCACACTTTACATTCTCTCTCTCTCTCTCTCTCTCTCTCTCTCTCTCCCCTACAGTAGGCGATTGTATTTGGCTTAAAAAAAGATTATTACCATGCACACAACTGGGAGTAGCGTACCGGTACTGTATATTTTATATTTTAAAACTTAACCGTTTTCATTTCGGAGTAATGATGGCCAGCTCATGGCTTACGTACGGTACCGAGGTCCAGAAGACATGGAAGAGGAATTTCTGTTCTGTTGGCCATTACACACAACCACAACCAGAGA
>NC_137069.1:21698457-21708457 GCF_032717465.1 Coenobita brevimanus
GAGTCTGCTGCCAGACGGGTGCTACGCGCCCGTCGTAGAGGTGGAGGAATGCAAGCAGACAGTTCAGAGGAGCAGTGACCATTAAGGTAGCGATAGAAAAGAGATAAAGATGCAACAGTGTGGCGACGAGACAGAGGTTGAAGGGAGTCAGTAAGAGGAGGAGAGTTAATGAGACGAAAAGCCTTTGACTCCACCCTATTGAGAAGAGCTGTATGAGGGGAGCCTCCCCACACATGAGAGTTGTACTCCACACAGGGGCAGATAAAACCCCTGTATAGAGTCAACAATTGCGCAGGGGTAAAGAAAGAGCGGAGTTGGCTTAGCACACCCAATCTCTTGGAAGCAGATTTTACAAGAGATGTAATATGATCTTTCCAAGATAAGTCCCGAGTAAATGAAACCCCAACCATGTTCAAGGATGATGTAGGATTAAGCTGAATATTATTAAACATTAGTGGGTATACCTGTGGAAGATTTTGTCGGGTTGAAAGGTGTAAGAACTGAGTCTTAGATGCATTAAAGACAACCATATTATTTTTACCCCAGTCAGAGATACGAGCCAAGTCAGACATTAGGTGTGCCATAGCCTCATCCCTTGTTTGTTGAAGTAACTGTTGAGATGGGCGTTGCGGGAACCGAATGGAAAGGTGAAGGGTGGAGTCATCAGCGTATGAGTGGATAGGGTTAGATGTACAGCTTAGAAGATCATTGATGAATAAAAAGGTAGAGAGTTGGTGATAGGACAGAGCCCTGAGGAACACCACTGTTGATAGATCTAGGAGAAGAACGATGGCCGTCTATAACAGCGGCTATAGAACGACCAGAAAGGAAGCTAGCGATGAAGGCACAGATAGAAGGATAGAAACCGTAGGAGGGCAGTTTGGAAATTAAAGATTTATGCCAGACTTGATCGAAAGCCTTTGAGATGTCAAGTGCAATGGCAAAGCTTTCGCCAAAGTCCCGAAAGGAGGATGACCAGGAGTCTGAAAGGTAGGTGAGAAGATCGCCAGTGGAGCGTCCCTGACGGAACCCATACTGACGATCGGAAAGAAGGTTGTGATAGGAAAGATGCCTTAAAATTTTTCTATTAAGAATTGACTCGAAAACTTTTGAAATACAGGACGTTAAAGCAATTGGACGATAGTTGGAGGGTTGGGAGTGGTCACCCTTCTTTGGGACTGGCTGAATGAGAGCAAACTTCCAGCAAGAAGGAAAGGTACAAGTTGACAGACAAAGACGAAAGAGTTTGCCTAGGCAGGGTGTAAGCACAGAAGCACAGTTCTTGAGAACAACAGGAGGGACCCCATCAGGCCCATATGCCTTGTTAGTACTGAGACCAGTGATGGCAGAAAATACATCAACTGAAGAAATTTTAATGTCAGCCATGAGGAAGTCAGAGGGGGGAAGTGATGGAGGAACAGCACCGGAATCGTCTAAGGTAGAATTGGAGGAGAAAGTCTGTGCGAAGAGATTTGCTTTATCAGTAGAAGAAATAGCTACAGAACCATCAGAGTAGAAAAGAGGAGGGAAGGATGATGAGGTAAAGTTGTTAGAAAGATTTTTGGCAAGATGCCAGAAGGAGCGGGAAGAATTCAAGTTGGAGAGTTGAGAGCATTTAGTATGGATGAAATTATTTTTAGTAGAGCGAAGAACAGACTTAGCATGATTCCGGGCAGAAACGTAAAGATGATGTGATTCAGGGGTGGGTTGGCTCCGGTACCTTTTGTAGGCCCTCTCCTTGTTGCGGACAGCATTAGAACAAGCGTGATTAAACCAAGGCTTTCTTGCATTAGTCAAAGGATATGAGAAAGGAATGTATGCTTCCATGCCCGAGAGAATAACCTCCGTAATGCGCAAGGCACACTCAGATGGCTCACGGCCATGGAAGCAATAATCATTCCAGGGAAAATCAAAGAAGTACTGCCTGAGGGCCTCCCAGTCTGCGGCTCCAAAATGCCACAGACGACGTTTCCCTGGAGGGTCCACAGGCCGTACCGGAGTGATAGGACAGGTTAAGGTAATAAGGTTGTGATCGGAGGAGCCCAACGGAGAGAAAAGATTAACAGAGTAAGTAGAAGGATTGGTTGTGAGGAAGAGGTCAAGTATGTTGGAGCTCTCTCCAAGACGGTCAGGGATACGGGTAGGGTGCTGTACAAGCTGCTCTAGGTCATTAAGGATAGAAAAGATGTAGGCTTGTTCACCAGGTGGATCCGTGAAAGGAGAGGAGAGCCAAAGGTGGTGGTGAACATTGAAATCTCCAAGAATGGAGATTTCAGAGAAAGGAGAAATGGATAGAATGTGTTCCATCGTAGAAGTAAGATAGTCGAAGAATTTTTGATAGTCAGTAGAATTAGGGGATAAGTAAACAGCACAGATAAATTTAGTCAGGGAATGACAGGAAAGCCGAAGCCAGAGTGTGGAGAATTCAGAAGAATCAAGTTCAGGAACACGAGAGTAAGATAAGTCGTTGCGTATATATACACAACAGCCACCTTTGGCTTTGAAATGATATAGAGAAAGTAGGAGGATACAGAAAAGGGTCTGCTGTCAGTTGCCTCAGACAGCTGAGTCTCCGTTAGAAAAAGAAGGTGAGGTTTAGAGGAGGAGAGGTGGTGCTCAACAGAGCGAAAGTTAGAGGAAAGGCCGCGAATGTTGCAGAAATGAAGAAGAAGAGAGTCAGACAGTGGTTCCAGGCATCTTGAGTCATCACCGGGAGAGGGGCAGATGGTGGGGGCATTTATGGTCCCCCCCCTGGGGACTCCGAGGCTTGGTAAAACGACGCCATTTTGGGTAAATTTTGAATAGGAAGTGTAGTGTGTACTGTGCATGTAGTTTGGTGAAGATAGTTAGAGAAATTTGTACTGGAGAGCATGCTGGGCTACTCTCTGTGTAACTGAGACACTGAAAAAGTTCAGCAAAGGTGGATGGTCAGGAACTAGTCCTGAGGGCTGATGAAACGGGAGCTCCAGCACTCCCTGTCAACAGCTTTCCATCCACCTCGGGAGTACTGCCCTGCTCGACTGGTGCTACAGTCTACTCCTCTGTATATTACCTCATTTGCTTTGGGTAAATCGAAAAACGTATAATGACGTGACATGATGCTATGTTAAGTTTACGGGGTGTCCTGTAGACACGAGGGGACTGCACAGTGTGGATGTTTAGGGGTGGTGCGGCAGCCTTGCCTGGCGCTTTTAAGGTAGGCAGTAGTCAATCAGGCCCTAGCTCCGTTCACTCCACTGAGACAAGGAACTCTCCCATGTGGGACAAGTACACAAGTTTCATCATGAAGTAGTGACCCCTGGTACATTAAAAAATCCCTATGGTGGACAGTTGACTAACACGGACCCTCAGTGACCCACAGCCCATCACAGGTCGAAAGGAAGAGTAGTGACCATTAACTCAGGGTTATCTGTGCAGATCCTAATCTGTGCTTACTGTATATTACCTCATTTGCTTTGGGTAAATCGAAAAACGTATAATGACGTGACGTGATGCTATGTTAAGTGTACGGGGTGTCCTGTAGACACGAGGGGACTGCACAGTGTGGATGTTTAGGGGTGGTGCGGCAGCCTTGCCTGGCGCTTTTAAGGTAGGCAGTAGTCAATCAGGCCCTAGCTCCGTTCACTCCACTGAGACAAGGAACTCTCCCATATGGGACAAATACACAAGTTTCATCCTGAAGCAGTGACCCTTGGTACATTAAAAAAAATCCCAATGGTGGTCGCCTGACTAACAGGGACCCTCAGTGATCCACAGCCCATCACAGGTCGAAAGTAAGAGTAGTGACCGTTAACTCAGGGTTATCTATGCAGATCCTAATGTGTGCTTGTATTGCTTTGTTTGCACTGAATAAATTGAAAAATGCTTAATAACGTGACACAACACTATGTACGGGTACGCTGTTTACGGGATATCTTGTAGACAAAAGGAGCATGAACTCACATGTACCGTAGTTATAAAAGCAAGTTATTCGGACAGAAAAAGAGTCAGCTGAGGATTCTCGTGCAAATACTTGTCTAATTTGTTTTTGAATGTCTCAATTGAGATACTGTTCATGGTATCTGAGGGTAATCTGTTCCAGATATTTACAACTCTGTTAAAGAATAAGTATTTTGCTTCGTGAGATGGGAATCGCTTTCCCATAATTTTGCAGCCATTATTTCTGGTTTGACTCGACCAGTCTATATCAAAATATTTATTCATGTCTAAGTTGTCATATCTCTTCATGATTTTGAAAACTTCAATAAGGTCCTCTCTTAACCTGCGCTTCGTTAGCCTAAATAATTTAAGTTCTTCAAGGCGTTCCTCATATAGTTTGTTTCTAAGTCGTGGTATCATTTTTGTGATTCTTCGCTGAATTTTCTCTAATTTTTCAATGTCCTTTCTGTAGTACGGAGACCAGAATTGCACACAATACTCAAGATGGGGGTGCACTAGCGAGTTGTACAAGGCAAGTATGACTTTTTCCGATTTAAACTCGAAAGTTCTTCCAATAAAACCCACCAGCTTGTTTGCAATTTTAACCACCTCGGTACACTGCTTACTTGGTTTTAGGTCATTTGATATTATCACACCAAGATCCTTTTGATTGTCCGTACTTGATAACTGAATATTGTTCATTTTGAAATTTGCATGGACGTTGTTACTTCCAATATGAAGTACTTTACATTTTTCTGTGTTGAATTTCATTTGCCACTTTTCTGCCCAGCTTGCTAAAGTATTAAGGTTATTTTGTAACTGCTGCCACTGTAATTTTGAAGTGACTTTACTGGTTATTTTAGTATCATCTGCAAATTTGGATACTTTACAATTTAGACCCTCATCAATATCATTTATATAGATAATAAAAAGTATCGGTCCAAGTACTGAGCCTTGGGGAACGCCGTTGATCACATTACGCCATTTGGATTCCTTTCCATTTATCACAACTCGCTGTTTTCGGTCTGAAAGCCAGTCTTGTAACCATTTTTGCTTATTTCCTTTTATTCTATGTGCTTCTATTTTTCTCATGAGATGCTTGTGAGGGATAGTGTCAAATGCTTTCTGAAAGTCAAGGTAAATTATACTTACTGCTCTTGAGTCATCGTATGATTTGTAAACATCATGGAAGAAGTCCAGTATGTTAGTTAAGCATGAACGACGATGTCTGAATCCATGCTGTGAGTCTTTAATTATATTATTTTCTAGATAATTAACTATTTTATCTCTTATGATTTTTTCCATTAACTTGCACACTACTGATGTTAAGCTGACTGGTCTGTAATTTTCTGGGTGCGACTCATTTCCTTTTTTGAAAATTGGTGTTACATTTGCTAGTTTCCATTCGCATGGAACTTTCCCAGTACTTAATGATTTATTGAATAAGATAGAGAGTGGCAGCAGTAACTCATGTTTTGCTTCTTTGAGAATTCTCGGTGATATTTTATCGGGGCCAGGGGTTTTGTTTATCTTTGTGAATTCTCGGTGATATTTTATCAGGGCCAGGGGTTTTTTTTATATTCGTACTATTTATGGCTGCAAGGATATCGTTATTATGGATAGCATAGTTACTAAGGACTGTGCTATTTGCTTGGTTTGTGGGTAGCAGTAGGTTTCTGGTGGTGTTTTCTACTGTAAAAACAGACGCAAAGTAATCGTTAAGAATGTCTGCCATTTTGACCTCGTTTTCAGTGTGTTTGCCATTATTTGTTTCTAGAGGACCTATTGATGTAGTCATATCCTTTTTCTTTCTAATGTAACTGTAAAATTCTTTAGGATTTGATTTGCACATATTAGCAATGTGGATGTCCAGTGCTCTTTTGCTTTGTTTAATAAGTCTTTTCGATATGCGGCGTAGATTATCAAACTGTAATTTATCATCATTATTTTGTGTAGCTTTATATTTATGGTATGCCTGTTTTATGGCTATTAAGTTATTTTTTAATTTCACTGGACCACCACTTTGGTTTACTATTTCCAGCCGGACGTCTGTTACGTAGTGGCACACATGACTTTACCACTTTGTTAAATTTTTTAGTGAATATTTCCCATGCTTGGTTTATGTCATCGGTTTCAGACATTTGATTCCAATCTGCAGTTGCAAGTAGCACCCTGAGCCTGCTGAAATTAGCTCTACGATAATCTGGAACCTTTTCTTTGCTCTCGGTTTCTTTTACTTTTTCAGTAGTAATATTAAACCCTATAATTCGATGATCACTGGAACTAAACTCAGGTCCTATTTCAACGTTGTTGACTAGGTTATCGTTTGTAGTCAAGATGATGTCTAGGATATTGTTTCCTCTCATTGGGTATTCTACATATTGGGAAAGGGCGCTTTCTTGAAGATTCCTATAAAGCTCTTGTCCTGAGTGTGCCATCAGTGGTTCACCCCAATTTGTTACCAGTAGATTAAAGTCTCCAAAAATTACGCTATCCTCTTGACAACAAATTTCCGCAATTTGATCATAAAGTTTTTCATCTATCTCAGTTGACTGTGCTGGAGGACGATAGACGAGACATATTTATTTAGTGTGAATTAATACTTAGATGAACATAACTGGCATCTATGTTGGTAATACTGGGTTTGGATAGCACAAGGGGGTGGAGACTAGTTTTCACATATAGTAAAACACCGCCACCAGCTCGATATGGTCGCTCACAGCTGAAAATATTGTACCCTGTTAATGAGTATTCCACTAAAAAGTCACGGTCAGATGTGTTAATCCAGGACTCTGTGATGCCAATGATGTCATGATTTTCTAGGTAAATTAGAGATTCTAAATCCTCGAACTTGTTACGTAGACTACGTGCATTAATATAGCAGACTCTAATTCCGTTCCAAACAGTTGGTGATCTGACTTTGCGGAGTATTTATGTTAAGGTTACTGTTCCTGGACGTGCTGCGTTTTTTTATCTGAAGAGGGCAACTTTATCGCGTAAAAGTCTACTTAGCCGTGCCACTCCTACTGAGTTCAAATGGAGACCATCTTTCTGGGATAGAGTATTTTGCTCATAAAACTGGTCCTACAGATTGACAAAGTCGACTCCCTCTTGCGTGCAGAGAGATTTGAGCCGGTTATTTGTGCTGAAGGCCTTGTCATAGAAACTGTTCTCTGCCTTGATCCTTGGGAGTATACCAGATATTATCACATTAGTGGACTTAGTTTTGAATCGTTTGAACATTTCATGATACTTTGCTAGCAATTCCTCTGATCTATTGCGCTTCAGATCATTTGTACCAACATGGATAACGTGTAGAGTTTGATCATTTGCGTCTTTTGTGGCCTCATCGCAGGCCTCTGTGATATCACATAGTCCACCTCCTGGAAAACAGTACCTCTTTCTGCTGCTGGGGGCGCGTCCACAAAATTCCTCCAGCTGACTGCGTACAATAGTCCCCAATAAGCCTTGTTTCTTCTGTCTCATCAACCGCTTCGGCAAGGATCTGGTAGGGATTGTACGTAGTTATGGGAAGGTGCTTCCTCGTACCTTTTCCGGGTTTTGTGTCAAAACTTACCATAGTAAAGGGGACTTCACTTGGCGAGGAACGTACTGAATCGCTGGGTGAGGAAGATACTGGTACACCATTATTTGTAACTGCCTGATGGGCGGGGGCTTGTACGAGCTCAGTTTGTATGCTTCTTCCTTCTTGAGTGCTGTTGCTGACTCCTACATTTGCTGCTACAAACTCTTTCAGTGTCTCAAACTCTGCCTTGAGTTCCCTGTAATTTCTCTGCGATTTAGCTAAACCATTCTCTAGATCTCTTCTCAAGATGCATAGTTTGCACACAGGCGTCGAAAAGTAATCCGAAAAATACTGAGCGGCAAAACGACCAGTACACTCCTGGCAGACCTTCAGGTTAGATGGCATTTTGCAGCAATATTTCCACAATCCCACACAAATAAAAAAATAATATACAACTGGTTAATGGATGTTGTTACAAATGGTCAATTTACTCTATGAAATATTGAATTTCTAGGGAGATTCACTTTTTATATACTATCTTCCTTTACCAGTATAAAAAGAATAGAAAATCTACCTGCTATGGCACAATCCAACCTACATGAATTCTTTTACCAGTGTAAAAAGAATAGAAAATCTGCTTGCTATGGTACAACCTAACTTACCATGAACTGTGTAAAATGAAAAGAGAATCTACTTGCTATGGTATGATCTAGCTTACCATGTATTGTGGAAATACACCATAAACTGATTCACTGGGAGAAAAAAGGAAAACAGAAAATAACAATGGAATGTTGGGGAGAAATCAAAATAAAAACCTAGCTTCACTCAGTGAACAACGGTTTGTAGTGCAAAAACTATTTCACTGGTGTAACATCAATGACACAGTTGTTACTCTATACAGAAGACAGTGCTAATTCACTTGCACTAAACTAGCATGCAAATTAGTATTTGTTAACGTTAGACTTTAAAGTAAGACGTACAAGGCTGATAGTGGGAACAAAAACAAAGAGAGCTGGTAGGTAAATACACTCTCAGTTCACTACACCATTTACTAGTGAGAAAAGATAATCTGTTTGTTAGATATCGTTCTAACTGACCTTGATCTGCGGGAAAATAAACTACTGTATGACTAAGACCAGAAATAAAGGCGGGAAAGGGCAGGAATATGATGTAGAGGGTGGGAATATAATGCAAACAAAGGGACACGCGAACGCTTTACACCTTTAACCCGCTCTAAAACTTTTACATGAAATCCATTTAAATACTTTACATGGGGGAAATATGTCTACGACTCTTATACACTGATCTATTCACTTTCACACCGATCTTCCCTCAAACTTGTTGAAACACTTGGATATGCAGAGCGCTGGTTGAATGCCGAAGGAGGGAGGAGGAGGTGATGGAGAAGGAGGAGAATATGAATAAGGATAAGAAACCAAACAAACACTTCAGGTTCCAATCATATACAAACCATCTTTGTACTGTTCCTTGCCTCAGTCTTGACCTCTTCTTATCTTACGCTTACCTACAGTCCTAGGTCAGGTCAGAAGCAGGCGCCTTCAATTTCCTTCGGGCATCTTATCTCTTCCTTCCGATATCTTCAGGTTATTTTCGCTCACCGCCACCGACCACTCTTATCTCCGTCTGCCTTTTCTTCTACTCCGAAATCCACTTCTGCACCCCCTCCCACCCTCCTTCCCCTCTCCACGACACTCCCTCTCCCCCTCCCCGACACTCTCTCCCCCTCCTCCCTCCCCCCTCCCCTATCTAACTTTCACCCCCCAGTCTCATCTTTCGTTTCTTACCTCTCAACGCTCTTACTCGCTCTCTCTCTCTCTCTCTCTCTCTCTCTCTCTCTCTCTCTCTCTCTCCAAACTCCTCAGAGAATTTCAGCACAGTTATCTCTCAAATTTTACCGACGATCCTTTTCTTTTACAGCTATTATCCTCTTCGCGGTGGGTGAGGGCGCCACCATCCACTCACTTGATGTAGTGCGTGATTCTAAACGGAGGGACATGCCGCAAGATTCCCTGTACTAGAGAAAACGTGTACTACGTTGGGCAACCATATCACCAAGAACGTTTGAACCCATTGAACCCATTACAACCAGGCAGAGAGAGAGAGAGAGAGAGAGAGAGCTGCAAACATCAACACCCTTCATAACGATAAGCAATCACACACTGAACAATAACTATCACAATCCACTAATACCATCATCTGAATTCAACAGCCTTTTCAAAATATTGCGTTTTCGTTTCAGAACTGTTCGACGGAAAAAAGAGGTATTTTTTTTTTCTCCTCCAATATTTCAAAAATGTGCCTTTGAAATTCTTAACTCTAGCCATCAAAAAGAATGTTTATGAAAAGGAAGTTGAAAGCATTATTCTTCCATTCTGAATTTTAAAACGAGACTACTCAGACGATTGACTTACAAAACTATTCCCCAGTTTATGCATCAAAGGGAATGTTGAGGAGGAGGAGGAGGAGAAGGAGGAGGAGGAGGAGGACGAAGGTGAGGAGGAGGAGGAGGAGGAGGAAAGCATGAAAGAGAGAACC
>NC_137069.1:21713457-21715957 GCF_032717465.1 Coenobita brevimanus
GAAAGAGCATTTTGAGACAGTTCTTAATAGACCAATACCACCAGAAGAGGATATACCGTCTGCTCAGGAAGATTTAAATATAGAAACAGGAGAGTTGAGGCTTGCAGAAGTGGAGAAAGCAGTAAAACAGTTAAAGAATAATAAGGCACCAGGGGAGGATGGTTTATTTCCGGAAATGTTTAAAGTGGAGGGGGATAGATTAATAATGATCTTGACCAAGCTATTCAATAAGATATGGGTGACGGGGTTACTACCATCAGTTTGGAAGAATGGTGTAATTGTTAGAGTTCCGAAGAAGGGAGACCTGAGTGAATGTGGTAATTGGAGGGGAATCTCTTTGTCACCGATAGCTTTGAAAGTTTTCAGTAGAGTGTTGTTAAATAGGTTGGAGCCGGTGGTTGAGGGTATTCTGAGGGATGAACAGGCTGGTTTTAGAAAGGGACGTGGTTGCAATGATCAGATCTTTATAGTTAGGCATTTGATGCAGCAAGTTAATGAAATGAGAGTACCGTTAAGTCTTTGTTTTGTTGATTTTGAAAAGGCTTTTGATAGTGTTTCGAGAGAGTCTATGGGGAAGATCATGAGACATTATGGAATACCAGAGGAGTTTGTGAGGGTCATTATGAACATGCATGAGGACACATTTTGTAAAGTGATGGTTGATGGTTGTCTGAGTGATTCGTTTGAAGTCAAGTCCGGAGTAATTCAAGGTGGTGTTCTATCTCCTTTACTATTTATATTGGTCATTGATTACATTATGAAACGTGTTGGAACAGAAACCGGTGCAGGTATACTTTGGGGAGAGAACAGGAAACTTTTGGATTTAGATTATGCAGATGATATAGTTTTTATTTGTGATGGGCCAGAAGAGATGCAGAGAGTGTTGGACTGTTTGGTGAGTGAAGGTCGCAAGGTGGGTTTGGTTATTAATTGTGGAAAAACTGAAATAATCAATATGAATATGGAAAATGCGCAGGAATGTGTAATTGGAGGTATGGTTGTAAAGCAAGTTGATAAGTTTAAATATTTAGGTACTTATTTAGCCAAGGATGGTTCTTTGAACTTTGAATTCGAGGAAAGGTTAAAGAAGGCTAATCAGACAATGGGAATGCTTAAAAATATTTGGAATAATAATAATTTCTCTGTGCATACAAAAATCAAACTTTATAAGGTAATGGTTAGGAGTATCTTAATTTATGGACACGAGTCTTGGTACAGCACAGTGACTATGGAAAATAAATTCTTGGTGTTTGAAAATAAAGCACTTAGAAGAATATTAGGAGTTAAGTGGTGGGAAAGGATACCAAATAGTAGAATTAGAGAAATAACGGGAGTGCAGCCGATCGATGAATATGTTAGATTCTCACGATGGAAGTGGCTAGGACATGTGTATAGGAGACAGGGAATAGTACAAGGTACACCAGGGTGGGTGGCACCTGGTAGGAGAGGTAGAGGAAGGCCAAAAGAGACGTGGGTGAGGACAATGAGACGGGAAGCTGGAGATGAGTGTTGGGGAGATCTTGAGGAGTTAGCGCAAGATAGGATTTGGTGGTGTGAGTTCATCGAGGCCCTATGCATCCCCGAGGGTGCCACAGGAAATGATTGATTGATTGATTGATTGACCTGTTCATGATTTTTTTTCTTTTTTCTTTTTCCTTTTTGGGTCACGAGCCGAACAATACATTTCCGGATAATGTATTGGAATTTATGCCACCAGTTCGCTTTAATTAGAGAGAGAGAGAGAGAGACAGACAGACAGACAGACAGACAGACAAAGAATGGTTCGCACAAACATCTACTCTCTGTCTGTCTGTCTCTCTCTCTCTCTCTCTCTCTCTCTCTCTCTCACTAACGAAGCTCCAGTCCTCCTGCTACCCAACTTATAAACAAGGTAAGAAAATTGCGTTTACACTATAAATTTTCTCACAGACCTAACTTCCTGATTTGTCCTCTCTCTCTCTCTCTCTCTCTCTCTCTCTCTCTCTCTCTCTCTCTCTCTCTCTCACACACACACACGCACACACAAACAAACAAGCACACACAAACAAACAAGCACACACACACACACACACACACACACACACACACACACACACGCACACATACACACACAGCATTGTTTCAACCCTATCCTTACAAAAATCACACGCTCTCTCTCTCTCTCTCTCTCTCTCTCTCTCACCTATCCCCCACACGAAGGTTTCCCCAATTAAATCTTTCTCAGACTAAATCAAATTAAGAACGGGAATAGGGGAAAAATTTGTCTTAAAAGAGCGTATTAATTTCGTTATAGCGAGACACGGGAGCTGCCAAACGCTTCTTCCTGTGTGTATCTATCTTGCTGGAAAATTGTCTTCGTGCGACAGACAGAGGTGGGGATATGTAGATAGATAGTGCTGTGAAGGTGTTGGAATGGGATGTAAATGGTGATGATGATGATGATGATGAAAGTAGTGGTAGTGGAAGAAGTTGTGGTAGTAGCAGTAGTAGTAGTAGTAGT
>NC_137069.1:21720957-21733457 GCF_032717465.1 Coenobita brevimanus
CTTGTAGGTGTGTATGATCTATGTATCTTTTATAATATTTGTAAATATTCGCGGCTCTTCCTTGTATGAGTAAAATTTCTATTCGTAACGAGAGGAAAATAGAAAGTGGTGGTAATGGTGATGATGATGATGATGATGATGATGGTAGTGGTGGTGGTAGTGGTGGTGGTAGTGATGGTGGTGGTGGTAGTGATAATGGTGCTGGTGATGGTGATTGTGGTGGTGGTGGTGGTGGTGGAAGTGGTGGCAATGATGATGATGATGATGATGAAGCTGGGTGAAAATCTCACCCTTGTATATATTTTAATCCTTCTAATCCTCCTGACTAATCTTTCTAATCCATCTAACTTAACCCTCTACTTTTCTAACTTATCTACTCTGCTGCTGCCCAAATCTCTGGTGAATCAGGAGCTTATCTACTGCCGGATAAGAAAGTTAATCAACTGTTCTACCGCGTCTACTTCATACTTAGCTCATGTCCTCTACTTTCCTCCCTTACATACATACATACATACATGTATAAATAATACATAAATGTATACATACATACATACATACATTCATACATACATACATACATATATACATACATGCATACATACCAGAGAGAGAGAGAGAGGAATGTGAGAAAATGTGAAAACTAATCCCAAAATCTTTTACCCTGCTGTACAATGATTTCCCAAGGGTCCTTTCTAAGTAGGGATGCTAATTGCATACTACTACTACTACTACTACACTACATTACTACTATTACTACTACACCTATTACTACTACTGACTCTTACTATTAACACTACAACTACTACACTAAATACCATTACTAGTACTACTACTACTACTACTACTCTCCTTCCCAAACCATGGCATCTATAGTGCGTTTACCGCAACCTGGCAAAATCCCTAACTCCTTTCTGCTCGGTTGATGGTCAGGTGTAGTCAGAATTGGAGTCAAATTTCAGTATACCCTTTTCACTCTAATTTGGCCTAAAATTGCCATCTCTTCACCTTGAAAGCTGAGCTGTAACAATAGATTAGCATCAGACTATGATGCTATTCTCGAAGAAGTGCTATAAAAATGATGCAAAGCTGTAGTATTGGATTTTCTATTTCACACACACACACACACACACACACACACACACACACACACACACACACACACACACACACTGTTACGGAACAGAGAAAGATAATGTACACTTTGAGAATACTAAAAATCACTACTGTCCCGTAAAGTTCCAGGTTCAAAACAAAGAGTTAGGTAAAATTACAAGTTAAAGTTTAGTGCTCATACTAACAACAAAACATTCAGGACTCATAAGGATAATGTAATGGCAAAAAACAGGTTAAATATATGGTTAACTGCAATAGCCTCTATTAACACGAAATTAGCATGAGTAAATTTATCTAAGTCAGCCCTGTTAAAGTGAGATACCAGATAATACTCAGTGAATGCCAGATATATTATTACAGAAACAAAATATTATTAATGATGGCTGACAATAAGAACCTTACATAAATTACAAAAACCTTACTAGGCCTAAGAATTAACCTTATGGTACACAGTACAAGAAAAAATGCAACAACAGTTATACTCATATTACACACAGCTGCTAGATGGTTGGAGACTTCCTGAGCACTCACAATAATAACAACTGTACAGGGGAGGACAGAGATGTGAGCAAAATGAGGAGTAGATCTAAGTGGCAATAAGGCAGAGACTGAGCTCATTATATAGGGGCCAGCAGAGCTTGATACAACTTGTAAGAAGGACGCGCAAATGAAGCCATAGGGGACAAAGAGCTGACAATCCTACTCTGAACAACAGAAAGGACGACTTACTCTACTATAACGGTAGAAGGGGGAGACTGAGGCAGAACACGCTCGTGATCAAACATGCAGCATACTGTGCGTTAAAATTACACAAAGGATGATGAAATCATAGGCTATGTAACACCTCCCCACAAAGAAAAAGAAATTTACAAAGGAAATTTCTTATTACTCTAAAACAATCTGTCTAAAGTCTAGATAAGCAATCTGCAATAACATTTTCTTTCCCTTTGACATGCTGTATGTCTAATGAATACTCCTGAAGAAGTAGACTCCATCTTGTCAATCTCTGATTTTTATCTTTAAACTTACTAAGGAATTTCAGTGGGTTATGATCGGTATAAATGACTATGGGGTCAAAACCAGAACACAAATAAAATGAAAAATGCTGTAAACCCAAAATCAAGGCCAAAAGCTCTTTCTCAATAGTTGAGTAGTTCTTTTGAGGTGAAGTGAACTTCTTACTGTAATAAGATACAGGGTGTTCAATACCCTGATCATCCTCTTGCAGCAAAACAGCCCCAGCTCCTATATCACTTGCATCAACAGACATATTAAAAGGCTTAGCAAAATTTGGAGTAGCGAGCACTGGCTGACTTAATAGGATAGCTTTAAGTTTGTTGAAAGAGGATTCACAGTTATCGGTCCAGACAAATTTAACTCCCTTTTTCAGTAGGTCTGTAAGTGGTGATACAAGAATAGAAAAGTTAAGAACAAATCTCCTGTAACAACCTACCATTCCCAAAAATCTTTGTAGCTCTTTCCTACTTTTAGGTCTGGGAAGATCACTTATATCCCGAACCTTAGCTCCTGGTGGTGCAACATGTCCATCACCAATTACATACCCAAGGTACTGAACTTTAGCTTGACCAGACTCACACTTTGATAAATTAGCTACAAGATTAGCATGAACCAAACGCTCAAGAAATTTACTGACATGGCATGGGTGATCTTTCCAGTTGTCACTGAAGATTAATACATCATCAATATAAACAACACACCCTGCCAAACCCTCTGTTACAACATTCATGAGCTTCTGAAATGTGGCTGGTGCATTCTTCATACCATATGGCAATACAGAACATGCAAAAGTCTTTCCTAGTGTTACAAAACATGAGATCTCCCTAGCACGTTCAGTCATAGGTACTTGCCAGTATCCCTTTAACAAATCAAACTTACTTGTGTACCTAGCCTTTCCGATCTTGTCTATGCAATCTTCCACACGAGGGAGAGGGTAAGTGTCTGTTTTGGTTATCTGATTAACACGTCTGTAGTCAATGCAAAGCCGCTGTGACCCACCTGGCTTAGGGACTAGAGTGACAGGAGAACTCCACTCGCTCTGACAGGGCTCAATCATCTTGTGGTCCAACAGGTAGCCAAGCTCCTTCTGGATGAGAGGAACTTTCACTGGGTTCACACGGTAAGGAGGCAGTTTAATTGGCTTTGTGTCTCCAACATCGACATCATGCATCAACACAGTGGTTCTTCCTGGAGTGGCACGGAACACTTGCGGGTACTCCAGCAGTAATGCCGAAAACTCCTGCCGTTCCTCGGGAGGTAGATGAGAAAGCTTAGTCTGGAGATCATTCATGATATCAGGATTCTTCCCCAAACTATCACTCAGGCTCATACTGCATGGGAGAGCTTCACTTGCAGACTCGAGTGGAACAGCTACAGTGCAGACTGGATTATTTTCATCCCGCCTGTGATATAACTTTAGCATGTTGATGTGACATAGTTGCTTGTTCTTTCTACGATCTGGTGTGGCGATGACATAGTTGACATCACTGAGTTTCTTCTCCACGACATAAAGACCACTAAACTTGGCTTGAAGAGGTTGCCCATGAACTGGTAGCAGAATCAAAACCTGATCTCCTGGCTGAAAGTGGCGTAACCTGGACTTCTTATCATACCAAGTCTTCATTTTCTCCTGAGCAGCTCCTAAATTCTCTCGCGCCAGCTGTAAAACAGTGGACAGCCGTTCTTTGAACTTCATCACATACTCCAGCAGGTTGACGTCATCTTCCTCCGACAGCCAGCATTCCTTGAGTAGCTTAAGGGGTCCTCTTACTTCATGGCCAAACAGTAGTTCAAAAGGTGAGAAGCCCAGTGATTCATTTGGAGATTCTCTTGCGGCAAACACAACAAATGGAAGACCTTTATCCCAGTCTTTCTGATGTTCCAAACAGTATTTCTTGAGCATCGATTTGAGTGTTTGATGATATCTCTCCAACGCTCCTTGGGTCTGGGGATGGTAAGCTGAAGACGTGATCTGGGTGATGCCCAACTCTTTCAGAGACTGCTTGAAAACGTTTGACATGAAATTACTTCCCCGGTCTGACTGTACCTCCTTGGGCAGACCAAACTTTGTGAAGAACCCTAGCATTTCCTTAACCACGTTCTTTGCTGAGATATTTCTAAGTGGAATGGCTTCAGGATAACGAGTAGCCATATCAATCAGGGTCAACACATAAGAAAATCCTGAAGAAGTCTTAGGAAGAGGGCCCACAATATCCAACAACACACAGGTGAATGGCGCCTCAAAAGGAGGAATGGGAACTAGAGGTGCAACCTTTTCGGTCTGATTACACTTCCCCACAACTTGACAGGTGTGACAAGACTTACAATACCAGGAAACATCCCTGAAGATACCTGGCCAGTAGAAGTGTTTCAAAATGCATGCCACAGTCTTCCTCACTCCAAGGTGTCCTGCCAAACTGGAATCATGAGCCACTCTAATGATATCCTGCCTACAAACACGAGGGATGACAACTTGATGTACAACCTCCCATTCACAGTCGGCTGATGCTGTTGGGGGTCTCCACTTCCTCATAAGTACTCCTGACTTTATATAATAACAAGTAGAAGCACAAGCTGACTCTTCCTCACTGCAAGCAGAGTTAGCTAGACCTTTCAACTCAGGGTCAGCAACCTGCAACTTAACCAACTCTTGACGAGACAAATTATCAACACTACGGGGTACTGCCTCATCTGGTGAGTGGTCCAAATTAGCAAGAAAAGTGTCAGCTAGGATAACATCATCATCATCATTATCCTCTAAATCACCAGTAACTTTAGACTTAGCCCTAGTGACAGCACATGCAGGGAACACATCAGGGACATCACAATCCTGGGTCGCAGCCACTGGCTCACTAGACAACTGAGGAGCTGGACACACTTGACTTCCACCAATATCATTTCCAAGTAAGAAAGTTACACCTGACATTGGGAGTGTCTCAACCAACCCAACCATAACGGAACCATTAACAAAACCAGACTCTAAATTCACTCTGCACAGAGGGACAGAGAAGTAATTATTCCCTACACCTTGTAAGATTACAGTTTCATCAGAAGAATTAACATTAGAGCCTAGAACACTGGTCAGCATAAGGGATTGGCAAGCACCTGTATCACGATATATTTGAACTGACTTCCTGTCATTACTGTCCAGAGGACTGACAAAACCATCAGACAGGAAATTAGCACATGAACTCTTGAGAGTGTCACCCACGTTACTGCTCAAAAGAGGAGCTCCATCATGAGAATTTAAGTTACCCCTCAAAGTAGGTTCAGTTAACTCAGTGAAAGAATTATGGGAACTCTCAAGGGTGGACACTAGACCAATTGACTGAATATTTAAAGACTCCTTTTTGTTCACATCACGCTGTCTCCTGAAACATTTCTCCGTAGTATGACCAAGCTTACTACAATAAGTACATTTACTTTTCTGAAATCTAGAGGTGAAGCTGGTATTTACTTCCTGAGAAACATCATTTTTATTCTCTTTCCTGTTACCTGTACTCTGAGTAGAGGCAACATACTTACTCTCAGCTTTCCCTTTTTCTTTAGAATATCTCTTGTGAGTGAGAACATATTCATCAGCTAAAACTGCAGCATCAGACAAATTATCCATTTTTTTGTCATCAAGATATAAGCTTACATCTTTATAAATACACCTCTTGAAGTCCTCCAGCAAAATCATCTGCTTAAATTTACCAAAATCAGAATCCACATTCTTAGAATGTAACCACTGCTCTAACAGATCTTCTTTGATTTTTGGATACTCAACATGGGATTGCTTATCTTGCTTGTAAGTTGTCCTAAATTTTACTCTATAGGCTTCAGGAACAAGCTCATAGGCCTTAAGAATTAAGCTCTTAACTACATCATAATTATCAGATTGATAATTATCAGATGCATAAGTTACTTGAGCTTTACCGGTGAGAACAGTTTGAAGGAGTACTGGCCAATACTTTTTGGGCCAATTAAAACCTGTAGCTACCCTCTCAACTGAAAATACTTTGTTAAATCAGATTCATTAAAAGGAGGGACAAGTTTAACATTTTTAGCCACATCAAAATCATCAGAGCTAGATGATCCAGTTCCACCTTGTTTCATGCGATACTCATGGTCTGCCTGAATCCTGGCAAGTTCAATTTGTGCCTGTATCTGTGCCTCCTGAATACGAGCCTGAGATTCCGCCTCCTTAGCCTGAGACTCCGCCTCTTTAGCCTGAGACTCAGCCTCCTTAGCACGTGCTTGAAATTCAGCCTCCTTAACACGAGCCTCCTGCAGGGCTAGCTGTAACTTAGCTAATTCAATCTGCGTTTGCTCATTTGGAGGAGTTACATTAAACAAGCTTTTATTAATCATGCCAACAATTTGATATTTAGAATGATGAGAGTGAACTGCAATTCCCAATTGTTGAGCAACAAGCTTAAGTTCATTCTTTGTTCTGTTTTCTACATCACACACTGTTTGCACATTTGACAAAAAATCTTTGGCTTCATCAAGTGTAGTAATAGTAGACATCATGAATAAATCACAGTCACAAAATATCAAGCAATATCCTTATGATAATATCCTGAATATCCTGATAAGTGGTCGCCAAATTTATGTTACGGAACAGAGAAAGATAATGTACACTTTAAGTGAGAATACTAAAAATCACTACTGTCCCGTAAAGTTCCAGGTTCAAAACAGTTAGGTAAAATTACAAGTTAAAGTTTAATGCTCAAACTAACAACAAAACATTCAGGACTCATAAGGATAATGTAATGGCAAAAAACAGGTTAAATATATGGTTAACTGCAATAGCCTCTATTAACACGAAATTAGCATGAGTAAATTTATCTAAGTCAGCCCTGTTAAAATGAGATACCAGATAATACTCAGTGAATGCCAGATATATTATTACAGATACAAAATACTATTAATGATGGCTGATAATAAGAACCTTACATAAATTACAAAAACATTACTAGGCCTAAGAATTAACCTTATGCTACACAGTACAAGAAAAAATGCAACAACAGTTATACTCAAATTACACACAGCTGCTAGATGGTTGGAGACTTCCTGAGCACTCACAATAATAACTGTACAGGGGAGGACAGAGATGTGAGCAAAATGAGGAGTAGATCTAAGTGGCAATTAATGCAGAGACTGAGCTCATTATATAACGGCCAGCAGAGCTTGATACAACTTGTAAGAAGGACGTGCAAATGAAGCCATAGGGGACAAAGAGCTGACAATCCTACTCTGAACAACAGAAAGGACGACTTACTCTACTATAACGGTAGAAGGGGGGGACTGAGGCAGAACACGCTCGTGATCAAACATGCAGCATACTGTGCGTTAAAATTACACAAAGGATGATGAAATCATAGGCTATGTAACAACACACACACACACATTAAGCACCTGTCTCTCTCTCTCTCTCTCTCTCACACACACACACACACACACACACACACACACACACACACACACACATTTCCCCAACAAACATTTAAACATCATAGGAGAAACACCATAAATGTAATAAGATTCTTTTTATAATATTTATCTTTGATGTGTCTGGTGAATGTTGATGGTCGAGAGTGGAATCTGAAGCAGCTGCTGTTTGCAGATGATACTGCACTGGTGACTGATTCAGAGGAGAGATTGAGATAGTTGGTAGAGGAGTTTGGAAGGGTGTGTGAAAGAAGGACATTGAAAGTTTAATGAGAATAAGAGTAAAGTGATGAAGTGTACGAGGTTGATAGATGGTAGGGGGATGAATATAGTTTTGAATGGTGAGTTGCTTGAGGAGGTAGAGTGTTTTAAATATCTAGGGTCACATGTTGCTGTGGAAGGAAGAATAGATGCAGAAGTGAAGTTTAGAATAAATGAAGTAGGAAAGGTGCTGGGAGGAATGAAAAAAGTGTTTAAATGCCGTTCGCTTAGAATGGATGTAAAGAGAAGGCTGTATGAGGGTGTTGTGATACCGACTGCGTTATATGGGGCTGAAACATGGAATATGGGTGTAGCAGAGAGGAAAAGTTTGAATGTAATGGAGATGAGGTGTCTGAGGCGTATGTGTGGAGTGACGCGTATGGATCGGGTTCGAAATGATGAAGTGCGAAGGAGAACTGGAGTTGTTCGGGAGATGGCTGGTAGAGTTGGGCAGAGGGTGTTGCGATGGTTTGGGCATATGGAGAGAATGGATAATGAGCGATTGGTGAAAAAGATAACTAGCTCTGATGTGAGAGGTGTAAGGCTGAGAGGAAGACCACGAATAGGATGGATGGACAGTGTGAAGAGAGCGTTGGATGCAAGAGAGATGTCTGTTGAGCAAGGAAGAGTGGCTGTGCGTGACAGAAATAAATGGAGAGAAATTATGAATAAGTGATGATGCAGCCCTGAGGGGATATTTTCCCGCATTTGGTCTGATCAGCTAGTCAGGTCAGGTGCGGGTAAGGGATGGGTCTGTTATGATGTGGCAGGGGTAAACCAGTTCTACTGTCGGGACCTGCTGCGGATGTCACTGATTGCATTGCGCAGTTGACCCTTGTGTGGTGTGGTGCGGTGAGGATCTGTCCGTTCTCCCCTTTGGGGCTAAGATGCGAATGAATGTGTTTGAATGGATGAGTAAATGGGGAGTGTGTCGTCCTGTCTCGGCTACCTTCCTTTCCTTGGGGGAAGCAGCCTAGGTATATAGATAGATAGATTTATCCATCACTTCAATTATGGAAATTTTTGAGATCGTTCATCTGTTTTTAGGTCTCGGTCTCTCGGTCTTGGTCTCTCGGTCTCCATCTCTCTCTCTCTCTCTGTCCCAAGGTATGTGAATTCCTCTCAGTCTCTCATTTCTTCCTCACTCATCAACCCTCTCTCTCTCTCTCTCCATTTTTTATCTACCTTTGTATGTCTCTATCTTTTCATCTCTGTAATCATTTCTGTCTCTGCGTCAGTCGGTCTTTCTGTTTGAATCTATTTCTTTAAGTCTCTATCCGTCTGTTTCTGTCTATCCCACTTTCTTTCCCTCAGTCTCTGCTTGTATTTGTCTGTGTGTCTATCTGTCTGTGAGTCTGTTTCTCTGTCTGTGTCTGTCTGTCTGTCCATCCCCCCCTTCTCTCTCTCTCACTCTCCCCACATACATTATTACTTACATCACATTTTTTTTTTTTTTGAATAATTGAACCAGACTCCTGCAAAATATTTCAATGTCTGCAAGTGATATTTGAAAATGTGCCAGTTCTTTCCCCTCATTTCCGTTCTCTCGCATTCTTCCTCCATTCTCTCTCTCTCTCTCTCTCTCTCTCTCTCTCTCTCTGTCTCTCACATACGCACATTCTCCTAGCCCTCTCTCATTTCTCCGTCTCTTTTACTTCCTTTCCCTCTCTCTATCTTTTCTCTGCGTCTCCTTTCTTCCTTTCTCCCTTTCCCACTTCTCTCTCTCTCTCTCTCTCTCTCTCTCAAGTCCTTCCTTCCCATTTTTACAATCTTCAAATTCTCCATTTTTATGCCCCGCCACGTATACAGGGTGTAACGTGACGTATGACAAAAACTTACACCAATGATCTATCATGTAAATCTGAGTATATTTTGTTCTATAAACATATGCTCTCTGCGACCCCAGTTCAGTACCCAACATTCGGCTGTTTTGTGTAAAAGCTTCGTCTCTTGCATGTGCCATTGCTTGAGAGCTTCGCAGGGCGACGGGAGACGAGTATTATTAGCTTATACTGTTGTACATAAAAATCCCATATCCTATCAGTACACACGAGTTTTAAGAAGAAACTTGACATAGTCTATTGATTCTTTAACATCGTCATGCATTCATGCAATTCTTTTGCACAAATCGACTGTAATTAAGGATTAAATTCAAATTTTATGGCTTGGAAGGGAGTAGGGAGGGAGGGAGGACAGGCTGGTGTGTTGTTGCCAGTTGTGTAATATTTGGTTCGTAGGATGTTGCTACCAGCATTATCATAAACACCCACAGCTCATTCAGTGAAAAAAACGTTATTCCAAAGGGAGATTAGCCTCACTTTAAGTCAGGAAGAATTTTATCACAAATTTTATGCTGCAAGTAAACGTGGCGCATTGGGTATCTCCACCTGTGTTCCTCTCTGCAGCACTGGCATTACCATCGCAGAATCCATAAAAAAATACATGATATCTGCATATTCTTCATTGCTGTACATACATGGCATGCCGTTTCATGAACATGTGAAGCTGAACTCGGTGAACAACAGAACGCGGAGAACAGTATTTGAAGTGTGTACCTCCCCTGCAAATGTTCCCGTTCAAATGACAGTGGACGCAGCCACGCAGGGTTGCCAAGTCCTTATCATCAATCTCGCTAGTTTAGTCCTGAAAACTTGCTAGAATGTCGCTAGATAATAAACACTGCAAAACATCGCCAGAAAATACGATAAAATCTCTAGAATATCACCTAAAAATGGAAAAAATATCCAGAATGTAGGTACAGTAGATATCATGTTGCCAGATGTTAAATAGTGCTGCAAGTAGAAGCAAAAAATAGGTCTAGCTGCATAGTCATTACATTGGCAATCCTGTATCAATGTTCTCACGTCAACATCATAATTATGAAAAAAATGGTGCCACGTTTACTTGCAGCAGAAAAATTGTAATGAATAATAATATTACTCCTGACTTAAAGTGATGCTAGTCACTCAGTACAGTAATGTTCTTTCACCGAATGAGCTGTGGGTGTTATGATAATGCTGGTAGCAACATCCTACAAACCAAATATTACACAACTGGCAACAACACACCAGCCTGTCCTTCCTCCCTCCCTCCCTCCCTACTCCCTTCCAAGCCATAAAATTTGAATTTAATCCTTAATTACAGTCGATTTGCGCAAAAGAATTGCATGAATGTATGACTTGATGTTAAAGAATCAATAGACTACGTAAAGTTTCTTCTTAAAACTCGTGTGTACTGATAGGATATGGGATTTTTAAGTACAACAGTATAAGCTAATAATACTCGTATCCCGTCGCCCTGCGAAGCTCTCAAGCAATGGCACATGCAAGAGACGAAGCTTTTACACAAAACAGCCGAATGTTGGGTACTGAACTGGGGTCAAAGAGAGCATATGTTTATAGGACAAAATATACTCAAAATTACATGATAGATCATTGGTGTAAGTTTTTGTCATACGTCGCGTTACACCCTGTATGGTCGGAGCATATACTGTAGTGTTGGTCATGACCGTCCTTCCGTCTGTCCGTCCTTCCTTCCGTTTGTCCGTCTCTCCGTCCGTCCATCCTTCCGTCAGTCACGCCGTCCGTCCCCCCGTCCTTCCGTCCGTCCGTCCCGTTTTGCGTTTATCTCATTTCCGAAGACTGTTAAAGTCACTTTCATTAAACTTAATACACAGATATTTATTGGCAAGAGAATTTCAACCTCGCCAACATTTGATGACCTTGACCTCCCGTATGACCTTGACTTCCCGTATGACCTTGACCTCCCGTATGACCTTGACCTCGAGTTTCTTGTTTGCGTTTAGCTCATTTTCTTGATAACCTACTGTGGGGCGTTCATGGCCTATGGATATATTTCTATTTATTTTTAATTTCCTGCCGACCATTTCCTACTCCCCCTCTATATCCATCTATCCATCCACCTATCTATGTATCTATCTATCTACCTATTTATCCATCCATCCATCCATCTCTCTCTCTCTCCCTCTCTATCTACCTATTTATCCATCTATCTATCTATATCCATCCGTCCATCAGTCTATCTATCTATCTATCTCCCACACCCTCCCCTTGCCTTCCCTTCCTTTCTCTCTTGACTTAACATGACCTGGAACCAACGAAGACAACCTAACTCCCTTTACATGACCTGACATGGCCTGGATCCAACCAAGACGACCTCATTTCAGGGAGAGACGGCCACTGCTTTCTCCCAAGGTTATGTGTCCTTATTCAATTACTTAAGTCGTTCTTTATACAGTCTATCCATCCATCTATCTATCTATCTTTCTCTCCACCCCCCCTATCCTTTCCTTGACTTGACCTGACCTGGGAGAGAGGGCCACTGCTTTCTCCCAAGGTTATGTGTCCTTATTCAATTACTTAAGTCGTTCTATATAGAGTAAATCCCGGGTCTTTCACTTGTCGTGGATGTGCTGGTGGTGGATTTTTATGTCCCTGATTTGTTGGCCAGGGTACAATTTGACGAGGTTGGCTGCGAAGGGCGGGAAGAGAAGATTTGATTCGCTATCCGATTTCGTCTTTTTTTTTTTTTAAATCTGTCTATCGATCAATTTGTTTACCTGTCTATATATCTATCCATATTTTATATTACTTGTAGGGCAAACTTCCTGGTCAGGTGAGGATTATTATGTATGTTATAACTGTCTGTCTATC
>NC_137069.1:21748457-21766812 GCF_032717465.1 Coenobita brevimanus
TCATGAGGGAGTGGGGTGAAAGAGGAAATGAAATTGCATGTGTGTAATGAGAGAGACAGAGAGAGAGAGAGAGAGATGGGTATCCAGTCAATGTCTTTATTTTAATATGTAAACTGGATTCTGAGTTTAACAAAATCCTTGAAACGTAAATTAAAAAAAACAATTCTCAAAGGAAAATGGGCAATATTATGTTGGGAGTGTGATAGAGAGAGAGAGAAAAAAAAAGATTCTTGAATGAGGGAATACAGGAAAGAAAAGGACATCATCAGTACAGTCCAGAAGCATAAATGGATGTGGGCAGGTCACGTCCTTCGTAGAACAGATAACAGATGGACATCCAGGGTAACTGAGTGGCAGCCCAGAGATAGAGTGAGAGGAAGAGGCAGAAAGAGGACAAGATGAAGAGATGGATTGAGAGGAAGAGTCAGACAGAGGACAAGATGAAGAGGTGGAGTGAGAGGAAGAGTCAGACAGAGGACAAGATGAAGAGATGGATTGAGAGGAATAGTCAGACAGAGGACAAGATGAAGAGATGGAGTGAGGAAGAGGCAGACAGAACACGAATGAGAGATGGCATAAGGGGAAGCGACAGAGAACAAGATGGAGAGATGGAGTGAGAAAAAGAGGCAGAAAGAGAATAAGATGGGGAAATGGTGATGGAGTGAGAGGAAGAGGCAGACAGAGAACAAGATGGGGAGATGGAGTGAGAGAAAGAGGCAGACAGAGAATAAGATGGGGAAATGGTGATGGAGTGAGAGAAAGAGGCAGACAAAGAACAAGATGGGGAGATGGAGTGAGAGAAAGAGGCAGACAGAAGACAAGACGAGATGGTGTGAGGAAATTCGGATATTTGCTGGGAATGGATGGAACAGGCTAACATGCAATAGGTAAGAATGGAGAACGATAGGGGGGCCCCTCTTGTAGTAAACGGTTTCAGGATGATGATGATGATGATGATTATGATGATGGTTATCATTATTATTATCAGTATAACATCTCCATATCGGAAGGTGTGTAACAATGCGACAAAACAAAATTACGAATATCACACAAGACAACATTACACAGTGACAGGCAAAACAATTCGCCAAGGAAGAGATGTCACGGGGTCTTCACACCAACACGACTTCGACACACTCTTTGGGAATGCTAACACCGGTCCGTATATATTCGTAATGCCCTTATTTTTTTTTTATTTTTTTTCGCTTCTTGGAGCAAAATGGCCAACATCGAAAGGAAGACGAGATCATTTGGAGGAAATCATGTGTGAAAGTCCAATGTCATTTCCATTTAAAGGGGAGGTGTGTTTGTACTGGCACACACACACACACACACACACACACACACACACACACACACACACACACACACACACACACACACACACACACGCACGCACGCACACACACACACACAACGAAAATATCTTTAGGTAGTCATTAAAACCACAAAAATACCTTTGATGAAATAAAGCTACAAAAATATCTTCAGTGAGTCAATAAATCCATGAAAATGTCTTTAGTCAATAAACACCACACTAATGACTTCAGTGAGTCAATAAAGCCACGAAAATAACTTCAGTGAGCCAATAAAACAGGAAAAATAACTTCAGTGAGCCAGTAAAACAGGAAAAATAACTTCAGTGAGCCAATAAAACAGGAAAAATAACCACTGAGCCAATAAAACAGGAAAAATAACTTCAGTGAGCCAATAAAACAGGAAAAATAACTTCAGTGAGCCAATAAAACAGGAAAAATAACTTCAGTGAGCCAATAAAACAGGAAAAGTAACTTCAGTGAACCAATAAAACAGGAATAATAACTTCAGTGGGTCAGTAAAGGCATGAAAATAATTTCATTGAGCCAATAAAACTATGAAAATATCCTGTTAGTCAATAAAAACACAAAAATAACGAGTCAATAAAACGGCGAAAACAACTTTAGTCAATAAGAACCACGATAATAGCTTCAGTGATTAATAAAACCACGAGAACAACTTCAGTGAGTCAATAAAGCCACGAAAATAACTTCAGAGAGTAATAAAGACAGTGAGATAATGAGCCAGGAAAAAAGTTAGTCAATAAAGCCAGTGAAATAAGCCACAAAGTTACGTCACTGTCAATAATGCCAGTTAAAGCAGTAAAGCCTCCGTAAATAAAGTCAGTACTAGACTTAGTGTGGCTTTACAGAGGGTGAGTGAGTGGTTCCGTAGAGAGTGATGTATTATAGTAATAAATTAATAAAGCAATAATTTAGTAAAGTGCCAAGATAAAGTCAGTGGGATAAAGGCACAATGAAGCCAGTCAAAGAGCATAAAGCCATCATGGATGACGCATGTGTGAGGCTTGGCAGTGCGTGGCTCTGCAGTGAGTGGGAAAATGTTAAAGCCAGTTAGAGAAAGCCACCTACACAATAAAGCCAAGAAAAGGACATTAAGGCAGTGGGATAGATAGTAAAGCCAGTGAAATACAACGATCTATCAAAGCCACCGTCAAAAGAACCAGCAGGGGTGGCTTTACACGGATGGTTAGTTGGTTGGTGAAATAATGCGAGACTAAAAGAGACAGGAAGGGACCAACAAAGCCACCAAAAGCAATGCCACTACAAATAAAGCAATAGCATAAACCCAATAAGATAGAGAAAAGCCAGTGAGACTAAGTGAGATAAAGCCACTGGTCAATTACCCAATGTGAGAAATCTGTCGAGACAATGTTTAAAGTAAAGTGAGAGAGTAAAGCCAGTGATATATACTGTACACTTGATGTAAAATTGAACCAGTCAGTAAAGCCAGAATAAAGCCACAACAAAGCCTGTGAGAGGCGGCTTTACAAGGAAGGATTTGGGCTGGGTTGGGTTGAGTGAGTTGGCATAACGATGAGATTAAATTCCTTGCTCTAAGCCACCTTAAAGCCATAATAAAGCCATAATTAGGCCAGTGATAGGCGGCTTTATAAGCAGAAGTGAATAAGGACTTTCCTCCACTGTGTAACTGATCAAAAAGCCAGAATAGTCAGAGTAAAGCCAGAATAAAGCCACATCAAAGCTAGTGAGAGGCGGCTTTACAAGGAGGGTTGGGTTGGGTTGGGTTGGGTTGGGTTGGGTTGGGTGGGTTGGCGTAATAAGACTGGCGGCGATTTTCCTCCCCAATAAATCCAGAATAAAGCCAGTGTGAGGTGGCTTTACAAATAGCTGTGTTGGATGGGTTGGCGAAATATTAAATTCCTCACTCTAAGCCACAGTAAAGCCAGAAGAAAGCCAATGAGAGGTGGCTTTACTAGGTTGGGTTGGCGTAATGTATCAGTGACGTTTTTCCTTCCCAGTAAAGCCAGAATAAAGCTTGATAAAGCCAGTAAGAGGTGGCTTTACAAGTGGTGGTTACCAAGGGTTTTCTTCCACCGTGTAAATGACGACAATAAACCCAAAATAAAGCGAGAAAAATCATAGTAAAGCCAAGTATAGCCACAACAAAGCCAGTGAGAGGTGGCTTACTGGGGTGGGTTGGGTGGGTTGGTATAATAATATCAGCCACTTTTTTCCTCCCCAGTAGAGTCACAACAAAGCCACAGTAAAGCCAGAATAAAGGCAGACTAAAACCAAATAAAGCCACAATACAGCCAGTGGGTTGGGTTGGGTGGGTTGGCGTAATAATAATATCAGCCACGTTTTTCCTCGGCCGTGTAAATGACCAGAAAATGAAATCCACCCAGGATGCTGTTTACCTTAATTGACCACACTGTTGTTGTTGTTGTTGTGGTGGTGGTGGTGGTGATGGTTGTTGTTGTTGTTGTGGTGGTGGTGGTGGTGGTGATGGTTGTTGTTGTTGTTGTTGTTGTGGTGGTGGTGGTGGTGGTGGTGATAGTTGTTGTTGTTGTTGTTGTTGTTGTGGTGGTGGTGGTGGTGGTGATGGTTGTGGTGGTGGTGATGATGGTTGTTGTTGTTGTTGTTATAGGGGTAGTGGTTGTTGTGGTGGTGGTGGTGATGGTGGTTGTGGTAGTGATGGTGGTTGTGGTAGTGGTGGTGGTTGTGGTGGTGGTGGTGGTTGTGGTGGTGGTGGTGGTTGTGGTGGTGGTGGTGATGGTGTTGTTGTTATGGTGGTGGGGGTGTTGTTGTGGTGGTGGTGGGTGTGGTGGTGGGGGCGCTGTTGTTGCTGTGTCTTTCACAAATTTAATAATCACCACCATCAACATCATCATCGCCTCTGTCTCACATGTTATGATAATCATCATCATCATAATCTCATATCTAACAAACATCATCATCTTCATCATCATCATCATCAACAATAACCCTACCAATACAAAGTAGGCTAATCATAGCCATTATCATCACACACACACACACACACACACACACACACACACACACACACACACACATGCATCCTTTTGATCTCTACATTAATTCACGCACCAATATAACAAAATAACTCCGAATTCTGTGCATTTGTAGTACTAAAGTTTTTTTTTCCTTTTTTTTATTTACCATCGTTAATGGAGGAGCTGTCTATTTTTTTTGGAAATGCAATGGCAGTTCTGATTATTATTTATTATTATTATTATTTTTATTATTATTATTATTATTATTAGTATTATTATTATTATTATTATTGTTATTATTATCATTATTATTTTTATTATTATTATTATTATTATTAGTATTATTACTATATTATTATTATTATTATTATTATTATTCATCCAATCCTATGTTGCCCCGTGAGCAGCGTAGGAGCCCGGGGGTAGGCAAGTTTGTCCTGACATTTAAGATGAGACTGACCAACCTCACTCATCCCTGAGTGGCATTGCGTGACCAATAAACCCCAACCACCGCTTGGATATAAACCTTCACCGGCTCAATCCGATTGGAGTGCCGTAATTACCCAATAAACCACCAGGCGCCAAAATTTGGTCATATGGTTACCACCCAGCGTAGTACACGGTTTCCTGGTGTACAGGAAACCATTTGGCTTGTCACTCAGTGTAGAGTCACCCACAGGTAGAAGGAAGAGGAAAGAATGAAGGAAAGAAAGACAGAAGAGGGAGTGTACAGTCACTCGTAGGCAGAAGGACAAGGAAAGAATGAAGGCAAGACAGAAGAGCATGAAAGGAAAGAAGGATGGAGGAGAGGAAAGGGCAGACACCCGAGAGCAGTACTACATCGAGTGAGTGGATGGCGAGCGCCCCCACCTGCCATTATTATTATTAGTAGTAGTAGAAGTAGTAGTAGTAGTAGTAGTAGTAGTAGTAGCTGTAGTAGTAGTAGTAGTAGTACTGGTGTTGTTGTTACTATTGCTGCTGCTATTATTATTATTATTATTATTATTATCATCATTATTATTATTATTATTATTATTATTATTATCATCATCACTGGTGAGAGAGTTTAAGTGCCTGGGTCCAGTGATAGAAAAGAGAGGTAAATGTGCAAAGACATGTGGAGAGTAGAGTGGCACAGGGAAGGAAAGAGGATGGTGCTATGAAGGCCGTGATATGCAGCAGTGGTCTGATGTGAGAGACCTGCGGGAAGGACATTTAGTTTCGACTCTAACATATGGGTGTGGGACTATGGTATGGCTTAAAAAGTCAAGAGTAAGCACAGTGCAGGAGGCATTGAAGAGGAATGTGGAGCATGTGGGGAGTGGTTAGGAGAAGGACTAATGTGATTCATGAAATCTGTGAAAGATGAAGGTAAGGAAGACTGTGAGCACCAGAGCTGAAGAAAGTGTGCTTAGATGGTATGGGCAGGTGGAAAGAACAGGTGTGAATAGAGTGGTGGAAAGGGTATATTTGAGCGAATCTGAAGATGGGAAACGTGGTAGGTCTAGAAAAAGGTGGATGGATATGGTAACTGAATGTCTGAGCAAGAGAGCTATATGAGATAACGAGAACAGGGAACTGACAATCGATCAAGCTGGCTCGATGAATTTTGTGCAAAGGAGTGTATGATCAGGATTTGCTATCATATTTTAACCTGAGAGTCATCGGGTTGACTTTACCAGATAGGTGAATGTTGCTACGTGTGGTGTGCTTTTTGACCTCTCAGGTGGAGCTAGGATTCCGGGGACTTGAATGGCGAGTGAATGGTAGTGTGGCTCATTCAACTAGGCAAATTTTGGTTAGTCTCTCTCTCTCTCTCTCTCTGGACCCAACCTCACCCCACCTTGGGATAGGAATGGATGTCTTGATGGTGATGATGATGATGATGATGATGATAATTTCTGACTGTCATGTGATACGCTGCCGATATTGAGGGTTCAAATATATCCCTATGTTCTGTGCAGTAATTATATTCTCTCTCTCTCTCTCTCTCTCTCTCTCTCTCTCTCTCTATGTAAATTAGGCGGGTAATTTCTCAGGTTTTATGCACTCCTAACTGGTTCATTCTCCCTCCATTTTCTGTCTTTAACTTTACCTTCCTCACGCTTTTTACTCTCGTTCTCTCTCCTTCCTCTTCCCTCTCCTCTTCTTTTGCGTCTCTCTCCTCTTCCTCCTGTAGTCTTTCTCCTTGTATCTTCTTCCTCTTTCCCATCTCTTTCCTTTTGTCATCCAGTTACCTTGGTTTCTATCTCTTCTTTTCCTTGAATTTTTCAATTTAAATTTCTTCTCCACTGCTAATTTCTCTTCTACTTTTTCCCTTTCCTTTCTCCATATTTTTGTCTCTTCCCCCCCCCCCTCTCTCTCTCTGTTGTACAGTACATTAACTTTTTTCTTTTCACATAGTCATTCGTTTATGCATTCTCTCTCTCTCTCTCTCTCTCTCTCTCTCTCTCTCCTGTATATATGTATGTAAAAACCTTTCTCCCCTAAACAAATTATTCTCTTAACCTGAATAAAATTGCGCAGAAGAAAGAAGACTAAGAAATAAAATTAAAAATTGAAGAAAAATTTCGTTCATTCTGTCCCCTGTTTTGATGCATAATTTTTTGAGGGAGTTTCATTAAATGATTCACCAGGGAGCTCCTTCTTCAAGAAACTGGGGATACGCTTTGAGGGAAATCATCATCATCATCATCATCATCATCATCATAATCACCATCCGTTTATTATTGTCATCTATGTTGCTGCTGTTGTTATTGTTGCTGTTACTACTACTAGTACTAGTACTACTCTACTACTACTACTACTACTATTATTATTATTATTATTATTCTCTCTCTCTCTCTCTCTCTCTCTCTCTCTAGTATACACATTTTAAATCATGTGCTTCCTCTGAGTATTCCATACATCAATGTTCGGTAATCATACTTATCATAGTATTCAAGCAGGGACGCTTGTTAATATCAATAATCTCTATGCCATCATTTAGGAACACTTTGATGATAATGGACAGGCAGACAGACAGACAAATCGCAGACAGGCAGACAGACAGACAAATCGCAGACAGGCAGACAGACAGACAGACAGACAAATCGTAGAATTTATAAGGGCTCTAATATGCTTACATGTGTCAGCCTTGGTCACCTAAAGGCGGCTCTGCACGCTGCTCAAGCTCCGGCAGCCTCCCACTTCAGTCCCTTATCTCTGAGGTCACACTCCATGACTTCGTCCCAGGTCTTTTTCAGTCTGCCTCCTGCAGCTCTACCCCCAACTTTCACACTTCGCATCTCCAGCATCTAATTGCCATCCTCCATCCTCGCCACATGCCCAAACCATCTCAATATATCCTTTCTTATCACAGCACCAAAATCACTCCCTTCCTATCCTTCTTTTCAACTCTTCAATCGTAAGCCTAGCCCACCAACCCCAGACCTCGCATTCAAGGACGCGCTACACGTTCGTCTGTTCACTGTCATTTCTGTAAGTTTGAACCTACGAATATCCTCTTACTTTACTGCCAAGATCTAACTACCATCAACATTACACTACATGCCGCAAAGGCTACAAAGAATTATTAGCATGGAGGGAGAGCCCTCTCAGTATCAGGAGGGGCAACAACTCACTGAGCTTATTCTGCCCACTCCTTACGCTGGCCTCACAGCTACCTTCAACCCCTCCTCCAGCACATAATATGCCCCCCAAATATCAAAACTTCCACACACTCACAAGACTCATCAGCGAGACCAGGTCCTTCACGCCTGACAATCTCTACATGCTCTCCCTGACATAGTGAACGCACGAAATCAGTATTATCTCGCAGCTTACCTCTAGTACCACATCTTTTATGTATCCACTTAAAACAAATTATTTACAAGATGGAGTTACTTCCCACACCGTTGTGGCAAACTGCACATGGCCACTCTCCCTGTGCTCTGACATTACCGCCACCAGCCCTAGATATCATAACTTTTTTTTATCTACAACATTTACTTTCAAACCCTTATGCCCCATTGCGCCTCCCGACTTTCCGAAATCCTTCCTCTGTCTCCCTTTCATTCTCTGCAATCAACACCAAGCCATCAGCACACAACTCCCACGGGTGTCTATTTCTGAACTCACGTGAGAGAGCTTCAAGTACCATGACACAAAGAAATTATCTTCCCGCGCTTATGAATATGAAATCCCCATTTTCACTCTGTTCTCAGTGTTCTTATATATGTGTAATAAACTGGTCATAGAGAATATTTAGCTGCTTTTAAAGGTCACCGCAACATGATTTTTTTTTTTCTGTATATCAGTGAAATGACCTGCCATTATGGAGGTTAGTGCGCTGGTGTTTGTTTGGTTCGTGCGCTAGTGTGTGTGTGTGGTTCGTGCGTTGGTGTGTCTTTGGTGCGTGCTCTGGTGTGTGTGGTTCGTGCGCTGGTGTGTTTGGTTCGTGCACTGTTGTGTGTTTGGTTCGTGCACTGGTGTGTGTTTGATTCGTGCTCAGGTGTGTGTTTGGTTTACGCACTGGTGTGTGTTTAGTTTATGCGCTGGTGTGTGTTTGGTTCATGCGCTGGTGGTTCGTGCGCTGGAGTGCGTTTTGCTCGTGTGCTGGAGTGTGTTTGGTTTCTTGCGCTAGTGTGTGATTGGTTCGTGCCCTGGTGTGTGGTTCGTGCCCTGGTGTGTGGTTCGTGCGCTGGTGTTTGTGTGGTTCGTGCGCTGGTGTTTGTGTGGTTCGTGCGCTGGTGTTTGTGTGGTATGTGCGCTGGTGTTTGTGTGGTTTGTGCGCTGGTGTGTGTTTGGTTCATGTACTGGTGTGTATTTGGTTGGTACGCTGGTGTGTGTTTGGTTGGTGCGCTGGTGTGTGTTTGGTTCTTCCTGAGAAGTGTTTGAGACAGTGAAAGCAAAAGAGTGAAGTTTATTTATCTACCTTTTTATCTATCTGTTGATCTATTTATTGACTGAAATTAAACCACGGAGCAATGACTATGGAAATCGCCTTTAATTTTCAGTATGGGAGACCAAATTTGGATTATTTTTTTCCCGTTAAGTTTATATTTTTCTTATGCTTTCCTTGGAGATACGTACAGTCGCAGGCAAGAATATAGTTCCAATTTTCAGCCGAACATTTATGAAACTCTTACCTACTATTCTGAGATCTATGCACTGGGTTACGAAAGAATGCTTCCTACTGGGTTTCAGGAGTCATTGCACACCGTCTCGTTTTCTATCGTCGGGTGTATTGTTATTTGTAGGCTTGGTATCCGTGCGTGTACCTAATTGCTATTTTTACATTTGATTTTTTCTACCTTATACATTTCACAGCTTTCGTAGTACAGCAGAAGAGGAACTCGGCTTACCTGAAAAAATATAAATATGTAATTATTAACATGAAATGTTATTAAATATACTTACATTTATGACAATAATAATAGTAGTAGTAGTAGTAGTAGTAGTAATAATAATAATAATAATAATAATAATAATAATAATAATAAACTGCACTCTCAACCAGAAAATAAGGGCTTCTCAAAACCTCCACTTTGAGCCATTATTATTATTATTATTATTATTATTATTATTACTGATCATACAGTGGAAATGAGTTACTTGAGAGGAGCATGTGGAGTGACGTGGAGGGACAGGTTGACGAATGAAGAAGTGAAGGAACGTTGTGGGGTAGATGTGGATGTGGTTGAGAAGATTAGGAGAAATACACTGAGGTGGCTTGGACATGTGAAGAGAATGGAGAATGAAAGACTGACTAAGAGGGTGTATGTAGGTGAGGTGGAGGGAGGGAGAGGGAGGGGGTAGGGATCGAGGTGATGAGGAATTGGAGGGATGGAGTTGAGAGGTATAATGAGGGAGGGGGGGGGAGTGAGTTGGGGGGAGGGTAGTCAAATGGTGGGTGACAGAGTGACTTGGAGGCGTTTTGTCTGCGGCCACCCTTTTGCGGGATTAGGGCGTCGGGCTATAGATAGATAGAATAGACTAATCATGCAAATAAGGGATGTTGATATCTCCTGTCCACTCACGGTCAGTGCATACTTGAAGTCACTTTTATAATTATTATTATTGTTGTTATTATTATTGTTAATATTATTATTATTATTATAATTATTATTATTATAATAATAATAATAATAATAATAATAATTATTATTATTATTATTATTTTAATTATCATAATCATTATTATTATTATTTTTATGATTATGATGATGATGATGATTATTATTATTATTATTATCATCACTGCTACTACTACTACCATTTTGTACACATATACCAACATATAATACTTTACTAAGACACGGCACCTCGTTGTAATAACATTTAATATTAATGTAGGCTATTTGCCATATTAACATTATTTTTACAACAGTCATAATTATCCATTCCGAAACTCCATTTTCTGTTTTTTTTTTTTTTTTTTGACCTAGATATTTCGAAAATTTGAGAGTGTACAGGATTTTTATTAGTAATAGCAACGATAAATAAGCAGAAGTGCATTTGTGTAATTGGGTTCATTAATACTGTATATGTATGCATGCATGTATGTAGATATGTAGGTAAGTATGTATGTGTATATGTATGCATGTCCATCTATATGTCCACCTATATATATAGCTGCCTGCTTTTGCTTTTATCTATTTATCCACGAGTATCTTTCTATCTAACCAATCATCCATCCATTTATCTGTCCATTCGTCCATCCATCCATCCATAAAGGAGTACAAAGAGTGCAAACAGCAAAGACTTGTTGGCCCTTTTTTGGCTGTTTGGTATAGGGAAGAGTATAACTAACAAACCCACCACATCAATGAAAGACAAGGATAGAGAAGCATGAAGGGTCCGTCCATCCATCCATCCATCTATTTCTCTATCTATTTATCTATCTATCTACTTATCTATCTACGTCTATCTGTATTTTAAAATATACACCCCCCATCAGTGATATATACTGTAAATACAGGTCCTATCCCACATCATCAGTCTTCACTATGGTCGTACCATTCTAAAGTGGCGTTTTGGGTGGGGCACGAACCTCTGTACAGTGTTGCCACGTTTTCCATATTCGCGATCCCCCCCCTCTCTCTCTCTCTCTCTCTCTCTCTCTCTCTCTCTCCTTGGGGGATGTGCATCACCCTAGGGAATTTTGTTTCTTTTGTGTCTTATAAACTTTTGCTTTCATTTCTTTATTTTGTTTTTTATTATATTATTGTTTTACATATGACGCCAGATGACCTCGGTGTTACGGCGCCTTTTCATTGAATCATTCTCGCCCTCCTTCCTTCCCTCCCTTCATCTCTCCCTCAGCTTGACAATGCACTCAACACTGCCCCTTGCCTGCTCTCTCTCTCTCTCTCTCTCTCTCTCTCTCTCTCTCTCTCTCCTTGGGGAGATGTGCTTCACCCTTGGGAATTTTGTTTCTTTTATGAGTGACTTATAAACTTGTGCTTTCATTTCTTTATTTTGTTTTTATTATATCTAATTATGTTTAAAAATTTTATTGTTTTACATATGGCGCCAGATGACCTCGTTGTTGTGGCGCCATGATTTGTTTTCATTCAATCACTCTCTCACTCCTTCCTTCCCTCCCTTCCTCCATCTCTCACTAAGCTGCACTCAACACTGCCCCTGGTCTGCCTTCCCCCCCCCCTCTCTCTCTCTCTCTCTCTCTCGTCTGTGGTATTTTAAGATACATTTTGGTTATTTTTTTTTACGTTATAATGTACATATTGAAAATTTGACTTTATTTCCACACCACCCAGGAGGTTAAAGTCTTGGCGCGTTTTTTTTAAGAGGTGTCCCCAAACAGGCCTATTCCTCTATCCCTCACAGATGACCAGGTCGGACTGGGTGTGTGTGAGTGTTGCCGCTCACGAGGGTTTAATGTATATATTTTTTTTACTTAAGAAACTGGCATATTATTGCTTATAATCCTGCATATTATCTTATAATCATAATTGTGATATTATTACCAACCCCAGAAATACGGTAACAGCCAATAAAAGTGACTATTTTTTTTTTAAGCAACACTGTAAAATAATTATGCCACGTTTCTGTATTGCCGTATAAATATTTTATGCATAATCGGTTTACTGTTCTTTCATATATTATAATACACACGTTACCATTATATTCTTATGTGTTTATCTTATTGTGATGCCTATTACATATATCTGAGCCGTTCACTTAGCGGGTATGGAACACGTGGCACCACTGTACAGAGGTTCGTGCCCCACCCAAACCGCCACTTAAGATTGGTACCGCCATAGCACACCTTATGGTCCTCATCATTATCATTCAGAGCAGTCTATTATCTCAACTTCCTAACCACCTCTTATTGACTCTCTCTCTCTCTCTCTCTCCTTCTCTTAATCCAGTCAGGGAATTTTGGCGTCCGTGTCACCATGTTGTCGACAAGTCAGGCTAGGTCAAGCCAGGGCTGCGTTTCAACGGGCCTTAGCGCCACAGAGCGGTCCTGGGTTAGTGGGGGTAGCAGTGAAACTACCAAATACTTGGAGCTCAAATTCGCTTCTATTCTAGATATCCTTCTAGTAGATACAATAGTTGGAATAATACCATAGTAGTTATGTACATTTAAGCATTACTAACAATATTAACAAATTACATGAATATTTGTCTGCAACATATAATTGTAAATGTATATTTCCTAAATACTTTGGAAATATTTAACCACTATGAAAGCCGTTTGGAAGAACCACAACAAATCCTGCCTTCGTCACAGCTACTTCTTCCTGTGATTTCCCCCGATTTGAAGACGAAATGGACCTTGTAGTGCAAGACTGCAGTGGAACAAGATAACTTTGATAGATACGAAGATTGTGCAGAGGTGAGGAGGTACTTCACGAAAGTATGATTTTCGCAGGAATGACTGAAAACAAACCCTCAATATGTATTCTTAAGATCTGCATAGCCTTTACTTTCATTAAGCGAAAAATTATTACTTAATTGAAATGAAGAGGTTATTGTAACAAATCTTTTCATTTATGACGTGTTAGTACCCAAATGCGTTCACTCTCCCAAATTACACATAAGAACTATCCTGGTATTTTGAGTTCTGTTAGCCTTTACACAACTGTGATCTAAACCATTTACAGCTGTCAGATGTCGCCAGATTCCAACGGTGACGGAGGCCGCGACAACCTCCCCTTCACCCACCACACTTTTGCTCTCGAAAGCGCCATCACGTTCCGTGGCGCTCCAGCTGTTGAAACGCAGCCCAGGTCAGACCAGGTCAGGCCATGCCAGGTAGGGTCAGGTCAAGCCAGGTCGTCAAGTGAAGTCAGGTCACGTGCTTATTATGGCAACCTGTCTATTGGGCTGGGACGAGGTGAAATTAGGTCACAGTCCGAGTAAAGAAAAACAAAAAAACGAAAAATGAACTTTGCTAACAAGCTGAATCCTTTCCACCAGAGGACGATTCTTAGTTGGTGGGGAGGTGGTCTCTTGTCCTAATAAACGTGAGCTCAATTCCCGGCTGAGGCAGGGAACAGTTTAAGAATCTGAATTTCGTTAAAACAGACTTTATTATTCCGTCCTATGACCCACAGACTTTTATAAACACCTCCGCTAATGCAAATATACCTGGCATGTATTCAATCTGGACGGTGGGTGTTAGCGCCGAAGTGGTGACATGTGAAGATGTGCGGTACGTTGGAGGACTGCTGGATCTTAGGGAACGGACTGTTAAGCTTATATACAGAGTGTGGCACATGAGAGAGAGAGAGAGAGAGAGAGAGAGAGAGAGAGAGAGAGAGAGAGAGAGAGAGAGAGGAGAGAGAGAAATCCACGTCCTGAGTCGGATGGTAAAAACTCGGAAAAAAAAAAAAGAAAATCCATCTCGTACCGAAGTTTATTTCTTTTTTTCTTTCTTTTTTTTAACGCTACACCTAACCCCTCCACTTCCAATCGTCTTTCCTGAGCTGAATAAAACCGTCTGGATTTAGGGAAAACAAAGTAATGTCCCTGGGGCTCTACAGATTATCCTCCTTTAGCCAGAAGACAATTTTTTGTTGAGGCTTACGAAGCTTCAGACGGTTTTCCTCAGCTCAGGGAAGACGATTTTTTTCTGCAGAAGGTACCCTTAATACTAGGGGGGATTTTTCTGAGCTAAATTAAATCGACTGGTAATACCAGGGATAATATAGCCACCACGTCCTCTGGCTAGTAAGATTAAGGGACTGTCTCACCTGGAGGGGTTTAATTAAGCCCTCATTAAACCCACCCCTAACAAGCCAAGAGTTCTTACACTCAGCTGAAAAAACAAAATCTAACGTCTAGAATAGCCAATAACAGATAAAACTGGGCGGGTTAGATCAAGCCCTCCCCCACGTCTACACCTTCACTATCAGACTCCCCTTTTCAGCTGAATAAATCGTCTGTTGGCTCGGATTTTTAAGTAACATTGGGCAGATTATTTACAAGACTACCCATCACCCAGCCAAATCCTTCACTCATTAGCCTTTATTTTTTTGGCTATATTGCCGTCCCCTCTTCCTATTTTCTTACTACCCCCTTCCTCCCTCTCTCACCCCTTTCACCTCTTCCTCCTTTTCCTTTGCTCTCCCCCACCTATATTCTCCTTCTTTTCTCTCCCCCTCCTGTCACCCCTTCTATATATATATATTTTTTTCCCTTTTCTCTTAATGTCCACTATTACTTTATCATCCAACCCCTCTCTCTTCCCATCCTGCTTTTTCTCTTTCCTCCCTTTCTTGGTCTCCTTCTTCTATTTCTTCTCTCCCTTCTCCCTCTTAACTCACCCTCCTTTTTCTCTCTTTCTCTCCCTTCTTCCTATTTTCTCCCTTCCCCTCTGCCTCCTGCCCTATCCTCTCGCTTCCATACTGCTGTCTCTCCTTCTTCTCCTTCTTCTCTTTCTCCTTCTTCCCCTTCTCCTTCTCCTCTTTTTTTTAACTACAAATGATAACCTAGGTAACAACGCTGAAATCGGACCTGAGTTTAGTTCCAGCGATCATCGAATTATACAGTTTAATATTACTACTGAAAAAGTGAATAAAAAAGAGAGCAAAGAAATAGTCCCAGACTATCGCAGAACGGATTTCGCCAGACTCTGAGCGCTGCTTACAACTTCAGTTTGGAATCAAATGACTGAAACCGATGACATAAACCAAACATGGGAAATTTTCACAAAAAAATTTAATGAAACGGTAAATTCATGTGTATCACTACGTATCAGGTGTCCAGCTATTAATAGTAAACGGAAGAGGCGGTCCAGTGAAATTAAAAGTAGCCTAACGGCCAAAAAACATGCGCACCATTAATATAAAACTACACAAAGTAATGATTACAAATTAGAGTGCTATAATCTAAGCCAGGGATCGAACAGACATCAAACGAAGCAAGAGAGTACTGGATATCCACATTGCTAATACGTTCAAACCAAATCCAGATGAAGTTTACAGTTACATTAGAAAGAAAAAAAGGTTATGACTACATCAACAGGCCTTCTAGAGACGAACAAAGGCAAACACACAGAAAATGAGGTTGAAATGGAGAACATTCTTACCGAGTATTTTGCTTCTGTTTTTACAGCAGGAAACACTACCAGAAGCCTACTGTCATCCATAATCCAAGCAAATAGCACCATCCTCAGTAACTACACTACTACGCAATCAACAAACGCAATGTCCTTTCAGCTATGAATAGTACAGACATAAACAAAATCCCTGGCCTTGATAAAATATCACCGAGAATTCACAGAGAAGCAAAAAATGCGTTATGGCTGCCACTCTCTGTCTTATTCAATAATTATTAAATACTGGGAAAGTCCCATGTCAGTGGAAACCAGCAAATGTAACACCAATTTTCAAAATAGGAAATAAGTCGCTCCCAGGAAATTAAAGACCAATCAGCTTAACATCAGTAGTGTGCAAATTAATGGAAATAATCATAAGAGATAAAGTAGTTAATTATCTAGAAGAAAATGATATAATCAAAGACTCGCATCATGGATTCAGACATCGACGTTCATGCTTGACTACCGAATTTCTTCCATGGTGTTTACAAATGATGTGACGAGTCCAGAGCAGTAGATATTATAATTTACCTCGACTTTCAGAAAAAATTTGACACTATCCCTCACAAGCATCTCATAAGCAAAATAGAAGCTCCATGGAATTACAGAGAAAATACAGAAATTGTTGCAAGACTGGGTTTCGTATTATGAAAACAGCTAGTTGTGGACAACGGAAAGGAATCCAAATGTCGTAATGTGATTAGTGGCGCTCCCCAGGGCTCAGTACTTGGACCGATACTTTTTATTATCTTCATGAACGATTTACAGATGAGGGGTTTAAAATGTAAAATACCCAATTTTGTACACGATACTAAAATAGGCCAGTAGAGTAACTTCTCAATAAAAGAAGAGTGGCATCAGTTACAAAATGACCTCAATATACATTGGCAAGCTGGGCCTAAAAATGTCAAATGGAATTCAAACATAGAAAAATGCAAAGTACTTCATATTGGATGTACCAACATTCATGAGAATTACAAATGAACAATATCCATGATATCAAGCATGGACAATGAAAAGGATCCTGGGAGGATAATATCAAATGACCTAAATCTGGAGTAAGCAGTTCACTGCGGCGGTAAAAAATTAAAACAAGATGGTGTTCTTTTTTGGAAGAACATTTGAGTAAAACCCTTAAAAGGATGGATGCATTTGAATTATAAATCAGTGTGGGAATGATTATTTTGGAATCAGGAAGTAAGCTATGAAATCAGACAAAACGTGCATAAATGGATCAGAATAGTTGAAAAAAAGAAAATGATGTTACTCTCTTCAAATTGCATGCAGGCTGGGTGGTGGTGATGGGTGAGTGAGAGGGCTGGTGGTGTGCCAGGGTCATTCTCATTGGCACGTGACTGAGAGTAGGCAGGAAGAGAGTGTTGTTTTCTGCTCTTATTTGTAACAGCAGCCTAAAATATATCATTTTTACGTTATGTACACTGTTCTGTGTCTTCGTGGTGTGCTTTGAACACTACAAACTATATTACAAAGTAAAGTTCTTATATTACATCTCGAGTTATAATCTTACTTAAGTAATATGTAAATTTGTATATTACAATTGTTCACATTAATTTGTCTTTAGTGTGGAGTATTCTGTAAAGCAACTGATACAGAGACCCACACCCCACTCAGGGCACCACATGGTCACATCTCTGCATTTACCTGGGAGTCTCGCTGAATTCTTGCACACAACACACCTCCTCTGTTGTTTATGGCCACTTGCATCAACCTGAAGTGATTCAAGGTGGTGTTGTGAGATACATGCACGTCCCAAAAGGCTCTGTTGCCATATCTCCCATTTGTTTCATGTAATAGGCCCGGAGAATAGGAATGCATTCCGGAACTTCAACTGCCCTTTCCTTAGCAGACGTTTGGGAATGTTGACCGCCCTTTAGAGATTAAATTGGAAAAAGTCATACTTACCTTGCACAACTCAATAGCGCGCCCCCATCTCGAGTATTGTGTGCAGTTCTGGTCTCTGTACTACAGAAAGGACATAGAAAAATTACAGAAAATACGGAGAAGAATTACAAAATTGATACCACGACAGAGAAACAAACCATACTAGGAACACCTTGAAGAACTTAAATTATTTAACCTAACAAAACACAGGTTAAGAAGTGACCTTATTAAAGTTTTCAAAATCATGAAGGGATATGACAACATAGACATGAATAAATATTCTAAAATAGACTGGTCGAGTCAGACCAGGAGGAATGGCTGCAAAATTATCGGGAAGTGCTTCCAATCCCATGCAGCATAATACTTGTTCCTTCAACAGAGTCATAAATATCTGGGACAAATTACTCTCAGATACCATGAACAATATCTCAGTTAAGACATTTAAAAACAAAATAGACAAAGGTACTTCTGCATCGAGAATCCTCACCTGAGTCAGTTTCTGTCCACATCTCTGACTTTACCAGTTGTGGATAAATTCATTCCCATCCTGTCTACAAGACACCCATTAAACTTAACGTACCCGTAGA
>NC_137069.1:21766912-21781912 GCF_032717465.1 Coenobita brevimanus
ACTACGACTACTACTACTACTACAGCTACAACTAGTAATAATAATAGTAATAATAATAGTAATAATAATAATAATAATAATAAAAATAATAATAATAATAATAATCTAACACCATACACCTACTGTATATGTCACGGGGTTTTTGAAAAAGATGTCATGGGGTATTTTTGAGAATTTCAAAATTAAATAAAAGTTATGTGTTTTGCTTGAAAATAGAGACAAAGAATTGACTTGTGAAAATCAAGCAATGATTACTTTATGTAACTTACTTCGCCGATTCTCTAAGGACGAGAATTTATTTACTTTCTCAGCAGTACACAGCAGGAACTAATTACTCAGAAATGCTGTTTGTTAGTACTGCTAGCCTCACGAGAAAGTGACTCCACCCCTGACAATCAATAACTAATGCTATGAATGATAACAGAGTTCTTGCTGGTGCATTAACTCCAAGTTGGCACAACGGATTTAAGTTTAATGCAAAAGGACTGGCCTAAGTACCAGTTATGAATAATGCAAAGCGTTATGCAAGTTAGGAGCGATAAAGTAAAATAAACTTAATGTGGAAAAATAAAACATGAGTTTACATTACATTAAGCTCAAGAGAAAAGAACTGTAAATTTATTGTGTACAATGAGATAAATTTTTACATGTCTCAAAATGAATTCAAAATAATAAAAGAGAGTACACTCATTCGCTCACTCCCAAGCTAAACTAAACTCTTAAGCCTAGGAAAAACGAAAAGAAATACTGGTCAGAAAAAGGGGGCTAGGCGGGATGAACTGGGCGTCGTTGCGTGGGAAGGACGCTGCCTACATGCTGAACCTCAACGCCGAATCACACTGAGTGGAGATTTCAGGAACTCGCTGAAGAACGACCTGCTCTCACACGGCGCACAAAGTTTGGCTGAATTCAAACTGCGAGGCAAGGGCTGGGAAGCGGGCCGTGCCCATTAACTGCCAACAGAAAAAATGTGAGCGATGAATGCCTACAACAATTCACTCAGCCCGAATGCGCCAATGTCGCACACAAGGACGATCACTTATGAAACTGAAAAATGTTCTGAAAACCGTCCCAATCGAATGAATGCGTGGACGGTTGACTGGGAAGAGATACCAATGGGAATTCCACTGGGAATTCGCGGTTTCCCACCAAAGATCAATGTCACGAAGTTTGTTTGAATACAAAATCGCGCAAATTCGTGACAGTATACACTAACAATTTTTCTTCTTCACCTCTCTGTTTATATATATATATATATATATATATATATATATATATATATATATATATATATATATATATATATATATATATATATATATATATATATATATATATATACACCTTTTTTTCTCTTTCCTGCAAAATATATAAAATAGAATATATGGCTTTGACTTTACTCTTTTTAATCTAACTTGGCAAGATGAACACTGAGTTGTAGCAATGGATTAGCATTACAGTAGGATGCTGGTCACGAAGAAGTGCTAGAGCTGAGATGTAGAGGCGTAGTACTGTCTGTCCTCGCCTCTCAGCTACATGAAATAAGCGACAAAAGGACAAAACTCTAGGCCAGGTTAAGGTTGAAAAGGGTACAGGATTATTGCTGGCTTAGAGCAGACTAGAGCAAGAGCCCCAGGGTAACTCTATAGACCCACTACAACTGCTGAACGTATCCTTGCCCCTGCCAAGGCCCCTTCGGAAACAAAGTTGCTTTGGCAGAGACCTTTGGCTGGGGAAGGAGGAAATACTGCATTTGTTTTGGTCGGGCTGGAATGAGAGGATGGATGGACGTGGACAGACAGACAGACTGGACAGAAGCGACGGGCAGACGGAAGGAGCGGAAAGGGGACGGACGTAGGGGACAGAAGAGATTAATTGAGACGAATGAAGAGGACAGACAAACGCACGCATATAACAGAGACAGACACTCGTACAGTTGGGAGAAACAGACACGGGCGGAACGGACAGAGGAGACGGGAGAAGAAGGAACGGACGGTGAAGAGACAGACGGATGGAGCGGACAGAAGAGACTGGCTGGCGCAAGGAGGAGACTAACAGACGGACGAAGACAGAAGGGACAGAATATGGATGACGATATCTGACGGATGGAGGAGGTGGAAGGACAAACGGACAGATAGACCTTTGGAGACGGATAGATGGATGGAAGGGACAGAGGAAGCAGAGGGCGAAGGGGGCAGATGGACGGACAGACGGTGGAAACAAACAGACGGAAGCGATGGATGGAAGAGGCGAGCATGGAGGGAACGAATAAATAGAAGTGATGGACGGAGGGAAGCAGACAGGGAAGAAAGTGGGTGAAAGGAATTGAGACGGGATGGAAGATACGAACAGAATCCCAAGACAGATTGCAAGGAGGAGGAGGAGGAGGCAGGGAAGAGGGGAATCCAGTCTGTATTTATGTAGAGTTGTTCCATTACAGCGCACACCACGGCCAGACAGTGACGCGCAATCATGTCCATAATTTACGTGAAATATCTCGTTTTTTCACCGCCAAGTGGGAGAGAGCTGAGGGGCGTTTCGGATGGCGCAGGTGGTTCGGTTATTTGCAAGATTGTTACGAACGCTGCTTTTTCGCTACTGACGGAGGGGAGGGTATTTATAAAGAAAGAAAAAGCGAGTCTCCACCATAACAGCCAGCTATTCTCAGAGACCTTTTTTTTTATTTTTGATATTTTTCATTTCGTTATTCGCTCGTTTGGTTATGGAGATTTTAGTGGCATTGGGAGAAAGAGACAAATGTGTATACAAACAATCCTAATCCTAGATAGTTTGTATATTCAGTCCGCCGGGAGGCAAAGAACGTAAGAAGAAAAAAGATGGGATTAATCCCCGAGCTAGACCTCATCAGATCATATAGCCACTGCTAGGCTATTACGGGAGAGCGCTACCTCCCAGCACAGCAGCCACCGGGCGAGGCGCGAACTCGCAACCTCACGATTACGAGCCCCGACACCCTACCACCGAGCTACCCGCGCTCCCCAGAAGAAAAGAAGGAGGCAAATATACGCTATTTTCAGAGCGGTATAAACACATCTTGCACCTCTCGTTTTTCTCTTTTGAAGCGATGTGATTTTGCTAGTAACCGTAAACTTCCCGCATCCCTGTGGGAAGTTTTCTTGTTTTTGTCAATAATAAAATTAAAACTTCCCACATTCCTGTGTGGAAACTTTTTTTTTTTTTTGTCAACCATATTATACTTATTCTTACTTGTTTTCCAAAACTGCGAAATGTCAGAGGCTATTTGGCCCTAGCACCTTCAAACTTGGTCAACCAGTCAGTCAGTTGTGCGTTTCTTTTAGCCAAATATGGTGGCAATCAGTCAACCGGATCTCCGGATTTTATCCAGAACACAGACAATTGTGTCAGCCATGCTATCTCATGAAGCGCTTATGCTAGGGAAGCTGAAATTTTACTACAAAATAGCCTTAAAGGAGCGGACACAGTGCGGAAAGGAGTATGGTTCTATTCGGTTGAGTATTCTCTCAGGTCGCTTGGGGTAAAAAACAGACTTTTCCGGATATTCTGGATGTCAAGCTCAAAATTTTCCATGAAAGGATTAAAGCTAAATACGAAACTTAGTGGGCTTATAGACTGTGATGACCTCATTTGACATGCACAAGTTCACAAATGACATGAGGAAAGAAAGGAGGAGGAGAGGGAAGAGAAGGATGAGGAGTGGGAGAAGAAGAAAAATGAAGAGGATGAGGATGAGAAGGAGCAGAGGGAGGAGAAAGAGGAAGAGGAGGCTCACGATGTATTCCGAAAGGCATAACACTATATATATATATATATATATATATATATATATATATATATATATATATATATATATATAAACACATTCTACACTTTCCATTCTCTCCTTTTGCTCTTTGTGCTGAGAAATGTCTTGAACACGTTGATTTACTGTGTGTGTGTGTGTGTGTGTGTGTGTGTGTGTGTGTGTGTGTGTTCTCATAATCCTACACTGACATACTCAACATGAACAATAAACACAATACAGGGTGGTTCATATATAAAGCTCCTCTCACACACTTCTCCAGGTCCTTTCTTGTGTTCTTTGGGGACGGCTTAGTCATGGTTATGAATGTCAACTGTATCATTTTATTTCTTACTCCCCACCTCCACATCCACGCCCACACCAGCAGACTGAGCCATTCCCGCAACACATGAGGTGTAATACCAGTATTTCTAGTGCAGCTCTATTTACAGGCCACTCTGTACATCTTTCTTTCTCTCATTTTTTTTTATTTATAGTATGTTTTACACTCGATAGTTATGTTAACATGAACTATTAACTATCGCTTTGCATACACTAACCTAGCATAATGTACTATACAAACATGACGATGACGATGATGATGATGGTTTTGATGATGGTGATGGTGAAGGTGATGGTGATGACAATGACCATGACGACGATTACGATGACCCCACCATCTTTACTGAGGTATGCTAAGGCTGTCACACTCAGAGTTTGTGTTATGATGTTAGTGTGTGTGTGTGTGTGTGTGTGTGTGTGTGTGTGTGTGTTTATACGAGTATGACGTGTGGGTGTGACCAGATGGAAGTGAGCAGTTAACCACTCACTCCCCTCTAACAGCCTGGATCGAACCCGCCCTCACTCCCATCCTCCAGCACTCTACTCTACCTGCTGCGCCACCATCGCCACCATAAATTAGGCCCAGGTGAATGGCACTTTCTGTGGGAATGAAACAGGTGCTTTGTTCCAGGGCCCGTCATCTTACAGTTAATTCGCCACAGATGAGGGTGTTGCAAAGTATCCTGCTCCACCTGGAATACGGTCCCATGAATCAGGTGCTTCGAGACAGAGAGTTTGAAGTCATTTCATGGCCCCTTCTCTTGGGTGGGTGGGGGAGTCCAAAGCCGATTTGTGTGTGTGTGTGTGTGTGTGTGTGTGTGTGTGTGTGTGTGTGTGAAATCAAACTCTAGGCATAGGCTGCACAGCCTACTTTCAAGGCCCAATAGTCCTCCTGCACTACCATACACCTCTCTACATGTCACCACTTCGCGCGCTAACACACACTGTCCATATTGAATACATGCTAGAGGCTATCTCATACAGGACTGGTGTATTGGTATTAGCAGAGGTATTTTTACTTGTCGGCGGATCTTCTGGTAGATCAGTAAAGTCTGATTTCACGCGATTTCAAATCCTTAAACTCTTCCCTGCCCCAGCGAAGTGTTTGAATCTGGGTCCGGTAGGACTGCAGGCCATCTCTCTCTACCGATTGAGCCACAGCCTTCCCCACAATTATCGTAAGTCAGTGTTAAATCAGCATGCAGAATAAATAATACACCACAGAGATCACTAAGGTCAATCTTGCAACGAAATTATCAAGGATGAGGTGCTAGGAAGTCCATGAATCAGGTGTTTCGAGACAGAGTTTGAAGCCTCTTTATGACTCTTCTTTCTGGGCTGGTCTGGTAGGGCAACCAACTTTTAATACCCTCATCAAGAATTATGACATAAACAGAAGATACATGAAACTCAGCTGCAAATAAATTGCCAAGGAAGAGGTGTTTGTGTTCGTATGAATCACACGCTTTGAATAAGTCTGAAGCCTCTTTATGACTCGTCTCTCTGGTGTGATCTGAGGGAGGGGGAGAGCAAATTTTATTACCCTCATCAGGATCCATGACTTAAACTGAAGATGTGCAAAAACTCATACAACTAAATCTCCAAGGAAAAGGTGTTCGGGTCCCATGAATTGGATGCTTCCAAGACAAATTTGAAGCTTCTTTATAATTCATATCTCAAGGGTGAAGTTGGGGGGAGGGGGAGGGTAACTTTTAACATTCTCATCACGAGGTATGATTTGAACTGAAGATACCTAAATCCCAGCCGCCCAGATAGAATCGCGCCAAGGAAGGATGATATTCACAGGTCCCAGTAATCAGATATTTCAGAGACAAAATTTGAAGCCCATTTACTAGTCGACTCTCCTGGGGTGATCTGAGGGGAGGAGGGCAACTTTAATACCCTCATCGGAGTTATGACTTCTAAAGTACCTCCGTAAAACTCAGTCCCATCGTGGGAGCCTGCACTTAACCCCTTAACTGTGGGCTTGTTTTAGCTTTTTCTGTGCGGCTCCCGCAGGCATATTCGCGCTCCAACAGACTCTCTAAAAAATATTTGCCAAAAATCAGTTATTGAGGTCCTAGAATATTAAAATCACATATGCTTATGGCACATACCTTCAATGCTTTCTCGTGGGATGTTGTTGAGCCTTCGTCGAGTACCGTAGGACTTGTGGAGACCTCTGAAGTTGGGTAACAGAAGTCTCCACTCTACACTTCCCGACAACCCGTAATATGATTACCACAGCCTGATATTATCACTAGAAACACTATTCTATGATTCTCCAAATAGTTGGGAATCCATACTCCCAAAAAAAAAAAATACTGTGAAAGCAAGGAAAATTACGAGAGTTTATGACCTTCCCACTTGACATCGTTCGCACGCTAGGTGTTCTGTCATTTATTATTCATAAAAACACACACACAGTTTATATTTCTATTACTATATAACACTTATATATATCTAGTCTTTATCCATAAAGATTTCCTTCAGTAACAGTAGTTTATTGTCACTGTAGGGATTCAATTTCTCTTTCAGTAAAATACGTAGCATTCACTTTCTCGTCCAGTATACTAGCATTGAGAGTGAATGTCACTTTCCTGTCACTCTCATAACTCATAGTATTCATTACATGCTACAGTGAAACTTTCACTTTCATTACTCCCTAGTATATACTCGTATTCTTAATATACTACTCATTTACATTTCTATTTAAGTTCTCTCTATTTTATTTTACATTATTTACATTTCTATTTTATTTACACTGTGTTATGCACTGTCACTTTGCAGTAACTTATAAAACTATTTTCCACTGTTCACTTATATTTACATTCATTGCTTTCACTTGCTGTTTACACATTATTTACAATTCCACTTGCACTGTTTTTACACACCAGAAAGATCGTAGTCACTCTCCATCAATTTGTCAGCTCTTTTACCTCTCTTTCCACACGAGGTTTAGTAGGGAGTAGAGGTCACAGGGCCCTTTGCATGGGGCTAAAAAGCGGCGGAAAGTTAGCAGGAGCGAATCCGATGTACTTTCACCTGTGAAGAAAGACGACAGTAAACTGATAGTGGTGGGCCGGGGTGGCCTACCTAGGGAGAATGCAGTACTGCCAACGTTAGCCTCTTATAAGAGAGCTGCTAATATATAGCTATGAAATGACTGGCAGGAAATCTAGAACCAATACATTATAAATCAGGTAGTTCCAGGTGAATGTAAATATCACTTAGGCTTCTCCCTTCCCCTCCTTATATATATTTTTTATTATGAAAATAGATTATACGGCATATTTCAAGGGGAAATAAACAGTGAAAATTAAGCGTGAATGAGTGCCACGTGAGGTGTTGTCTGGTGATAATTAGCCAATTCCAGGTGTATGGCACTATCCCACTTACCTTATTTCTTTTTGGTATATATTATTTGGTATAAGAATAGGGCATAGGGCTTATTTCAATGGATGAAATCAGTGGGAAGAAATTCCAGGGAAGATTTACTTAGTGTAGCACGGCCGGGCAGGTGAGAGGAGAGGGTAATGGAGGGGAGGTAGGGAGGGGAATCAAGAAGCAGGGGAGAAATGGCTAAAATTGTCAACAATGGATGGGAAGTACCAGATGAGATTTAGGAGTGCTGACTAGTGTTGGACATTGACACAGTACTGATAGGTGATACAAGCCACCCACTTTCGAAAGCCAGGGGCGAATTCAAAATAACACAGAATCGCAAAAAGTGACGCCCTGCAGTATGAGTCCCTTGCTCCCAAGTGTCACGAAAGTGACGCCTCGTGAAAGTTAAGGGGATAAAGACTCTCAGGGGACTCTTGTTTTAGAGACCGGCTAAGTTATGTTCGTTTTCGTTCACACATACACACACACACACACACACACACACACACACACATTTTATTTCCTCATTTCCTCATCAGATTCCTCACCCCCCCTCCACACACACCTTTTCAGACAAACCGACAGCCATACCCTCCGTTTTATAGACATCTCCTCACACACACAGTCCCCTCCCCTCCCCTACACATTCAAAATATTCACCACTGTCACCCCCCCACCAAACACCTTCCAACACCCATCCCTTTTCCCTTAGACAAACAACCAAAACAGACTTCCCCACATTTTTTTTTGACATACCACATACCCCCACACGCCACTCAGACTCCGTTATACCCCACATACCTTATCTTTATCTTCCTTTTCCCCTCTTTATATTCCCCTATACACCCTTTTCAGAAATTATCCAGGATATCTCGCAGACCCCTCCCCACACACATGTCCCACTTCGTCACACACCCACTTTCCCCACACATCAACCCCCATCACACCCCCACGGTCTCCTCATTAACTTTGCCAGGTACACCCACACAATGGTTAAATGGGTGGCAGGTGAAAAGCATAGGAAAGAGATTAAGTTTTTATGTTACTAACATTTCTAAAAACCCAAGGCCCATCTTCAGTGAGACAGAAACTGGATTCTGTTTCTCACCCTCCCTCCCCATCCATTTTCCCTCTCGTCTGTATTCTTTCCCTCCTTTCCTTCTTTCCTCCCTCCCTTTCATTATTTTTTCTTCTGTTGATGTTTTGTCATCACCCACTAGAAGGGGCATTAGGCCAACTGATACATACCATACATAATTCATATCCCAAAACAAGGCAGGAGACACAATGGCTGTTCTAAGGAGCCAAGTGATTGGGGAGCATAAAATAAAAAGCTTAGAGGTCTTCCACGGATATGGTCTCACCCCCGATGATTAAATGATGAGAGACCCCTTTACCAGGTTGTAAACCAGGAGAACATTGTACAAGGTCTCATATGACGATTCCCCAAGCTGGTACGATAGTGTGGTAACCTCAAAAGCCAGGAGGTGGTGGTAGGCAGATACCTGAATCTGGTGGTTTTGAGGGAAGAGCGAGATGGGCCGCCCTCCACAGCTGGAGGAGTGGAGGACTCAGCAACATCCACTTCGGCCGAGGAGTTGGTGGATACATCCTCAGCCATGGAAGCGGAGTCGGAAGAAGAGTCCTTCCCTCCTTAATTGCTGGCAACTGGTGGTGGACACCAGAAGGATTGACTACTGTGTTCATTGCCTGGTTCGGAGCCGGATAGTTAATTGTAGGTGGGTAGGTGCGACCACTGAGAGGGGTGGCAAGCAGCAGCCACTTCCTTGGTGTCGTTCGGGGAGCAATAGGCTGTGGCAGTAGGGCCTTAAGACTTTAATGTCGACGGGAGGGGGACGTACGTCACGGGCAAAGCACTCACGGATGACAAGGTGGGGAAGGCTAGTCTCCTCAATGTCTTGAGGAGGAGATTGCACAATGCCCTCTTGTCACCCAAACAAAATGCCCTTGCCACTGTGACGCACATCTCAACGATGGTGCTAGCTTCTCCAGGGCTAGCAGGGACCCTGGCCTGTTGTCTCTGGGTTGAGCTGTAACGCTGTGCATGGATGGAACCCTGCACGGCCGCATCCCATGGCCCGGTAACATCCCTGGCCTCAGGACCCTTAGGAGTCTCAAAGATAGCAAACTCCTCCACCTAACCGTCCTCAAGAGATCGTTGTAGATGCTGTGGATTTAGTGTAACAACAGCTTTGCGGTGCAAGAATACATCAGCGCCAGTGTCCTGGTGCTTGATGAACCCGTACCCCTCCCTACAGTTGAACCAAACCATGGTTCCCTGGATGGGCGCTGAAGGCATGATGATCTGCTAAGGACCCTCCTCTCAGTGGGTCGTAAGCAAGAGCAGAGAGCAGTGGTGGCAGTGTGAAATCTTGAACTGCCTAACTTGAACTTTCTGCTTCCTGACATCCTAACATACTTCCCTTCCCTACGAACGTCACTCCATTCCCTTCCTTCATGCACGGTTGTTTACAATAATATCGTTCTTCCTCATATTACAACAAATTTGAAATGCGTCCACAGAGTTTTGAAAGATTACACCATTTGTTTTCGAATTTCATTGCTCTGTGACTTGTTTATTTGTTGTAAAGAGATGAATCGATATTTTTGTTCTCAACTCTAATTCTGCTTCCTCCCTAACCTAATTTTACTCTCTTTCATTCCTTCCTCTATGCTACTGCATCCTTTTTTCAACTTTGTGGCCATGTCTTATACCCTTTTGCACTTCCTTCCCCATTCTCCTTAGTCCCTCTCCCTTCCGACTTTCCCCACAAAACACACTTCCTCTCCTCCCTACCAGTCTCATCCCCCTACCTCCACTTCCCTCCAAACATTTCCTCTCCTTCCCAAACCTCATTCCCCAGTTCCACAACTCAATCCCAAACAACTCGGGGTATGCTCTGGAGCATGTATCCGGCTCAGGTTAAGATGGACGCCTCTCTCCTGCATAGTCCCCGACTCCCGGGTCACCCCAGTACTCTCAAGTGGGTAACTCCACCACATACCGTATACCAAGCAGTCAAAGTCCAGGCTTAGATTACAACTCATGCATATCTTCTATACACAACCCATCCTCTTGGGATATGCTTCCTCCATTTTCTCTGTACCTTTCCATGTGGAAGGACCCTCTTCCTTCTCTGGGGAGGCATTGTTTACCACAGGAAGGCGACTGCTTGCTTATGGTCGATGGGTCTGCTCGGCCAGAGAGACTGAGGTAGAGCAACAACAATAACAACAACAACAACCCCGAACACCTCTCATACCTCTCAGATTCCCCACACATTCCCGCTTGACGTCACTACTACACACTGTCACACTCTTCTTTCTTCCCGTGCTTTCCAAACCTCATCCTCCCATCCCACTTCCCATCATCTTCCCAACTTATCCCCGTTCTCCAACTCCCCAACACAACCTCACGCACTTACCAAACTTCTATCCTCTCTCTTTTGACTACTCTACATACTTTCACCCCTTCCCCTAAGACACCATCCCCCTTGCCTCAGTCTCATCTCCCAACCTCTGTTTCACTACACGCTCTCATTCCTTTCAGTTTCAAGCCCCTGTTTCCCCCAATCCTTACTCATCTCAGATCCCTAGAACTCTCCCCCACACATTCCCTGTGATTTCCTCACCACAGACACATCCATCCCCCTTCACTCCTTTTGTTATAACCCATTCCACTCCCATTCCCTGCCCCTCCCCTTTCCATTTAATTCTACACGTCACCCCGACCCAACGGCACACTCCTTTTAGCGCCCCCTGCTCTACCCCCCCACCCCCAACACACACTCTTCCCACCCACCTATTCCTACCCTTATCCCACCTCATCTCCCTCTCTCCCCACATCTCCTCTTTTATCCCACATCTCCCTCTCTTTCTCCCTACATCTCCCTCTCTCTCTCCCCACATCACCCTCTCTTTCTACCCTTATCCCACCTCATCTCCCTCTCTCCCCACATCTCCTCTTTTATCCCACATCTCCCTCTCTTTCTCCCTACATCTCTCTCTCTCTCTCTCTCTCTCTCTCTCTCTCTCTCTCTCTCTCTCTCTCTCTCTCTCTCTCTCTCTCTCTCTCTCTCCCAACATCACCCTCTCTTTCTCCCCACATCTCTCTCTCTTTCTTCCCACATCTCCCTTTCTTTCTCCCCACCTCAACCCCCTCTCTTTCTTCCCACCTCAACTCCCTCTCTTCCTCCGCACATCTCTTTCTCCCTACCTCAGCTCCATTACACACTACTATTCCCTCTTTCCTGCCGTTTGCCCGGCCCCCTCCTCATCCCCCCGCCTCTCCCCCCCACCCCACAACCTAGTAATGGGAACCGATACCTGTGGGACACACTGCCCTGGCCATTTACGTCGACTCTATGCCACTCACCCCGATGGCTGTCCTGATGTCGAGCTGCGGGACCGCTATCACTGGAATTTGTCAGCTGGGGCTCTGATGTCCAAATAGGGTCTCAATGTCCGTAAAAACCAAACTTGCGGGGCTCGTGTCTCCTGCGGCACTGATGTCAAAATCTGGTGTTGGTGTCTCTGTAGATGTTACTTGGGGCGCTGATGTCAATTTGTGATCTTGTTGTCAACTTTGGGCATTGATGCTTGTAAAGATGTCACTTGTGATGTCAGTTTGCAATTCAGAAGTCACCTTGTAGCACTGATGTCACCATGCGAACCTGATGTCAGCTAGCACGGGTAATATCAACCTAACGATCCTAATTTTGACTTCGATCGTTATACTGATGTCATCTTGCGGCAGTGATGATAACTTATGATCCTGATGTCAACTTGCGGCACCGATGTCAACTTGCGGCACTGACTTCACTTGCTCATACCCTCAGTTTCCGCATCAACGTACTGCAAGAAGGAACGCATCTCGGCACAAGGCTGCGACAGAAAAATGTACGGAGTCTGAAGTCTGATCGTGTTTGGCCAAAAAAAAAAAAAAATGTATGAGGGTCGAGACAAATAATTATGAAAGAAGTTTAATCTGATCGTATGGGTTGATTGATTGACTGGAGAGATGACTGGGTGGGACAGGGTAGCAGAGGTTAGGTGTGGGTGGGACAGGTTGCGTGAGAGTGAGAATGGACTGGATGGGAGTGGATGGCAGAGGTTAGGTGTGGGTGGGAGAGGTTGGGTGTGAGTGAGAGTTGACTGGGTGGAAGTGGGTGGCGGAAGTTAGGTGTAGGTGGGAGAGGTTAGGTGTAGGTGGGAGAGGTTAGTGTAAATGTGAGTACAGAGATGATAATAGTTTGGGTGTAGATGTGGGTGGGAGCTAAATGGGTGGCATAAGATAGGTGTGGGTGGGATAGGTTAGGTATTGAATGCAGGAGTAATAAATAATTATAATGATAACGATAATAATAATAATAATAATAATAATAATAATAATAATAATAATAATGCATCAAGGAAAGAGTAGGTGATATACAAGTGGAAACAGAAATGCCACTTTTCAGAGCATCAGTGATAGGATCAAAAGATGATGGACAGACAGATAGATAAGTAGGTAGGCAGATAGATACATAGACACATAGATAGAGAGTGAGATAGATAAATGAACGTAGCCAAACAAGCTGTGGCAAAATAATAGTTTTTCCCTCTCGGTGTTACAGGATTTAGTGAAAAATAATGGCATTTAGCTTTTTGTACTCTCTCTCTCTCTCTCTCTCTCTCTCTCTCTCTCTCTCTCTCTCTCTCTCTTCTTGGGCAAGTACAAATTACAACAGAGAGGTACAGTTGCGGACATAACAAACAAAAACACCCCGTCCACCAGCGAGGTGGTGTAATGCTCTCCGCATCTGATAACTGTGATTGACATGGAACTTCACGAGGTTTCGTTCGGTTGCTAGGACGAACCGAAAGCTGCGATCATTGCCGCTGTGTGCAGTTATTGATGGTATATAAACAGTGTCTCGCTTGACAATATACTGATAATAACAACGTTTTGTGAATATAGTAATAAAATAATTTCACGCCATACATATTCGTAATTTATTTACATGAAACACAGGTTTCGTAAGTGTGACTTTCGACAAACATCATGAATCATTTAACATTTACCGACGGTGAGCATATAAGCTATTATAACTCTGCATTATCGCACTTATCATAATAATCACAAAATTACCGTGACCCCCCTCCTCCCTGACCATGAATCTGAACCTGGTAGACCTCTTTGGGTGGCGCCACAGGAGTCGAGAGGGTGGGGACCCTGGAGACTGGAGAAGGGAAGTGGGTGAGGAGGGGGCAATACTGGTCTGGCTGATGGGAGGGCGGCTCTACAGGAGACGAGTGATGCGGTAGGGGAGAGCAGACTGTTGCAGGAACCTAGGATGGGATGGATAAATGATACACTGGTGACGTGGTGCCAAATCAGCTATAGTTTTACGTTGATTATGGAATATGATAGTCAGGCTGTAAAACGTTATGCAAACTTTGGCACGGTACGCAGTCTACCAGCATACTTTGTTATATCGTTTAAAGGACGACCTACCCCCCATTGGGTGGCGCATTACGCAGACCCTGCATTATTAGTGTATGGTGACGACTATGTCATCACATGGTGATGCATGAAACATCCTCAGAATGTTTGATGTCACCTATTGTCATAGCGACTGGGAGCTATTCTTGTTGCGTTTACATAGTAACGTCGTGGATGATGACCGTGCTATTGAAAGCAGAGGAGGAGGGAGAAATTTTCTCTTGCTACATTATATAACAGTTAACAGTAGTGATTCTTGCCTATGGTTCTCGTTTATATCTGTATGGCACCGGTGTAAACCAACACGTGATTTACTAGGAGGGGGGGGGGATGGACTGGGTCCCAGAACATAGGTGGCGATACTTGTATGGGCTAATAGTGGGTAGAGAAATACCTTATCAGCTGTATTATGTGGTCTTTATGCAGAATTACTGTTAACCCTAAAGTGATAGAGGAAACTAGTATGAAGGACGCGTAACTGTGAAGCAATCTGATTTCCAACCTCAGTATCCAGTTTACTGTCCCCCCTTCCCTCTTCCCGACTCAGACATGGGTACTGACGGGGAGGGGAGATGACCGTAATGACTGCTACACCATGAACAGCGGATCACATGTTTATACATCAACGACAGTGGTTCACATGTTTTCTTTAGTGGATTGCAATATACACCGTTACTCGGTCAGGGCAACAGCTCCATGTTCGGCCACTCCTGAGATGCGTGGCTCAGTGGTTGCTCTCCGTGAACAGGGCAATGGTCCTTGAATTTATTTTTATCCTGTCTATTTCATAGTGTGAACGCCACTCGGTTGTTTAGCTTAACAAAACACACTGCAGATGAAGTGTGTGTTCGCACTTAATACAAACGTTTTCTCTAACTAATGGCATAGTTAACGTAATATGCAAGTTTTCAGACTGGATAACTGCAGACATTACAACCTTGTTCCACCATTGTTGGCTCGAGGGTTTGTGAAGGGCATACGAGCG
>NC_137069.1:21786912-21855969 GCF_032717465.1 Coenobita brevimanus
CCCTGTTACCAAGGGTGGGGCTCCACTAGCGTCACCACCACCACCACTCCGCAGCTGCCGCTCCCCCTGCCTCCACTGTTGGTTTGGATTCAGCTGCAGTCACTGAACTTCGCAATGCTGTTGGCACTCTCAGGACTCGGATTAGCTCACTTACGGCACGTTTCGATGCAATAGAAGCCCACATTGATGGCTTGGTTAGCAAGCAAGCCACACTTGGGACAACATTAAATTCACAGGTTGAAACACAACAAGTCATCATTACGACTGTCACCACCCTTGCGGAAAAGCTGGACTCCATTGTCACTGAACGACTGAATCCTCCCCCAGGGAGTTCTTCCCCTCGTGGCATGATGCGTAACACTTCTCATGCCACCACCACTTCCTCATCTGGCCTCCACAAACGTCATGGCAAAGTTTGGTAACATGACAGAACTGCACATCATCTCCTAGAACGCCTGTGGTGTTACTAACCGGTCTAAACTTACTGCACTGAAAGGATATGTATACAGTTGCCACCCAGATATTATTTGCATTCAGGAATCCTTTGTTGGTCATGCACTACTCGGGGCAGAGCCATTCACTCTCAGTAGTTATGTTTCTTACGTTCATCGAGTTAGGAATGAACTTATCACGTTATGTCCACTCCTCCATCCAGCACCGTTTCCTCCAAAGCTCTGTAGACGACGAGACAACCTTCAAGCTTCTTGAGGTCACCACTGGAAGCGGCACAATTCGGTTGTGCAATGTGTACTCTGCGCCAGGCAGGCTGAATACAGCTGCTCTCCCAGCTCCCACCATCTGTGGCATGATTTACATGGGGGATTATAATGCCCGACACCCTTCTTTGGGGGACCTTTCTGCCACCGATAATCATAACAGGACTAAACTTTTTGAGTATATTCGTCATAATCAGCTCACCCGCTGGGACACTGGTGGGGCAACACACTCTCGAGGAGGCACACTAGAACACGCCCTTACATCTGGCCTCGTGGCATCCCGGGTCAGGTGTTCATCTGTCCCTGAATTCTTCTCTGATCACATTGCTCTCAGCCTTATTATTCCCTCCCTGCTACACCTTCTCCTGTACACAGAAGTAATCGCATTGCAATCCCACCCAAGTACTGCCCTACATACATCTCCTATTATGATCAACCTTCTTCCCAATTGCGACCTTCAGTGTCCTGAAAAGTTGTATTCATCACTTGTCAGCTCCACGTATGACTTCTACACCCATTATGTCAGCAGGCCACACATTACGCGCCATCATGACGCCCACACCTGGACTCTGGATAATCGCATCGCTCAGGCAGAGAGGAAGGTGGTGGAAGATGGGCTTGCCTTTCAAAGACGACCTTCCCCCGAGAGTCTCCATCAGAATCGATTGTCAAGGGATGATCTAGTTGCTCTCCAGCACAGTGTTTATATTGATTCGTGGCATAAACTTACTGATAGCATCAACCATCCAACGACTGTTGGTTCCATGTGGTGCCTTATCAAGAAAGTTGTTAAGAAGAAACCCCCTAGTGTCCTCGACCACAGTCCAGCACAGTAAGCACAGGATCTTGTAGATGCCTGGTCTGCACAGTCATGGGCTTACACTCTTCCCACACACATAGAGGATGCGCTCTCCGCCCAGAAAAACTTTCGTGCACTCTGTCTCACAGCCACTTTACTGAGGACAGACAATGAGGATGGTGTGGCTATAACTGATGATGAATTGCGACGGGCCCTCGCCAGGGGTAGGGTAACGGCTCCAGATGATGATGGCATCACTTTTTCTGTCCTCTATGTCCTCCTGCAAGTTCCTGGTAATCCCCTTCTCCAGCTATTCCACCTTTGTGTCCGTATGGGATACGTGCCACAAGCCTGGACCCGCAGTACAATCGTGCCTATTCCTAAACCTGACACTGATTAATTCCGACCTGTTTCCCCCACCTCCTGCTTCAGTAAAGTACTAGGATGCATCCTCCTCACAAGACTCTTGTTTAGGCTGCAGGACAAGCTCTCGCCCCGACTGTACGGCTTTTTACCACAGCGAGGGACACATCACTGTCTCATGGAGCTATACACCCTCCTATCTCCCTTCATTGATATAAAGAGTGCATTTGATGTCGCCATCAGAGACATCATCTTCGACTAGTTAGTGGATTTTGGAGTCAAGGGAAACCTGATGCACTGGATACGTGGTTACCTGACTAATAGGTCCTCTGGTGTTCTTTTTAAGGGTACATACAGCACCACTAAGGATTTCAAGCTTGGTACTCCACAAGGTGGTGTCCTTAGTCTTTTAGTTTAATATCCTCATACATCGTCTACTCACCCTCCTTCCTGACATCCCTGGAACCACAATTACTTACTATGCTGATGACATCTGCATTCACTCAAATTCCCCAGCAGATCTGCAACATATCCTTCACTTGTTTCACGAGTAGGCTTCCAAATGTGGACTCATTATCTCTCCAGAAAAGAGTAGAATCTTCACTTTTCATCCAGCAAGAACACTGCCTGTATTCTCTGTCGGGGATTGTTATCCCTCTGAGCACGCAGTACCTTTATCTGGGGGCGCCGGTACGGATGTCTCCCTCCATTCCTGCTGACCCGGCTACAGCAGTGCCTAAAACCTCTGAAATGGCTCACCAATTATGCTGCCAGGGTGTCTATTCCTGTAGCATGAACCATATACATAGCGTTCATTTGATCGGTTGTTGATTATCTCTCCCCTGTGCTTTGTCAGCTTTCCAGAACAGCCTTACAGCCTCCTGAGAACTTCCAAAACGCAGTAATGAGACTCATCCCGGGCTGCCCTGGCTCAACCAGTATTGTCAACATGCAACTTGAACTCAACCTTCCACCACTTGTTGAGAAAATATCCTCCATTAATTACATACTTCAGCGTTAAGTGCCTGCATTATCCTCACCTTTCTCCCCACTACTTTCACATCATTCGGACTTCCCTAGATCCCACTGCACCAAGGCCTCTGCTTAGCAGTGGTGGCCATACACTAGTTAATACTGTTTGTTCAAACGTCCAACGGCTAAACATCAAAGTACCGGTGCTTGCTGAGGTGGACCATGGCATTCCACCTTGGCAGACCCCTGTGCCATCTGTCTCATACACTCCAGCCTCAAGACTGACTTGCCTCAGCTTCAGAAACAGCTAGCTTTGCAGACCATCGCCAAGCTGTCATCTTCCCTCCCTTCGGCCCACCATATCTACACTGATGGCTCCCTGCAGGAGGATGGCAGTGCTGGCTGTGCTGTAGTTCCCCCAGGTCTGGACCCACCTCAAGGGGGCTGGTTGGGCTGTCGACTGCCAACCTCATCGAGCTCTACGTATTGTGAACTACATGGACTCCTGGATGCAGTTACTTTATTATTATTACAGACGAACAACAGCGGCTTGATCATCTGTGACTCACAGCCGGCCCTCCGTGCCCTCTCCTCTCCCAGGCCTGCATATCAACACCTCGTTATGCAGATACTCCGTCAATTGGCCATTGCCCACGATCGCTCGATGGTGGTGCACTTTCTGTGGATTCCTTCTCATATTGGTTTCACAGCCAACAACACCGCTGACGTCATTGCTAGGACTGCCTGTGAACTGGATCCGCCCCACTGTGGATGCTACTAATACCTTCCCCATTTGCTACAAGCAGATGATATGCAGAGCAGCCTGCTCCCCTATTTTCCACCATAGAAATAATGAGAGGGTTCACAGTGCGTCTATCCAACATTATGACCACTTTCTCTCTCGTCCCCATAGATATCGTTGCAGTGGTCTTATGGTTCGTCGACATAACGTGGTGTGTGCCCGCCTCAGACTGAGCTACCGACCTGTGTGGCGGGTGGCTGGGGCAGGCAACGCATTTCATTTCTCCTCCTGTAAGCTGTGTGACGCACCCAGTGCCAACACCCTTGACCATTATTGCCTGCAATGTCCACTTGTCTCTGATTTAATACCACACGGACTCACATTAGTGGACACTTGTAAACATTTGTTGGAAGATGATAACCTACATGTTATTCTCATGCATCATCCACACTTTGGTGGGTGTTAATTTGTTATAGCTAGACAGCGTGTCCTGCGTGACACGAGTTCCCCTGTACTCACCTCACATATGGTCCCATGGCTCTGTAACAGGTTCGTCGCCTTCGGGCGTAAAAATTAATCAAATCAAATCAATTCTACAGTCTCCTGCGACGTCTTTGTGTTTTCCTCAGAATCACGTCCACTACAGGTGTTCTGAAACCCAAGTGAACCCGACAGGTGAAAGGGAAGAGGGTGTTTTCAGTGTCTTAGCTATATAATAAAATTTTCTTTCCATGTCACTGCTTCCATGTGGTGAGAGAGAAATGCATTTACAATATACTTCTAACTTTTTCTTATAATTTTTAAAAGAGGATAGAGGAAGAGTAGATCTTTTTTTTCTTTTATCTTATTTATGTGTGATGTCTATGTTTTTGCATCCTAAGAAGATCAGTTTAAGAGAGAGAGAGAGAGAGAGAGAGAGAGAGAGAGAGAGAGAGAGACCCATGGGACAAATTGCCCGGATAGCTATTGTATAAATCTTCAAACGCTGTGTGAAATTACTTTGAAGCAGAGTCGGAACACTTCTATGGAATTCAACCCTTTGTGACCGCTAGCAGTGAAGGCTGACTGCTCTCTACCGATGGCTCTGGAGAGAGAGAGAGAGAGAGAGAGAGAGAAGTACACGAATAAGTGGTCTCTACCTCAATAGGTCTTACGAACCATTACAAGGAGGTATCATGCATGAAGTTGTCAGATGTGCTTTGCTGCTTAACTGCTAAGAGAAAAGTGTAGTAGAGATGAAAGTTCTCCCACCTATCTTTCCCACCCACAGAACGGTCACGAAAAAGGAAGTACACCTATCCTGGAGGAAAAAGACCTGGCTAGGAAATTTTACGGGAAAAGAGGAAGCGGTCAGTGTACAAGAAAGTTAAACGCAGCCAAACTTTCTCTCACCAACTCTAAACTGCTTTATCTAGGAATTGTCAACTACTTATACTGGCTTCCGATTCCGGTGCTGTAGAACTTATATGTGAAGAAATTGCTAATGGATATTCGTGGCAGAACTCCATGTCAATCTCCCATCCACGATTCCTCGTTTGAGTTGCTGTTTAAACTAAATGTTTGCTGGTAGTCAGTGTTTTCATATCCACGAAGGAATTTGAAAACCTTAGCTGTCTAGAAAAACACCTGGGGCCTTATTCTCAACTCTTAGGAATCTCACTAATACCTCTTCCTTAACTACTTATTTTTGGATACGACATGGTAATATCATTTTGTACGTTATTTATGCAGAGTATGGTAATATAAGAATGATTTTCGTAACAGAAAAGAGGATGGGATGATGTAATAAGTAAAATAAATCACTTAGGAAGATGCATAAGGGTGCATCTTTAACCGACAAGAGTACGGGCCCTAGTCTTTAACGAAAACTGGCCCAGTGTCTGCAGTCTCCCCTTGTATCCCATGTGTCTGATGGTGTAATCAGTTTGGTAGCTCACACTAGAACTCACTCAAGCCTTGCAATATCTTTCTTCAGGGTCGCCACTAGAACTGCACTGCATAATCCAGATCTGGCCGTACAAGAGAACTGTGCTAAGAGGGGACCATATCCTTGTTTTTGTATCTTCTATTTCTTTAAATGACCTAGAAGTCTCTGAGCGCTCTTCACTTCAATGCACTGTTTGGAGAAGATGTGATCATTGCTGATTAGCACACCTAAATCTTTCTCCAGATCTGTACTGCTGATCCCACTATCTAACAAAGATTATAGAGAGTTCTTGGAGTTGAATGACTAATGTGCATTACCTTGCGCTTCTCCAAGTTGAGCGCCATTTGCCATTCTTCAGACTACTTACCTAATTTAACGAAGTCCCATGAAGTTCTTCTATCTTTTCAGATCATGAAACATTATGTCCTACCTTTGTATTATCAGCAAATGTTGTAATCCTGCTGATGTACCTACATACCTGTATATATCACTGACGTAAATGATAAACAATATTGGTCCTAGAACTGAGCCCAAGGGAGCTCAACATTTAAAAGATGTGCAGTCAGAATTTTCCCCATTGACTATCAGCCAGTTTTCAGTAATGCAGCTAGTTCTTCTTAAATACCCAGTGCACACGCTTTTTCCATGAACTTTCAAGACGTACTTAATCGAGCGCCTTCTCGAGGTTCAGGTAAAGAATATCAGTCCCTCGGCACTGGACATATTCAGGAAGCATGCAATGAGTCCAGTCAGTCTGGTCAAACACGAACGATGCCGCCTGAAGCCATGTTGCGAGTTATCCAGTAACTTGTCTGATTCTAGGTGATCTGCAATCCTATCTGTTACTAAGATCAACTATTATGCCTACCAGAGAGAGAGAGAGAGAGAGAGAGAGAGAGAGAGAGAGAGAGACTTCATTAACGTCTTCACAAATATAATTCCTTAAATAGATTTACCTAATGGAACCGAGGACAAAATAACGAATGCCGTCGGATGCAAGGAACAAGGACAGACGGCGAATATTTGTTAGTTCTCAGTTTCCCCCTCAAATGCTATTCCCCATAGTTAATGTTATGTCCAGGTCCCAAATTATGTTGCTGGGTAAAGACATAAGAGGGAGAGGGAAGGAAGTGATGCTGAAGTATGGCAATGTTTCCCAAACCTCGAACTGCCACTCAAATGAGGACAGAACACACAGATGTTGGATGTGAGGGGGGGATAGATGGATAGAACACACAGATGTTGAATGTGAGTGGGGGATAGATGGATTTAGCACACAGATGTTGAATGTGAGTGGGGGATAGATGGATGGAGCACACAGATGTTGAATGTGAGGGGGGGGATAGATGGATGGAGCACACAGATGTTGAATGTGAGTGGGGGATAGATGGATGGAGCACACAGATGTTGGATGTGAGGGGGGGAGAGATGGATAGTGCAAACAGATGTTGGATGTAAGGGGGGATAGATGGATAGAGCATACAGATGTTTGTGTGAACGTGACGCCACTTTTGCTCTCATGAAAGTCAAATGCCTCTGCTCTGACAGAAGTGTAAGTGAGAGGTGAACATTTTTTTTTTTTCAATTTCAAATAGTTGTCTCTCTCTCTCTCTCTCTCTCTCTCTCTCTCTCTCTCTCTCTCTCTCTCTCTCTCAAAATCGTCCGTCGTAACCTGGAATTAAATAGAAAATTCTTTGTTCTCTGTCCCGAATTCTAGTCGGTGGGAAGCTCCCTAGCACGTTTTTCTAATCGATTTTTTGTTTGTTACACCTTACTCTCCCCCCCCCCCCGTGATATCTGAATCCTTCCAGTGTTGCCATACTCTGCATAATATCGTTCAAAGGCATATTAGCCTTCCATATCCAAAAATAAATCGCTAAGGAAGTGGTGTTACAGAGCTTTTTTACCAGACGAAATACGGGTCTGAAGGAACGATGATCTGTAGGAGAGATTTTTGCTCTGGAGTGGTAGTTAGGAAGGTCGGAAAGTTAGGCAGGTAGGAGGAAGGGTAGTTAGGAATGTTGGTAGTTAGGGATGTTACAGTATGCAGTTAAGAAGATAGGAAGTTTAGATAGTAAGGAAGGTAAGAAGATTAGGTCACTAGGAAAGTAGGAAGGTTAGTTAGGAAGGTAGGAACGTTAGGTACTTTGGAAGGTAAGAAGGTTAGTTAGGAAGGTAGGAACGCTAGGTACTCTGGAAGGTAAGAAGGTTAGTTAGGAAGGTAGGAACGTTAGGTACTTAGGAAGGTAGGAAGGTTAGGTAGGTAAGAAGGTAGGAAGCTTAGCTAGTTAGGATGGTAGAAGGGTTAGGTAGTTAGGATGGTTGGTTGGTTAGGTAGTTAGGAAGGTTAGGTAGTTGGGAAGGTAGAAAGGTTAATCCGTTTTGTACGATGATGGTTGATACCCCCCCCCTTCTCTCTCTCTCTCTCTCTCTCTCTCTCTCTCTCTAATACTTGCCTTTGTTTCTTATGCAGTCTTATCTGTCTGTAACTGAGTAATTCAATAACAGCATAATATACATAATTATAATGTACCGCATTTTTTTCCATATATACAAGCAAACCTGTAACTTTAATAACATAGTTTAAAGATTAGTAGGATGGAAATAGTGGAAGCAATGAAGAAAGTTAGAATGGGGAAAACCCCAGGAATTGGTGGAATGTGTGGTGAAATGCTGAGACATGGGGGAGAGATATTAGTAGAATAGTTATGAAAGATGTGCCGATTGATCTAGGAGGCAGGTAGAGTCCCGAAGGATTCATTGTTCACGTGTAATTATTCCCCTGTACAAAGGAAAAGGGAAAAAATATGTAATAATCATAGGGGCATATGTCTTCTTAGTGTAATAGGCAAAGTATGTGGTAGGATACTTACTGAGTGAGTTAGGGAGATAATAGAAGTGTAGGCATTATATAGGCATTAGTAAATATCTCATAAACACAATGTACAGGATGTAGTGTCTACTGGAGACTTACACAGCTTCTCACTAGGAATGTCAATTCACATAATGTCTATCCACAATCTTGTTGTCCCAGACCATCAAGTATCCTTAACCATATGATGTATTTCAAACATCCTCGTAGTCCAGACGACCAAGAATTTCATGCCGTATTCAAACACGTGGAGTAACCAGCCCTAGTCTGTTAGTTCACGTGAATGAGAATACTAGACACTACATCACACACACACATCCTCTCCAAGCTTTATATAATGTCAGAGAGATTCCCTTCAGATCAGAAAAGGGGAGAGAGGGGCTAGAGCAGTGGTTCCCAACCTTTTTGGTCCTGTGGCCCCCCGAGAAAATTATGAGAAGCACCATGGCCCCTATATAACTCAGATCGTATATTTATATATTTTTAATATTTGATATTGTGCAGAAAACGGTAATTACCCCAATATACTTAAGGCTAAACTAGCACAGTAAGGTATATTTCATACTTGATTTCTGTCAGGTTTTACCCAGACCAAATACCTTATAATATCTTATATTACCAATAAGGCCCAAGGCCCCACAGTCAATGTCCCATGGCCCCCTTGGGGGCCATGGCTCCCAGGTTGGGAACCGCTGGGCTAGAGAGAAGGCCCGACACGAAGGTCATTAGGCCGTCATGCTCCAGTACACTGTAACTCACTCTTGATATAACTGTGAAATATAACTCCGGAACCCAAGAGTTCTGTAACTCACCTCGTTGACACTACGTCTCACGGCTTTATTCTGGCTGAGCTTAACGATTCACAATCGACTTCCCTATCTCCCTACAAGTACCTACGACTACGCTATCAAGATTGGTGGCAAGCAGTAATAATGAACCCAGTACAATAAGCTATATGTCATTGAGATTGGTGGCAGCGGTGGGTGTCTGAATACGTCAAGAAATTCTTGGTCGTCTGGACCATGGGGATGTTTGAAATACATCATATGGTTAAGGACTCTTGATGGTCTGGGACAACAAGTTTGTGGACAGACATTATGTGAATTGACATTCCTAGTGAGAAGCTGTGTACGTCTCCAGTAGACACTACATCCTGTACACTGTGTTTATGAGATATATACTAATGCCTATATAATGCCTACAGAAGAATTAATTGGAGAAGAGCAGGGAGGTTTTAGTAAGAGAAGAAGCTGTGTGGAACAGATATTCATTCATAGGTCTTTAGTGGAAAATTTTTTAGGGAAGGGAAAGAAGTTGTATGCAGCCTTCATGGATCTGGAGAAGGCATATGAGAGAATGGATAGACAAAGATTGTGAAAATATTAGGAATATATTTATGGAGCAAATGTGAAGCTGTTGAATGCCGTTAAAGTATGTATTAGGGTGCTAAGCCTGCAGTGAGTGTGGATATTGAACTGAGTAAATTATTCAATCTGATTATTGGATTGAAACAGGGATGTGTCATGTCTCCATGGTTGTTCAATCTGTATATGGATAGGGTTATAAAAGAGATACGAGGCAGAGCAGTGGATGCTGGAGTGTTTGGAAATTTCCTGTATTGTTGTTTGCAGATGATACTGCATTCTTAGGTAAAGACGAAGAGGAGCTGCAAGGCTTGGTGAATGTGTTTGGATGAGTGTGTAAAAAACGTAATCTAAAGGTGAAGCATGGAAGAGTCAAGTTATGGTCTTCGAGAGAAACGAAGTCACTGACTGTACAGTGAGGTTGGATTATGAGGAAATGGAAAATGTGACTGCATTTAAGTACTTGGGTAGTGTGATAAGTAAGGATGGAAATTTGGAGGATGAAGTGCTTGAAGGGGTACTGTACAACAAGGAAGAAAAGTTGCTGGTTCTTTGAAAGCAGTGATAAGAAACAAAGAAGTGAGCTTAGAAATAAAAAAGCCGCTGCATGATAGTATTGTGATACCAACTTTAATGTATGGAAGTGAAGCTTGGATGTTGTTGGAAGGACACAAGTCAACAGTGAGAGCAGTGGAAATGAGTTATTTGAGAGGAGCATGTGGGTTCCATGGAGAGACTGACAAATGAGAAAGTAAAGGAGCGTTGTGGTGTATTTGTGGATGTGATAGAAAACGTTAGGAGCAATACATTGAGGTGGTTTGGCTATAGGGAGAGGATGGCGAGCGAGAGAGTAATGATGAGAGTGTAAGATGGAGGGGAGGAGAGGAAGGAGAAGGCCGAGGAGAAGGCCGAGGAGAAGGTGGAGGGATGGAGTGGAGAGGTACACATGACAGTGGGGGTTTCAGCTGGGGGGAGGGCAGAGAAACGGAGGGGTCATGGCGACATGGAGGTCGATTTGTTTGCGACCACCTTTTTCGGGATTAGGGAGTCTGGACATAGACAATAAAAATGATAATACTGGTAATTATTATTATTATTATTATTATTATTATTATTATTATTATAATTGTTACCACCGTCAAAGAAGTTGGAGGAGGTTATATATTCATCTAAGTTTGTCTGTTTGTGTGTTTCTGCACACAATATCTCTAAAAATTTATCAATGAATTTCAATGAAATTTTCTGGAAGGGTGGGCCATGGGCCAAGAAAAAATGTTAAATTTGGGGGCGAAATTGAATCCGAAACCCCGGATCCTATGTATCCTGCACAATATCTCCAAGAGTTCTCAATGAATTTCAATAACATTTTGTAGAAGAGTGGGCCGTGGGTCAGGGAACAATTGATTAAAATCTGGGGCGGATCCGGATCCTATGTATTCTACACAATATCTCCACCGTTTTGGATACTGATCCTATTTAATGGGAATGGCGTTGGTGGAGGTATGAGCTGTTTGAGTGCTTTCTAGTTATTATTGTATTTGTTGTTATTGTTATTATTATTATTGTCATCATTCTACTTCGTCATCAGCGTCTGTTCTTTTCCTCCTCCTCCTCCACCACCTTCTCCTCCTCATTATTATTATTATTATTATTATTATTATTATTATTATGTCAGTATTATTATTATTAATCGCTGAGAGGTTTGGCGGCCTGTGCGTGATGCCGAGTCACGACCTATTTTCAGAAATGAGTCACAGCTTGGGAACCGGTGCCCTATTGGACTGAAAATTGTTTTATTCTTCAAGTCAAAACATTTTAATGGTACTCTGCTCTAACAAAAATTTGCGCTACAGGCGCCGTTTTTGTTACGTTGCAGTAACAAACCAACAAACACACAGAATTCAAATCCTTATATATATTATTATTATTGTAATTATCATTCTTCTTCTTCTTCTTATAATCATTATAGTGCCTCAAAGCATTCATTCTCTGCTGTCTGTCCGTGGGAGGGATGACCATGGACGTGAAACTGGCCTAAAGCCCCTTAGCAAATGGCCCTGTGCAACACTCGCAGGCAGGGAACTCAAGTTTGTTAACGCTGCGTCCTGAATAACGCTGCTATATATATGCCTGTCAGTCTATTTATCTATCAGTCTGAGTATATCTATCTATATCTTTATCTGTTTCTCCGACTCAGTATCTATCTATCTATCTATATCATGCTATCACCCATGTATATGTCTATCTTTTTTTTTTTGTGAGGAAGAAGGAACCAAAGGCAACGAGCCCGCAAAACCGTTCCTTCCAAGAGAAAACCAAAATACAAGAGAGAGCCAAATTCAAGATCCGACCATTTCGAGATGCCTGGACACACTGCGTTTGAAAGACTGGAGATCATAGGAAGCAGGAAATACAGACAGAGGGAGACAGTTCCAGAGTTGACCTGTTGCATAAATGAAGGACTGGGAGTAATGGTTAACTCTTGCATTAGAGAGTTGGACAGAAAAGGGATGAAAGTTTGCTGCTAGACGGGCTCTAGGCGCCCTTCGTAGAGGTGGAGGAATGCATGCAGGCAGTTCAGAGGAGCAATGACCATTGAAGTAGCGATAGAAAAGAGATAAAGATGCAACAGCACGGTGAAGAGACAGAGGTTGAAGGGAGTCAGTAAGAGGAGGAGAGTTAATGAGGTGAAAAGCCTTTGACTCCACCCTATTGAGAAGAGCTGTATGTGGGGACCCTCCCCACACATGAGAATTGTACTCAACGCAGGGGCGGATAAAACCCCTGTATAGAGTCAACAATTGTGCAGGAGTAAAGAAGGAACGGAATCGGCTTAGCACACCCAATCTCTTGGAAGCAGATTTTACAAGAGATGTTATATGATCTTCCCAAGATAAGTCCCGAGTAAATGAAACCCAGAGCATGTTCAAGGATGATGCAGGATTAAGCTGGATATTATTAATCATTAGTGGGTATACCTTTGGAAGATTTTGTCGGGTTGATAGGTGCAGAAACTGAGTCTTTGATGCATTAAAAGCAACAAGATTATTTTTACCCCAGTTAGAGATACAAGCAAGTCAGACATTAGGTGTGCCATAGCCTCATCCCTTGTTTGTTGAAGTAACTGCTGAGATGGACGTTGTGGGAATCGAATGGAAAGGTGAAGGGTGGAGTCATCAGCATATGAGTGGATAGGGTTAGATGTACAGCTTAGTAGTTCATTGATGAATAAAAGGAAGAGAGTTGGTGATAGGACAGAACCCTGAGGAACACCACTGTTGATAGTTCTAGGAGAAGAACGATGGCCGTCTACAACAGCGGCTATAGAACGACCAGAAAGGAAGCTAGAGATGAAGGCACAGATAGAAGGATAGAAACCGTAAGAGGGCAGTTTGGAAATTAAAGATTTATGCCAGACTCGATTGAAAGCATTTGAGGTGTCAAGTGCAATGGCAAAGCTTTCGCCAAAGTCCCGAAATGAGGATGACCAGGAGTCTGAAAGGTACGTGAGAAGATCGCCTGTGGAGCGTCCCTCACGGAACCCATACTGATGATCAGAAAGAAGGTTGTGATAGGAAAGATGCCTTAAAATTTTTCTGTTAAGAACAGACTCGAAAACTTTTGAGATACAGGATGTTAAAGCAATTGGACGATAATTAGAGGGTTGGGAATGGTCACCCTTCCTTGGGACTGGCTGAATGAGAGCAAATTTCCAAGAAGAAGGAAAGGTACAAGTTGATAGACAAAGGTGAAAGAGATTGCCTAGGCAGGGTGTAAGCACAGAAGCACAGTTCATGAGAACAACAGTTGGGACTCCATCGGGACCATATGCCTTATTAGTATTGAGGCCTGTGATGGCAGAAAATACATCAGCTGAAGAAATTTTAATGTCAGCCATGAGGAAGTCAGAGGGGGGAAGTGAGGGAGGAACAGCACCGGAATCGTCTAAGGTGGAATTAGAGGAGAAAGTCTGTGCGAAGAGATCTGCTTTATCAGTAGAAGAAATAGCTACAGAGCCATCAGAGTAGAAAAGAGGAGGGAAGGATGATAAGGTAAAGTTGTTAGAAAGGTTTTTGGCAAGGTGCCAGAAGGAGCGGGAGGAATTCGAGTTTGAGAGTTGAGAGCATTTAGTACGGATGAAATTATTTTTAGCAGAAGAAGAACAGACTTAGCACGATTCCGGGCAGAAACGTATAAATGATGTGATTCAGAGGTGGGTTGGCTACGGTACCTTTTGTAGGCCCTCTCCTTGTTGCGAACAGCATTAGAACAAGCATGATTAAACCAAGGCTTTCGTGCATTAGTCAGAGGATATGAGAAAGGAATGTATGCTTCCATGCTCGAGAGAATAACCTCCGTAATGCGCAAGGCACACCCAGATGGCTCCCGGCCATGAAAGCAATAATCATTCCAGGGAAAATCAAAGAAGTACTGCCTGAGGGCCTCCCAATCCGCAGCTCCAAAGTGCCACAGACGACGTTTCTTTGGAGGGTCTGCACGCTGTACCGGAGCAATAGGACAGGTTAAGGTGATAAGGTTGTGATCAGAGGAGCCCAATTGAGAGAAAAGATTAACAGTGTAAGCAGAAGAATTAGTTGTAAGGAAGAGGTCAGGTATGTTGGAGCTCTCTCCAAGGCGGTCAGGGATACGGGTAGGGTGCTGTACAAGCTGCTCTAGGTCATTAAGGATAGAAAAGGTGTAGGCTTTTTCACCAGGTGGATCAATGAAAGGAGAGAAGAGCCAAAGGTGGTGGTGAGCATTGAAATCTCCTAGAATGGAAATTTCAGAGAAACAAGAAATGGATAGAATGTGTTCCATCGTAGAAGTAAGATAGTCAAAGAATTTTTGATAGTCAGTAGAATTAGGAGATAAGTAAACGGCGCAGATATATTTAGTCAGAGAATGACAGGAAAGCCGAACCCGGAGTGTAGAGAATTCGGAAGAATCGAGTTCAGGAACACGAGAACAAGATAGGTCGTTGCGTACATATATGCAACATCCACCTTTGGCTTTGAAATGAGTATAGAGAAAGTAGGAGGATACTGAAAAGGGTCTGCTGTCATTTCCCTCAGACAGCTGAGTCTCAGTTAGAAAAAGCAGGTGAGGTTTAGAGGAGGAGAGGTGGTGCTCAACAGAGCGAAAGTTAGAGGATAGGCCACGAATGTTGCAGAAATAAAGAAGAGTCAGACAGAGGTTCCAGGCATCTTGAGTTGTCACCGGGAGAGGGCCAGAAGGTGGGGGGATTTATGGTCCCCCCCCCCCTGGGGACTTCGAGGCAACGTTATGCGACGCCATTTTTTTTTTTTTTTTGGTAAGGAAGTGTGGTGTGTACTGTGCATGTAGTTTGGTGCTGATAATTAGAGAAACTTGTATTGGAGAGCATGCTGGCCTAATCTCTGTGTTACTGAGACACTGAAAAAGTTCAGCAAAGGGGATGGTCTGGACCTAGTCCCGAGGGCTGATGAAACGGGAGCTCCAGCTCTCCCTGTCATCAGCTTTCCATCCACCTTGGGAGTACTGCCCTGCTCGACTGGTGCTACAGTCGACTCCTCGTGTCACCAATCTATCTATTTATCTATTTATCTGTTTACCCATCTACCTATCAATCTTTCTATCTGTCAATCGATCAATATTCTACACATTAAATCTAGTTCCCTGGGGATATGGGAGATGAATATTGCCCATGTATAACTTGCGGACTAACACTGCTGAATCTACCTATCTATCTATATTTGCCTATCTATCTGTCTATCTGTCCAGTTATCCATGTATCTCTACCTGCATACCTATGTCCCTACCTAGCTAGCTAGCTACCTACCTACCTTTCTAACTTTATCCCTTTGTCTATGTCTCATGTATACATGACTATCATCAGTCCATCCATCCATCCATCCATCTATCTTTCTATCTATCCATCTATCTAATTTTACACATTTGCAACCCGTTCCCTTGGGATATATGGAACGTCAAAGGTGTTCGCGTGTTCTTTTGCCCACGAACACTACTGTATCACTGTCTGCCTATCTCTCTGTCTGTCTTTCTATCAATCAGTCAATTAATTTGATTACCTGTCCATCTATCTATCTATCTATCTATCTACATTCTCTCTCCACCTACCTACCTACCAGCCTATCTATCTGTCTATGTATCATTATCTGTCTATATATTTATCTGTCTATCTACTTATCAGTCAAACAATCAGTCTTTGTCTATTTAACTATCTACAGTTCCCAAAGGACAGGGAAGAAGAATACTGTCCGCATATGTTCTTCACACACACACACACACACACACACACACACACACACACACACACACACACACATGTAAGTATATATCAGTAATTGTCCAAACAGCACTGGCTTCCTTCTTCATTGTCCACCTCTCTCACTCTCCCTCTCTCTTTGTCTCCTGTTCACCCTCTTCTCTTATTTTCCTCCTACCTTGTTTTTTCCTCCTCCTCCTCCTTTCTCTCCTATACTTTTGTGTTTCTCTGTGTGTATGTCATGCCCTGTTATCCCTTATTGCTTTCTGCTTGGCTTGCTTCATTTTCTTTGATGATCTCTCTCTCTCTCTCTCTCTCTCTCTCTCTCTCTCTCTCTCAGTCTTGGTGTTCATTCCCAGTCTTTAATTTCTGTTAACTCACATTGACAGAGAGAGGTGTGGAGTGCTAGAGAGAGAGAGAGATAGAGAGAGTGGACATGGGATTGCAGTGCTGGAAGTGAGTGAGTGTGAGTCAGTGTGTGTGGACAAAGCGAATTATTTGATTAGGTGAGTTAGGGTTGAAAAATGTGCAGATTGGCCTGGGAGGAAGGTAGAGTCCCGGAGGATTGGAAGTCAGGTATAATTATTCCCTTGTACAAAGGAAAAGGGGAAAAAGTATAATAGGAAAAGTGTATGGTAGGATACTTACTGACTGAGTTAGGGAAAGAACAGAGGAATTAGTTGGAGAAGAGCAGGGAGGCTTTAGGAAGGGAAGAGGTTGTGTAGATCAGATATTCATTCTTAGATCTTTCGTGGAAAAGTTTCTAGAGAAGGGAAAGAAGTTGTATGCGGCCTTCATGGATTTGGAGAAAGCATATGACAGGGTGGATAGACAAGGATTGTGGAAAGTGTTAAGAATATATGGAGTAGATGGGAAGTTGCTGAATGCTGTGAAGAGTATGTATGATTATTTTTTTTTACTCATTTGTTTTTCCTTCCTCCGTTCTGTTATTTAAAAAAAAAAAAAATGCTGGTGTTAAGGCTGCAGTGCGTGTGGATGGTGAACTGAGTGAATTTTTCTCTTTTTGAATGTTGGGTTGAAACAGGGATGTGTCATGTCTCCATGGTTGTTCAAACTGTACATGGACGGGGTAATAAAAGAGGTACAAGGTAGGGTAGTGGATGTTGGAGTGGCCCTGGTGAGAGAGGGTAGTGTTTGTTAACTCCCTGTACTGTTGTTTACAGATGATACTGTGTTGTTGAGTGAAGACGAAGGAGAGCTGCAAGGCTTGTTGGATGAGTTTGGGAGAGTGTGTAAGAAACGGAATCTAAAGGTGAATGTAGGGAAGAGTAAAGTGATGGTCTTTGAGAGAGGTGCAGTCAGTGAATGTACAGCGAGGTTGGATGGTGAGGAATTGGAAAATGTGAGTACGTTTAAGTACTTGAGTAGTGTGATGAGTAAGGATGGAGGATTGGAGGGTGAAGTGCTTGAAAGGGTACAACAGGGAATAAAGGTTGCTGGTTCTTTGAAAGCAGTGATAAGAAACAGGGAAGTGAGCATGTAAGTGAAAAAGTTACTACATGACAATATTGTGATACCATCTCTAACGTATGGAAGTGAAACTTGGACGTTGTTGGAAGGACACAAGTCAAGAGTGAGAGCAGTGGAAATGAGTTATTTAAGAGGAGCTTGTGGAGTCACATGGAGAGACAGGCTGACGAATGAGGATATAAAGGAGCGTTGTTGTGTGGATGTGGATGTAATAGGAAGCGTTAGGAGGAATACACTGAGGTTGTTTGGCCATGTGGAGAGGGAGGAATACACTGAGGTGGTTTGGCCATGTGGAGAGGATGGAGGGTGAAAGACTGACGAAGAGAGTGTATGTGAGTGAGGTGGAGGGGGGAAGAGGGAGGGGGAGGCCGAGGATGAGATGGAGGGATGGGGTGGAGGGGTATATGAGAGATGTGGGTGTGAGTTGGGAGCAGGGCAGTGAAATGGTGGGGGACAGGGCGACGTGGAGGCGATTTGTTTGTGGCCACCCCGAACGGGATTGAGGCGTCTGGCAATAGATAGGTAGATAGATGGTTAGGGTTGCGAGCAAGTGAGAGAGATCGTGTGTGTGTGTGTGTGTGTGTGTGTGTGTGTGTGTGTATGTGTGTGTGTGTGTGTGTGTGTGTAGAAGACCAGTGAACGTTTTGTGTGTGTGTGTGTGTGTGTGTGTGTGTGTGTGTGTGTGTGTGTGTGTGTGTGTAGAGGGTCAATTAAGAACATTAGCAAGTTGAAAGTACATATAGAGTCAGAAATGGTGTTGAGAGTGAAATGGTGTCAATTTTTGCCACTTCCATACGCCCTTATTCAATTTACGAAACCCCGCAGCAAATACAGAATTAATTAAAGCTCTAACTTCTTCACTGGTGTGTTCAAAGAGAATTTAGAGACAAAAATAGCGCTGATTTTTGAAGCAGCGTTGAACTTTGGACGTGGATATTAATTTAGAGTTGAGAGCAAAAAGTCGCCTGATATTTTACCCCCACTACTTTTTAATTTGTCTTTTCTGTGTTGGTTATTTCCAGTGTGTGTGTGTGTGTGTGTGTGTGTGTGTGTGTGTGTGTGTGTGTTAACCCACATATGCAGGAAGTTCTCTTTATCTCTTTATGTGGCTCGGAACACAGCCCTTTCCATTCCTCTCTTAATATTCCTACCTTTACCTTCCAAGAATTATGTTAAGATGCCAGACCTGGGACACTTAAACATGTCTAAGATCAATTTCACGTCGTAACTAAGATATATTTTCACACTATGAGCTAAGCAAAGGAATATTTTACCCTCCTTTCCCTGATCATCCTACAGAAAAACAAAGTTATAACTTGATGTAACTTTCGTGTCTTATCTTAGATATATTTATGAATTTAGAACAGGAGACAGAGATTCGACAGCCTCCTTGTCCCTCCTGCAAATCAAAGTCCAGAGTTTCGACAGATAATTGATCGTAAGTGTGTTTTTGTATCCCGAAGGGGGGCGGTGGCTGAATCGGTAGAGAGGCGGCCTGCAGTCCTAATGGACCCAGGATCGAATCCCGACTGGCGCAGGGAACAGTTTAAGGATTTGAATTTTCTATAAAACAGACTTTCTTGATCTACCAGATGACCCGCCGACGTGTCGTAAAAATACCCCCGCTAATACCAATGCACCAGTCCTGTATGAGACAGCCCTAGCATGTATTCAGTATGGACGGTGGGTGTTAGCGCCGAAGAGGTGACATGTGGAGGTGTAGGAGGACTGCCCCCGAGAAATAGGCCCTGCAGCCTTTGCCTAGAGTCGGACACGTAAAGAAGAAGTAAAAGAAAAAAGATAGAGTAAGGAAGAATCATTGACCTTATAACCTTCTCTTTTAACATACAGGCACTCTCTTATCTCTCATTATTTCCTTACTGATTCATTTTTTCATTGATTTAGCTTACCATATGATATCACAAGAATATTGATCATCTGAGTGCCTTTGAAGATTCCCTAACACTTCTTCCTTAGTAATTTATTTTGCTAATTACTTCTATTTATACTCTTAGATGTTACTGATGGAAACAGCGTCGATATTAATATGATGTACAAAAGATTAATGCAAAACAATATTTGATGTAATTAGCAAAATAAATCGTTCAGGAAGAGGTGCAACGAAGCCACCTGTCACCACAAATATGGCAATAAAGTCTGTTCATCGTGACAAAGATCCCCAACGTCTTTCAGTTCAGTTGATGTCAGGTGTGATCAGACTGGAGGGTTGTTCTGACTATAGTCTGTCTCAGGAAAGACGAGGGTAGAATATCGTCTATTTTACTCCAAAGTCACTGTCAAAGGCCGAAGGCGTCTGATTTAACGACCTGTGGGAATACAGGCTGGCCAGGGACAAGGCCTGAGGGCAAGAGGCACACACACACACACACACGCACACACACACACACACACACACACACACACACACACACACACACACACACACACACACACACACACACACACACACACAATGAATGAATGGGTATAAGTGACCCGCTATTCTCACAGGTCAATATGAACTGTGGTTCCTGTTTTTGGATGCAACTTTTTTTTTTTTTTTGAGTTGTGTTGTGCTATGTTGTGTTGTGTTGTGTAATGTTGTGGTCAGGCTTGGGTCCGAGTACATGGACTCGTACTCGTACTTAAGTACACAATATAATGTACTTGTACTTGTACTCGGGTTAAAAATTTCCGTAGTATTTGTACTTGTATTTGTACTCGGACTCAAAGTACTCGACAATTTTACGAGTACTTTCGAGTACAACCATAATATATAGAAGTGGTGAGGGTAACAATAGTGTGTCCTTGGAGAGGCCCGGTGGCCTGGGTTGGTGAGTCAATGAGGTCAAGTGGTGTACAGCCACGCCCACTAACTCCTGATAAGCTGCTTTTAATATGTTAACACCTTGGTACTAATTGCAAGGAGCGAAAAACAGCTGCCTGGACATTATATACCTACATACACACAATAAACTGCTGAAAGCAATTGAGGTTAAATCAGTAAAATGTACTCGTACTTGGATTCGAGTACAGCACAAATGTACTCGTACTTGGACTCGTGTTCAGCTATAAAACGGAGTGCTTGTACTTGGATTCGTGATACCGTAATGTAATCGTACTTGAACTCGAGTACAGAAAAATGTAATCGAACCCAAGACTAGTTGTGGTGTGGTGTCGCACGTTGTGTTGTGTTGTGCTGTGGTGTCGCACGTTGTGTTGTGTTGTGTTGTGTTGTGTTGTGTTGTGTTATTTTGTGTTGTGTTGTGTTGTGTTGTGTTGTGTTGTGTTATGTTGTGGTGTGGTGTCGCACGTTGTGTTGTGTTGTATTGTGATGTCGCACGTTGTGTTGTGTTGTGTTGTGTTGTGTTATGTTATGTTGTGTTGTGTTGTGTTGTGTTGTGCTGTGTTGTTATGTTGTGGTGTGGTGTCGCACGTTGTGTTGTGTTGTATTGTGATGTCGCACGTTGTGTTGTGTTGTGCTGTAGTGTCGCACGTTGTGTTGTGTTGTGTTGTTGTGTCGAACGTTGTGTTGTGTTGTGTTATGGTTTGTTGTGTTGTGTTGTGTTATGTTGTGGTGTGGTGTCGCACGTTGTGTTGTGTTGTATTGTGATGTCGCATGTTGTGTTGTGTTGTGTCATGGTGTCGCACGTTGTGTTGTGTTGTTGTGTCGCACGTTCTGTTGTGTTGTGTTATGTTGTGGTGTGGTGTCGCACGTTGTGTTGTGTTGTGTTGTATTGTGATGTCGCACGTTGTGTTGTGTTGTGTCGTGGTGTCACACGTTGTGTTGTGTTCAGTTGTGGTGTCGCACGTTGTGTTGTGGTGACGCATGTTGTGTTGTGTTGTTGTGTCGCACATTGTGTTGCCCACATACACAACATTTGCACACACACACACACACACACACACACACACACACACACACACACACACACACACACACACACACACACACACACACACACACACACACACACACACACACACACCTGAGCTGGGATCAGCAATCCCTTTCCCATTGTGACCTCTATTTCCTTACCCAACATTCCTTCCCTCTCCCTAAGGACTTCCCACTGCACCTGTCCCTTGTTTCTCCCGTCTTTGTGCCGTGATTAGAAATCTGGACATAATAGGGTTGAGACTGAATGGCTTGTTCTTTGTTACTTTGTTAAAACGATAAATATAAACAAATACGTTTGTTTAAATAACTGACGACCTACCAAAAAATCTATCATTCTATCAGAATATATATATATATATATATATATATATATATATATATATATATATATATATATATATATATATATATATATATATTTATATACAACTTAGAACTATAAAACTTATATGTAAACATCAGGAAACTGGCAAATGGCCCCCCCCCCTTTAGAAAATTCCTTGGTGCGCCCCTGCTGGGCACTGATAGATAAATAGAGGCTTCACATTGTTCTATTACTTAAGCGTCGTGTGTGTGTGTGTGTGTGTGTGTGTGTGTGTGTGTGTGTGTGTGTGTGTGTTTTCATAATGATAGCTGAGTAGCCTAGGGAAGAGGAGGGATCGGATTAACGGGATGGGGGGAGGGGGATTCCACCAGTGAAGAAGAAGTTTTAGATGAGGGAGACATGAATATCGAGTGATAGAGAGAGAGAGAGAGAGAGAGAGAGAGAGAGAGAGAGATTGTATTTTCAATGTAAATTTTAGAATATAATGAATATTTATAAAGGAAATGCTACTGTTGATCCTTCGATCAGTAATACTATTGTAAATCAGTTTATGTTTTTTTCATAAAGAATAGTAATAAAACAATAAAATAAAATAAAATAATTTTTCTTCATCTTTCATGGCTATTTCATTGGCTTCCTTACCCTAACCCTCCCCACATTCCAACCCGGGCCACTCCCATCCTCCATCCCTCCTCATATGGACCGATATCTGGGCACTGATAGATAAACAGAGGATACACATTGTTTTATTATTTAAGCGTCGTGTGTGTGTGTGTGTGTGTGTGTGTGTGTGTGTGTGTGTGTGTGTGTAGAGGAAAGAAAACGGAAGGAGGAAGGTCCAGATTCCCGAGGGGACCTCTTAATCCTTCACACGGTCACTCGTGTTCCGATTTTGGCAAAGGCTTTGTAAAATTCTCTCCCTCATGTTTCCTGAGAAAGGGTATATAACCAAGGAGATTCTAACCTGACAAAATTCCCAAATCCCTTCCAGCAACTGATTGCCAGGTGTGCTCAAATTGGTGGATTAATTTGGCTAGTAACCAAAGAGACTCCCTGGCAAGATCCCTGACCCCTTTTAGCTCAGATGATGGCGAGGTGAGATCAGACTGGAGGGTTGATTTGACTAGCAACCAAGGAGACTCTCAGCCAAGATCCCTAACCCCTTTCAACTCAGTTGATTGCCAGATGTTATCAGGTTAAAGGGTTGGCTTGACTAGTAAGGCGATTCTAACCTGACAATATTCCCAAACCTCTTTCAGCTTAACTGATTGGAAGGTGTGGTCAGACTGAATGATTAATTTGGGTAGTAACCAAGGAGACTCTGACCTGACAAAGGAAAATATTCTCTTCAGTTAAAAGAACTACCTAACACTTCCTTTGTGATTTGCTTTTGGATACGTCGGGTTAATATAATGTTGAATCAGTGGCGGATCCAGGGGGGGCGAGGGGCGACCGTCCCCCCCCCCTCTTCAGCTATGAATGGCTTCTCTAAGAGTTGATTATTATCAAATATCAATGTAAGTAAAAATAAAAAAGCTGTAATAATAATAATAATAATAATAATAAGTAGTAGTAGTAGTAGTAGTAGTAGTAGTAATATTATTTTAATTATCATTAGTATTATATAGAATAGAGTTTAAGGAATCAAACGTAAAATAAAGAAATCCAAACAATGAAAAAATCGGCTGAAAGCCGCTAAGAATACAAGAGAGAGAAATTAGAACAGAACAGCAGATCAATGTGTAAAATACTGAAACAAGATTTGTAAGTTGCAAGAGAGAGAGAGAGAGAGAGAGAGAGAGAGAGAAAAAAAAAAACTTTCGTGAAACGGACACATACAACAGCGCTACCAGTGTCCTTGGACAACACCTGACTGAGACACTGTCACAGGGTTTTCGGTCTCAATATTTTTTAAAGTTTTGCTTGTGTTTAAGTACAATTTTTTGTTTGTTGAAGTTGGTTATGACGATCTCGAATCGAAAATATTGAAATAATATGCCCTCTTAGAACAGACAAACCCTCATTAATTGGCAAAAACCTATCGGAATTGTAAGCATGTAACAACATGAATGTTGTGATTTTCACACTCGTGAGCCCTGACTCCTCTCCTTAGCTCCCGACCAGTGACCACAGACTACTCTTGTTTCTTGCACCACATAGACGTAGTGTCACACCATCTTCACATTGCTGTACCCATCACGGCTCACAGCTTCACCCCCATTATACAGGTAAGCCACGACCACCACTATACAGTTTATTGAAGAAATATACAATAAAATATACAATACGATACAGATATCTCTCATCGCATCTCATCAGCCGTTTGAGTGTCCACTGCAAGACCGGCCTATCCCTACCGAAGTAGGGACGACACAGCCAATGTATCTCTACCAAGCGGCTTAGGCTGTCTAGTAGAGATTGTATGTAGGGTGAGAAGTGCTTGAAAGTGTAATTGTTGTGTTGGAGTGGCTTTGGATGTGTATGTAGTCTGTGAAGCAAGTGTAATCAGCCCGCACAAGCCGACTGGGTGCAAGCATACTTTATATATGCGACACTGGTTCAACCACAGCAGCCCTTGTGTCGGCCAATGCAGTACGTGGCCAGAAGAACGCTCCCAAAGTTTATTACCCTGGCGGGGCTCGAACCCTCGTTCTTCAGTGTACAAAAATGCACACTTTATCACTGTGCCACAGAATCCATAATATATTTCAATTTTGATCACCGGGTAAAGAATGGTTTGAATGATCTATATTTCAGTTTTGATCAATGGGTAAAGAATGTTTAAATCTGTATAGATTTTAATTTTGATCAATTAGTAGACAATTGTTTGAATCTATAATACATTCCAATTTCAATCAATCGGTAGAGATCTGTAACTAGTTTCCATCTAACACGAATTATTGATTACAGGTTTTAAATATAAACCACCATAAACGTACCACAACTTGCCCCAAAATAGTTTCAAGATGCTTGTGAAATGTTAAAAAGCGTTTTTTGGCCAAGCCTCCGCCCCGGACCCCGCTGGGGGAGCTACCATTCACCCCAGACCCCGAAGCTTATTGCCTCGCGCCTTCGGGGCTCGGCGCCCCTTACATTGACAAAGTCCTCCTCCCCCTTTCCTAAATCCGGGATCCGCCACTGTGTTGAATATTATTTATGCTAAATATGGAGGTATTGGAAGGATTTACGTGTCTTACACAGATGTCTGCAGTAATGTGTAAGAAGGAAAATAAATTACTTAGGAAAAGGTGGTACGGAACTTCCTTAACTGTCAAGAATACCGGCCAAAGGGCCCTCACCCCTTTTAGATCAATTGATGGCCGAGTGTGATCAGAATGGAGGGTTGTTTTGACTAGTAACAAAGGAGATTCTAACCTGACAAAATCACTAACTCCTTGCAGCTCTGATGATGGCCAGGTGTGATAAGACTGGAGGATGTTTTTACTAGTAACCAAGGAGACTCTGGCAAGATCCAGAACCCCAGTTAGCTCAGATGATGGCCATGTGTGATCAGACTGGAGAGCGGATTTGACTAGTTACCAAGGAGACTCAATCCTGTCTCATAACATAGGCTCATGAAATATTAGGGCATTGTTAAAATTATGGATGATTCAGTTCCATCTTAAAAAAAAAAAAATCAGTCACAGTTCCCCACTTTTACGAAACATAGGAGTTTCAACACTGCTTTTGCCGAGTGTATTGTTGGCGCATTTTACGTTTCCTAATCTCCCTCCACCCCCCGAAAAAAATCTCATTGTAGCCGCGTTTTCGACTTTCAAAAGAGGCAATTTCCATGCTATTTTGGAGGTGATCGATCCGAGTATTATATCATGACAGATGTCGGACAAAAGGGAGAAAAATGGAAATGTAGATTTGGAATTCAGTTTTATACTTCTGAAGACATGGAGCAAGTGAGTGGGTGAGGAGGAAGAGGAAGGAGATGAGGAGAAGGAGAAGGAGGAGGAGGAGGAGGAGGAGGAAAAGAAGAAGAATAAGAATGAGGAGGAGGAGAAGGAAGGAGGAGAAGGAGGGGAGAAGGAGAAGGAGGAAGAATACAATAATTTCCTGTGGCACCCCACGGGATGCATAGGACCTCAATGAACTCTCTCCACCAATATTTGTCTCTTGCCATCTCTTTCAGGTCCCACCAACACTCCTCTCCTGCTTCTTTTTTCATTGTCCTCAACCAGGTTTCCCTCGGCCTACCTCTACCTCTTCTTCCTCTAGCAGTCCACTTTGGCACATCCTGTATTAAACTACCTTCTTTTCTGTATATGTGCCCCAGCCACTTCCAGCGAGACAGTCTCACATATTCATTAACTGGTTCCACTCTCGTAATATCCCTTACTCTTGCATTTGTAACTCTGTCTTGCCACTTTACCCCAAGAATCCTTCTCAGTATATTATTCTCAAATCCTATTACTTTCTGATCTGTTGCAATTGTACTGTACCATGACTCATCTCCGTAAATTAAAATTGGTCTAACCATGGACTTGTAAATTTTCACTTTAGTGTGTACCGAAAGCATATTATTATTCCAAACAGATTTCAACATTCCAACAGCTCGCCAAGTCTGTCTAATCCTCTCCTCAGTTTCATTGTTTAATGATCCATTAGCTGATACAATCGTTCCCAGATATTTAAAGTTTTCTACATTCTTCACCACATTATTCCCAATTACACAATCGATTTGGTTCTCCACGTTCATATTAATAATTTCAGTCTTTCCACAATTTATTACCAATCCCAATTTTTCTCCTTTCTTCACCAGACAATCAAGCACCCTCTGCATCTCGTAAATACTTCCGCAAATCAGTACAATATCAACAGCATAGTCCAAATCCATCAGCTTCTTATATTCTTTCCAGTTAATTCCTGCACCTGTTCTCCTTACAACCTTTTTCATAACATAATCCACAACCAAAACAAACAACAATGGCGAAAGAACTCCTCCTTGAATCACTCCTGACCTAACTTGAAATGGATCACTCAAAGAACCACCCACCATTACCTTACAAAAAGTACCTTCATGCAGGCTTCTAATAATATTTACAAACTTTTATGGTATACCATAGAATCTAATAATTTTCAACATATCTCCACGTGAAACATTATCAAACGCCTTTTCAAAATCCACAAAACACATACTAAGTGGCATTTTCATCTTATTAGCTTGTTGCATTAGATGCCTTACAATTAAAATCTGATCATTACAACCTCGACCCTTTCTAAATCCCGCTTGTTCTTCTCTTAAAATTTTATCAATTACTGGCTCTATTCTGTTCAACAAGATTTTGGAAAAAACTTTTGCAACTACAGGTGTCAAAGTTATTCCCCTCCAATTGCCACACACACTTAAATCTCCCTGTTTTGGTATTTTTATAATCACTCCATTTTTCCACTCTTCTGGAACTCCACCATTATTCCAAGCCACATTAAAAAGTTTCAAAAGCGCATTCATCAACTAGTCATTTTCCACCTTAAGCATTTCAGGGAATCTTCCATTCTCTCCTGGGACCTTAAAATTCTTTAACTCCTTTATAGATTTTGCTACCTCTTCCAAAGTTATATCCCCTGTTTCTATCTGCATATCTCTCTCGGCTGGCAAAATATCCTCTTCAGCTGGGATTGGTCTATTTAGAACAGATTCAAAGTGCTCTTTCCACCTTCCGTTTATATTCAAATCTTTAGTCATCAAATTACCATTTCTATCTCGTACAGGTATTTCCTTCCTTCTCTTTTCAGTCAAAGTTAACTCTTTTATGGCCTGATACGCTGCTCTTGTGCTCTGACCGTCATTTTTACTTAATTTAATTTCTGTCTCTGTCGCCTTTTCATCATATAGTCTCCTCTTATCACGTCTAACGAGTCTTTTTACTTCAGAATGTAAACTCCAGTACTTTGCTCTAAGTACTTCAACTACCTGGCCATCAACATGTTCTTCACTTCTTAACTTAGCCTCTTTCCTTTTCTGAATTGCATTCCATGTTTCATCTGACATCCACTTTTTCCTTCTCGCTTTTCCCTTTTTCTTAATAGTAACCTTAGCACTCTCATGCAAAACCTCTTTTACCTCTCTCCACATTTGATTAATATCATTGTCTTCAGATTCCATCAAAGTCTGCAGGACTAGAAACCTGTTCCTACATTCCCACCGAAACTTTCCCTCGTGCTCTCATCACTTCTCAGCTCATCCAAATAATAATTATTACCTCCTGTACAATTACCATTAACGTTTCTCTCAAGTTTTATTTTAATCTTTGACACAACAAGTTGATGATCACTACCTATATCTGCCCCCCTCCTTATGCAAACATCTTGCAAATAACTCCTATGCCTTCTGCTAATTGCAATGTGGTCAATCTGGTTACAGTATTTACCACATGGTGAAATCCAAGTAGTCTTATGTATTTTTCCATGTTCAAAGATATTTCCACCAATTATAAGGTCATCTGCCAAACAAAAGCTTCCAAGTCGCACCCCATTTTCGTTCTTTATACCAACACCCTCCTTACCCATACACTCTTCAAAGCCATCCCTACTACTGCCAACAATCGCATTAAAATCACCAGTGCAAACTAACACATCATGTCTTGCCACTCTATTCACTACATCCTGCAGCTTCTCATAAAATCATCCTTCATTCCATCAGCAGCCTCATTTGTCGGAGCATACCCTACAACCATACTGATATTACCATGGTCAGATTTTAAACGAGCATAAAGCAAGCGCTCATTAATTGGTTCAAATTCACATACTGCCTTACAAGCATCTCTACTCAGCAGTTAGCCTACTCCTTGGTAATAATTTCCATCACTCCTACCAGAAACCAACATAGTAATACCATCTTCCAAATTCATTTTATCAACTCCAAGCAACCTCTTTTCTGTAAGAGCACAAATATCCATCTTGTATTCCTTGAACACTGAAATAAGCTCTTCCATTTTACCAGCATGATTGAGAGTTCGAACATTCCAGTTTCCTATACTTAAGGTTCTTTTTGGATGTATAAACTTATTTTTACACCGTGGGATTCTTAGGAGGAATACAAGGAATACAAAGGAAAGCAAACAGAAACAGACCTTTCGAGGCTGCTTGTTATAGGGTGGACTATGACTACGAGATCTAATTCTACATGCTGGAGCATAAGGATAATGAAGCAAGAAGGCTCCCCCCTCCTCCAAACCCCCCATTTAAAACCAGCAGCAAAAAGCAAAACGGACCACCATGCAGCGTGGAAAAACTGAAATGAAAATTACTGTAAAAAAGACTGAAAAGGAATAGTTCCATTCAGTAATACTTTATCTATAAGCTGCAAGCTCCAGTGACCTGAAAAGGGAAAGTAATAAAGTAAAATGAATAATCAAATACATGAATAACTAAAGCATGACATTATGTACGGGTTCGTTTAGTTAACGGAGCGTCTCTAGACGCGGTGTGGAATATGACACAGTGTGGATGTTCACGGGTGGTGTAGCAGCCTTGCCTGGTGCTGTAAAGGTAAGCAGCTGTCAATCAGGTCCCAGCTCCGTTCTCTCCACTGAGAGAAGAAACTTTCCGTCGAGGGACAAGCACACAAGTTACCCTCTGCAACAGTGACCCCTGGTACATTAAAAAAAATCCAGATTGTAGTCACTTAAGTCACAGGGACCCTCAGTGATCCACAGCCCATCACAGGTCGAAAGTAAGAGTAGTGACCGTTAACTTAGGGCCATCTGTACAGATCCTAGTCTGCGCATATACAACTGCATTTGCATTTACTTAACTGATGACTATATAATGACATGATATGACGCTATGTACGGGTACGTTAAGTGTACGGAGTGCCTTGTAGACAGGAGTGGAATGAATATACGTGTAGCTGGTAAAAGTAAGTTATTCGGACAGAAACAGAGACAGTTTTTTATTCTTGTGCAAGTACTTGTCTATTTTGCTTTTAAATGCCTTAACTGAGGTACTGTTCTCGGTACCTGAGGGTAATCTGTTCCAGATATTTACGACTATGTTGAAGAAGAAGTATTTTGCTTCATGGGATCGGAGGAGGAGGAGGAGGCAGAGGAGGAGGAAAAGATGAAGAAGAAGAAGAAGAGGAAGAAAAGAAGAAGATAATGGAGGGGGAGAGATATGGTGGAAGAGTAGGTTATGTAAAGAAGTGCGAGACTGGCTAGGAGAGTGTATGAGTCACGTGGATGGGGGAGGAGGAGAGGAAGACCGAGTGGGAGATGAAGAGACATGGTATGATAGTATGCAATGTTGAATAAGAGAGTGACTAGGAGAGTAGGTAAGTGGGAGAAGAAGGAGGAGACCGAAAATAAGTTTGAGAGATAAAGTGTGAATGTAAGAGTGAGTGACTGACTAGGAGAGAACGTAACTGGAAGGAAAGGGAGTGCAAGAATGAGGTAGAGATAAAGTGCGAAAGTATATAAGGAAGAAGTGAGAGACTGACTAGGAGTGTACGAGAGAAAGGAAGATGAGGGAGGCACAAGAAAGAGGATGTGGGAGTACATGAGGGCAGTAGTGTGGTGTGGTACGAAGGGTTGTTACTGAGGGGGGACACGGGCTTTGTACTGTATGGGGCTGACTCAGAATGATGATAATGATCAAGTACAAGAAGATGAAATAAGAGAGAGAGAGAGAGAGAGAGAGAGAGAGAGAGAGAGAGAGAGAGAGAGCATACTTTTTTTTTTAATAACAGAACAGAGGAAGGAAAAACAAATGAATAAAAAAAAATAATCCATACACCATCCATACACGAGATTACTGGTGTCCTCTCTTCATAAAATATCTGTAACAGTTAGACTTGAACAGCTGTAGGTTGAAGTTTGGAGGGAAACAACTCTGGAAGTTCCAGAATTCCAAAGAGATGCAGTTCGGAGAATGGAAGATTATTCTGATATGCAGAAGTTCTGCAATATGGCTAAGTGACATTCCAGTCATAAGCGCTACCAGATGCCCGCGTAGCATGAGGGAAGGCTTTGAGAGGTGGCACAATGGATGCAACTTCATCTGAGCATTTGCATAAAAATATCTGTAAAATAATGCAAGGGAGGCAACATTCCTTCTTACTTGTAGGGAGGTAGTTCATTTGTAATGGCAGAGTTGTTAATAATTCTAACAGCTTTATTCTGAATTTTGTCTAGTTGTTTTAATGCAGCCTCTCCACATCCATTCCACAAGAGTGAGCAATATTCACGCTGAGAGCGCACATGACTTATAAATTATAGCTAACTGCTCGTCAGTGAAGAAGTTACGGACTCTGTACAATAATGCAAGTTTCTTTGAGGTGATTTTAACAAGTGATCTAACATGAGAGGTCCAGCTGGAGGCATTGTTAAGTGAGACGCCAAGAATTTCAATACTTTTGGAGATGGGAATATTAGTAGCACTGAAGGTAATATACGAATCTGGCAATATCTGCCTATTAGTAAATTGTATACAGGTATATTTAGTTTTACTAGCATTAAATGAGACAAGGTTGTTTTGTCCCCACTCACTGATCGTAGATAGGTCTTGATTTATGGAGATGGCTGTACTGAGTTGAGAGGTAGAGATATTAGACTTTGTAAATGGGTGTCTGAGTGTCAACGAACTATGTAGTGTTGAGTCATCTGCATATGAGTGGATGGGATTGTGGGTGACAGATAAGAGATCATTAATATGAACCAAGAACAGGGTTGGCGCCAGAACTGATCCCTGCGGCATGTTGGCGTTAATTGAGTGGAAATTGGAATATACATCATCTACTTTTACCCTTATTTTCCTGTCTCTGAGATATGAGGAAATCAAAGGAACAAAAGACGTTAGTCCATAGCATGGGAGTTTGGACAGCAGGGAACGGTGTCATACTCTGTCGAAAGCTTTAGAAATATCAAGGGCTACTGCATGAGTTTCTCCATGTAGGTCAATTGATTGATGGATGGTATGAGTTAGGAAATTGAGCATGTCAATGGTGGATCTTTCATGGCGAAAACCATATTGTCTATCACTAATTAAATTGTTGGAATCAAGATGTTTAACAATGTGCTTATTAATTAAAGTTTCAAATATCTTGCCAAGAGAAGATGTGACAGCTATTAGTCTGTAATCAGAGGGGTCAGAGGAACTTCCTTTCTTCTGAATTGGGTGGATATTGGCATCTTTCCATGAATTTAGGAAGGAAGAAGTACGTATGCATAGTCTGAATAATTTAGCTAGAACAGAGGCAAGTTCAGGGGAACACTTTTTCAAAACAATTGGCAGAATTCCATCAGGGCCTGCAGCTTTGTTGGTAGGCAAATTGTCTAGGATGGATTTTACTTATCTTGTCTGTATTTTAGTGGAACAATTTCGGGAGAGTCAAGTTCTAGTACTGGGACATTCCGGCTGACATCATCTATGGTAGAATTTCTGACAAATGTACTGGCAAAAATATCTGCTAACCAGTTCAGTTGACGGCCAAGTGTAGTCGGATTAGAGAGTGGATTTGACTATACATCTTTTACTCTAACTTGGCCAAAAACTGCAATATCTCCGTCTTGAATGACGAGTCGTAACAGTCGATTAGCACTAGAATATGATGCCAGTCACGGGGAAGTGTTATGGAAGGTATGTAGCACCATAGTCCTCTTCCTTCACTGACTTTTCTTTCCCTTAATGCAAGAAAGAAGGAACCAAAGGCCAGGAGCCCGCAAGATTGTTCCCTCCAAGCAAAAACAAAAACAAAATAACAGAGTCAAATTCAAGATCCGTTTATTTCGAGATGCCTGGACACACTGCTTTTGAAAGACTGGAGACCATAAGCAGAAGGATATACAGACAGAGGGGAGACAGTTCCAGAGTTGACCTGTTGCATACAAGAAGGATTGGGAGTAACGGTCAACTCTTGCATTAGAAAGTTAGAAAAGGGATGAGAGTTTGTTGCTAGGTGGGTGCTACGAGCCCGCCGTAGTGGAGTAAGGATGCAAGCAGACAGTTCAGGGGAGCGATGACCATTGAAGGAGCGATTAAAAAAAAAAAAAAAAAGACAAAGATGTAACAGTGCGACGAAGAGACAGAGGCTGAAGGGAGCCAGTAAGAGGAGGGGAGTTAATGAGACGAAAAGCCTTTGACTCCACTCCACCCCCCTGCCTCTCTTCCCCCCCCCCCTCTCTCTGTCTCTGTCTCTCTCTCTCTCTGAGACTTTAACCCCTTAGTTCCCAGAGTTGCTGTGCGAGGGATTTTGCTGGAAGGCTGCTAGGCGTACCGTCCTCCGCCTGTCGGCTCATAGTCGCGAAGCTCATAGGTCCCTCCCCAGGGTTTCCCTTCTTTATTAAATTTTTAAAACGTCCAGTTCCGTCCCATATTGGTGACACGGGGAGCGAAGAGGTTAATATACCCTTCATTGATATCTTTACTACTAGAATTCTGTCCTTAGTTCAATAAAATCGTCTGACGATAGCAATAATATATGTAAATGATATTGCAGTGAAGAACACAATAGAAATGGGAAGACCGAAAATTATGGTGTGTGTGTGTGTGTGTGTGTGTGTGTGTGTGTGTATTTCACTGTGTGGGTCAGGATCACTTGATGGTCGTAATCGTCAACTTTTACCCTCCCAGAAGGGAGCTGAGAGCTCATATAGGCCGATCTAAGGGCAAGGCTGTGACCTTCACACATGCACACACCCGTCCCCTTGCTCAAGGGGGACAGTAATCACCCATTTCGTCAGTGAAACTTTTCGCAACCTGAGCGAGGAGCGAACTCCCGTCTACGAGATGGCAAGCGAGAACGTTACCACTGCGCCAGCGAGCGGTGTGTGTGTGTGGTTGAAATTAGTGTGTATCTGTCTGTCTAGTTGTGTACTGTATGTGCGTATGTGTATGTATGTATGTATGTATGTATGTTTGTGTGTATGTATGTATGTATGTATGTTTGTGTGTATGTATGTATGTATGGGTATGTACTGTATGTATGAGTGTGTAGTTGACATGCTTGTGTGTGTGTGTGTGTGTGTGTGTGTGTGTAGTCAGGTATCGGAATGCAATAACAACAGCATGATTAATATTCCATTGAACTGCCAGTCTTCCTACTTCAAAGGCACTGGCTAAAATAATACAGCCGTGAGCACGTAATTCAGCGTTCCCTGCTAACGCTGAACACACCGCTGGCACATGCTGGCTGACTGCTGACAAGTGCTGAGAGAAAGAGAGGGGAGGAAGGGAGTTACAGACACAGACTGATGACCTTACGTCCCTTAATCCATGAATTTTACCGACTTTTATACAGTATACTCGTGTATATATATATATATATATATATATATATATATATATATATATATATATATATATATATATATATATATATATATATATATATATTGTTACGGAACAGAGAAAGATAACGTACACTTTAAGTGAGAATGCTAAAAATCACTACTGTCCCGTAAAGTTCCAGGTTCAAAACAAAAGAGTTAGGTAAAATTACAAGTTAAAGTTTAATGCTCAAACTAACAACAAAACATTCAGGACTCATGAGGATAATGTAATGGCAAAAACAGGTTAAATATATGGTTAACTGCAATAGCCTCTATTAACACGAAATTAGCAAGAATAAATTTATCTACGTCAGCCCTGATAAAATGAGATACCAGATAATACTCAGTGAATGCCAGATAAATAATTACAGATACAAACTATTATAAAAAATAACCTACATAACCCAACATTAATCAAAAACCTCACTAGGCCTAAGAATTAACCTTATGCTACACAGTACAAGAAGAAATGCAATAACAGTTATACTCAAATTACACACAGCTGCTAGATGTTTGGAGATTTCTTGAGCACTTACAATAATAATAACTATACAGGGGAGGACAGAGATGTGAACAAAATGAGGAGCAGATCTAAGTGGCAATGATGCAGAGACTGAGCTCATTATATAGGGGCCAGCAGAGCTTGATACAACTTGTAATAAGGACGCGCAAATGAAGCGATGGGGACAAACGGTCGACAATCCCGCACTGAATAACAGAAAGGACGACTTACTCTACTATAACGGTAGAAGGGGGGGACTGAGGCAGAACACGCTCGTGATCAAACATGCAGCATACTGTGCGTTAAAATTACACAAAGGATGATGAAATCATAGGCTATGTAACACCTCCCCACAAAGAAAAAAGAAATTTACAAAGGAAATTTCTTATTACTCTAAAACAATCTGTACATGGCATTACAAACCATGCAAAAGCCTTTCCTAGTGTTACAAAACATGAGATCTCCCTAGCACGTTCAGTCATAGGTACTTGCCAGTATCCCTTTAACAAATCAAATTTACTTATGTACCTAGCCTTTCCGGTCTTGTCTGTGCAATCTTCCACACGAGGGAGAGGGTAAGTGTCTGTTTTGCTTATCTGATTAACACGTCTGTAGTCAATGCAAAGCCGCTGTGACCCACCTGGCTTAGGGACTAGAGTGACAGGAGAACTCCACTCGCACTGACAGGGCTCAATCATCTTGTGGTCCAACAGGTAGCCAAGCTCCTTCTTGATGAGAGGAACTTTCACTGGGTTCACACGGTAAGGAGGCAATTTAATTGGCTTTGCGTCTCCAACATCGACATCATGCATCAACACAGTGGTTCTTCCTGGAGTGGCACGGAACACTTGCGGGTAATCCTGCAGTAATGCCGAAAACTCCTGCCTTTCCTTGGGAGGTAGATGAGAAAGCTTAGTCTGGAGATCATTCATGATATCAGGATTCTTCCCCAAACTATCACTCAGGCTCATACTGCATGGGAGAGCTTCACTTGCAGACTCGGGTGGAACAGCTACAGTGCAGACTGGACTATTTTCGTCCCGCCCGTGATACAACTTTAGCATGTTGATGTGACATAGTTGCTTGCTCTTTCTACGATCTGGTGTGGCGATGACATAGCTGACATCACTGAGTTTCTTCTCCACGAAATAAGGGCCACTAAACTTAGCTTGAAGAGGTTGCCCATGAACTGGTAGCAGAATCAAAACCTGATCTCCTGGCTGAAAGTGGCGTAACCTGGACTTCTTATCATACCAAGTCTTCATCTTCTCCTGAGCAGCTCCTAAATTCTCTCTCGCCAGCTGTAAAGCAGTGGACGGCCGTTCTTTGAACTTCATCACATACTCCAGCAGGTTGACGTCATCTTCCTCCGACAGCCAGCATTCCTTGAGTAACTTAAGGGGTCCTCTTACTTCATGGCCAAACAGTAGTTCAAAAGGTGAGAAGCCCAGTGATTCATTTGGAGATTCTCTTGCAGCAAACACAACGAATGGAAGACCTTTATCCCAGTCTTTCTGATGTTCCAAACAGTATTTCTTGAGCATCGATTTGAGTGTTTGATGATATCTCTCCAACGCTCCTTGGGTCTGGGGATGGTAAGCTGAAGACGTGATCTGGGTGATGCCCAACTCTTTCAGAGACTGCTTGAAAACGTTTGACATGAAATTACTTCCCGGTCTGACTGTACCTCCTTGGGCAGACCAAACTTTGTGAAGAACCCTAGCATTTCCTTAACCACGTTCTTTGCTGAGATGTTTCTAAGTGGAATGGCTTCAGGATAACGAGTAGCCATATCAATCATGGTCAACACATAAGAAAATCCTGAAGAAGTCTTAGGAAGAGGGCCCACAATATCCACCAACACACGGGTGAAAGGCGCCTCAAAAGGAGGAATGGGAACTAGAGGTGCAACCTTTTCGGTCTGATTACACTTCCCCACAACTTGACAGGTGTGACAAGACTTACAATACCAGGAAACATCCCTGAAGATACCTGGCCAGTAGAAGTGTTTCAAAATGCGTGCCACAGTCTTCCTCACTCCAAGGTGTCCTGCCAAACTGGAATCATGAGCCACTCTAATGATATCCTGCCTACAAACACGAGGGATGACAACTTGATGTACAACCTCCCATTCACAGTCGGCTGATGCTGTTGGGGGTCTCCACTTCCTCATAAGTACTCCTGACTTTACATAATAACAAGTAGAAGCACCAGTTGACTCTTCCTCACTGTAAGCAGAGTTAGCTAGACCTTTCAACTCAGGGTCAGCAACCTGCAACTCAACCAACTCTTGACGAGACAAATTATCAACACTACGGGGTACTGCCTCATCTGGTGAGTGGTCCAAATTAGCAAGAAAAGTGTCAGCTAGGATAACATCATCATCATCATTATCCTCTAAATCACCAGTAACTTTAGACTTAGCCCTAGTGACAGCACATGCAGGGAACACATCAGGGACATCACAATCCTGGGACACAGCCACTGGCTCACTAGACAACTGAGGAGCTGGACACACTTGACTTCCACCAATATCATTTCCAAGTAAGAAAGTTACACCTGACATTGGGAGTGTCTCAACCAACCCAACCATAACAGAACCATTAACAAAACCAGACTCTAAATTCACTTTGCACAGAGGGACAGAGAAGTAATTATTCCCTACACCTTGTAAGATTACAGTTTCATCAGAGGAATTAACATTAGAGCCTAGAACACTGGTCAGCATAAGGGATTGGCAAGCACCTGTATCACGATATATTTTAACTGATTTCCTGTCATTACTGTCCAGAGGACTGACAAAACCATCAGACAGGAAATTAGCACATGAACTCTTGAGAGTGTCACCCACGTTACTGCTCAAAAGAGGAGCTCCATCATGAGAATTTAAGTTACCCCTCAAAGCAGGTTCAGTTAACTCAGTTAAAGAATTCTGGGAACTCTCAAGAGTGGACACTAGACCAATTGACTGAATATTTAAAGACTCCTTTTTGTTCACATCACGCTGTCTCCTGAAACATCTCTCCGTAGTATGACCAAGCTTACTACAATAAGTACATTTACTTTTCTGAAATCTAGAGGTGAAGCTGGTATTTACTTCCTGAGAAACATCATCCTTATTCTCTTTCCTGTTACCTGTACTCTGAGTAGAGGCAACGTACTTACTCTCAGCTTTCCCTTTTTCTCTAGAATATCTCTTGTGAGTGAGAACATACTCATCAGCTAAAACTGCAGCATCAGACAAATTATCTATTCTTTTCTCATCAAGATATAGGCTTACATCTTTATTAATACACCTCTTGAAGTCCTCCAGCAAAATCATCTGCTTAAATTTGTCAAAATCAGAATCCACATTCTTAGAATTTAACCACTGCTCTAACAGATCTTCTTTGATTTTTGCATACTCAACATGGGATTGCTTATCTTGCTTATAAGTTGTCCTAAATTTTACTCTATAAGCTTCAGGAACAAGCTCATAGGCCTTAAGAATCAAGCTCTTAACTACATCATAATTATCACATTGATCCTGAGGCAAAGATGCATAAGTTACTTGAGCTTTACCGGTGAGAACAGTTTGAAGGAGTACTGGCCAATACTTTTTAGGCCAATTAAAACCTGTAGCTACCCTCTCAAACAACTGAAAATACTTTGTTAAATCAGATTCATTAAAAGGAGGGACAAGTTTAACATTTTTAGCCACATCAAAATCATCAGAGCTAGATGATCCAGTTCCACCTTGTTTCATGCGATACTCATGGTCTGCCTGAATCCTAGCAATTTCAACTTGTGCCTCAGCCTCCCTAGTACGGGCCTCCTGCAGGGCTAGCTGTAACTTAGCTAATTCAATCTGCGTTTGCTCATTTGGAGGAGTTACATTGAACAAGCTTTCATTAATCATGTCAACAATCTGATCTTTAGGATGATGAGAGCGAACAACAATTCCCAATTGTTGAGCAACAAGCTTAAGTTCATTCTTTGTTCTGTTTTCTATATCACACACTGTTTGCACATTTGACAAAAAATCTTTGGCTTCATCAAGTGTAGAAATAGTAGCCATCATGAATATATCACAGTCACAAAATATCAAACAATATCCTTATGATAATATCCTGAATATCCTGATGAGAGGTCGCCAAATTTATGTTACGGAACAGAGAAAGATAACGTACACTTTAAGTGAGAATGCTAAAAATCACTACTGTCCCGTAAAGTTCCAGGTTCAAAACAAAAGAGTTAGGTAAAATTACAAGTTAAAGTTTAATGCTCAAACTAACAACAAAACATTCAGGACTCATGAGGATAATGTAATGGCAAAAACAGGTTAAATATATGGTTAACTGCAATAGCCTCTATTAACACGAAATTAGCAAGAATAAATTTATCTACGTCAGCCCTGATAAAATGAGATACCAGATAATACTCAGTGAATGCCAGATAAATAATTACAGATACAAACTATTATCAAAAATAACCTACATAACCCAACATTAATCAAAAACCTCACTAGGCCCAAGAATTAACCTTATGCTACACAGTACAAGAAAAAATGCAATAACAGTTATACTCAAATTACACACAGCTGCTAGATGTTTGGAGATTTCTTGAGCACTTACAATAATAATAACTGTACAGGGGAGGACAGAGATGTGAACAAAACGAGGAGCAGATCTAAGTGGCAATGATGCAGAGACTGAGCTCATTATATAGGGGCCAGCAGAGCTTGATACAACTTGTAATAAGGACGCGCAAATGAAGCGATGGGGACAAACGGTCGACAATCCCGCACTGAATAACAGAAAGGACGACTTACTCTACTATAACGGTAGAAGGGGGGGACTGAGGCAGAACACGCTCGTGATCAAACATGCAGCATACTGTGCGTTAAAATTACACAAAGGATGATGAAATCATAGGCTATGTAACAATATATATATATATATATATATATATATATATATATATATATATATATATATATATATGTCACGAATCAATTCGCGACATTTCCCTTTTGTGAGAAGCCACGAACTATTAGTGGAAAACTCACTGTGTATCGCTCAGCTAACCGTTTCTCCCTCCATTTCGGGGTATACTTTCCAAAACATTCGTCACTGTTTTCAAAAGTGACCGATTTAATGCACTTCACTAAGTGCTGTACTGAGCGATACTATTGTTCTTTATTGTTCGCCTCTGCTTCCCTCAACCGTTAGCCACGCCTTCTTTCGGTGGCTTGTGCGTCCTGCCTATACATTATTTGAATTCAGTCTAGTTGTTGCTTTGACGGAGAGAGGTCCTGTGTTCCAGAAGTGCGAGAGAAGAGGTCGCTAGCGCCCAAGCTCCACAGAGTACGGTTTCTTCAAACTCCCACCTTGGTGATACAAAGCATTCATCGACTATAGTATTTCCTTTTGTATTTTGTAGTCTTAAGAGTTAGTTAAGGTGTTTTTTTCCTAGGCGTAAGTATTTAGCTTTTGTGTGAGTGAGTGAGTGCGTCTCATTAATTTGATTTGAATTGTAACGTTAAATTTATTTTTTGTAATCAATAAATTTAACAGTTCTTTTTCTTGAGCTCAATGTAAAGTAAAATCTTGTTTCATTTCTCCAAATTAAGCTTATTTTCCATATAGCTCCTAGCTTGCATAAACGTTTTACTATTCATAACTGGTACTTAGACCAGTCTTGTTGTAATAACTTAAAATCCGTTGTGCCATAGGAGTTAAGCATCGGCAAGAACCTGATGTTAGTATTAGTTATTTATTGTCAGGGGTGAAGTAACTTTCTCCAGAGGCTAACAGTACTAATTCAGCATTTGTGAGTAATTAGTCTCTGCTGTGTACTGTTGAGAAAGTTTATAAATTCTCGTTCTTAGAGAATCGTAGCAAGTCAGCGTAAAGTAATCGTTGCTTGATGTAGCAAGACAATCATTGTCCTTGCTCTTCAATATTATTGAATATTATTGTCAATTTAAATAATATTTAAAGCATTTATTTTTAAAAAACACAGTGATATTATAAAAACCCCGTGACAATTGGCGACCTCATTCCAGGATATTAACTCCTAGCTATAAAGCTATTCACAAGATAGTGCTCACTCATTCATATTTAGGTATTTATAATTAAAGTTTATAGGCACAAGTTTACTGGTGGTTACCGTTGATTTAGCAAGTGAATTTTTGCTTTATTAATCAATAGAGTACTTAACTCTAGTTTATTCTTGGTAACGCCAGACGATTTTATTCGCTCCTGGGTAGCCGCCGTACCCATTGTGTTAATTATTGAGAGTTCTTAGTTATTCGCATTTTTGCTTTAATCTTTGCCAGTTAACTAGATAAGACTGGTCACCACTAGCTTGTGTCTGTATTCTTTATTTGTGTTTATTAGTATTCGTCTGCAAAGCAGTCAGTACTCAGTTTCGGTTTGCTTAGTAAATTAGCGCCATGGCTACCACTGTATTTTTACAGGAAGCCAAAGATATGGGTCTTACAGACCCAACCGAAATTAAAGAGTATATACTCTCACGGCATAATCAGGAGCAGCAGCGCGAGAATGATGCCCGTGAAGAGCGTAAGATTCAGCGCGAATACGAGCGAGAACAGGGTGAGGAACGCGAAAAGGAGGCGAGTACGAGCGAGAACAGCGCGAATACAAGCAGAAACAACGCGAGCTCGAGTTAGAAAAAGAGCGACAACAGCGCGAACACGAGCAAAAACAGCGCGAACTCGACTTGGAACATGAGCGAGAACAGCGTGAGGAACGAGAGAGAGAACGAGAACACGAACGTGCCGAGCGAGAAGCACGTGAAAAACATGAACTTGAAATGATGAAGCTCAAGCGAGATTCCTTGGCTTCAGACACGTCTGGTGCAGTTGGTCCAAGCTCCACGAGCGTTCTCCCTGCACATGTCCTGGCGACCCCACGCATCAAGCTTCCTTCATACAAGGAAAACGAGCGAATCGAGCCGTACATAGCTCGTTTTGAGGACATGGCAGACATGTATCAACTGGATGAGGCAGCTAAGCGGCTTCAGTTTCTTAGCCTATTTGAGGGCCCTGCCCTCGATATTCTCCACAGAATTCGTGGAGACAATCTCACATATGAGATGATGAAAGCTGCACTCATTAAGGCGTATGGTCTTACAGTAGACGACGCCAAAGTTCAGTTCATGCGAGCTCGTCTCCAAGACAAGGAGACAGCTGTTCAGTTCCTTGATCGTCTCACAGCTTACTTAAATGAGTGGATGGAGAAAGATGAAACTCCTTCCACGCGAGAGGGGATAATTGACCTTATGCTGCGTACACAGCTAGAGAGGTCGTGGCCTGCTGAGCTCATAGCACAGCTTAAGATCTGCCAGGTGAAAGATGCCAGCCAAATGGCAGAGAAGGCTGACACATTCTTTACTGCATACGGGTATCAAACTCGTAAGCAAAACACCTGGAGCAGAAAAGATAGTGCCAAGTCTGGGAAGCCGTCTCAGACTGAATCCCAGCACCAAGGCCGTTCTCAGAGTAATGGTCAAGGTCCAAGCAAACCACAGAAGGACCAGGGGCAAAACACTCAGAAACCTGAGTGGAAGCGGTACAACAAGCACCCCAACCAGCAGCAGTTTCCCAAGCAGCAGCAGCTGCAATACAAGGACAAGCCACGTAACCCTCAGTCAGGTCAATTAGTGTATCGGAGGCAGGAGGCAAATGCAGCCTTCATTCCACAAGTACCCAGTGGTGCCATCTCTACCAGTACAGGTACTTCCCAACAGTTCACGAGTCCCCCTCCGACCATGAACTCTCCTCAGACACCTAGTTCCCAGGGCGCCACGTTTGCTGCATCGGTTGTTCCACATGAATGACTGGCTGCTACCTCCTCAGACCCTTCCACCAGCAACACTGCCTTTCTTGTTCAGCCAGGGTCTGTGGGAGGTGTTTATGTAAATGTCCTGAGGGACAATGGTTCCTCAGGTTGCTCTGTTAAGCAGAGTTTAGTTCGGCCTGATGAGTATACAGGTCGACAGATCCAAGTTAGACTTATTGATGGATCAGTGAGATTGTTCCCTGAGGCACGTATCCAGGTGGCGTCTCCATTTTTCACTGGCTTGACAGCTGCAGTTGTCATGCCAGAACCTTTATTTGACCTCATCTTAGGCAACATACCTGGCATCAAAAATAGTTGTGCCGTAGATGTTGCTACTCAGACTTCGGCTGCTGCGATAACACGAGCCATGGCCAAGGCTCCAAATCGCGTCACTCCGTTGACCGTCGCAACGCCGCAAGATCTGATTCGTAGTCAAGATGTTGTCCAAGAGCAACAGACTGACTCGACACTTGCCTCAGTGCGCAAGAAGCTGGAGGGTAAAGTGATCAAGTATTCACGGGGAGGACAAACCAGGTTCCTTCGTAAGCGAGGACGGCTGTACCGTGAGTCACAGACACCCCAGGGTGAGGTTCGACTGCAGTTTGTCGTTCTTGCAAAGTATCGCCGAGCAGTGTTTGAATTAGGTCACTGTTCAGCGATGGGAGGTCACATGGGTCAAAAAGAAGACCTCTGACCGCATCCATGCTGACTTTTTCTGGCCAGGAATGGGACAGGAAATAACGAGGCTCGTACGTTCCTGTGATGTGTGTCAGCGTACCACTGACCGGGGACATGTCCGTCCTGCGCCATTGAAGCCAACGCCCATAATCTCTGAACCGTTCGAGAGAGTAGCAGTTGACATAGTTGGGCCAATCTCTCCTAGGGCTAGTGATGGATCAAAGTATATCCTCACTATAGTTGATTTCAGCACACGGTGGCCTGAAGCCGTGGCCCTTAAGAATATAGAGGCCGTCACTGTTGCTGAGGCATTAATTGAAGTGTTCTGTCGTGTAGGTATCCCTAAGGAGGTCTTAAGCGACCGGGGTTCGCAGTTCACTTCGGCAATGATGAACGAAACGTTCAGGTTGCTGTCCATCCGAGGCTTACGAACTACGCTGTATCATCCCATGTGTAACAGGTTGTGTGAGAGGTTCAATGGAACTCTCAAGAAGATGTTGAGGTGCATGACCGCCGAACAGCCAAAGGAATGGCCGCGGTTCATTGCTCCTCTTCTATTTGCTTATCGAGAAGCCCCACAGCATTCATTGAAATTCTCACCCTTTGAACTGGTGTATGGGAGGTCGGTCCGAGGCCCACTTCAAGTCCTTCGTGAGTTATGGGATGATGAAGAACCCGACCCTGAAGTCAAGACCACCTACACCTACGTCCTTGATTTGGCTGACCGCCTCCAGTCGACGTGCGAGTTAGCTAAGGAAGAACTGATCAAGGCGCGTGAAGTTCAAAAGGCTTATTACGATAAGAAGGCAAAGCTTCGGAAGTTTAGTCCAGGCGATAAATGCTTGGTATTACTCCCCACTGCCCAGAACAAGTTATTGGCGCAGTGGAAGGGTCCATTCGATGTAGTAGAGCGCATTTCAGACCTCAACTACATAATACAGATGGGGAATCTTCGTAAAAGGTTCCACATTAACATGTTGAAGGCTTATCATGAGTCAGACCCCAAGGAGACTGGCTTACGAGTAGCTGATGATAGTGACCAGCCACTGGAAGAAACCGGGGCAGCTGCGGTGATCCCAGCTGATGACCATGATGACGAACCCTTAACCGCTCAGTCCCATCAGGAAGAGACTGTCGGAGATGTTTTACTTAACCCTGACTTAGCAGTAGGGGACCAAAATGCCTTATGGTCACTGCTCTGTCAGTATGCTGATGTCTTCTCAGACCAACCTAGACTTGCAAAGGTTGCGTGTCATAAAATTGAGTTGACCAGCAATGCTCCTATAAAGGTTAAGCCATATCCGATTCCCATGCGACTACAGGGTGCAGTAGATAAGGAAATTGCTGACATGGAGACTGCAGGCATTATCAAAAAGTCCTCATCTCCTTACTGTAGTCCGATGGTAGTAGTCCGCAAGAAAGATGGTGGAGTCAGGATTTGTGGCGACTATAGAAGGCTCAATGCAATCACCAAAGTGGATGCTGAGCCAATGGGTGACCATATTGCCATCTTCTCCAAGCTGGCAGGGTCACGATATTTCACGAAGCTCGACCTAGCGAAAGGATTCTTCCAGATTCCCCTTCATCCTGAGAGTCGTCAGTTCACTGCCTTTGCTACTCGTAGGAGGTTGTACCAGTATAAAGTCCTCCCATTTGGACTTACCAATTCCCCAGCAGTATTCAATCGTGCCATGAGACAAGTGCTCCATGGTATTGTAGGAGTAGAGATGTTCGTTGACGATGTCCTCGTTCATTCCGCCACATTGGAGGAGCACCTCAGACTCTTGGAAATTGTCTTCAGTAGACTCCAGAGTTTCAACATGACTGTGAAGCCTAGCAAATGCAAGATTGCTCACAGTGAGGTGGAGTTCCTCGGTCATATTGTTGGCAACAACCACTGCAGGTGTCAGGGTGACAAGATCAGGAAGGTTAAAGAAGCCCCGAGACCCGTGACCAAGAAACAGGTTAGGGCATTTCTTGGCCTAGTGGGATATTATAGGAGTTTTATCCCCAACTTTGCTCTCATTGCCCAGCCGTTGTACGAAGTGCTACGGAAATATGCTCCAAACACCATTGAATGGGGAGAAGCGCAAGAGAGATCTTTTGCCACCCTCAAGAATATGTTGTGCAAGGAGCCTATCTTGCAGTTGCCTGATTCCAGCAAACCTTTCGTACTACGCACTGATGCTTCACAAGATGGAGTAGGTGCCGTATTGATGCAGGAATCGGAAGGTGGAATCTTCCCAGTGGCATACCACAGCTGTAGGCTAAAACCCGCCGAGAGGAATTATAGTACTGTTGAGAAGGAACTCTTGGCTGTGGCTGATGGTGTTAAAAAATATTATTATTATTTATTTGGGGCATCATTTGTTCTGGAAACTGACCATATGCCACTCACTAGTCTTAGCACGACCAAGACGGCTAATGCAAGATTGACACGCTGGACACTGTATTTACAGCAGTTTAACCTTGTTGTGAGATACATCAAGGGAAGTGATAACGTAGGTGCAGACCTGATGTCTCGCCTACTAACTGCTGACTAACATGGGCAGTTGTATGCTGGGTTCCGTGATAGGCATCCTCAGAGATTTGAGTAATCCAAGGACCAGCCTGGTTCCCAGTCAAAAGTGTAGACCTGACGTCTCACTTGTTGGCCCCACAGGACACAGTATGTCCAGGGCCTGTACATACACGTGTACTGTAGGTTAAGGGGGAAGTTCGAGAAAGAACTCCGCAGAGGCGACTTGAGGCTATGGAAGACCAAAGTTTGCACAAGGATTCTCAGCTCCCCGATACTAATATAAGTACTGTAGGTTAAGGGGGAAGTTCGAGAGAGAACTCCGCAGAGGCGACTTGAGGCTATGGAAGACCCAAGTTTGCACAAGGATTCTCAGCTCCCCGATACTAATATAAGTACTGTAGGTTAAGGGGGAAGTTCGAGAGAGAACTCCGCAGAGGCGACTTGAGGCTATGGAAGACCCAAGTTTGCACAAGGATTCTCAGCTCCCCGATACTAATATAAGTACTGTAGGTTAAGGGGGAAGTTCGAGAGAGAACTCCGCAGAGGTGACTTGAGGCTATGGAAGACCCAAGTTTGCACAAGGATCCTCAGCCCCCCGATACTAATATAAGTACTGTAGGTTAAGGGGGAAGTTTGAGAGAGAACTCCGCAGAGGTGACTTGAGGCTATGGAAGACCCAAGTTTGCACAAGGATTCTCAGCTCCCCGATACTAATATAAGTACTGTAGGTTAAGGGGGAAGTGAGAATTCCGCAGAGGCGACTTGAGGCTATGGAAGACCCAAGTTTGCACAAGGATTCTCAGCTCCCCGATATTAATATAAGAACTGTAGGTTAAGGCACAGGTTGAGGACCCGTGTGCAGTTCGAGGCTATGGAAGACCCGAGTTTGCACAAGGATTCTCAACTTGCCGACACTAATCGTGTGCTAAAATTAATGGCGACCTCGAGTGTACTTTTCGTAGCATGTACTGATTGCTAGGCAGAGAGAGTAATTGTAACTTAATAAGAATTTTGTCTCACTGACACTTTTGATGCTCCACCTTAATTGGTTTTGCAGGTTCAGCAATGGGTGTAGCAGTTTTGCTGTGCGGGCCAGCTGATCGTCTGCCGCATGCTGCCGCCTCTTCTCCTCTGCCTTCGTTGTCGTCATATTATTATTATTGTGTCATTTTACACATAGGTACAGTCACACTACAACTGTCACACCTACACCGTGTATTACATACATCACACTACACAACAATTAGTTGTCAGTGTAAATGTAGTGACTTTTCACTCAGTTTGACCTGAGTACAGGATTTTCACCATCGTCATGGAGTTTTTTCCCTCAAGCTTGCTTCTATTAACGTAAATACGAGTTTTTTTCGCTCACTGGCGACTGCGACTTTCTCCCGTAGCAGGATAGCACACACACCACAGTGTGAATCTTGTGTGAATGACTTAGGATGTGTACATATATATATATATATATATCCACAAATTTTTTCCCATAAGGAAAAAATTTAACTTTGTAAGGGCATAATGTCACGAATCAATTCGCGACATTTCCCTTTTGTGAGAAGCCACGAACTATTAGTGGAAAACTCACTGTGTATCGCTCAGCTAACCGTTTCTCCCTCCATTTCGGGGTATACTTTCCAAAACATTCGTCACTGTTTTCAAAAGTGACCGATTTAATGCACTTCACTAAGTGCTGTACTGAGCGATACTATTGTTCTTTATTGTTCGCCTCTGCTTCCCTCAACCGTTAGCCACGCCTTCTTTCGGTGGCTTGTGCGTCCTGCCTATACATTATTTGAATTCAGTCTAGTTGTTGCTTTGACGGAGAGAGGTCCTGTGTTCCAGAAGTGCGAGAGAAGAGGTCGCTAGCGCCCAAGCTCCACAGAGTACGGTTTCTTCAAACTCCCACCTTGGTGATACAAAGCATTCATCGACTATAGTATTTCCTTTTGTATTTTGTAGTCTTAAGAGTTAGTTAAGGTGTTTTTTTCCTAGGCGTAAGTATTTAGCTTTTGTGTGAGTGAGTGAGTGCGTCTCATTAATTTGATTTGAATTGTAACGTTAAATTTATTTTTTGTAATCAATAAATTTAACAGTTCTTTTCTCGAGCTCAATGTAAAGTAAAATCTTGTTTCATTTCTCCAAATTAAGCTTATTTTCCATATAGCTCCTAGCTTGCATAAACGTTTTACTATTCATAACTGGTACTTAGACCAGTCTTGTTGTAATAACTTAAAATCCGTTGTGCCATAGGAGTTAAGCATCGGCAAGAACCTGATGTTAGTATTAGTTATTTATTGTCAGGGGTGAAGTAACTTTCTCCAGAGGCTAACAGTACTAATTCAGCATTTGTGAGTAATTAGTCTCTGCTGTGTACTGTTGAGAAAGTTTATAAATTCTCGTTCTTAGAGAATCGTAGCAAGTCAGCGTAAAGTAATCGTTGCTTGATGTAGCAAGACAATCATTGTCCTTGCTCTTCAATATTATTGAATATTATTGTCAATTTAAATAATATTTAAAGCATTTATTTTTTAAAAACACAGTGATATTATAAAAACCCCGTGACAATATATATATAATTAGACAGATAGATATACAGTAGAGAGAGAGAGAGGTACATCTGGCATGGAGTGGGTCGAACCCCTGCCCGAGCGAGGGATGTAATGAATCTTTGGGTGTTACAGTATAAGAACATTTAACGTCTTAAGAAACGCAGCCGGGGGTCACTGAGCATCTTGAGTCTTGCTGGTGAAGTTAACGTGGGTCTTCTAAAAAATACTGTTCTTCTTCTCCTCTTCCGTATTTGTGTATCTCTTCCGCTTGATCTTTCGCAACCATCTTACTCTTCCTCTTCCTAATTGCTCGTTACCTCATTCCACTTTCTTTATTCCTCTTTCTCCGTCTCTGTCTTCTTCCTTTTCTTCCATCTTCTTCCTCCTTCTCTAAATTGTCTATCTTCCTCTCCCTCTTCCTCCTTCTCTGTATTCTTCCTGTTCATCAAGCTTCTTCCCCTTCCTCCTAAACTCTCTCTGACTCAATCTCCCCCTGTGTTTTCTTCCATCTCCTCTGAACTGTCTATCTTCCTCTCCCTGTTTCTCCTCCACTCTCTTCTTCTTCTTTTTTAATTTTCTGTCTCCCTTTTCCTCCTTCTCCTCCTCCCATCTTCTTTCTCCTCTTCCTCCTTCTCTTCTTCCTTCTCCTCCTGCTCCTCTTCGTTCGTCTGTCGGAGTCTGCCTTGATATATCTTCCTCCTCCTTTTCCTCTCTTTCGCCTGCATGTCTTCCTCTTCCTTCTCCTTCTTCCTTTTTTGTCTAATTGTTCATCTCTGCATTTCCTCCTCCTCCTCCTTTATCTCAGCATTCTTCCTGTTTCCTCCTTCCTCCAATTAACCATCTCTACATTATTTCTTGCTCCTCCATCTTCCGTCTCCTTCACATCCATCTTCCTCTGCCTCATTCCTTTCAGTCTGCCTCAGTATTTCTCCCTTAACCGTTACACGAGCTCAGTTTTCTCTCTATTTTCTAAGTGCATATTCCACCTTCTCTTCCTCCTCCTTCTCCTCCTCATCATCATCATCTCATCCTCTTTTTCCTCCTAATTGCCCATTTCCACCTATCTTCCACCTCAACATCCATCTTACCCTTCCTTATCCAATACATCCATCCTTCTCTACCTCTTCCTCCTGTATTCTACATTAATGTTTCTCCCTGAACCATTAAACCAACCCAGTTATCCCTTCATCTTCCTCATGTATCTTTCTTCTTCTCGTACATCTCCTCCTCGTCGTCCTCCTACTTCTCCTCCTCATCTCTCCTTCTTCTCCAACAGAGTCGTAAATATCTGGAACAGATTGTCCTCAGATACCGTGAACAGTATCGTAGTTAAGACATTTAAAAACAAACTAGGAGAGTAATTGCACGAGAATCCTCAGTTGACTCCTTTTCTATCCGAATAACTTACTTTTACGTATAAAAGTGTAAGTTCATTCCCCTCCTGTCTACAAGACACCCCGTAAACTTGACCTACCCGAACACAGCGTCGCGTCACGTCATTATATATTTTTCATTTTACTGAATGCAAATAAAGTAGTATAAGCACAGACTAGGATCTGCACAGATAGCCCTTAGTTAACGGTCACAACTCTTACAACATATCAGTTTTCGTAATTTGTCCAGATACACCACTGTCTCATACTTCAGCATCAGGACTATACATAGCACCTGGCTATTGTATTGTACTTACACCATCTTGTCCACCTTAGCTACAAACAATCACTATGCCATCCTTAATCACTCACATAAACACTTCCAATCACTGTCGAAGATGGATTTAAACATGAGCACAAATATTAAGTTGACTTAACTTAAGTTTGAAACTATGCAATTAAGCAATCAAACAATGAAGCCCTGGGAAGAAATGAGTATAAGTATGTTCTGTCCATATTATGTGTATAACCCAGCTCCAGTTGTCTGTATAATCTTTTCCATCATATTTAGTGTACTACTATTGGCAATGTACAGAATGCAAGCAAGGATTGCAAACGTGGAGTCAGTATTTACGGGAGGAAGAGAAAACGGTCAGGTGAGACTCCCTGAGTGAAATATGTATTTTATGTAAATATTGTAAATTATATATATACTCGTATATATATATATATATATATATATATATATATATATATATATATATATATATATATATATATATATAGTATATAGTATATCTATCTATCTATCTATATATATATATATATATATATATATATATATATATATCTACATATCTATCTATCTATATATATATATATATATATATATATAATATCTATCTATCAATATATATCTATATCTATATCTATCTATCTATATATATATCAATATCTATATCTATCTATCTATCTATATCTATATCAATATCTATCTATCTATCTATCTATCTATCTATCTATATATATATATTATATATATCTATATGTATATCTATCTATCCATCTATCTATACATTTATATCTATCTATCTATCTACCCGTCTATCTATCTATACATTTGTATCTATCTATCTATCTATGTCTATCTATCTATCTATATATATTTATCTATCTATCTATCTATATCTATCTATCTATCTATCTATCTATCTATATATACTAAATATGATGGAAGGAATGAGTGTTCTTGATCGGTGATATGAATGGTAAAGTAGGGAATAAGAAGGTGGATGGAATAGTTGGTGAGTGGGGTGTGCCTGCTGAGATAGATGAGAATGGCAGTGCGTTAGTGGACATTTGTGCTGGGAGGGGGTTGGTGATAGCCAATACCCTCTTCAGGCACAAAATGATCCACAGGTATACATGGCGAGTGATGAGAAGGGCGGGTGGCAAACTGAATGAAAGGAAGGCAGTGATTGATTATGTGTGTGTGGATGAAAGGATGCGAAAATGTGTATTGGATGCAAGAGCTTATAGAGGTTGGGGGAGTGAACTTTCTGACCACTACTTGGTGGTGGACGGAATCAAGGTCCAATGAGAATGGAGAAATAGAAGAATGGGAAGGAGTATTTGTAAGGAGAGTGGAAAGGTTACAAGAGGATGAGAAAAAGGCAGAGTATAAGAGAGAAGTGGAGGAACGATTGAGTAATTATGAATTGGAGCAGATGGGGGACGTGGAAGGTGTGTGCAGGATATTTACAGAAGAAATATGTGCAGCATGTGATGTGGTGTGTGGTATGAAGAGAAGACAGAGGGGTGTGCAAGGAACAGCGTGGTGGAATGAAGAGGTGAGACAGGCTGTGGCACAAAAGAAGAAAACATACAATGAATAGATGAGAAATAGGGTCGTGGAAGAAGTTGAGAGGCGGAAGAGAGAGTTATATGTAGAAAGAAAGAGAGAGGTGAAAAGATTAGTAAGAGAGAGTAAGAAGAGAGCGGATGAGGAATTTGGAAGGAATTTGAGTGTAAAGTGGAGGAACTGTAAGAAAATGTTCTGGAAAGAGTTGAAAAGAGTAAGACAGGGTGGAAATGAAGTTAGCAGGGGAGTGAAAGATAAAAATGGTAGATTACTAGTGGAGAAGGGAGAAAGAGTGAGCAGATGGAAAGAACACTTTAAGGAATTGTTGAACATAGAGGATGGAAGTAATGTGAGTATAAGTGGCTGAGGAATGGCTGGGAGAAGGAGGGAGTTGAGAAGACAGGAAGAAAGCAGTAGGATGGAAGTTGTGGAAGCAATAAAGAAAGTTAAATTGGGGAAAGCCCAAGGCATTGATGGAGTGTGTGGTGAAATGCTGAAGTATGGGGGAGAGATAGTAGTAGAATGGATGTGGAAAATGTGCAGATTGGCCTGGGAGGAAGGTAGAGTCCCGGAGGATTGGAAGTCAGGTATAATTAATCACTTGTACAAAGGAAAAGGGGAAAAAGAAGTGTGTGGTAATCACAGGGGCATCTGTCTTCTTAGTATAATAGGAAAAGTGTATGGTAGGATACTTATTGACAGAGTTACAGAAAGAACAGAGGAATTAGTTGGAGAAGAACGGGGAGGCTTTAGGAAGGGAAGAGATTGTGTAGATCAGATATTCATTCTTAGATCTTTAGTGGAAAAAGTTTCTAGACAAGGGAAAGAAGTTGTATACAGCTTTCATGGATTTGGAGAAAGCATATGACAGGGTGGATAGACAAGGATTGTGGAAAGTTTTAAGAATATATGGAGTAGATGGGAAGTTGTTGAATGCTGTGAAGAGTATGTATGATGGTGCTAAGGCTGCAGTGCTTGTAGATGGTGAACTGAGTGAATTTTTCTCTTTGAAGGTTGGGTTGAAACAGGGATGTGTCATGTCTCCATGGTTGTTCAATCTGTACATGGATGGGGTATTAAAAGAGGTACAAGGTAGGGTAGTGGATGTTGGAGTGGCCCTGGTGAGAGAGGGTAGTGTTTGGAAACTCCCTGTACTGTTGTTTGCAGATGATACTGTGTTGCTGAGTGAAGACGAAGGAGAGCTACAAGGCTTGGTGGATGAGTTTGGGAGAGTGTGTAAGAAACGGAATCTAATGGTGAATGTAGGGAAGAGTAAAGTGATGGTCTTGGAGAGAGGTGCAGTCAGTGAATGTACAGCGAGATTGGATGGTGAGGAATTGGAAGATGTGAGTACGTTTAAGTACTTGGGTCGTGTGATGAGTAAGGATGGAGGATTGGAGGGTGAAGTGCTTGAAAGGGTACAGCAGGGAAGAAAGGTTGCTGGTTCTTTGAAAGCAGTGATAAGAAGCAGGGAAGTGAGCATGGAAGTGAAAAAGTTACTACATGACAGTATTGTGATACCAACTCTAACGTATGGATGTGAATCTTGGACGTTGTTGGAAGGACACAAGTCAGGAGTGAGAGCGTGGAAATGAGTCATTTAAGAGGAGCCTGTGGAGTCACATGGAGAGACAGGCTGACGAATGAGGATATAAAGGAGCGTTGTGGTGTGGATGTGGATGTGGTAGGAAGCGTTAGGAGGAATACACTGAGGTGGTTTGGCCATGTGGAGGGGATGGAGGGTGAAAGACTGACGAAGAGAGTGTATGTGAGTGAGGTGGAGGGGGGAAGAGGGAGGAGGAGGCCGAGGATGAAATGGAGGGATGGGGTGGAGAGGTATATGAGAGAGGGGGGTGTGAGTTGGGAGCGGGGCAGTGAAATGGCGGGGGACAGAGTGACGTGGAGGCGATTTCTTTGTGGCCACCCCGAACGGGATTGAGGCGTCTGGCAATAGATAGATAGAAAGATAGATAGATGGATAGACATACAGGTATATTTAGCTATCTATCTATCTACCTATATATCTATATCTGTCTCTATATATCTATATCTATCTATCTATATATATATATGGAAATGAAGGAAAATCATGGGGTAACATTTTATGTTGTCTAACTAGCATTCAGTAAATGATAAAACTGATATACATGTATCCATTTTATATAAGAGTATTAATATATATATATATATATATATATATATATATATACGGTATATATGTATGTATATATATATATATATATATATATACATAGAGAGAGAGAGAGAGAGAGAGAGAGAGAGAATAGGTACATTACATATGGCTGATTCTTACTACAGTATTGTCTTGGCATGGTACTGCCATTATACTTCCTTTGAATAAATGCATATATACATTATATTACTACAATGCAATGTTCTATGTTCGGTTTTTACTGCCATGTACAGTATTTACTCAATACAGTAAGCTATGGTTCTACAATATTACTGTGACCATACTCTTTTGTGATGAATACCATGTATTAATAGATTGACAGAATAGGTAATTTGTTACTACATGTTGTCCTAGGTACAACAGCTTGGCGTGACCGAGCGATGTCAGGCCACGAAAATATCATAACACATTACATAATAGCTAGTGACATATATGTTGTTAATATGTAATATAGAGGTTTGAAGAAAGTCGTGCCTAAGCTAGAGAGACCTGGAGGAAACAGCAGTTCAGATTCTAGCCAGGGATTTTCGCACACAGCTCAGTATGATGCCGGAATGAAAACTCCACAAGTGTGGAAAGTTCTTGACGCACGTGCGTGAGTCATATACAGGGGAAATTGGAGAGACAGGGCAGAAGGGGTTAGGACGCAATGGGAGAGAGAAGAGGCACAGTGGAAAAGGCAGGAACAAAGGGCACGGAGTTAGCTGGCATAAACAGCTCTCGCCTTAAAACTGTTCTTGTCAAGATAACTTCCCCTTGAGAATAAAACTGCAGTCAAACCCCAGACTCATCTTTATCTTTCTCCTGCCATCCACGACAAGACTACCTTGAACATTCCTCTTAATAATCCCTACAATCTAACATTTTGGAAACGCCTCGGCGATGGCTACAATAGCACTACCACCACCATCACTACCACAATTACCACTACCACCACTATCACTACCACAGCTACTATTACCACCATCACTACCACTACCATCATCACTACCACGACTACCACCACCACCGTCACTATACTAGCAGCGTCACTCCACTTGACAATTACTGAACCTCCTACACTTCGGGTGTGTGGCGAGATTACGATGAGAAGGAATCAAATAAACCCGGAGGATGCAATACCTTACACTTAACACACCCTGATGAACGAGTGTGGGGTGTAGGAGTGTACGTAAGGGTGTGCAAGTACATGAGCAATAATTTAACACCTCGTCTCTGCTGGCTGTGACAATGGAAGGTGCTACACTATTTTTTTTTTTTTCATGTGATACCAATATGAAGAACACAGCTGGAGAGAATGAGGAGGAAGGATGCCCTCTTTCTTTTAGGGAAGACTGACAATATGGAAGGAATGACGGAATGCTGGTGGAGGATTGTCTGTGAACTTTTGAGCATGACTGTACGTGAAGAATGGCATATAAAAGTCTCTGGCCGGAAGGGAATAAATAATAATTAACAGTCGTGCCAAAAAAAAAAAATCAAGACTATAGCAAAAAAAAAAAAAAAAAAAAAAAAAAAAAAAAAAAGTCCAATAAAGATCCAAACCAGCCAGAAAAATGAAAAGGGAGATCAAGGTATTGCAGACGATTCCCCAGACGCTGAATAAAATCGTCTGGTTGTAGATTGATGATAAATAAAAAAAAATAGACATGTTGATAGATAGATAAATAAATAAATCGTTGATCAGACGTAACACTTTGGGAAACGGGAAGTGAAGTGGCAGTAAACCGTAAGTTAGGCTACCAAAACAAAAATCAAGTTTGTTGCATAATGATCCTCTCAGATATGAATGAAATCGTCTGCTTGTCGTCTGAGAGGATTTGGCAAAGGTGTTATCGTAATTCTGGGACAACACTACGTAAAGCGAGACACTGAATTAAGCTCCAAACCCACCAGTGTAACGAGGACAGAAATCGAGATAGCGCTAATGGTTCTTGCGAGACACTGAATTAAGCTCTAAACCCACCAAAAGAACGAGGACAGAGATAGAGACAGTGCTAATGGTTCTTTCTGAATAAAGCGAGACACTGAATGATGCTCCAAACCCACCAAAGGAATCAGGACGGACCTAGAGATAGTACTAATGGTTTTAAACTAAGGAAAATCGTCTGGAGATAATAAGAACGAAATGGGAAAGATGATCTCGAAGGAAAGGGGTTAAACTATCAATGATTTAATTAAGTCAAGATACAAAGACACGCCAAGGTGGTCTACATGGAGAATAGGATGTGGCAGTTGATCACATCGAAACCTTTTAATCAGAGCCATTATTGTTTTTGTCATCATTATCATCATCATAATTGCTTTCGTCGTCACCATCATCACCACTGTCATATCAGCAGTCATCATCGTCATCGTCTTCATTATCATCATGGAAAAAAAAAAAAAAAATAACAGCAATCACATCATAAAGTAGTCTGAAAAGTAATAATAATAATAATAATAATACGAAGAAGAAGAAGAAGAAGAAACGGAAAAGAAAAAGAAAAAATGGAAAAAGTGCGAAGAAGGAAATAAAAAAGAAAAAAAAGAACAGGAACAATAAAAAGAACAAGAAGGAAAAGAACAAAAAAAGAAGAAGAGGAAAAAGAACAAGAAAAAGAATAAAAAAGAGGAACAAGAACAAGAATACGAAGAGAAAAAGAATGCGAAGAAAGAAGAAAAATGAAAGGCAAACCATGCTCTTACACAACACCTTCCAGTGTCTTCCAAACAATCAACACTGCAGGTAAAACGGTGAATTAAATCAAGATCCAAAGGTGGGCCAAAGTAATCAAGGCGGAGATCAAGGTGTCGCAAACCTTGCCAAGTTCACATCAAACCCGTGTAATCAAAGGCAGAGGAGGCGGCAGAGGCCAGAGGGAGAGGTCAGACACAGCCAAACCAATACAAGCAGCCTGAAGTTGGACGGGGTATATTGTAGTGGGGTTTGAGAAGCCAGCTATATTCCTTTCAATCCAACTTGATCTAAAATCGCCCAGTCAACCCGGCACAAGCAGCCTGAAGTTGTGTGTGTGTGTGTGTGTGAGGAGGATATATTGTAGTGGGGTTTGAAAGGACTGCTATACTCCTTTCTCTCCAACTTGGCCTAATATTGCCATCGAGAGGCCAGACCCAGCGAAACCAGTACAAGCAGCCTGAAGCTGGTGTGTGAGGGGGATATAGCGTGGTGTTTTTTTTGCTACTGTATACTCCTTTCCCTCCTGGCCTAAAACTGTCATCGAGAGGCCAGACCCAGCCAAAAGAACACAAGTAGTCTAAAGTTTGTGTAGGGGGGATATATTGTAACACGATTTGTGAAGCCTCCTATACTTCTTTCCTCCAACTTGGCTTAAAATTGCCATCTCCCCATCTTTAATTCTGAGTTGTAACACTTAACACTAAAACATGATGCTAGTCACGAAAAAGTGCTATGGAGAACGTGTATAGCCGTAATGTTGTCTTTTCTATCACTTACGTATAAGATGTTGCTAAAGGACGAAAATCTGGATCAAGTTAAGGGAAAAGAATCAAAGCACCTGTCCGATAGATTTGTTTTGCATGTAACACTTTAGCATTTATTTTTGCGTTATTTATTTCTTTATATCAGACTGTTTGTATCCATTAACGTACAAGACGATGCTGAGGTACGGTGTGCAAACTAAATCGCCACAGAAGAGATGTTTGGAGCACTTAACGTCAACAGCAGAGACCAGATGATGCCAACTTCACTGTCAAAACATTCACTCTGAAGTTGGTGATTGTTGGACGTACTGTAGTGTGTGTGTGTGTGTGTGTGTGTGTGTGTGTGTGTGTGTGTAAGCTGGTGATTGTGGGACGTACTGTAGTGGACTATGGGAGGCTTCTTTGCATCTTTTCCAAAGCGACTTATTTTACATGGTAGATTCTGGTACTCCATCCTCCTCCTTTTATGGCATAGGGAGGCAATTAATGGATGTTTGTGTAACCAGACAATTGAGCCTCCTGGTTATATCGGTGCCACCACGTGAAGGTGTCCCTCTGCACCACCGTCAGTAATAATATTTAAGAGGCTATTAAGGTACAGAATAGATCGCAGAGGGGAGATGCTACGACACACACACACACACTCACCCCCCCCCCACACACACACCACACACACCAATCAAATTTTCAGCAATTACGGTACACGGTGAGGGGAACTGATAAAAAAGAAAAAAATCAAAACAGTATATAATCTTTGTTTATCCTGCTCCCTTTGTCACACCCATAGACAGATGTATTAGCATTACTGATGACTTAAATGTGGGAAATATTGGTCTTTTTTTTTTGGGGGGGGGTTATAAATTGCTGTTGGGTGATTTTTTTTTTAGCTTAGTTTGGGGTTAATATTTTAGGTGGTCTCTCGTTCTCTTTTCTTTGTCACTGGCTTTGAGATTCTCTCTCTCTCTCTCTCTCTCTCTCTCTCTCTGTTCGTGTGTGTGTGTGTGTGTGTGTGTGTGTGTGTTGGCGATGACTTAATAAATACAGGCTTTCACAAATAACATGAAAGGTAGCTTAGGTAGATGCTTTTTATTTACTTCATAGTTACTGTGTGCGTGTGTGTGTGTGTGTGTGTGTGTGTGTGTGTGTGATAACTTAAATACAGGCTTTCACAAATAACATGAAAGGTAGATGCCTTTTACTTAGTTCATAATTACTGTTCTGTGCGTGTGTGTGTGTGTGTGTGTGTGTGTGTGTGTGTGATGAAATACTGTGGATACAAAGATGTTCATTTATACTGCACCTGCTGTTTCCAAACGATTTTATTCACCACTGCCATGATCACCACAACTACCACAATCACCACCACTACCACAGCCACCACTACCACAACCACAACTACCCCCGCCACCATCGCTTGAACAACTATCCCCACCACCATCACTACCTGAGCCACAAGCTAATGAGTCCTACCATTACTACATCAATATTATTTTTACCAAACGCCACCACAGACAAAACTACCACCATCGCTACAAACACTACCATCATCACTACCACTCTTATTAGCACAGCTACTACCATGGCTACTACTACTGCTACTACTACTACAATTATAAACAACTACCATCAACACTTTCACTACCACAACTACAAGTAACTTAATATCCACTGCACTACCACAACTGCCACCATCACTACCACCATCAGTAGCACAAATACCACTAACACTACCACACCGACCCTCTATTCAAGTCACAAATACTACCACACCGTTACTATCGTCACTACCACTACTATCACGACCACAAGCACCACAACCACCACAATTACTACAATCATAGCCACCTCCACTATTACCACAGTCACTACCACAACTGCCACTTCCATCATCACAATTATAGGTACAAACACCACAGTTACAACGGCAAACTACCATCACTACCACAAAGACCATCATCACTGTCACCATCACTACCACAACACCATCACCATTACTACAGTAACAATATTTTTACCTGTCACAGCACAAGCAAAACTCCCACTGCCACCACCACCACTACTACTACCACTACCACAACTACAAGCAACGGAGTCACTACTACGACTATCATCATCATTACCACCACCACCACCACTAATCTCACTATCACACCACCACTACCATTCCACAAGCATTGAGACAAGTACAAGTACCACAACTACCACTCTCAGCATCCACCATCAAAGACAGTACTACCCCCACCACTACCATCAACACCAATACTACCACAACTACCAGCACTACCACTACAACCCCAACTACCACCACCCAGTAGTGCACTCTCGCTACATAGCTCAGGAGTGACCGCTCAGCACAACACCAGTTACCCCACCAGATAGTTTCCATCCCTTGCTAACTACTTCCGTTCCTCTCTCCTAGTCCCATTGGCGTCTCTGCGGCCTTGACTAGCCAAGAGGGCAGTGGCTAGTCATTCCTGGGTTAAGAATAGCTAGAACCACCCATTTTCCCTGCCTGTTTGGTCCTAGATAGCCATACGAGAGGTTTGAGGTGTTTCCAAGCTTCAGAGAAAATGAGACACTTCTTCGAAACAGATTTTAGGGCAGACTTGTGAATTGTCAGTGCATGGAATCGAAGGCAGGCTACTCTTGACATAACCATCGCCATTCCTGGACCATTAACTTTCGTTCCTCGCCTCTCCATGGGCCAACCGGCCTACTGCAATTACCCTCTCTTCTTATGTTCTTATGTTCATGCCGAAGCTGTGATTACTTATACTCGATTTTTTCCCAGCTGATGATCCAATTTCATGAATGTGGCACCTGAGCACTCCTGCCGTGTGATTGGTTGGTTTCATTTTCATACCTGAAGTATCATATTTACACAGAACAATTGTACCTTATATCCCAATTCCCATAAATGCTGTTTTGCATTGTCATTGTACTTTACAAACAAACTTGAAATGTATATGTATCTGTGCTTCACCCAAACGGACAATGAATATGAGGAAGTTGAAACTGAACTGAAATATTTATTGTTGCAAAAGGTACAGAGTTGTTGCATCTCTAATAAATTAATAAATATATATACCTACAGATATATTACATACGGATAATATGGACGAAGGTATCGAAGCAATGGAGAAGGTGTGATCCATAATAAAGTTTGACATCTTGTGAGACGAAACAACTTGTTTTTCCCGCCTGGCCGTCTCTCGTGTTCCCCCACTCCTCTGTAGCTACTCTTCCATTCGTCTCCCCACTTCCACCACTTTACCTCTGAGAAAAACTGCTATATTTACTTAGGAATGGTAACTAGATTATTAAATGTAACAAGTGCCTAAGTATTAAGATAATACCTTTTATTTGCACTTTTTTTTTTTTTATGTGTCCTGACTCTGGAGCATAGGATTCACAGCCTGCTCTCAAGGCCCAGTAGCAATCCCTCCTACCCCACCACCACATACCCATACACGTCTCTACATGTCACTTACCCAGCTAAAGGCGTTTATTAAATATATATATATATATATATATATATATATATATATATATATATATATATATATATATATATATAGGGAGATGCAACAATTCTGTAGCATTTTACAACACAATAAATATTTCAATTTTAGATTCAACTTCCTCAAATTAATTGTCCATTTGGGTGAAGTACAGATACATACTCGTTTCATGTTTGTTTGTATAGTATAATGACAATGCACTAAAACAGCATTTATGAGAGTTGGAATATAAAGTACAACTGTGTTTTGTAAATATAATACTTCAGGTTTGATATTAAAACCAACCAATTACACGGCGAGGAGGTGTGCAGGGTGCCACATTCACGAAAGTGGATCATCAGCTGGAAAAAAATGAGTATACTGCATAATACCGACCACTCCCACTTGAATGTGGAAGTTGGTGTCGCACTTTCGGCCCCAAACATCTCTTCTTCAGAGATTTATTTTTTAGATATGACTGGTTAATATCCCCGTTACAGGTTTTGTATCCTAAAGTGAGGCGACGTAGAAAACTTTAAATTATATCAGAGAAGGAGGCTTGGAGCAGAAATATATCACATGGGAAAAGGTGTTAGAGAGCTTCCTTACCCGACGAGAAAAAGGGCCTCAGTGGCATAGCAGACCCCGTATCACCACCTGTTCCTTAGCGATTTAGCTTTTACATAATATACCTTAACATTTTCTTGTATGCTGCTTCGTTTTAATGTTGACGTAGTTTCTCTTTCAGTAGCATTAGAGGTGAGTGAGATGTTATGGTAACAGTGTAAATTGCTCAGGAAGAGCTGTTAGGGAGCTTCCTCAATCAACGAGAATCCGAGTCACGGACACGATATCCTTAAGCCAATCTAGCGGCTCCTCAACACCTCCTCCTAAGCGATACGATATGCTTATTACTCCTTACTGTGTTCTTCAGTATTATTTAAATCATTCAAATACCATCAAATTCAGCATAAATAACGTACAAATTGATATTATAATTGTACTAAATCTTGGCCACCCTGTTTGGGATACATGGCGTCTGGCAATAAATGAATGAATGAACTAATGGTAGTAGTAGTAGTAGTAGCCGTAGTAGTAGTGGTGGTGGTGGTGGTGGTGGTGGTGGTGGTAGTAGTAGTAGTAGTAGTAGTAGTAGTAGTAGTAGTAATAATAATAATAATAATAATAATATAAACATCATCATCATGACAATAATGTCACTGGGTTTTGTAAGTTTAAAAATTATGAGTGCTTTAAATGTAATATGTTTGAAAATATGGACAAAGAATTGACTTGTGAAATCAAGCAGTAAGTTTTACTTTATGCCGGCTTACTTCGCCGATTCTCTAAGGATGAGAATTTATAAACTTTCTCAACAGTACACAGCAGAGACTAATTACTCACGAGTGCTGTTTGTAGTACTGTTAGCCTCTAGAGAAAGTGACTCCACCCCTGACAATCAGTAACTAATACTAATAGTAATAAACAGGTTCTTGCCGGTGCATTATCTCCTGGTTGGCACAATGGATTTAAGCTTAATACAAAAGGACTGGCCTGAGTACCCAGTTATGAATACATGAAAAAAGTTACGTTTCATGCAAACTAGGAGCGGCAACTAGAATAAGCTTCATGTGGAGAAATAAAACACGAGTTTAACTATGCATTAAGCTCAAAGGAAAAGAACTGTAAAAATTTATTAATTACAGTGAAATAAATTTACGTTACATAGGTCTCAAAATGAATTCAAAATAACAAGGAGGGAATACACTCACTCACTCACTCAAAAAGCTAAACTTAGACCTAGGAAAAATGAAAGGAAATACTGGTCAGTAGAAGCTAAGCGGAATGACTGGGCGTCGTATACATAGGATGGACGCTGCAAAACACGCCAAACGCTCTTTGCCAATTCACCGTAAGGTGGAGATTTCAGGGAACTCGCTACGCTGGACGAACCACTGCTCTCAACGACGATCCAATCCTGACTATAAGTTCGAACTCATGGAAGAGAGGCGAGGGCCAGCCGTGCTTGCTCCAATGGTCAACAAAAATAAAGTGAGCGATACACACTCACAACAAATCACTCAGCGAAGCGCGCTAATGTTGCGTGCAAGGACGATCACTTATGAAACAGTGAAAAATGTTCTGAAAACCAACCCAATCGAGTGAATATGTGGACAGTTAAACTGAAGCGATACACACAATGGAGAATTCCACTAGATTTTGCGGTTTTCACACTGAACAAAATGTTACAAACCTACAAATAGTGCTCGCGCCAATTCATGACATTACGCCCCATCAAAATCAATTTTTTTTTCTTCAAAAAAAGTTTTTCGATATACATACATATAAATCCTAACTCAGTCACACAAGACTCACACTGTGGTGTGTGTACTACCCTCCTATAGGAGAAATTCACAGTCGCCCATAAGCGTAAAAACCTCGTATTTACACGTTAATAAAAAGAAAGCTTGAGTAAAAAACTCCAAGACAATGGTGAAAAATCCTGTACTCATGTCAAAGTGAGTGAAAAGTTCACAGCTACATTTACATTAACAACTATTTGTTATGTAGCATGATGTATGTAATACATAGTGTAGGTGTGACAATTGTGGTGTAACTGTGCCTTACGTGTAAAATTATGTAATACAATAGTAAATAATGACGACGAGGCAGAGAGAGAAGAGGCGGCAAACATGCAGCAGAGACCAAATCAAAGCTGATTCTCCACGACAATGCTGCACCCGCCAGCTGCACCTGCGAAAGGAGTCAAGGTGGAGCATCAAAGTGTCATTTCTCCTCTCTCTGCCTAGCAATCAGTACTTATGTCAATTATTAACCAGGAAAGGTAGTCTTTGGATTGCTCAAAATCTCTCAAGACCCCTGTAGATTACATGGTTAACCTAGCATTATTAACCAGGAAATAGTGCCAGTTCCTGGATTGCTCACTATCTCTTCCAAGAACAGGGCAGTTTACTGGTTAACCTACATTATTAACCAGGAAAACGTGCCAGTTCTTGAATTGCTCAAATCTCAGAATGGGCAGTTTACTGGTTAACCTAACATTATTAACCAGGAAACGTGCCAGTTCTTGGATTGCTCAAATCTCTGAGAACAGGCAGTTTACTGGTTAACCTAACTCTACATTTACAATTAACATTAGGAAGCTGAGAATCCCTACACAATCTCAGGCAGGTCACATTTAACACCCAGCATGGGTGTGAACACTCATGTGGATAATGTGCATTCTCGGGGAATCCTCACAGAGGCCCACAGCTCAGAGACGTTCCACAAGGTAAATTCATACACAGCCTTGGATTGTCCCTACGGGAGTTCTCAAACTTTCCCCCTTAACCTATGATATGTATGTATGTACAGGCCCTGGACATGATGTGTCCCGTGAGAGCCAACGGGCGAGACGCGTCAGGTCTGCACCCACATTACCACTGTCCTGTCTCTCAACTGACTCTGAGATTATGGGTGCGGATTCAAACAGCGCAGGAAGGACATGTCCCTGATTAGTGGTACATTGACACACATTGCAGGAACGCACATAAGCTATCTATTTCTCGTCCCATCCCTGGCCAGAAAATGTCAGCACGGATACGGCCCTTGGTTTTTCTTTTGTCCATGTGACCTCCTGAAGCTGAACAATGACCCCATTCTAACACTGCTTGGTTATACTTAGCAGGGAGGACAAACTGCAGTTGAACCTCGCCCTGGGGTGTTCGTGACTCACGGTACAGCCGTCCTTGTTTACGAAGGAACTTGGCTTGACCTCCTTGTGAATACTTTATCACCCTACCCTTTTGTTTCTTCCACATGGCAGCAAGTGTCGGGTCAGAATGTTGTTCTTGAACAACAACTTGGCTACACATCAGATCTTGGGGTGATGCAATGGTCACAGGGGTGACACAATTTGGAGCCTCAGCCATGGCTCGTGTTATTGCAGTTGAAGTCTGAGTAGCATCGTTTGTGGTGCAACTTTTTTTTTTTTGTGTGTGTGTGTGTCCGACTCTGGGCATAGGCTTCACAGCCTGCTATCAAGGCCCACCAGTCCTCCTACATACCATACACCTCTACACGTCACCACTTCGGCGCTAACACCCACCGTCCATATTGAATACATGATAGGGCTGTCTCATACAGGACTGGTGTATTGGTATTAGCGGGGGTATTTTTACGACATGTCAGCGGGACTTCTGGTAGATCAGTAAAGCCTGATTTAATGAAATTCAAACTATACTTGGAACCTGAAATATTGCCTATAATAAGGTCAAATAAAGGTTCTGGCATGACCCAACTGCTTTGACTGTCATACCAGTGGTAAAATGGAGATGCCACCTGGATACGTGCCTCAGGGAACAATCTCACTGATCCATCAATAAGGTTATCTTGGATCTGTCGACCTGTGTACTCCTCAGGCCGAACTAGACTCTGCCTGACAGAGCAACCTGAGGAACCATTGTCTCTCAGGACCTTCACAGGAATGTCTCCCACAAACCCTGGCTGAACAAGGAAGGCACTGTCACCTGTGGGAGGGCCTGTGTGGAGGAAACAGCCAGCCACTGATGAGGCTGCTGAATAAATGATTCGGCAAACATGGTGCCCTGAGAATTTGTTACCTGAGGGGTTGTTCTCACTGTCTGGGGGAGAAGGAGCATTGACCTCCTGGGGCAGAGTGTTCACTGTCGACTGAGACTAGAGAACTGTGGGGAAGGTACCCGTGCTGCTAGGGACACCACTGTGCTGCCGTTGAGGAATGAAGGCTGCGTTCGCCTCCTGCCTCCGATACACTGGTGCTGGTGCTGAAAAGGTTTGTCCCAATCTTTGATTGCGTGGCTGATATTGCTGCTTTGGTTAGGGTACTTGTTGTACCACTTCCACTCAGGTTTTCTGAGTGTTTGCCCCTGGTCCTTCTTCTGCTGTTTTGGGCCTTGGCCATTATTCTGGGACCGGCCTTGTTGCTGGGGTTCAGTCTGAGATGGTTTTCCCAGATTTGTCAGCTTTCCTGTTCCAGGTGTGCTGCTTACGAGTTTGATACGCGTATGCAGTGAAGAATGCATCAGCTAACCATTGTTCACCATTTGGCTGGCATCCTTACCTGGCAGATCTTAAGCTGAGCCATAAGTTCAGCAGGCCACGACTTCTCTAGCTGCTTGTGCAGCCATAAGGCCGATTAGGTATCCCCTCATGCATTGGAAGGAGTTTCATCTTTCTCCATCCACTCATTTAAGTAAGCAGTAAGCACAGAATCAAAGAAACTGAATGGCAGTCTCTTTTTTCTTGTAAATGCGCCCTCATAAACTGACTCTTGGCATTGTCAACTGTGAGACCGTACGCTTTGACAGAGTGCGGCCTTCCATCATCTCATACGTGAGATTGTCTCCACGAATTCTGGGCGGAGAAATATCGAGGGGAGGGCCCTCAGCCTAAGAAACTGGAGCTGCTTAGCTGCCTCATCCAGCTGGTACAGCTGAGCCATATCTTCGAAACGAGCTATGAATGGCTCGATTCACTCACACCTTCCTTGTATGGAGGAAGCTTGATGTGTGGGAGTCGCCAAAACATGTGCAAGGAGAGCACTGCGTGGAGCTTGGGTTAGCTGCACCAGATGTGTCTGAAGCCAAGAGGTCTTGCTTGGGCCTCAGCATATCAAGATCATGTTTTCACGAGAGCCTCACGCTCGGCACGTTCGTGTTCTCGTTGTTCTCACTCGTATTCACGTTCTCTCTCACGTCAGTTCTAACTCTGAGTTGACATTCTCTCTCATGTTGTTCTAACTTGAGTTCCCATTGTTTGCTCGTGTTGACGTTGTCTCTCACGTTGTTCTCGTAATTGCGTTGTCTTTGCTCTTATTCACATTGGTCTCGCTCGTGTTCGCATTCTCTTTCGCGTTCCTCACGCTGAATTTGACGCTCTTCACTAGCATCGTTTTCACATTGCTGCTCGTAACTAAACCAAGAGAGGATGTAGTCCTTAATTTTCTTGGGGTCGCTAAGCCCCATAATCTTTAGCTTCCTGTACATCGACTTTGGTAGACATGATGCTAACTCAGTCTGAGTGAACTAAAGAACTAAGTACTGACTGCTATTTTGCAGAGAAATGCCAATAATCAAGAAGTAAAGAATATGAGGCCCTGAGTTAGTGGTGACCAGTTTTATCTAGTTAAACTTGTAAAGAAAAAAAAATAATAACTGACTGTGGAAACAATTATGTAAAATTAATAGGAAATGAATCATTAATCACCAGTAAGATAGTGCCTATAAAGACTTTAATGATATTAAATACCTAAGTATGAGTAAGTGAGTATTATCTCATTAATAACTTTAGAGCTAGGAGTTAATATCCTGAGGTGAGGTCGCCAGATGTCACGAGGTTTTCTAAGTTTAAAAATTATGAGTGCTTTAAAAATGTTATATGCAATCTGAAAATATGGACAAAGAATTGACTTGTGAAATCAAGCAGTAAGTTTTACTTTATGCCGGCTTACTTCGCTGATTGTCTAAGGATGAGAATTTATAAATTTTCTCAACAGTACACAGCAGAGACTAATTACTCACAAGTGCTGTTTGTAAGTACTGTTGAAAGCCTCTAGAAAGTGACTCCACACCTGACAATCAATAACTAACACTAATAGTAATAAACAAGGTTCTTGCTGGTGCATTATCTCCTGGTTGACACAATGGATTTAAGCTTAATACAAAAAGACTGGCCCTGAGTACCAGTTATGAATAATGCAAAGCGTTTTATGCAAATACTAGGAGCGGCAACTAGAATAAGCTTAATGTGCAGAAATAAAACACAGAGTTTAACTATGCATTAAGCTCAAAGGAAAAGAACTGTAATATGTTATTAATTACAATTAAATAAATTTACGTTACATAAGTCTCAAAATGAATTCAAAACAACAAGGAGAATACACTCATGCTCTCTCACTCCAAAAGCTAAACTTAGACCTAAAGGAAAAAATGAAAGGAAATACTGGTCAGTAAGAGTGGGCTAATCGGAATGACTGGGCGTCCGGTGCGTAGGACGGACGCTGCAAAGCACGCCAAACGCTCTTTGCCAATTCACCGTAGGTGGAGATTTCAGGAACTTGCTATGCTGGACGAACCTGCTCTCACGATGATCCAATCCTGACTAAGTTTCGAATCATGTGGAAGATGGCGAGGGCCAGCCGTGCTTGCTCAACAGGTCAACAAAAATAAGAGTGAGCGATATACACTCACAATAAATCACTCCAGCGAAGGCACTAATGTCGCGCTCAAGGACAATCACTTTTGAAACAGTGAAAAACGTTCTGAAAACCGTCCCAATCGAGTGAATACGTGGAATGTTAAACTGAGCGATAAACAATTGAGAATCCCACTAGAATTCGCTGTTTTTCACTCTGAACAAAATGTTACGAACCTACAAATACGCTTGCGCAAGTTCGTGACAAATAACAATACTAAAACAATAATAACAGCAATAGTAAAAAAAAACACTCCAAGAGAGCGCATACGTCCGCCAATGCCATTGCCATTAAAAAGAACAGGATCCGTATCCCTGGAGATAGGATCAGGATCCAGACTCGCCCCCAGATTTAATCGAATTCTTTCTTGGTCCATGTCCCACCCCGTCCACGAAATTTCATTTAAAATTCACTGAGAACTTTTGGAGATATCGTGTGAACAAATAAACGTATCCTGGATCAGGATGATGATCCAGATCACAGCCAAAATCTAAAGGGTTTCCCTTGGGCCATACCCTACCCTCTAAAAATTTCAGCAAAATCCAGGTTCATAACTTTTTGAAGTAAGGTTGCTAACAGAGAGACAGACTAACAAACAAACAAACATACTCTGGCAACAAATACATAGCCTTCTTGGCTTGGAAGTAATAATAAAAATTAATAAATGTAATAGTAATACTGGTAGTAGAAATAGTAGTAGTAGTAGTAGTGGTAGTAGCAGCAGTAGTGGTGGTAGTGGTAGTAGCAGTAGTAGTAGCAGTAGTAGTAGTAGTTGTTGTTGTTGTTATTATAATAATAAGAAGAAGACGAAGTACAATAATAATAATAAAAATAATAATAATAATAAATAATAATAATAATAATAATGATAATAATAATAATAATAATAATAATAATAATAATAAAATAATAATAATAATAGTAGTAGTAGCAGCAGTAGTAGTTGTAGTAGAAATAATAATAATAACAATAATAATAATAATAATAATAATAATAGTAGTAGTAGTAGTAGTAGTAGTAGTAGTAGTTGCAGTAATAGTAATAATAATAAAATCCTCATTCCTACCTGACATAACCCATACACATTATCTGATTCAAACAAAAATCAATTGATAATTTTTCACCCCATACGCGAGTTCAAAGTAAAAAACAAAAAAATGCACTACAAAAGACAGCACAATGTATATTGTTTGTAAAGTTTTTTCGTTCATAAGCCCACTTTATTGTGTGTTAATGTTTAGCTCTTACGATGAATATGATTACAGTACAGGGAAATTAATGTAGTAGAGTGTGTAGAGATAATAATAATAATAATAATAATAATAATACGTCTGCTACTACT
>NC_137069.1:21856069-21873569 GCF_032717465.1 Coenobita brevimanus
AAGCCTCCCTGCTCTTCTCCAACTAATTCCTCTGTTCTTTCCCTAACTCAGTCAGTAAGTATCCCTACCATACACTTTTCCTATTATACTTTTTCCCCTTTTCCTTTGTACAAGGGAATAATTGTACCTGACTTCCAGTATCCGGGACTCTACCTTCCTCCCAGGCCAATCTGCACATTTTCCAACCCTAACTCACCTAATCAAATAATTCGCTTTGTCCACACACACTGACTCACACTCACTCACTTCCAGCACTGCAATCCCATGTCCACTCTCTGTCTCTCTCTCTCTCTCTCTCTCTCTCTCTCTCTCTCTCTCTAGCACTCCACACCTCTCTCTGTCAATGTGAGTTAACAGAAATTAAAGACTGGGAATGAACACCAAGACTGAGAGAGAGAGAAGGAGAGAGAGAGAGAGAGAGAGAGAGAGAGAGAGAGATCATCCAAGAAAATAAAGCAAGCCAAAGCAGAAAGCAATAAGGGATAACAGGGCATGACATACACACAGAGAAACACAAAAGTATAGGAGAGAAAGGAGGAGGAGGAGGAAAAACAAGGTAGGAGGAAAATAAGAGAAGAGGGTGAACAGGAGACAAAGAGAGAGGGAGAGTGAGAGAGGTGGACAATGAAGAAAGAGGAAGCCAGTGCTGTTTGGACAGTTACTGATATATATGCTTACATGTGTGTGTGTGTGTGTGTGTGTGTGTGTGTGTGTGTGTGTGTGTGTGTGTGTGAAGAACATATGCGGACAGTATTTCTAGCTACTTCCCTGTCCTTTGGGAACTTCATAGATAGTTAAATAGACAAAGACTGATTGTTTGACTGATAATGAGATGAACAAGATAAATATATAGACAGATAATGATACATAGACAAAGATAGATAGGCTGATAGATAGGTAGGTGGAGAGAGAATGTAGATAGATAGATAGATAGATAGATGGACAGGTAATCAAATTAATTGACTGATTGATAGAAAGACAGACAGAGGAATAGGCAGACAGTGATACAGTATGATGAGTGTTCGTGGGCCAAAAAGAACACGCGAACACCTTTGACGTTCCATATACTCCCAAGAGAACGGGTTGCAAATGTGTAAAATTAGATAGATGGATAGATAGAAAGATAGATGGATGGATGGATGGATGGACTGATGATAGTCATGTATACATGAGACATAGACAAAGGGATAAAGTTAGAAAAGGTAGGTAGGTGGCTAGCTAGCTGAGTAGAGGTTTATAGGTATGCAGGTAGAGATACATGGATAACTGGACAGATAGACAGATAGATAGGCCAAAATATAGATAGATAGGTAGATTCAACAGTGTTAGTCTCAAGTTCACATGGGCAATATTCATCTCCCATATCCCCAGGGAACTAGATTTAATATGTGTAGAATATTGATCGATTGACAGATAGAAAGATTGATAGGTAGATGGGTAAAGCAGATAAATAGATAAATAGATAGATTGGTGACACGAGGAGTCGACTGTAGCACCAGTCGAGCAGAACGATACTCCCAAGGTGGATGAAAAAGTGACTGACAGGGAGAGCTGGAGCTCCCGTTTCGTCAGCCCTCGGGACTAGGTCCAGACCATCCCCTTGCTCAACGTTTTCAGATGTCTCCAGTAACAGAGAGTAGGCCAGCATGCTCTCCAGTACAAGTTTCTTCTAACTATCAGCACTTTCAAACTACATGCACAGTACACACCACACTTCTTTTTCAAAAAAAAAAAAAAAAAAAAAAAAAAAAAAAAAATGGCATCGAACAACATAGCCTACGAGTCCCCAGAGGGGGGGACCATAAATGCCCCCACCTTCTGCCCTCTCTCCTCTCCCGGTGACGAAGTCAGGATGCCTGGACCCACTGTCTGACTCTCTTCTTCATTTCTGCAAACATTCAATGGCCTATCCTCTAACTTTCGCTCTGTTGAGCACCACCTCTCCTCCTCTAAACCTCACCTGCTTTTTCTAACTGAGACTCAGCTGTCTGAGGGAAATGACAGCAGACCACTTTTCAGTATCCTCCTACTTTCTCTATACTCAATTTCAAAGCCAAAGGTGGATGTTGCATATATGTACGCAACGACCTATCTTGTTCTCGTGTTCCTGAACTCGATTCTTCCGAATTCTCTACACTCCGGGTTCGGCTTTCCCCTGTCATTCTCTGACTAAATATATCTGCCGCCGCTTTACTTATCTCCTAATTCTACTGACTATCAAAAATTCTTTGACTATCTTACTTCTACGATGGAACACATTCTATCCATTTCTTGTTTCTCTGAAATTTCCATTCTAGGAGATTTCAATGCTCACCACCACCTTTGGCTCCTCTTCTCTCCTTTCATTGATCCACCTGATGAAAAAGCCTACACCTTTTCTATCCCTTAATGACCTAGAGCAGCTTGTACAGCACCCCTACCCGTATCCCTTGACCGCCTTGGAGAGAGCTCCAACATACCTGACCTCTTCCTTACTAACTAATTCCTTCTGCTTACACTGTTAATCTTTTCTCTCAATTGGGTCCTCCCTCTGATCACAACCTTATCACCTTAACACATATGTCCTATTGCTCTGGTACAGCGTGCAGACCCTCCAAAGAAACGTCGTCTGTGGCAATATACTTTGGAGCTGCGGATTGGGAGGCCCTCAGGCAGTACTTCTTTGATTTTCCCTGGAATGATTATTGACATTTCATGGCCGGGAGCCATCTGCGGGTGTGCCTTGCGCATTACGGAGGTTATTCTCTCGAGCATGGAAGCATACATTCCTTTCTCTCATATCCTCTGACTAATGCACGAAAGCCTTGGTTTAATCATAAACTTGTTCTAATGCTGTTGCGCAACAAGGAGAGGGCCTACAAAAGGTACCGTAGCCAACCCACCTCTGAATCACATCATTTATACGTTTCTGCCCGGAATCGTGCTAAGTCTGTTCTTCTTCTGCTAAAAATAATTTCATCCGTACTAAATGCTCTCAACTCTCAAACTCGAATTCCTCCCGCTCTCCTTCTGGCACCTTGCCAAAACCTTTCTAACAACTTTACCTTATCCATCCTTCCCTCCTCTTTTTCTACTCTGATGGCTCTGTAGCTATTTCTTCTACTGATAAAGCAGATCTCTTCGCACAGACTTTCATCCTCTAATTCCACCTTAGACGATTCCGGTGCTGTTCCTCCTCACTTCCCCCTCTGACTTCCTCATGGCTGACATTAAAAATTTCTTCAGCTGATGCTATTTTCTGCTGCCATCACAGGCCTCAATACTAATAAGGCATATGGTCCCGATGGAGTCCCAACTGTTGTTCTCCATGAACTGTGCTTCTGCGTGCTTTTACACCTCTGCCTAGGCAATCTCTCTTTCACCTTTGTCTATCAACTTGTACCTTTCCTTCTTCTTGGAAATTTGCTCCTCATTCAGCCAGTCCCAAAGGAAGGGTTTGACCATTCCCAACCCTCTAATTATCGTCCAATTGCTTTAACATCCTGTATCTCCAAAAAGTTTTTGAGTCTGTTCCTTAACAGAAAAATTTTAAGGCATCTTTCCTATCACAACCTTCTTTCTGATCATCAGTATGGGTTCCGTGAGGGACGCTCCACAGGCGATCTTCTCACGTACCTTTCAGACTCCTGGTCATCCTCATTTCGGGATCTTTGGCGAAAAGCTATTGCCATTGCACTTGACACCTCAAATGCTTTCAATCGAGTCTGGCATAAATCTTTTAATTTCAAACTGCCCTCTTATGGTTTCTATCCTTCTATCTGTGCCTTCATCTCTAGCTTCCTTTCTGGTCGTTCTATAGCCGCTGTTGTAGACGGCCATCGTTCCTTCTCCTAGAACTATCAACAGTGGTAAGTTCCTCAGGGTTCTGTCCCTATCACCAACTCTCTTCCTTTTATTCATCAATGAACTACTAAGCTGTACATCTAACCCTATCCACTCATATGCTTTGATGACTCCACCCTTCACCTTTCCATTCGATTCCCCACAACGTCCATCTCTAGCAGTTACTTCAACAAACAAGGGATGTGAGGCTATGGCACACCTATCATGTCTGACTTGCTTGTATCTCTAACTGGGGTAAAAATAATCTTGTTGCTTTTTAATGCATCAAAGACTCAGTTTCTGCACCTATCAACCCGACAAAATCTTCCAAAGGTATACCCACTAATGATTAATAATATTCCAGCTTAATCCTGCATCATCCTTGAACATGCTCTGGGTTTCATTTACTCGGGACTTATCTTTGGGAAGAATCATATAACATCTCTTTGTAAAATCTGCTTCCAAAGAGATTGGGTGTGCTAAGGCTTGATTCCAGTTCTCTTCTTTACTCCTGCAATAATTATTGACTCATATACAGGGGTTTTATCACGCCCCTGCGTTGAGTACAATTCCTCATGTGTGGGGAGGGTCCCCACATACAGCCTCTTCTCAATAGGGTGGAGTCAAAGGCTTTTCACCTCATTAACTCTCCTCCTCTTACTGACTCCCCTTCAACCTCTGTCTCTTCACCGTGCTGTTGCATCTTTTTATCTCTTTTCTATCAGCTACTTACAATGGTCATTGCTCCTCTGAACTGCCTGCATGCATTCCTCCACCCTCTACGAAGGGCGCCTAGAGCCCGTCTGGCAGCAAACTTTCATCCCTTTTCTGTCCAACTCTCTAATGCAAGAGTTAACCATGCCTACTCCCAGTCCTTCATTTTATGCAACAGGTCAACTCTGGAACTGTCTCCCTCTGTCTGTATTTCCTGCTTCCTATGATCTCCAGTCTTTCAAGAGCGCAGTGTCTCCAGGCATCTCGAAATGGTCGGATCTTGGAATTTGGCTCTCTCTTGTATTTTTGGTTTTCTCTTGGAAGGAACAGGTTTTGCGGGCTCGTTGCCTTTGGTTCCTTCTTCCTCTACAAAAAAAAAGATAGACATATACATGGGATTGATAGCATGATATAGATAGATAGATAGATACTTGAGTCGGAGAAACAGATAAAGATATAGATAGATATACCTCAGACTGATAGATAAATAGACTGGACAGGCATATATATAGCTTAGCGTTATTCAGGACGCAGCGTTAACAAACTTGAGTTCCCTGCCTGCAGCAGTAGTTGCACAGGGCCATTTGCTAAGGGGCTTTAGGCCAGTTTCACGTCCATGGTCATCCCTCCCACGGACAGACAGCAGAGAATGAATGCTTTGAGGCACTATAATGATTATAAGAAGAAGAAGAAGAATGATAATTACAATAATAATAATATATATAAGGATTTGAATTCTGTGTGTTTGTTGGTTTGTTACTGCAACGTAACAAAAACGGCGCCTGTAGCGCAAATTTTTGTTAGAGCAGAGTACCATTAAAATGTTTTGACTTGAAGAATAAAACAATTTTCAGTCCAATAGGGCACCGGTTCCCAAGCTGTGACTCATTTCTGAAAATAGGTCGTGACTCGGCATCACGCACGATGCCGCCAAACCTCTCAGCGATTAATAATAATAATACTGACATAATAATAATAATAATAATAATAATAATAATAATAATGAGGAGGAGAAGTGTGGTGGGAGGAGGAGGAGGAAAAGAACAGACGCTTGATGACGAAGTAGAATGATGACAATAATAATAATAACAATAACAACAAATACAATAATAACTAGAAAGCACTCCAAACAGCTCATACCTCCACCAACGCCATTCCCATTAAATAGGATCAGTATCCAAAACGGTGGAGATATTGTGTAGAATACATAGGATCCGGATCTCGCCCCAGAATTTTAATCAATTGTTCCCTGACCCACGGCCCACTCTTCTACAAATGTTATTGAAATTCATTGAGAACTCTTTTGGAGATATTGTGCAGGAGTACATATAGGATCCGGGGTTTCGGATTCAATTTCGCCCCCAAATTTAACATTTTTTCTTGGCCCATGGCCCACCCAATTCCAGAAAATTTCATTGAAAATTCATTGATAAATTTTTAGAGATATTGTGTGCAGAAACACACAAACAGACAAACTTAGATGAATATATAACCCCTCCTCCAACTTCTTTGACGGTGGTAACAATTATAATAATAATAATAATAATAATAATAATAATAATAATAATTACCAGTATTATCATTTTTATTCAATCTATGTCCAGACTCCCTAATCCCGAAAAAGGTGGTCGCAAACAAATCGACCTCCATGTCGCCATGACCCCTCCGTTTCTCTGCACCCACTCCCCCAGCTGGAAACCCCCACTGTCATGTGTACCTCTCCTCACTCCATCCTCTCCACCTTCTCCCCTCGGCCTTCTCCTCGGCCTTCTCCTTCCTCTCTCTCCCCTCCATCTTACACTCTCATCATTACTCTCTCTCGCTCGCCATCCTCTCCCTATAGCCAAACCACCTCAATGTAATGCTCCTAAGGTTTTCTTCCACATCCCCATATACACCACAACGCTGCTAAAGTTTCTCATTTGTCAGTCTCTCCTTGGAACCCACATGCTCCTCTCAAATAGCTCATTTCCCACTGCTCTCACTGTTGACTTGTGTCCTTCCAACAAGGTCCAAGCTTCACTTCCATATAATAAAGTTGGTATCACAATACCTATCATGCAGCGACTTTTTTATTTCTAAGCTCACTTCTTTGTTTCTTATCAACTGCTTTCAAAGAACCAGTAACTTTTTCTTCCACTTGTTGTACAGTACCCTTTCAAACACTTCATCCTCTAAACTTCCATCCTTACTCATCACACCACCCAAATACTTAAATGCAGTCACATTTTCCATTTCCTCATAATCCAACCTCACTGTACAGTCAGTTCGACTTCGTTTCTCTCTGAAGAACCATAACTTGACTTCTTCCATGCTTCACCTTTAGATTACGTTTTTACACACTCATCCAAACACATTCACTCAAGCCTTGCAGCTCCTCTTCACGTCTTTACCTAAGAATGCAGTATCATCTGCAAACAACAATACAGGAAATTTCCAAACACTCCAGCATCCACTGCTCTGCCTCACGTATCTCTTTATAACCCCTATCCATATACAGATTGAACAACCATGGAGACATGACACATCCCTGTTTCAATCCAATAATCAGATTGAATAATTTTACTCAGTTCAATATCCACACTCACTGCAGGCTTAGCACCCTAATACATACTTTAACGGCAACTTCAACAGCTTCACATTTGCTCCATAAATATATTCCTAATATTTTCACAATCTTTTGCTCTATCCATTCTCTCATATGCCTTCTCCAGATCCATGAAGGCTGCATACAACTTCTTTCCCTTCCCTAAAAAATTTTCCACTAAAAACCTAAGTGGAATAGAATATCTGTTCCACACAGCTTCTTCTCTTACTAAAACCTCCCTGCTCTTCTCCAATTAATTCTTCTGTAGGCATTATATAGGCATTAGTATATATCTCATAAACACAGTGTACAGGATGTAGTGTTCACTGGAGACGTACTTTTAATAAAGCTTCTATCCACTAGGAATGTCAATTCACATGGTCAAATATCTGTCCACAAACTTGTTGTCCCACAGACCATCAAGAGTCCTTAACCATATGATGTATTTCAAACATCCCCATGGTCCAGACGACCAAGAATTTCTTGACGTATTCAGACACTCCACCGCTGCCACCAATCTCAATGACATATAGCTTATTGTACTGGGTTCATTATTACTGCTTGCCACCAATCTTGATAGCGTAGTCGTAGGTACTTGTAGGGAGATAAGGGAAGTCGATTGTGAATCGTTAAGCTCAGCCAGAATAAAGCCGTGAGACGTAGTGTCCAACGAGGTGAGTTACAGAACTCTTGGGTTCCTGGGAGTTATATTTCACAGTTATATCAAGAGTGAGTTACAGTGTACTGGAGCATGACGGCCTAATGACACATTTTACGCTGTCGGGTTGCTTCTCTCTAGCCCAGCGGGTTCCCAACCCTGGGAACCATTGCCCCCATTTTAGGGGGCCATGGGACATTGACTGTGGGGCCTTGGGCCTTATGTGGTAATATAAGATATTATAAGGTATTTGGTCTGGGTAAACCTGACAGAAATCAAGTATGAAATATACCTTACTGTGCTAGTTTAGCCTTGAAATATATATTGGGGTAATTACCGTTTTCTGCACAATAACAAATATTAAAAATATATAAATATGTTGAAAGTCTGAGTTATATAGGGGCCATGGTGCTTCTCATAATTTTCTCGGGGGCCACAGGACCAAAAAGGTTGGGAACCACTGCTCTACTGCCCCTCTCTCCCTTTTTCTGATCTGGAAGGGAATCTCTCTGACATTATGCATAAAGCTTCGGAGAGGATGTGTGTGTGTGATGTAGTGTCTAGTATTCTCATTCACGTGAACTAACAGACTAGGGCTGGTTACTCCACGTGTTTGAATTACGGCATGAAATTCTTGGTCGTCTGGACTACGAGGATGTTTGAAGCCTACATCCCTTATGGTTAAGGATACTTGATGGTCTGGGACAACAAGATTGTGGATTCAGACATTATGTGAATTGAGCATTTCCTAGTGAGAAGCTGTGTAAGTCTCCAGTAGACACTACATCCTGTACATTGTGTTTATGAGATATTTACTAATGCCTATATAATGCCTACACTTCCTATTATCTCCCTAACTCACTCAGTAAGTATCCTACCACATACTTTGCCTATTACACTAAGAAGACATATGCCCCTATGATTATTACATATTTTTTCCCTTTTCCTTTGTACAGGGGAATAATTACACGTGAACAATGAATCCTTCGGGGAGACTCTAATTGCCATACAGATCAAATCGGCACTCATCTTTCATAACTATTCTACTAATATCTCTCCCCCATGTCTCAGCATTTCACCACACATTCCACCCAATTCCTGGGGTTTTCCCATTCTAACTTTCTTCATTGCTTCCACTATTTCCATCCTACTAATCTTTAAACTATGTTTATTAAAGTTACAGGTTTGCTTGTATATATGGAAAAAAATGCGGTACATTATAATTATGTATATTATGCTGTTATTGAATTACTCAGTTACAGACAGATAAGACTGCATAAGAAACTTAAAAGGCAAGTATTAGAGAGAGAGAGAGAGAGAGAGAGAGAGAGAGAGAAGGGGGGTATCAACCATCATCGTACAAAACGGATTAACCTTTCTACCTTCCCAACTACCTAACCTTCCTAACTACCTTTAACCAACCAACCATCCTAACTACCTAACCCTTCTACCATCCTAACTAGCTAAGCTTCCTACCTTCTTGTACCTACCTAACTCTTCCTACCTTCCTAAGTACCTCAACGTTCCTACCTTCCTAACTAACCTTCTTAATTCTTCCAGAGTACCTAAAGGTTCCTACCTTCCTAACTAACCTTCTTACAACTTCCAAAGTACCTAACGTTCCTACCTTCCTAACTAACCTTCCTACTTTCCTAGTGACCTAAATCTTCTTACCTTCCTTACTATCTAAACTTCCTATCTTCTATAACTGCATACTGTAACATCCCTAACTACCAACATTCCTAACTACCCTTCCTCCTACCTGCCTAACTTTCCGACCTTCCTAATCTACCACTCCAGAGCAAAAATCTCTCCTACAGATCATCGTTCCTTCAGACCCGTATTTCGTCTGGTAAAAAAGCTCTGTAACACCACTTCCTTAGCGATTTATTTTTTTGGATATGGAAGTGGCTAATATCACCCTTTGAACGATATTATGCAGAGTATGGCAACACTGGAAGGATTCAGATATGCACTGGGGGGGGGAGAGTAAGGTGTAAGCAAACAAAAAATCGATTAGAAAAACGTGCTAGGGAGCTTCCCACCGACTAGAATTCGGGACAGAGAACAAAGAATTTTCTATTTAATTCCAGGTTACGACGGACGATTTTGAGAGAGAGAGAGAGAGAGAGAGAGAGAGAGAGAGAGAGAGAGAGAGAGAGAGAGAGACAACTATTTGAAATTGAAAAAAAAAAAAAGTTCACCTCTCACTTACACTTCTGTCAGAGCAGAGGCATTTGGACTTTCATAGAGAGCAAAAGTGGCGTCACGTTCACACAAACATCTGTATGCTCTATCCATCTATACACACCCAACTTACATCCAACATCTGTTTGCACTCATCCATTCCCTCTCCCTCCCTCACATCCAACATCTGTGTGCTCCATCCATCTATCCCCCACTCACATTCAACATCTGTGTGCTCCATCCATCTATCCCCCCTCCACATCTGGTCAACATCTGTGTGCTCCATCCATCTATCCCCCACTCACCACATTCAACCATCCTGTGTGCTAAATCCATCTATCCCCCCACTCACATTCAACATCTGTGTGTTCTATCCATCTATCTCCCCCTCACATCCAACATCTGTGTTGTTCTGTCCTCATTTGGAGTGGCAGTTCGAGGTTTGGGAAACATTGCCATACTTCAGCATCACTTCCTTCCCTCTCCCCTCTTATGTCTTTACCCAGCAACATAATTTGGGACCTGGACATAACATTAATTCAGCTATGGGGAATAGTAGGCATTTGAGGGGGAAACTGAGAACTAACAAATATTCGCCGTCTGTCCTTGTTCCTTGCATCCGACGGCATTCGTTATTTTGTCCTCGGTTCCATTAGGTGAAATCTATTTAAGGAATTATATTTGTGAGAGGAACGTTAATGAAGTCTCTCTCTCTCTCTCTCTCTCTCTCTCTCTCTCCTCTCTGGTAGGCATAATAGTTGATGCTTAGTAACAGATAGGATTGCAGATCACCTAGAATCAGACAAGTTACTGGATAACTCGCAACATGGCTTCAGGCGGCATCGTTCGTGTTTGACCAGACTGACTGGACTCATTGCATGCTTCCTGAATATGTCCAGTGCCGAGGGACTGATATTCTTTACCTGAACCTCGAGAAGGCGCTCGATTAAGTACGTCTTGAAAGTTCATGGAAAAAGCGTGTGCACTGGGTATTTAAGAAGAACTAGCTGCATTACTGAAAACTGGCTGATAGTCAATGGGGAAAATTCTGACTGCACATCTTTTAAATGTTGAGCTCCCTTGGGCTCAGTTCTAGGACCAATATTGTTTATCATTTACGTCAGTGATATATACAGGTATGTAGGTACATCAGCAGGATTACAACATTTGCTGATAATACAAAGGTAGGACATAATGTTTCATGATCTGAAAAGATAGAAGAACTTCATGGGACTTCGTTAAATTAGGTAAGTAGTCTGAAGAATGGCAAATGGCGCTCAACTTGGAGAAGCGCAAGGTAATGCACATTAGTCATTCAACTCCAAGAACTCTCTATAATCTTTGTTAGATAGTGGGATCAGCAGTACAGATCTGGAGAAAGATTTAGGTGTGCTAATCAGCAATGATCACATCTTCTCCAAACAGTGCATTGAAGTGAAGAGCGCTCAGAGACTTCTAGGTCATTTAAAGAAATAGAAGATACAAAAACAAGGATATGGTCCCCTCTTAGCACAGTTCTCTTGTACGGCCAGATCTGGATTATGCAGTGCAGTTCTAGTGGCGACCCTGAAGAAAGATATTGCAAGGCTTGAGTGAGTTCTAGTGTGAGCTACCAAACTGATTACACCATCAGACACATGGGATACAAGGGGAGACTGCAGACACTGGGCCAGTTTTCGTTAAAGACTAGGGCCCGTACTCTTGTCGGTTAAAGATGCACCCTTATGCATCTTCCTAAGTGATTTATTTTACTTATTACATCATCCCATCCTCTTTTCTGTTACGAAAATCATTCTTATATTACCATACTCTGCATAAATAACGTACAAAATGATATTACCATGTCGTATCCAAAAATAAGTAGTTAAGGAAGAGGTATTAGTGAGATTCCTAAGAGTTGAGAATAAGGCCCCAGGTGTTTTTCTAGACAGCTAAGGTTTTCAAATTCCTTCGTGGATATGAAAACACTGACTACCAGCAAACATTTAGTTTAAACAGCAACTCAAACGAGGAATCGTGGATGGGAGATTGACATGGAGTTCTGCCACGAATATCCATTAGCAATTTCTTCACATATAAGTTCTACAGCACCGGAATCGGAAGCCAGTATAAGTAGTTGACAATTCCTAAATAAAGCAGTTTAGAGTTGGTGAGAGAAAGTTTGGCTGCGTTTAACTTTCTTGTACACTGACCGCTTCCTCTTTTCCCGTAAAATTTCCTAGCCAGGTACTTTTTCCTCCAGGATAGGTGTACTTCCTTTTCGTGACCGTTCTGTGGGTGGGAAAGATAGGTGGGAGAACTTTCATCTCTACTACACTTTTCTCTTAGCAGTTAAGCAGCAAAGCACATCTGACAACTTCATGTGCATGATACCTCCTTGTAATGGTTCGTAAGACCTATTGAGGTAGAGACCACTTATTCGTGTACTTCTCTCTCTCTCTCTCTCTCTCTCTCTCCAGAGCCATCGGTAGAGAGCAGTCAGCCTTCACTGCTAGCGGTCACAAAGGGTTGAATTCCATAGAAGTGTTCCGACTCTGCTTCAAAGTAATTTCACACAGCGTTTGAAGATTTATACAATAGCTATCCGGGCAATTTGTCCCATGGGTCTCTCTCTCTCTCTCTCTCTCTCTCTCTCTCTCTCTCTCTCTTAAACTGATCTTCTTAGGATGCAAAAACATAGACATCACACATAAATAAGATAAAAGAAAAAAAAGATCTACTCTTCCTCTATCCTCTTTTAAAAATTATAAGAAAAAGTTAGAAGTATATTGTAAATGCATTTCTCTCTCACCACATGGAAGCAGTGACATGGAAAGAAAATTTTATTATATAGCTAAGACACTGAAAACACCCTCTTCCCTTTCACCTGTCGGGTTCACTTGGGTTTCAGAACACCTGTAGTGGACGTGATTCTGAGGAAAACACAAAGACGTCGCAGGAGACTGTAGAATTGATTTGATTTGATTAATTTTTACGCCCGAAGGCGACGAACCTGTTACAGAGCCATGGGACCATATGTGAGGTGAGTACAGGGGAACTCGTGTCACGCAGGACACGCTGTCTAGCTATAACAAATTAACACCCACCAAAGTGTGGATGATGCATGAGAATAACATGTAGGTTATCATCTTCCAACAAATGTTTACAAGTGTCCACTAATGTGAGTCCGTGTGGTATTAAATCAGAGACAAGTGGACATTGCAGGCAATAATGGTCAAGGGTGTTGGCACTGGGTGCGTCACACAGCTTACAGGAGGAGAAATGAAATGCGTTGCCTGCCCCAGCCACCCGCCACACAGGTCGGTAGCTCAGTCTGAGGCGGGCACACACCACGTTATGTCGACGAACCATAAGACCACTGCAACGATATCTATGGGGACGAGAGAGAAAGTGGTCATAATGTTGGATAGACGCACTGTGAACCCTCTCATTATTTCTATGGTGGAAAATAGGGGAGCAGGCTGCTCTGCATATCATCTGCTTGTAGCAAATGGGGAAGGTATTAGTAGCATCCACAGTGGGCGGATCCAGTCCACAGGCAGTCCTAGCAATGAGGTCAGCGGTGTTGTTGGCTGTGAAACCAATATGAGAAGGAATCCACAGAAAGTGCACCACCATCGAGCGATCGTGGGCAATGGCCAATTGACGGAGTATCTGCATAACGAGGTGTTGATATGCAGGCCTGGGAGAGGAGAGGGCACGGAGGGCCGGCTGTGAGTCACAGATGATCAAGCCGCTGTTGTTCGTCTGTAATAATAATAAAGTAACTGCATCCAGGAGTCCATGTAGTTCACAATACGTAGAGCTCGATGAGGTTGGCAGTCGACAGCCCAACCAGCCCCCTTGAGGTGGGTCCAGACCTGGGGGAACTACAGCACAGCCAGCACTGCCATCCTCCTGCAGGGAGCCATCAGTGTAGATATGGTGGGCCGAAGGGAGGGAAGATGACAGCTTGGCGATGGTCTGCAAAGCTAGCTGTTTCTGAAGCTGAGGCAAGTCAGTCTTGAGGCTGGAGTGTATGAGACAGATGGCACAGGGGTCTGCCAAGGTGGAATGCCATGGTCCACCTCAGCAAGCACCGGTACTTTGATGTTTAGCCGTTGGACGTTTGAACAAACAGTATTAACTAGTGTGCGGCCACCACTGCTAAGCAGAGGCCTTGGTGCAGTGGGATCTAGGGAAGTCCGAATGATGTGAAAGTAGTGGGGAGAAAGGTGAGGATAATGCAGGCACTTAACGCTGAAGTATGTAATTAATGGAGGATATTTTCTCAACAAGTGGTGGAAGGTTGAGTTCAAGTTGCATGTTGACAATACTGGTTGAGCCAGGGCAGCCCGGGATGAGTCTCATTACTGCGTTTTGGAAGTTCTCAGGAGGCTGTAAGGCTGTTCTGGAAAGCTGACAAAGCACAGGGGAGAGATAATCAACAACCGATCAAATGAACGCTATGTATATGGTTCATGCTACAGGAATAGACACCCTGGCAGCATAATTGGTGAGCCATTTCAGAGGTTTAGGCACTGCTGTAGCCGGGTCAGCAGGAATGGAGGGAGACATCCGTACCGGCGCCCCCAGATAAAGGTACTGCGTGCTCAGAGGGATAACAATCCCCGACAGAGAATACAGGCAGTGTTCTTGCTGGATGAAAAGTGAAGATTCTACTCTTTTCTGGAGAGATAATGAGTCCACATTTGGAAGCCTACTCGTGAAACAAGTGAAGGATATGTTGCAGATCTGCTGGGGAATTTGAGTGAATGCAGATGTCATCAGCATAGTAAGTAATTGTGGTTCCAGGGATGTCAGGAAGGAGGGTGAGTAGACGATGTATGAGGATATTAAACAAAAAAGACTAAGGACACCACTTTTTGGAGTACCAAGCTTGAAATCCTTAGCAGTGCTGTATGCACCCTTAAAAAGAACACCAGAGGACCTATTAGTCAGGTAACCACGTATCCAATGCATCAGGTTTCCCTTGACTCCAAAATCCACTAACTAGTCAAGGATGATGTCTCTGATGGCGACATCAAATGCACTCTTTATATCAATGAAGGCCACTACACTGGAGGGAGATAGGAGGGTGTATAGCTCCATGAGACAGTGATGTGTCCCTCGCTGTGGTAAAAAGCCGTACAGTCGGGGCGAGAGCTTGTCCTGCAGCCTAAACAAGAGTCTTGTGAGGAGGATGCATCCTAGTACTTTACTGAAGCAGGAGGTGGGGGAAACAGGTCGGAATTAATCAGTGTCAGGTTTAGGAATAGGCACGATTGTACTGCGGGTCCAGGCTTGTGGCACGTATCCCATACGGACACAAAGGTGGAATAGCTGGAGAAGGGGATTACCAGGAACTTGCAGGAGGACATAGAGGACAGAAAAGTGATGCCATCATCATCTGGAGCCGTTACCCTACCCCTGGCGAGGGCCCGTCGCAATTCATCATCAGTTATAGCCACACCATCCTCATTGTCTGTCCTCAGTAAAGTGGCTGTGAGACAGAGTGCACGAAAGTTTTTCTGGGCGGAGAGCGCATCCTCTATGTGTGTGGGAAGAGCGTAAGCCCATGACTGTGCAGACCAGAGCATCTACAAGATCCTGTGCTTACTGTGCTGGACTGTGGTCGAGGACACTAGGGGGTTTCTTCTTAACAACTTTCTTGATAAGGCACCACATGGAACCAACAGTCGTTGGATGGTTGATGCTATCAGTAAGTTTATGCCACGAATCAATATAAACACTGTGCTGGAGAGCAACTAGATCATCCCTTGACAATCGATTCTGATGGAGACTCTCGGGGGAAGGTCGTCTTTGAAAGGCAAGCCCATCTTCCACCACCTTCCTCTCTGCCTGAGCGATGCGATTATCCAGAGTCCAGGTGTGGGCGTCATGATGGCGCGTAATGTGTGGCCTGCTGACATAATGGGTGTAGAAGTCATACGTGGAGCTGACAAGTGATGAATACAACTTTCAGGACACTGAAGGTCGCAATTGGGGAAGAAGGTTGATCATAATAGGAGATGTATGTAGGGCAGTACTTGGGTGGGATTGCAATGCGATTACTTCTGTGTACAGGAGAAGGTGTAGCAGGAGGGAATAATAAGGCTGAGAGCAATGTGATCAGAGAAGAATTCAGGGACAGATGAACACCTGACCCGGGATGCCACGAGGCCAGATGTAAGGGCGTGTTCTAGTGTGCCTCCTCGAGAGTGTGTTGCCCCACCAGTGTCCCAGCGGGTGAGCTGATTATGACGAATATACTCAAAAAGTTTAGTCCTGTTATGATTATCGGTGGCAGAAAGGTCCCCCAAAGAAGGGTGTCGGGCATTATAATCCCCCATGTAAATCATGCCACAGATGGTGGGAGCTGGGAGAGCAGCTGTATTCAGCCTGCCTGGCGCAGAGTACACATTGCACAACCGAATTGTGCCGCTTCCAGTGGTGACCTCAAGAAGCTTGAAGGTTGTCTCGTCGTCTACAGAGCTTTGGAGGAAACGGTGCTGGATGGAGGAGTGGACATAACGTGATAAGTTCATTCCTAACTCGATGAACGTAAGAAACATAACTACTGAGAGTGAATGGCTCTGCCCCGAGTAGTGCATGACCAACAAAGGATTCCTGAATGCAAATAATATCTGGGTGGCAACTGTATACATATCCTTTCAGTGCAGTAAGTTTAGACCGGTTAGTAACACCACAGGCGTTCTAGGAGATGATGTGCAGTTCTGTCATGTTACCAAACTTTGCCATGACGTTTGTGGAGGCCAGATGAGGAAGTGGTGGTGGCATGAGAAGTGTTACGCATCATGCCACGAGGGGAAGACTCCCTGGGGGGAGGATTCAGTCGTCCAGTGGGAGTGACAATGGAGTCCAGCTTTTCCGCAAGGGTGGTGACAGTCGTAATGATGACTTGTTGTGTTTCAACCTGTGAATTTAATGTTGTCCCAAGTGTGGCTTGCTTGCTAACCAAGCCATCAATGTGGGCTTCTATTGCATCGAAACGTGCCGTAAGTGAGCTAATCCGAGTCCTGAGAGTGCCAACAGCATCGCGAAGTTCAGTGACTGCAGCTGAATCCAAACCAACAGTGGAGGCAGGGGGAGCGGCAGCTGCGGAGTGGTGGTGGTGGTGACGCTAGTGGAGCCCCACCCTTGGTAACAGGGGCAGGGTTAGCCCGGCATCTATTGCAGCCATGCCAAACGTTAACTCCTTGTTGACACTGGGGACATTTCCAATGCAAGGTACCTGGAGGTGGCGGGTTGGGTTGCATCGAGGCTGTATCAGAAGCAGGTGGAAGGGGTCGGTGAGGACACGTCCGAGATTCGTGTTGGCCAGAAACACCATGCACACTGTTCTTGTGCAGAGCAATACCGAGAGATATGACCAATGCCTCAGCATCGAAAGCACCATGGTTGCTCGTCCTTCATTTTGCATAACTCATAAGATGGGAGGCAGGGAAGGTAGCTGAAGGTGACAATTGGTGGTGGTGGGTGAAGAAGGCTCCAGGTGACCACCAGCCGTTTGATAGGAGTGCCATTCTGGT
>NC_137069.1:21878569-21976069 GCF_032717465.1 Coenobita brevimanus
CTGTCGTTGATGTATAAACATGTGATCCGCTGTTCATGGTGTAGCAGTCATTACGGTCATCTCCCCTCCCCGTCAGTACCCATGTCTGAGTCGGGAAGAGGGAAGGGGGGACAGTAAACTGGATACTGAGGTTGGAAATCAGATTGCTTCACAGTTACGCGTCCTTCATACTAGTTTCCTCTATCACTTTAGGGTTAACAGTAATTCTGCATAAAGACCACATAATACAGCTGATAAGGTATTTCTCTACCCACTATTAGCCCATACAAGTATCGCCACCTATGTTCTGGGACCCAGTCCATCCCCCCCCCCTCCTAGTAAATCACGTGTTGGTTTACACCGGTGCCATACAGATATAAACGAGAACCATAGGCAAGAATCACTACTGTTAACTGTTATATAATGTAGCAAGAGAAAATTTCTCCCTCCCCCTCCTCTGCTTTCAATAGCACGGTCATCATCCACGACGTTACTATGTAAACGCAACAAGAATAGCTCCCAGTCGCTATGACAATAGGTGACATCAAACATTCTGAGGATGTTTCATGCATCACCATGTGATGACATAGTCGTCACCATACACTAATAATGCAGGGTCTGCGTAATGCGCCACCCAATGGGGGGTAGGTCGTCCTTTAAACGATATAACAAAGTATGCTGGTAGACTGCGTACCGTGCCAAAGTTTGCATAACGTTTTACAGCCTGACTATCATATTCCATAATCAACGTAAAACTATAGCTGATTTGGCACCACGTCACCAGTGTATCATTTATCCATCCCATCCTAGGTTCCTGCAACAGTCTGCTCTCCCCTACCGCATCACTCGTCTCCTGTAGAGCCGCCCTCCCATCAGCCAGACCAGTATTGCCCCCTCCTCACCCACTTCCCTTCTCCAGTCTCCCAGGGTCCCCACCCTCTCGACTCCTGTGGCGCCACCCAAAGAGGTCTACCAGGTTCAGATTCATGGTCAGGGAGGAGGGGGGTCACGGTAATTTTGTGATTATTATGATAAGTGCGATAATGCAGAGTTATAATAGCTTATATGCTCACCGTCGGTAAATGTTAAATGATTCATGATGTTTGTCGAAAGTCACACTTACGAAACCTGTGTTTCATGTAAATAAATTACGAATATGTATGGCGTGAAATTATTTTATTACTATATTCACAAAACGTTGTTATTATCAGTATATTGTCAAGCGAGACACTGTTTATATACCATCAATAACTGCACACAGCGGCAATGATCGCAGCTTTCGGTTCGTCCTAGCAACCGAACGAAACCTCGTGAAGTTCCATGTCAATCACAGTTATCAGATGCGGAGAGCATTACACCACCTCGCTGGTGGACGGGGTGTTTTTGTTTGTTATGTCCGCAACTGTACCTCTCTGTTGTAATTTGTACTTGCCCAAGAAGAGAGAGAGAGAGAGAGAGAGAGAGAGAGAGAGAGAGAGAGAGAGAGAGTACAAAAAGCTAAATGCCATTATTTTTCACTAAATCCTGTAACACCGAGAGGGAAAAACTATTATTTTGCCACAGCTTGTTTGGCTACGTTCATTTATCTATCTCACTCTCTATCTATGTGTCTATGTATCTATCTGCCTACCTACTTATCTATCTGTCTGTCCATCATCTTTTGATCCTATCACTGATGCTCTGAAAAGTGGCATTTCTGTTTCCACTTGTATATCACCTACTCTTTCCTTGATGCATTATTATTATTATTATTATTATTATTATTATTATTATTATTATTATCGTTATCATTATAATTATTTATTACTCCTGCATTCAATACCTAACCTATCCCACCCACACCTATCTTATGCCACCCATTTAGCTCCCACCCACATCTACACCCAAACTATTATCATCTCTGTACTCACATTTACACCCAACCTCTCCCACCCACACCTAACCTCTCCCACCTACACCTAACCTCCGCCACCCACTTCCACCCAGTCAACTCTCACTCACACCCAACCTCTCCCACCCACACCTAACCTCTGCCATCCACTCCCATCCAGTCCATTCTCACTCTCACGCAACCTGTCCCACCCACACCTAACCTCTGCTACCCTGTCCCACCCAGTCATCTCTCCAGTCAATCAATCAACCCATACGATCAGATTAAACTTCTTTCATAATTATTTGTCTCGACCCTCATACATTTTTTTTTTTTTTTGGCCAAACACGATCAGACTTCAGACTCCGTACATTTTTCTGTCGCAGCCTTGTGCCGAGATGCGTTCCTTCTTGCAGTACGTTGATGCGGAAACTGAGGGTATGAGCAAGTGAAGTCAGTGCCGCAAGTTGACATCGGTGCCGCAAGTTGACATCAGGATCATAAGTTATCATCACTGCCGCAAGATGACATCAGTATAACGATCGAAGTCAAAATTAGGATCGTTAGGTTGATATTACCCGTGCTAGCTGGACATCAGGTTCGCATGGTGACATCAGTGCTACAAGGTGACTTCTGAATTGCAAACTGACATCACAAGTGACATCTTTACAAGCATCAATGCCCAAAGTTGACAACAAGATCACAAATTGACATCAGCGCCCCAAGTAACATCTACAGAGACACCAACACCAGATTTTGACATCAGTGCCGCAGGAGACACGAGCCCCGCAAGTTTGGTTTTTACGGACATTGAGACCCTATTTGGACATCAGAGCCCCAGCTGACAAATTCCAGTGATAGCGGTCCCGCAGCTCGACATCAGGACAGCCATCGGGGTGAGTGGCATAGAGTCGACGTAAATGGCCAGGGCAGTGTGTCCCACAGGTATCGGTTCCCATTACTAGGTTGTGGGGTGGGGGGGGAGAGGCGGGGGGGGGATGAGGAGGGGGCTGGGAAACGGCAGGAAAGAGGGAATAGTAGTGTGTAATGGAGCTGAGGTAGGGAGAAAGAGATGTGCGGAGGAAGAGAGGGAGTTGAGGTGGGAAGAAAGAGAGGGGGTTGAGGTGGGGAGAAAGAAAGGGAGATGTGGGAAGAAAGAGAGAGATGTGGGGAGAAAGAGAGGGTGATGTTGGGAGAGAGAGAGAGAGAGAGAGAGAGAGAGAGAGAGAGAGAGAGAGAGAGAGAGAGAGAGAGAGAGAGAGAGAGAGAGAGAGATGTAGGGAGAAAGAGAGGGAGATGTGGGATAAAAGAGGAGATGTGGGGAGAGAGGGAGATGAGGTGGGATAAGGGTAGAAAGAGAGGGTGATGTGGGGAGAGAGAGAGGGAGATGTAGGGAGAAAGAGAGGGAGATGTGGGATAAAAGAGGAGATGTGGGGAGAGAGGGAGATGAGGTGGGATAAGGGTAGGAATGGGTGGGTGGGAAGAGTGTGTGTTGGGGGTGGGGGGGTAGAGCAGGGGGCGCTAAAAGGAGTGTGCCGTTGGGTCGGGGTGACGTGTAGAATTAAATGGAAAGGGGAGGGGCAGGGAATGGGAGTGGAATGGGTTATAACAAAAGGAGTGAAGGGGGATGGATGTGTCTGTGGTGAGGAAATCACAGGGAATGTGTGGGGGAGAGTTCTAGGGATCTGAGATGAGTAAGGATTGGGGGAAACAGGGGCTTGAAACTGAAAGGAATGAGAGCGTGTAGTGAAACAGAGGTTGGGAGATGAGACTGAGGCAAGGGGGATGGTGTCTTAGGGGAAGGGGTGAAAGTATGTAGAGTAGTCAAAAGAGAGAGGATAGAAGTTTGGTAAGTGCGTGAGGTTGTGTTGGGGAGTTGGAGAACGGGGATAAGTTGGGAAGATGATGGGAAGTGGGATGGGAGGATGAGGTTTGGAAAGCACGGGAAGAAAGAAGAGTGTGACAGTGTGTAGTAGTGACGTCAAGCGGGAATGTGTGGGGAATCTGAGAGGTATGAGAGGTGTTCGGGGTTGTTGTTGTTGTTATTGTTGTTGCTCTACCTCAGTCTCTCTGGCCGAGCAGACCCATCGACCATAAGCAAGCAGTCGCCTTCCTGTGGTAAACAATGCCTCCCCAGAGAAGGAAGAGGGTCCTTCCACATGGAAAGGTACAGAGAAAATGGAGGAAGCATATCCCCCAAGAGGATGGGTTGTGTATAGAAGATATGCATGAGTTGTAATCTAAGCCTGGACTTTGACTGCTTGGTATACGGTATGTGGTGGAGTTACCCACTTGAGAGTACTGGGGTGACCCGGGAGTCGGGGACTATGCAGGAGAGAGGCGTCCATCTTAACCTGAGCCGGATACATGCTCCAGAGCATACCCCGAGTTGTTTGGGATTGAGTTGTGGAACTGGGGAATGAGGTTTGGGAAGGAGAGGAAATGTTTGGAGGGAAGTGGAGGTAGGGGGATGAGACTGGTAGGGAGGAGAGGAAGTGTGTTTTGTGGGGAAAGTCGGAAGGGAGAGGGACTAAGGAGAATGGGGAAGGAAGTGCAAAAGGGTATAAGACATGGCCACAAAGTTGAAAAAAGGATGCAGTAGCATAGAGGAAGGAATGAAAGAGAGTAAAATTAGGTTAGGGAGGAAGCAGAATTAGAGTTGAGAACAAAAATATCTGATTCATCTCTTTACAACAAATAAACAAGTCACAGAGCAATGAAATTCGAAAACAAATGGTGTAATCTTTCAAAACTCTGTGGACGCATTTCAAATTTGTTGTAATATGAGGAAGAACGATATTATTGTAAACAACCGTGCATGAAGGAAGGGAATGGAGTGACGTTCGTAGGGAAGGGAAGTATGTTAGGATGTCAGGAAGCAGAAAGTTCAAGTTAGGCAGTTCAAGATTTCACACTGCCACCACTGCTCTCTGCTCTTGCTTACGACCCACTGAGAGGAGGGTCCTTAGCAGATCATCATGCCTTCAGCGCCCATCCAGGGAACCATGGTTTGGTTCAACTGTAGGGAGGGGTACGGGTTCATCAAGCACCAGGACACTGGCGCTGATGTATTCTTGCACCGCAAAGCTGTTGTTACACTAAATCCACAGCATCTACAACGATCTCTTGAGGACGGTTAGGTGGAGGAGTTTGCTATCTTTGAGACTCCTAAGGGTCCTGAGGCCAGGGATGTTACCGGGCCATGGGATGCGGCCGTGCAGGGTTCCATCCATGCACAGCGTTACAGCTCAACCCAGAGACAACAGGCCAGGGTCCCTGCTAGCCCTGGAGAAGCTAGCACCATCGTTGAGATGTGCGTCACAGTGGCAAGGGCATTTTGTTTGGGTGACAAGAGGGCATTGTGCAATCTCCTCCTCAAGACATTGAGGAGACTAGCCTTCCCCACCTTGTCATCCGTGAGTGCTTTGCCCGTGACGTACGTCCCCCCTCCCGTCGACATTAAAGTCTTAAGGCCCTACTGCCACAGCCTATTGCTCCCCGAACGACACCAAGGAAGTGGCTGCTGCTTGCCACCCCTCTCAGTGGTCGCACCTACCCACCTACAATTAACTATCCGGCTCCGAACCAGGCAATGAACACAGTAGTCAATCCTTCTGGTGTCCACCACCAGTTGCCAGCAATTAAGGAGGGGAAGGACTCTTCTTCCGACTCCGCTTCCATGGCTGAGGATGTATCCACCAACTCCTCGGCCGAAGTGGATGTTGCTGAGTCCTCCACTCCTCCAGCTGTGGAGGGCGGCCCATCTCGCTCTTCCCTCAAAACCACCAGATTCAGGTATCTGCCTACCACCACCTCCTGGCTTTTGAGGTTACCACACTATCGTACCAGCTTGGGGAATCGTCATATGAGACCTTGTACAATGTTCTCCTGGTTTACAACCTGGTAAAGGGGTCTCTCATCATTTAATCATCGGGGGTGAGACCATATCCGTGGAAGACCTCTAAGCTTTTTATTTTATGCTCCCCAATCACTTGGCTCCTTAGAACAGCCATTGTGTCTCCTGCCTTGTTTTGGGATATGAATTATGTATGGTATGTATCAGTTGGCCTAATGCCCCTTCTAGTGGGTGATGACAAAACATCAACAGAAGAAAAAATAATGAAAGGGAGGGAGGAAAGAAGGAAAGGAGGGAAAGAATACAGACGAGAGGGAAAATGGATGGGGAGGGAGGGTGAGAAACAGAATCCAGTTTCTGTCTCACTGAAGATGGGCCTTGGGTTTTTAGAAATGTTAGTAACATAAAAACTTAATCTCTTTCCTATGCTTTTCACCTGCCACCCATTTAACTGTGTGGGGTACCTGGCAAAGTTAATGAGGAGACCGCGGGGTGTGATGGGGGTTGATGTGTGGGGAAAGTGGGTGTGTGACGAAGTGGACATGTGTGTGGGGAGGGGTCTGCGAGATATCCTGGATAATTTCTGAAAAGGGTGTATAGGGGAATATAAAGAGGGGAAAAGGAAGATAAAGATAAGGTATGTGGGGTATAACGGAGTCTGAGTGGCGTGTGGGGGTATGTGGTATGTCAAAAAAAAATGTGGGGAAGTCTGTTTTGGTTGTTTGTCTAAGGGAAAAGGGATGGGTGTTGGAAGGTGTTTGTGGGGGTGACAGTGGTGAATATTTTGAATGTGTAGGGGAGGAGGGGACTGTGTGTGTGAGGAGATGTCATAAAACGGAGGGTATGGCTGTCGGTTTGTCTGAAAAGGTGTGTGTGGAGGGGGGGGGGTGAGGAATTGATGAGGAAATGAGGAAATAAAATGTGTGTGTGTGTGTGTGTGTGTGTGTGTGTGTATGTGTGAACGAAAACGAACATAACTTAGCCGGTCTCTAAAACAAGAGTCCCCTGAGAGTCTTTATCCCCTTAACCACGAGGCGTCACTTTCGTGACACTTGGGAGCAAGGGATCATACTGCAGGGCGTCACTTTTGCGATTCTGTGTTATTTTGAATTCGCCCTGGCTTTCGAGTGGTGGCTTGTATCACCTATCAGTACTGCCAATGTCCAACACTAGTCAGCACTCCTAATCTCATCTGTACTCCCATCCATTGTTGACAATTTAGCCATTTCTCCCCGTTCTTGATTCCCCTCCCTACCTCCCCTCCATTACCCTCTCCTCTCACCTGCCCGGCCGTGCTACACTAAGTAAATCTTCCCTGGAATTTTCCACTGATTTCATCCATTGAAATAAGCCCTATGCCCTATTCTTATACCAAATAATATATACCAAAAAGAAATAAGGTAAGTGATAGTGCCATACACCTGGAATTGGCTAATTATCACCAGACAACACCTCACGTGCACTCATTCGCTAATTTTCACTGTTTATTTCCCCTTGAAATATGCCGTATAATCTATTTTCATAATAAAAATATATATAAGGAGGGAAGGGAGAAGCCTAAGTGATATTTACATTCACCTGGAACTACCTGATTTATAATGTATTGTCTAGATTTCCTGCCAGTCATTTCATAGCTATATATTAGCAGCTCTCAAGAGGCTAACGTTGGCAGTACTGCATTCTCCCTAGGTAGGCCACCCCGGCCCACCACTATCAGTTTACTGTCGTCTTTCAAGGTGAAAGTACATCGGATTCGCTCCTGCTAACTTCCGCCGCTTTTTAGCCCCATGCAAAGGGCCCTGTGACCTCTACCCCCTACTAAACCTCGTGTGGAAAGAGGTAAAGAGCTGACAATTGATGGAGAGTGACTACGATCTTTCTGGTGTGTAAAACAGTGCAAGTGGAATTGTAAATAATGTGTAAACAGCAAGTGAAAGCAATGAATGTAAATATAAGTGAACAGTGGAAAATAGTTTTATAAGTTACTGCAAGTGACAGTGCATAACACAGTGTAAATAAAATAGAAATGTAAATAATGTAAATAAAATAGAGAACTTAAATAGAAATGTAAATGAGTAGTATATTAAGAATACGAGTATATACTAGGAGTAATGAAAGTGAAAGTTTCACTGTAGCATGTATGAATACTATGAGTTATGAGAGTGAAGGTGAAAGTGACATTCACTCTCAATGCTAGTATACTGGACGAGAAAGTGAATGCTACGTATTTTACTGAAAGAGAAATTGAATCCCTACAGTGACAATAAACTACTGTTACTGAAGGAAACTTATGGATAAAGACTAGATATATATAAGTGTTATATAGTAATAGAAATATAAACTGTGTGTGTTTTTATGAATAATAAATGACAGAACACCAGCGGCGAACGATGTCAAGTGGGAAGGTCATAAACTCTCGTAATTTTCCTTGCTTTCACAGTATTTTTTTTTTTTTTGGAGTATGGATTCCCAACTATTTGAGAATCATAGAATAGTGTTTCTAGTGATAATATCAGGCTGTGGTAATCATATTACGGGTTGTCGGGAAGTGTAGAGTGGAGACTTCGTTACCCAACTTCAGAGGTCTCCACAAGTCCTACGGTACTCGACGAAGGCTCAACAAACATCCCACGAGAAAGTTGAAGGTATGTGCCATAAGCATATGTGATTTTAATATTCTAGGACTAATAACTGATTTTTGGCAAATATTTTTAGAGAGTCTGTTGGAGCGCGAATATGCCCGCGGGAGCCGCAAGAAAAAGCAAAACAAGCCCACAGTTAAGGGGTTATGCAGGCTCCCACGATGGGACTGAGTTTTACGGAGGTACTTTAAAGTCATAACTCCGATGAGGGTATTAAAAGTTGCCCTCCTCCCCTCAGATCACCCCAGAGAGTCGACTAGTAAATGGGCTTCAAATTTGTCTCGAAATATCTGATTACTGGGACCGTAACACCTCTTCCTTGGCGATTTATCTGCGGCTGGGATTTAGGTATCTTCAGTTCAAATCATACCTCGTGATGAGAATGTTAAAAGTTACCCTCCCCTCCCCCCAACTTCACCCTTGAGATATGAATTATAAAGAAGCTTCAAATTTGTCTTGAAGCATCCAATTCATGGGACCCGAACACCTTTTCCTTGGAGATTTAGTTGCGGTTGAGTTTTTGCACATCTTCAGTTTAAGTCATGGATCCTGATGAGGGTAATAAAATTTGCTCTCCCCCCCCCCTCCCCAGATCACACCAGAGAGACGAGTCATAAAGAGGCTTCAGACTTATCTCAAAGCGTGTGATTCATACGAACACAACACCTCTTCCTTGGCAATTTATTTGCAGCTGAGTTTCATGTATCTTCTGTTTATGTCATAATTCTTGATGAGGGTATTAAAAGTTGGTTGCCCCCACCAGACCAGCCCAGAAAGAAGAGTCATAAAGAGGCTTCAAACTCGTCTCGAAACACCTGATTCATGGACTTCCTAGCACCTCATCCTTGATAATTTCGTTGCAAGATTGACCTTAGTGATCTCTGGTGTATTATTTATTCTATGCTGATTTAACACTGACTTACGATAATTGGGGAAGGCTGTGGCTCAATCGGTAGAGAGATGGCCTGCAGTCCTACCGGACCCAGATTCAAATCCCCGCTGGGGCAGGGAAGAGTTTAAGGATTTGAAATGCGTGAAATCAGACTTTACTGATCTACCAGAAGATCCGCCGACAAGTAAAAATACCCCTGCTAATACCAATACACCAGTCCTGTATGAGATAGCCCTAGCATGTATTCAATATGGACAGTGTGTGTTAGCGCCGAAGTGGTGACATGTAGAGAGGTGTATGGTATGCAGGAGGACTATTGGGCCTTGAAAGTAGGCTGTGCAGCCTATGCCTAGAGTCGGACACACACACACACACACACACACAAATCGGCTTTGGACTCCCCCCACCCACCCAAGAGAAGGGCCATGAAATGACTTCAAACTTGTCTCGAAGCACCTGATTCATGGGACCGTATTCCAGGTGGAGCAGGATACTTTGCAACACCTCATCTGTGGCGAATTAACTGTAAGATGACGGGCCCTGGAACAAAGCACCTGTTTCATTCCCACAGTGCCATTCACCTGGGCCTAATTTATGGTGGCGATGGTGGCGCAGCAGGTAGAGTAGAGTGCTGAGGATGGAGTGAGGGCGGGTTCGATCCAGGCTGTTAGAGGGAGTGAGTGGTTAACTGCTCACTTCCATCTGGTCACACCCACACGTCATACTCGTATAAACACACACACACACACACACACACACACACACACACACACTAACATCATAACACAAACTCTGAGTGTGACAGCCTTAGCATACCTCAGTAAAGATGGTGGGTCATCGTAATCGTCGTCATGGTCATTGTCATCACCATCACCTTCACCATCACCATCATCAAAACCATCATCATCATCGTCATCGTCATGTTTGTATAGTACATTATGCTAGTTAGTGTATGATAGTTAATAGTTCATGTTAACATAACTATCGAGTGTAAAACATACTATAAATAAAAAAAAATGAGAGAAAGAAAGATGTACAGAGTGGCCTGTAAATAGAGCTGCACTAGAAATACTGGTATTATCTCATGTGTTGCGGGAATGGCTCAGTCTGCTGGTGTGGGCGTGGATGTGGAGGTGGGAGTAAGAAATAAATGATACAGTTGACATTCATAACCATGACTAAGCCGTCCCCAAAGAACACAAGAAAGGACCTGGAGAAGTGTGAGAGGAGCTTTATATATGAACCACCCTGTATTGTGTTTATTGTTCATGTTGAGTATGTCAGTGTAGGATTATGAGAACACACACACACACACACACACACACACACACACACACACACACACAGTAAATCAACGTGTTCAAGACATTTCTCAGCACAAAGAGCAAAAGGAGAGAATGGAAAGGGTAGAATGTGTTTATATATATATATATATATATATATATATATATATATATATATATATATATATATATAGTGTTATGCCTTTCGAATACATCGTGAGCCTCCTCTTCCTCTTTCTCCTCCCTCTGCTCCTTCTCATCCTCATCCTCTTCATTTTTCTTCTTTCTCCCACTCCTCATCCTTCTCTTCCCTCTCCTCCTCCTTTCTTTCCTCATGTCATTTGTGAACTTGTGCATGTCAAATGAGGTCATCACAGTCTATAAGCCCACTAAGTTTCGTGGCTCTAGCTTTAATCCTTCATGGAAAATTAGCTGACATCCAGAATATCCGGAAAAGTCTGTTTTTTACCCCAAGCGACCTGAGAGAATACTCAACCGAATAGAACCATACTCCTTTCCGCACTGTGTCCGCCTTAAGGCTATTTTGTAGTAAAATTTCAGCTTCCTAGCATAAGCGCTTCATGAGATAGCATGGCTGACACAATTGTCTGTGTTCTGGATAAAATCCGGAGATCCGGTTGACTGATTGCCACCATATTTGGCTAAAAGAAACGCACAACTGACTGACTTAGTTGACCAAGTTTGAAGGTGCTAGGCCAAATAGCCTCTGACATTTCGCAGTTTTAAAACAAGTAAGAATAAGTATAATATGGTTGACAAAAAAAAAAAAAAAAAAAAAAAAAGTTTCCACACAGGAATGTGGGAAGTTTTAATTTTATTATTGACAAAAACAAGAAAACTTCCCACAGGGATGTGGGAAGTTTTAATAGCAAAATCACACGTTCAAAAGAGAAAAACGAGAGGGCAAGATGTGTTTATACCGCTCTGAAAATAGCGTTATTTGCCTCCTTCTTTTTCTTCTGGGGAGCGCGGTAGCTCGGTGGTAGGGTGTCGGGCTCGTAATCGTGAGGTTGCGAGTTCGCGCCCCGCCCGGTGGCTGCTGTGCTGGGAGGGGTAGCGCTCTCCTGTAACCCTAGCAGGGCTATATGATCTGATGAGGTCTAGCTCGGGGATTAATCCCATCTTTTTCTTCTACGTTCTTTGCCTCCCGGCGGACTGAATATACAAACTATCTAGGATTAGGATTGTTTGTATACACATTTGTCTCTTCTCCCAATGCCACTAAAATCTCCATAACCAAACGAGCGAATAACGAAATGAAAAATATCAAAATAAAAAAAAGGTCTCTGAGAATAGCTGGCTGTTATGGAGACTCGCTTTTCTTTCTTTATAAATACCCTCCCTCCGTCAGTAGCGAAAAAGCAGCGTTCGTAACAATCTTGCAAATAACCGAACCACCTGCCATCCGAAACGCCCCCTCAGCCTCCCACTTGGCGGTGAAAAAACGAGATATTTCACGTAAATTATGACATGATTGCGCGTCACTGTCTGGCCGTGGTGTGCGCTGTAATGGAACAACTCTACATAAATACAGACTGGATTCCCCTCTTCCCCTGCCTCCTCCTCCTCCTCCTTGCACTGTCTTGGGATTCTGTTCGTATCTTCCATCTGTCTGAATTCCTTTGTCTGACTTCTTCCCTGTCTGCTTCCCTCCGTCCATCACTTCTATTTGTCTGTTCCCTCCATGCTCGCCTCTTCCATCCATCGCTTCCGTCTGTTTGTTTCCACTGTCTGTCTGTCCATCTGCCCCCTTCGCCCTCTGCTTCCTCTGTCCCTTCCATCCATCTATCCGTCTCCGTCTATCTGTCCGTTTGTCCTTCCACCTCCTCCATCCGTCAGATATCGTCATCCATATTCTGTCCCTTCTGTCTTCGTCCGTCTGTTAGTCTCCTCCTTATGTCAGCCAGTCTCTTCTGTCCGCTCCATCCGTCTGTCTCTTCACCGTCCGTTCCTTTTCCCCGTCTCCCCTGTCCGTTCCGCCCGTGTCTGTTTCTCCCAACTGTACGAGTGTCTGTCTCTGTTATATGCGTGCGTTTGTCTGTCCTCTTCATTCGTCTCAATTAATCTCTTCTGTCCCCTACGTCCGTCCCCTTTCCGCTCCTTCCGTCTGCCCGTCGCTTCTGTCCAGTCTGTCTGTCTGTCCACGTCCATCCATCCTTCCATTCCAGCCTGACCAAAACAAAAGCAGAATTTCCCCTCCCCAGCCAAAGGTCTCCCAAAGCAACTCTGCTTCCGAAGGGGCTCAGCAGGGCAAGGATACGTTCAGCAGTTGTAGTGGGTCTATAGAGTTACCTCAGTCTCTTGCTCTAGTCTGCTCTAAGCCAGCACATCCTGTACCCTTTTCAACTTAACCTGGCCTAGAGTTTTGTCCTTTTGTCGCTTATTTCATGTAGCTGAGAGGCGAGGACAGACAGTACTACGTCTCTACATCTCAGCTCTAGCACTTCTTCGTGACCAGCATCCTACTGTAATGCTAATCCATTGCTACAACTCAGTGTTCATCTTGCCAAGTTAGATTAAAAAGAGTAAAGTCAAAGCCATATATTCTATTTTATATATTTTGCAGAAAGAGAAAAAAGGGTGTATATATATATATATATATATATATATATATATATATATATATATATATATATATATATATATATATATATATATATATATATATATATATATATATAAACAGTGAGGTGAAGAAGAAAAATTGTTAGTGTATACTGTCACGAATTTGCGCGATTTTGTATCTAAACAAACTCGTGACATTGATCTTTGGTGGGAAACCGCGAATTCTAGTGGAATTCCCAATAAGTATCTCTCAGTCAACCGTCCACGCATTCATTCGATTGGGACGGTTTTCAGAACATTTTTCAGTTTCATAAGTGATCGTCCTTGTGTGCGACATTGGCGCATTCGCTGAGTGAATTGTTGTAGGCATTCATCGCTCACATTTTTTCTGTTGGCAGTTAATGGGCACGGCCCGCCCCAGCCCCTGCCTCGCAGTTTGAATTCAGCCAAACTTTGTGCGCCGTGAGAGCAGGTCGTTCTTCAGCGAGTTCCTGAAATCTCCACTCAGTGTGATTCGGCGTTGAGGTTCAGCATGGTGGCAGCGTCCTTCCTACGTAACGACGCCCAGTTCATCCCGCCTAGCCCCCCCTTTTTCTGACCAGTATTTCTTTTCGTTTTTCCTAGGCTTAAGAGTTTAGTTTAGCTTGGGAGTGAGCGAATGAGTGTACTCTCTTTATTATTTTGAATTCATTTTGAGACATGTAAATTTATCTCATTGTAAATAATAAATTTACAGTTCTTTTCTCTTGAGCTTAATGTAATGTAAACTCATGTTTTATTTTTCCACATTAAGTTTATTTTACTTACCGCTCCTAATTTGCATAACGCTTTGCATTATTCATAACTGGTACTTAGGCCAGTCCTTTTGCATTAAACTTAAATCCGTTGTGCCAACTTGGAGTTAATGCACCAGCAAGAACCTGTTATCATTCATAGCATTAGTTATTGATTGTCAGGGGTGGAGTCACTTTCTCGTGAGGCTAGCAGTACTAACAAACAGCATTTCTGAGTAATTAGTCTCTGCTGTGTACTGCTGAGAAAGTAAATAAATTCTCGTCCTTAGAGAATCGGCGAAGTAAGCCGGCATAAAGTAATCATTGCTTGATTTTCACAAGTCAATTCTTTGTCTCTATTTTCAAGCAAAACACATAACTTTTATTTAATTTTGAAATTCTCAAAATACCCCATGACATCTTTTTCAAAAACCCCGTGACATATACAGTAGGTGTATGGTGTGGATTATTATTATTATTATTATTTTTATTATTATTATTATTATTATTACTATTATTATTACTATTATTATTACTAGTTGTAGCTGTAGTAGTAGTAGTAGTCGTAGTAGTAGTAGTAGTAGTAGTAGGAGTGGTAGGGGTAGTAGCAGCAGCAGCAGCAGCAGCAGCAGTAGTAGTAGTAGTAATAGTACTTTTTGGCTGGTAAGGTTTATCTCTAGGGCACCTTTTTCATATATTCTCCGCAGAGCTGAAGATGTTTTTTTGAACGTAACTAGACGATTTTTACTCAGTCATATAAACTTCCACGAGTATAGGCCTATGTTATTGTCTCTCATTAAATTGCACTCAGAGCCATGTGTAAGCTATCTATATTTAATCATCCCCAGACGATTTTCCTCGGCTGCATCATAACTCCTGGGTCCAAGAGCAAGAACAGCAGTGCGTGTTTGTTAATTTGAGGATCTAGAATACATAGTTAAGTGCTCTTAGTGGGTTTGCCTTAAAAGTTGAATGAATCGTGTACCCTCTCTCTCTCTCTCTCTCTCTCTTTCTGTTCCAGCGGTGAGATCCTGTGAGTAATAAACAATAAATCCATTCAACCAACTCAATCTTAACTTCGCATGCGCAGAGAGAGAGAGAGAGAGAGAGAGACAGACAGACAGACAGACAGACAGGCAGACAGATACACAGACATACAAACAGAGAGAGGAAAAAATGCCACTGATGAGGAAGGTACAAAATATCACCATCAAGTCTCAACACGGCACCGTCCTTTTTAATACACTTTTTCTGGGTACCATTAGGCGAGTACATTTGAGCAGTAAAATATACCTGGGAAAAAATCTCTACTAATAAAGGGGTTTAGAAGGGAACTTGGGATGTAAAAATTTTCAGAAACATCTGAAAAATATGAAAAAAAAATAATAAGATATTTTACCAAGAGACGGAAATCAAGGAAAAGGAAAAACTGAGAGGACTGATACCTCCAAGCTTTCCTCTCCCATGGGTCGTAAATAAACAAGAAACAAACAAACAAACAAGTACACACGCAGATAGGTAGATAGATAGATAGATAGATACAGAGAGAGAGAGAGAGAGAGAGAGAGAGAGAGAGAGGGAGAGAGACAGACAGACAGACAGAGTACGAATATCCCGAATCTGACCTGTCTCATCTATCAACAGATACAAAATAAAATGCATGCCATAAATAAATAAATGAATACCGGTAAATAAAAAGGGCAACATAAAGGGGAAATAATAAGGAAGCCCAACATGACTTTAGCAGCATTAATCCGAAACTAATATGGGTAAGAGAAAAACGGGGAATGAAGCACAAGTGAAACAGACTCGAAGATTCAAACAGCAGAGGTCGGAGAAAAGCGAAAAGCACGAAGGTAATTTTCCTAGAGACAAAAATCTGGCCAAAAGAAAAAACAGAAGAGCACAGATTTCCTCCCAAACAGGCCGTCTTCATACACCAATATCGAAAAAAAAAAAAAAAGAAGAAGAAGAAGAAAAAACTGTGATTGTAGATTGGCTGTGCGGTTCAATACACAGCCAAGATGAAGCAACCTCAAGAGATTGTGTCCAACATCATCATCATCATCTACTACTACTACTATTACTACTTCTATTACTACTACTGTACAAAAACTGTACCTGGTTCTACAGGTACCCAGTTATGTGTGGCAATTTTTCTCTGATGATTTTTTCCATGTTATAGCAATATCCTGGCACCTTTTGCAAAAGCAAGGAAAGAAGGAAGAAAATGAACAACTGCTGTGAGCTGAAGTACTACCACTACCAGTACCACTACTACCGCTTCCACTACTACTACTAGTACTACTACCACTACTACTACAACCGTGCATCCCTGCACTAACATAAACTGGAATAGAACCAGATACAGAGAAACTTATGTATCAGTGTAAGAAATCTATTTTGCAATTCTGTGCCTTGTTCTTAAGGTGCCAGTTACATTAAGCAATTTTTCCTTAACATTTCCAAGTTTTAGCAATATTCCAGTAAATTTTGCAAAAATAAGGAAAGAAGAGACTGGGGGATTGCTGTGAGTTGAGGTCTCGGAGAGGGGGAGAACAAATTTGGAGAAGCGAGTTATTGTTGTTATTCTATCTACTAACAACGATTATATTTATCTACAGTATCTACCTGTCTATAGCCACACCTTATACCGGTAAGGATGGATGGAAACGTACAGCATCTATGTCAGTCTGTTCAACGTCATTAGGCTGCCCTCCCTCCACATCGCACACTCCACTTTCATATAACTCCCCACTCCATCCCTCCATCTGATCCTCAAAGTGAGATCTCAGAGTGGGGTAAGAACTCTCCATTTACCTCTTCTGTTCAATGAGAGAGAGAGAGAGAGAGAGAGAGAGAGAGAGAGAGAGAGAGAGAGAGAGAGAGAGAGAGAGAGAGAGAGAGAGAGAGAGAGCTCATACGGGTACAGTATATTACGCGTGCAATAAAATTTATCTTCATCGTCATCATCCTCATCCTCCTCCTTCCCATCACCATCACCACAAACAGCCTCAGATTAATGGGATAATGGATATAACAGGACATAGTTTATAGGAGAGTGAAATGGGCAGCGAAGTACTTAGATGCAGGGGTGGTAGTAGTAGTACTGTAGTAGTAGTAGTAGTAGTAGTAGCATGACACCTTTTGTCATAGTACTTTTGTTATAACCAGACTATTTTAATCAATTTCTGAATGTTTGAGAGAGAGAGAGAGAGAGAGAGAGAGAGAGAGAGAGAGAGATTTAATGTCAGACACACACACAGCGACAGAGACTGACAAGGGCCAAATGAGAACCGAGATAGAAGGGAGAAGGGTCATTAATGGAGAGAGAGAGAAACACATACACATACACACATCCATCCATCCACACTGTTACATAGCCTATGATTTCATCATCCTTTGTGTAAGTTTAACGCACAGTTGCTGCATGTTTGATCACGAGCGTGTTCTGCCTCAGTCCCCCCCTTTTACCGTTATAGTAGAGTAAGTCGTTCTCTCTGTTGTCCAGAGCGGGATTGTGAACTCTATGTCCCCATGGCTTTCATTTGCGCGTCCTCTTACAAGTTGTATCAGGCTCTGCCGGCCCCTATATAATGAGCTCAGTCTCTGCATCATTGCCACTTAGATCTGCTCCTCATTTTGTTCACATCTCTGTCCTCCCCTGTACAGATATTATTATTGTGAGTGCTCAAGAAATCTCCAAACATCTAGCAGCTGTGTGTAATTTGAGTATAACTGTTATTGCATTTTTTCTTGTACTGTATAGCATAAGTTTAATTTGTAGGCCTAGTGAAGTTTTTGTAATTCATGTAGGGTTCTTTATGTCAGTCATTTTTTATAATAGTTTGTATCTGTAATTATTTATCTGGCATTCACTGAGTATTATCTGGTATCTCATTTTATCAGGGCTGACTTAGATAAATTTACTTTTGCTAATTTCGTGTTAATAGAGGCTATTGCAGTTAACCATATATTTAACCTGTTTATTTGCCATTACATTATCCTTATGAGTTCTGAATGTTTTGTTGTTAATTTGTGCATTAAACTTTAACTTGTAATTTTACCTAACTCTTTTGTTTTGAACCTGGAACTTTACGGGACAGTAGTGATTTTTAGCATTCTCACTTAAAGTGTACATTATCTTTCTCTGTTCCGTAACATAAATTTGGCGACCTCATATCAGGATATTCAGGATATTATCATAAGGATATTGCTTGATATTTTGTGACTGTGATATATTCATGATGGCTACTATTTCTACACTTGATGAAGCCAAAGATTTTTTGTCAAATGTGCAAACAGTGTGTGATATAGAAAACAGAACAAAGAATGAACTTAAGATTGTTGCTCAACAATTGGGATTTGTTGTTCGCTCTCATCAGTCTAAAGATCAAATTGTTGCCATGATTAATGAAAGCTTGTTTAATGTAACTCCTCCAAATGAGCAAACGCAGATTGAATTAGCTAAGTTACAGCTAGCCCTGCAGGAGGCTCGTGTGAAGGAAGCTGAATTTCAAGCACGTGCTAAGGAGGCTGATGTTAAGGAGGCAAATGCTCGTATTCAAGAGGCACAGGTACAGGCTCAGGCACAAGTTGAAATTGCTAGGATTCAGGCAGACCATGAGTATCGCATGAAACAAGGTGGAACTGGATCATCTAGCTCTGATGATTTTGATGTGGCTAAAAATGTTAAACTTGTCCCTCCTTTTAATGAATCTGATTTAACAAAGTATTTTCAGTTGTTTGAGAGGGTAGCTACAGGTTTTAATTGGCCTAAGGAGTATTGGCCAGTACTCCTTCAAACTGTTCTCACCGGTAAAGCTCAAGTAACTTATGCATCTTTGCCTCAGGATCAATCTGATAATTATGATGTAGTTAAGAGCTTGATTCTTAAGGCCTATGAGCTTGTTCCTGAAGCTTATAGAGTAAAATTTAGAACAACTTACAAGCAAGATAAGCAATCCCATGTTGAGTATGCAAAAATCAAAGAAGATTTGTTAGAGCAGTGGTTAAATTCTAAGAATGTGGATTCTGATTTTGGTAAATTTAAGCAGATGATTTTGCTGGAGGACTTCAAAAGGTGTATTAGTAAAGATGTAAGCCTATATCTTGATGAGAAAAGAATAGATAATTTGTCTGATGCTGCAGTTTTAGCTGATGAATATGTTCTCACTCACAAGAGATATTCTAGAGAAAAAGGGAAAGCTGAGAGGAAGTACGTTGCCTCTACTCAGAGTACAGGTAACAGGAAAGAGAATAAGGATGATGTTTCTCAGGAAGTAAATACCAGCTTCACCTCTAGATTTCAGAAAAGTAAATGTACTTATTGTAGTAAGCTTGGTCATACTACGGAGAGATGTTTCAGGAGACAGCGTGATGTGAACAAAAAGGAGTCTTTAAATATTCAGTCAATTGGTCTAGTGTCCACTCTTGAGAGTTCCCAGAATTCTTTAACTGAGTTAACTGAACCTGCTTTGAGGGGTAACTTAAATTCTCATGATGGAGCTCCTCTTTTGAGCAGTAACGTGGGTGACACTCTCAAGAGTTCATGTGCTAATTTCCTGTCTGATGGTTTTGTCAGTCCTCTGGACAGTAATGACAGGAAATCAGTTCAAATATATCGTGATACAGGTGCTTGCCAATCCCTTATGCTGACCAGTGTTCTAGGCTCTAATGTTAATTCCTCTGATGAAACTGTAATCTTACAAGGTGTAGGGAATAATTACTTCTCTGTTCCTCTGTGCAGAGTGAATTTAGAGTCTGGTTTTGTTAATGGTTCTGTTATGGTTGGGTTGGTTGAGACACTCCCAATGTCAGGTGTAACTTTCTTACTTGGAAATGATATTGGTGGAAGTCAAGTGTGTCCAGCTCCTCAGTTGTCTAGTGAGCCAGTGGCTGCGTCCCAGGATTGTGATGTCCCTGATGTGTTCCCTGCATGTGCTGTCACTAGGGCTAAGTCTAAAGTTACTGGTGATTTAGAGGATAATGATGATGATGTTATCCTAGCTGACACTTTTCTTGCTAATTTGGACCACTCACCAGATGAGGCAGTACCCCGTAGTGTTGATAATTTGTCTCGTCAAGAGTTGGTTGAGTTGCAGGTTGCTGACCCTGAGTTGAAAGGTCTAGCTAACTCTGCTGACAGTGAAGAAGAGTCAGCCGGTGCTTCTACTTGTTATTATGTAAAGTCAGGCGTACTTATGAGGAAGTGGAGACCCCCAACAGCATCAGCCGACTGTGAATGGGAGGTTGTACATCAAGTTGTCATCCCTCGTGTTTGTAGGCAGGATGGAGAGTTAATGAGACGAAAAGCCTTTAACTCCATGCTATTGAGAAGAGCTGTATGTGGGGAGCCTCCCCACACATGAGAGTTGTACTCTAAACAGGGGCGAATAAAATCCGTGTAGAAAAGTCAACAACTGTGCAGGGGTAAAGAAGGAACGGAGTCGACTTAGCACACCTATTCTCTTGGAAGCAGATTTTACAAGATATGCAATATGATCTTTCCAAGATAAGTCCCGAGTGAATGAAACCCCAAGAATGTTCAAGGATGATGCAGGATTGAGCTGGATATTATTAAACATTAGTGGGTACTCCTGTGGAAGATTGTGTTGGGTTGATAGGTGTAAAAACTGATTTTTTTTATACATTAAAAACAACAAGATTATTTTTACTCCAGTCAAAGATATGAGCCAAGTCAGACATTAGGTTTGCCATAGCCTCATCCCTTGTCTGCTTAAGCAACTGCTGAGGTGGACGTTGTGGGAATCGAATGGAAAGGTGAAGGGTGGAATCATCAGCGTATGAGTGGATAGGGTTAGATGTACAGCTTAGAATGTCATTGATGAATAGAAAGTAGAGAGTCGGTGATAGGACAGAGCCCTGAGGAACACCACTGTTGATAGATCTAGGAGAAGAACGATGACCGTCTACAACAGCGGCTATAGAACTACCAGAAAGGAAGCTATAGATGAAGGCACAGATAGACGGATAGAAATCGTAAGAGGGCAGTTTGGAAATTAAAGATTTATGCAAGACTTGATTGAAAGCCTTTGAGATGTCAAGTGCAATGGCAAAGCTATCGCCAAAGTCCCGAAAGGAGGATGACCAGGAGTCTGAAAGGTTGGTGAGAAGATCGCCAGTGGAGTGTCTCTGACGGAACCCATACTGACGATCAGAAAGAATGTTGTGATAGGAAAGATGTTTTAAAAATTTTCTGTTAAGAATTGACTCGAAAACTTTTGAGGCACAGGATGTTAAAGCAATTGGACGATAGTCAGAGAGTTGGGAATGGTCACCTTTCTTTGGGACTGGCTGAATGAGAGCAAACTTCCAGCAAGAAGAAAGGGTACAATTTGACAGAGAAAGGCGAAAGAGTTTACCTAGGCAGGGTGTAAGCACAGAAACACAGTCCTTGAGGACAACAGGAGGGACTCCATCAGGCCCATATGCCTTGTTAGTATTAAGGCCAGTGATAGCGGAAAATACATCGGCTGAAGAAATTTTAATGTCAGCCATGAGGAAGTCAGAAGGGGGAAGTGATGGAGGAACAGCACAGGAATTGTCTAAGGTAGAATTGGAGGAGAACGTCTGAGCAAAGAGATCTGCTTTATCAGTAGAAGAAATAGCTACAGAGCCATGAGAAAAGAAAAGAAGAGGGAAAGATGATGAGGTAAGGTTGTTAGAAAGTTTTTGGCATGGTGCCAGAAGGAGTTGGAAGAATTCGAGTTGGAGCATTGAGAGCATTTAGTATGGATGAAATTATTTTTAGAGCAAAGAACAGACCTAGCATGATTCCAGGCAGAAACATAAGCAAAATATAATTCAGGGGTGGGTTGGTTCTGGTACCTTTTATAGGCCCTCTTCTTGTTATGGACAGCATTAGAACAAGCGTGATTAAACCAAGGCTTTCTTGCATTAGTCAAAGGATATGAGAAAGGAATGTATGCTTCCATGCCCGAGAGAATAACCTTCATAATGCACTGTGCACACTCAGATGGCTCCTGGCCACGGAAGCAATAATCATTCCAGGGAAAATCAAAGAAGTACTGCCTGAGGGCCTCCCAATCCGCAGCTCCAAAGTGCCACAGTCGATGTTTCTTTGGAGGGTCCACAGGTCATACCGGAGCGATAGGACTGGTTATGGTAATTAGGTTGTGATTGGAGGAGCCCAATGGAGAGGAAAGATTAACAGTGTAAGCAGAAGAGGTCAAATATGTTTGAGCTCTCTCCAAGGCAGTCAAGGATACGGGTAGGGTGCTGTACAAGCTGTTCTAGGACATTAAGGATAGAAAAGATGTAAGTTTGTTCACCAGGTGGATCAGTGAATGGAGAGGAGAGCCAAAGGTGATGGTGAACATTGAAATCTCCTCGAATGGAGATTTCAGAGAAAGGAGAAATGGACAGAATGTGTTCCATCGTTGAAGTAAGATACCGGTAGTCAAAGAATTTTTCATAGTCAGTAGCATTAGGAGATAAGTAAACAGTGCACATATATTTTGTCAGAGAATGATAATAAAGCCGAAGCCAGAGAGTAGAGAATTTAGAAGAATCAAGTTCAGGAACACGAGAGCAAGATAAATCGTTCCGTACTTATACACAACAACCACCTTTGGCTTTGAAATGAGTATACAGCAGGGCTACTCAACTGGCGGCCCGCGGTCCGAATCCGGACCTTCTGAGTGTTGTAGCCGGACCCCAGGTTCCAGGAGGAAAAATATATACAGTAATTAAATAACATGAAGGTTCTGGCAATGGTTTTTTGCAAGTGTATTTCCTCGACTGACTGAAGGGTAAGTTAGGGGTCTATCGTACATCTGTATTTAACCTACAAATGCTCGCAGGTCCTTAAATATAAGTTTAGAATAATTTCCAAGCAATAGCAATAACAGAAAATGTGATAAATCAGGTGGTTGGTGGTATTTACGGTGGGCCAGGACGGCTGAATTTTGGCGTGAGGTTTGTTGTTTTTGACGTGTCTGATGTTATTTTAGGCCTCCTATCAATAGTATCCTGTGATCATGAATACGTTGGTAGGGTACTGAGTATTGAAATGTGTTGTGATTAATCAAATTGGTAAAATCGTTTTCCATCCCCACAAGCGATCGTCCTGGTTGTTTATATTTATGTGGAGTGGAAAAAAAAAAAAAACATGTTTTATTTTATCATAATCCGGAGGAAGGCCGACTTACCAAGTTTTAGTTTTTTTTTTTTCAGATAAATCAAGGTTTTTACCTAGGCCTACTGCTATTTATAAGCTGTATCCTATTTTAGTACCCATTTTTGTGCAAATTCAGTTTTCCACCCAAACTGAGCTAGGCAAAATTAATCGGTAATTTTGCATTTTCATTGTGTCATCATTTTGCAGTCCAAATATGCGTTCTAGTTTTGGGGGAAAAGTTCAGATCCTGTTATGCTTTAAAGGTGTAACTTTTATTACTAAAGTAGCATAACATTAAACAGTAAATATATTTTTATTTTTCCATTTGAAAATTCTCCATTTCAATTGTTTTTGAGAGAAAAAAAATCAAAACTTGTTATGTTTTAGCTACAAAATTATCTATTGCCAGACGCCTCAATCCCGTTTGGGGTGGCCACAAACAAATCGCCTCCAAGTCGCCCTGTCCCCCGCCATTTCACTGCCCTGCTCCCAACTCACACCCCCCTCTCTCATAAACCTCTCCACCCCATCCCTCCATCTCATCCTCGGCCTCCCCCTCCCTCTTCCCCCCTCCACCTCACTCACATACACTCTCTTCGTCAGTCTTTCACCCTCCATCCTCTCCACATGGCCAAACCACCTCAGTGTGTTCCTCATAACGCTTCCTATCACATCCACATCCACACCACAACGCTCCTTTATATCCTCATTCGTCAGCTTGTCTCTCCACGTGACTCCACAGGCTCCTCTTAAATAACTCATTTCCACTGCTCTCACTCTTGACTTGTGTCCTTCCAACAATGTCCAAGCTTCACTTCCGTACGTTAAGAGTTGGTATCACAATACTGTCATGTAGTAACTTTTTCACTTCCATGCTCACTTCCCTGTTTCTTATCACTGCTTTCAAGGAACCAGCAACCTTTCTTCCCTGCTGTACCCTTTCAAGCACTTCACCCTCCAAACCTCCATCCTTACTCATCACACTACCCAAATACTTAATTAAATATATATTTAATTAAGTATTTGGGTATATATTTTTTTTTATATCCACTAGTTATCTTTATATTTTATATAAACAAGTCAAAGAGTGAATATGAAATGAATAAAAACCATATGGGTACACTACCCTGTACACAGATTGGTTGTTTTATTTTCATGATTGCATGTAAAAAATTTATCCGGACCTCTGCATACATTGGAACTTGTCTAACTGGGCCTTTGCTCATAATAGTTGAGTAGCCCTGGTATAGAGAAAGTAGGAGGAAACAGAAAAGGGTTTGCTGTCAGTTGCCTCAGACACCTGAGTCTCAGACAGGAAGAGAAGGTACCCCTGTTGGAACATCTCTTCATCGTCCATCCAATCGTAAGTGTATATACCCTTTTGCCGCAGGAGTTTGTGCTCATCCTCTTTCGGGAAGTATTTCTCATGGTCTTCAGATCCTTATCTAAGGAGTCAGCTTTGCGAGGGACGTGAACATGAAACTGTTAATGAATCTTATTTCCAAACCCCAATCAATCTTCTGGCTAAAGCTTAAGTAGATCTCACCCATTGTTGGTATAACTTTTAGTTGACCTTCTTCCCCAGACTCATTGGCGAATATGTGGGCGTCGTACTTAGAGAGGTTGCACATGATGACAGGAAAGAGTTTCGGGTTTCTGATCTACAGGGCGCAGCTGTTGTGAGTAGCTCTTCTGTTCTAACCAGTGAGATGGTTGTGGTCTCTTCTTTCAGTTGGTCTCAGTGAATTCGCAATTACAGATGTCACACGTTCTTGTTTCCCTGTGACTGATAACTTCTTTTTAGGCTAACAGCATTAACAAATGTTAGTTCATTAATTCACAGATTATTTTACCTTCTCAGGCGTGGTAGTCCACGAATATTTTGGAGGAATCGGATCCATGGTAGGTCTCAAGTTTGGAAATTGCCTCACTTCCACTGCATGCCATATATGAATATCAGCTATTCAGTTGTTGCACTTGCACATCTGTGATGTGGATCAGGTTGAACTAAATGAATTCTTTTTAGGGTACTTTTAAAGTTGGCATAGATAACGAATCGATGTTGTATGTGCATGTGATGGTTTTGGAACTTTACTGGTCCCTCAACTAAGTTCACTCTCACAGGTGCATGTACCTTACAGTTTGGTTTATGTTTCTCCAGCAACTCCTGCTTTTAGGAACTGTGTAGGCAATAGGGACATGGATAAGTTTTACCGTGATGGCTTTTACTGATGAATGGACTCAGAGCCCTCATGAGGATATAGTGACTCGTTTCACAGTCGGATTTGAGAAGCAGGTTTACATGTTTCCCCCTCCGAAGCTTGATGACTCTCGGCCGATAGAGCATTTCCTCGTCATCTAAGGCAGATGTTCTTAAAGTACTGCCTCAATACCCACGGGGGATATCGAAATGAGTTCTTAGGGGGAGGGAGGTAACCAGAGGGGCATGCTGAAAGAAAATCAGCATCGTGTATGGTAACACTCATTGGCAAGAGTAAAGATCAAATCATTTGTGTCTAAATGTTATTTGTTGAAAACAAAAGTCCATAGAATGGAGCTGTTTGTTCATAGTCATTCTCTTTTCTCTTTTTCCTGAAGATTTTAAGTGAAAGTAGTAATAATCTTAGAGAGGGAGTTTCAGGTTGACTTGGGGTTGAACCTCGGGGTATCAGGATCGAAAAGTTAAAGAACCACTGATCTATGCTGTACACATTAACTAATACATCGTTCTGTCGCTATTTCTATTAATGTGTCTTATCTCGACTGGGAAGAATATGTTGTTCCAGTCATGCTTCTCAGCCTCTTCCCGTACGCTGTTCGAGATCCTGTGTAGATTTTTCTGATCTAGGCACCTCGTGCGAGTGATGAATCATTTAAACCACTTTAGATCACTGTTTTCCATCTTTATAAGCTGATATTTTGAGTTATGATACTTGAATGGGGATTTGTACGATGAAGCTTTCAGTGGGTAATACTGAGCAACTTTAATTTCAAATCCGGGGAGTTTACTTAAGATCCACTCTGACCCCTCCTTCGTGAAATTTGCTTTTTTCTCATCAGTCTTACGGGTCATGCTTGTGATCGCGTCCTCGAGCTGAGCATGGTGTGTTATTGGTGTCATAGATCTGCTGTTGAACCAGTTAAGTATAATTTGTTTCATTCCTGCCTGTGTGTCATTGTACAACTTGACGTGGAGGCAGATGGAAAGCTTCAAGTTCTTCCAATTTTGCTCTTTCACTCGATGAATCACTCTTAGTGATGAACACTTGTGGAGCTATTGCTACTACGCAGCCATATCGCCATGCCTTAAATATACTGTACCAGTATTGCCATGTTTTAAAGAGAAACTGCATTGGCGGTGTTTCATGATTTTCTAATGAACTTTGAGACTGGAGGCACTCACTCTGCATAGCCTGCATTCCTGGATGCATCTCTCATATTAGTCAGGACAGAAGAGAGCCTTGCCCGTGTTTTTCCGATGCTTTACCATTCTCTCGTTTGTCTTAAGTTGATTAACAGTAGTCTGACAGATCTTACAGACTGCCATGGTGTTATTTGTTAAGGAAAAAAGGTACAGTAGGGTAGGACATCTTGTCGCAGATCCAGGAGGAACCGTCCTTAACAGAATGGAATACCCTTCCTCACCTCATGTGGGTTCTTATATAAACTCTATTACACTTGTCGGTGACAACCCTTCGTGTGGGAGAGGTGACGTGTTCTTACTTGTTAATGGCACAGCTATGAGCATGGGAAACAATCTACAAAGGTGAATAGTTAATGGTGACAGTATGAGGCACTAGTTACCATTTATTTATTCCACAGATTTTTTCCAAAAGACATTCAACTTTTTTCCTCTTCTTGGTGTTGTAATGGATCTTAAAATCTGATATACAACAGTCAACACTGCATAGTTGCAGCAATAGCAATTTACGATGTATATTAAGAGATTTCTTTCGCATGTTGTCCTTCACTCATTTGTAATCTCCCTCAAATTGGTCACTGAGGATAACAAGTTTATCTGCATTACTTCGTACAAAGGCCAGTCTTTAACCCGCCCCGTCCCGACCACTATCTCACCAATGGTACCCCCCAATCCTGACCATTTTTGGACCCAAATTTTTTTTGCTAAAACTTTCGCTTTTGGTCAGAAACAATGGTCAGTCACAAAGAAATTGTTCCCCGGGGTCCATAACTGCCCTAAACAGGTATGCCTTGGTCACACCTGGCACCGTGTTCTCTGTAGGTGGTCTGAGCCTCTAACGTTTTCTATGGTATTATAAGTCTGGGAAACCAATGAAAGTAAGTAGATGTGTATTTATTACAAACATAAAAACATGTGATAAAAGAGTAAATTGGATTTTATACAAAAATAGAGCAGAAATAAGCATTGTACCATCATGCGAAATGAGCAAAATCGAGCAGACTGGTCACGATGAATCGCTAACATTCGAAAATCATGATACATATCATTTTTTTTACTTACATAATACTTCTACAATAACATTATACCAGTTTACATTCTATTGAACTGTTTTTACGTATTCACAGGCCTTTCGATAACATTTAGCGTAATGTTAGCGCTTATTTACGTAGTGAGTGAACTTGCTGTGACTGTTGTTTCAACTCGTATTGTGTTTTTTCTACTTACATAATACTTTCCTAATAACATTATACACTTTTCAACTTTATAGAACTGTTTTGAGATAATTTCAGGCCTTACGTAAATATGTAGCGTAATAATAGCGCATAGTAACACACACGGTGAAGTCGCTATGACTACTATTTCAACTTACAACCTATTTTTGTACTTATATAATAATTCTCCACTAACATTGCACATGTTTACACTTGATATAATTGATATCACATAATTTCAGACCTTACGATTCAACTGAGCGTCATATTAGCGCGTACTTACACAGGGAGTGTTATCGCGATATCATTTGTTTCATCTTACACTAGTATTCAACTTATAAAATACCTTACTACTAACATTACAACAAATTCCACTTTATATAATTCCTATCACATACTTACTGACCAGAATGTGGGTGTACTCGTGACATCAATTATTACAACTTACACTATTGTTCAACTTGTACGTTTTATTCATGCTAACATTACACCCGTTTCCACTTTATATTCTTGCTATCACATATTTACTGACCAGAGTGTTATACTGAGTGTCATATTTTCGCAGATTTACACAGTGGGTGTAGTTTTGATATCACTTCTTTCAACTTACACTAATTCTCAACTTATACATTACTTTCCTGAAAACATTACACCCGTTTCAACTTTATATTTGACTTAGCACCTACTGACTGGCCTTACCATTATAATGAGCGTCATATCGCCATCCCACACAGTTTCAGTAGTGTAGGAAATTATGGTACTCTTTGAAACAAGGCTGAAGGCACAACGCAACATTGCACTCGACACACTCGTACCTTGTGTCTTTTCTCTGAGTGGATGGTCTGACTGTCGAGTGCTACATACATGGCAGCGGCGCTGGGGTTTACGACGGTTTGGGTCAGAAGGGATTGTGCTAGGATAGTGGCGTCCTGCAAGACGTAGGGGAGTCTGGGCAGCTATGGGGGTGCGGGTGCGGTGTGTGGGTCTGTCCTGGGCATGCTTGGCGATTATTTCACGTTCCAGCTCCCTCACAAACCCCTCAAAGGTCTCAGATACTCCGGTGGTCATGGCGTGCAGGTAGTGGGCGTTCAGGACCGTGATGTCGAGCAAGTGGAAAAAGAGTTTCTTGTACCACTTCATCGTGGTCCTGGCACAGTCAACACTTGAAATCATCGAGTCTGACTGATCCACTTGCCTCATGTTCAGATTATAGTCCAGTACAGACTCGGGTTTCCATACGTTGCGCCTCCTCTCGCTACGGTGATCCACGGAGTCTGTGCAGTGCATCAGGGGGCTGTGAACAGTTGATAGGAGGCAAACTTCCCTGTTGTGGTTCCACAGGGTGGCAAGGATGTTATTGGCCTGGAAGAAAACCACCTCGTTCTTGTCAAGTTTCCTCCCTATCTTGACCATATGGCAACGGTTTCTCTTGACTGCACCACAGACTCCGGTGTCGTGTTGGTGGAGGAACCTAGCAAGAAGAGGGCTAGTGTACCAGTTGTCCAGGTACAACACATGACCACGATGAAGGTACTCCTCTATCACTGTCTTCACCACGGCCCCAGAGAGTCCTATACTCCACTCTTCTGTTATATCTGTCTGTGCGCCCGTGTACAAGACTATGTCTTGCACATAACCAGTCTTACAGTCACACATAACAAAGATCTTGAACCCGAAACGGTGTCTCTTGCTGGGTATGTACTGCCTAAAGGAAGTATTGCCTCTCCACAACACAAGACTCTCGTCTATGACGAGGTCTCTGTAGGGATAAAATGAGGAGCGGAACATTTCCCGTAAATGATCAAATACCAGCCCAATTCTCCTCATTTTATCTGTGTTATTTGCATTGGCTGGATCTTCTGCATCAAAAAAGTGGAGGCGGCCGAGAATATACTGAAATCTGTTACGACTCATCACCTTTCCAAAGAAAGGTGTGAGGATCATTGGGTCAGTTGTCCAGTAGGCAGGAATTTGGTTTTTCCTTACCACACGCATCAAGAGAACCAGGGCAAAAAATAAGAACATCTCTGAAATTGTAACGGGATAGTCATATTGTTGGGAATGCCTGCTCGTGGTTCCGAAACGTTCACTTTCACGGCGCTGTGTTCGTGAAAATATATTAGTCTGTTCAACTATGCGCCCCACAAATGCCTCCCCAAAGAACAAGTGGAAAAAATCCACCCTAGACGAACCCGCATGCACATCTGGAGCCGTGCAACCAGACCGCCACTCCTCAGTGAAAGGGTGAATGATGGGAGTAAAATTACTCCCATCTTCCCAGTTCCACGAGACACCACCGTCTCCAGCCACGTCCCCATCGTCCCCTTCGTCAGGGTGGGGAGGTGAGGGTGGTGGGGGAGGTTGGGGAGGTAGAGAGCGGCGCCTCTCATCAGTCGCACTTCTCTTCCCTCTCCCTTTTCCTTTACACTTTCCCTTCCCTTTCCTTCCTTTCCCCACATCCTGGGGCTGTGGGGAGGAAATTTGGGAATATTGTGGGGCGAAGGACATGCTGGGGAGTGGCTCCATCTCCTCTCCCCTAGGCCTATGTGCACCACGTGCTCGTGCTGCCTCCCTCACACCACTTGCCCCTTCACCCCGCACTACCCTGACACCACTTTCCCTTTCACCCCGCGCTGCCGCCACACCACTTTCCCTTTCACCCAGCAATCCCACCACACCACTTTCCACTTCCCCAGACAAAAGACTTTCACCATACCTTATATGTCTTCTTGCCCCACCTTCTGATCCTTGGGGTGATATTTTTTCTTTTCCCAACTACGAGGCGATATCACGTCCTAAGCCGCCGTCATCCTCATCGTCCTCATCCTCATCCTCATCAGATTCGGGATGGAGAGATAGCCGTGCATGTGACTGGGGAGCATGCTGGCCTTCCCTTGCCTTACGGTATGTCACATACCGCGTTTTCCGGGGCGAAGGGACCTCTTCATCACTGCTACTTATTTCTTCCTCTGACTGGACGTAATCGCGATCCACCACATCATCGTCAAGTGGAGAATCACTATCTCCAGTGAAGGCTTCCAGGGCAGATGCAATTTCCTCGTCTGAGAGACCTTTCCACGCCATGTCTGACCTGGGTCACTGCTAGCAGGTGAGTGACCGAGACAAGGGTGAGCACAGGTCACGCGGGGTCTAGGACGCTGCCCGCCTGGCGGCAGGTAGGGGAGGCTTGGGTAAGTGGGCGAATCGAAAATCTCGCGCGAATTTTGAAAATTGTGGAAATTATGAACCTTGCAATTGCAGGATGTTGAAGTATGTCAACGGGATTGGCAGTGACATAATGTGAGGACGTGGAAGTACGTCGACGGGACGCCGCGGGTTAAACTCCTTTTCCATGACCTTAAATAGGTAAATTTTAGAATACCATGAAAAATAATACTTTACATCATGGGAATTGAAAAATTTGGATGGTATGTAGTCAGAGTTCACAATTTTACAAGAGATACAAACTCTTAAATTCGTCACTTTCACTAAGTCATGTGAGTGTTTCATTTATTCGAGGGAAAAAATACATAAGATCATTTGTACAGGTCTCTCCCCTCCCCCTTCCATTTTCTCTAGGTTGCAACAATCCATACCCAAAACCTAGCCAGTCCAAGACTTTTCTTACTTTTTGGGGGTCAAGATGCAAAATGCATTTAGCATTTAGAGATTTATATGCATTTATTACTAGAGAAAATTGTGTGTTGGCGGGGTCTGTCAGCTCAAACTGGCTGTAGCCTATTTTATTTCATCTGAGAAGAGACGAGCCTTAAGCTTTTGAAAGCTGGCTGTTGATTGGTTGTTTGAGTGCATTCATTATTAACGACACATTTCAAATTATATTTTTGTAATTGTTAGAGTAACCATTTGACGATAAGATTGCCCAAATAAAATGGTATATACAGTTATCTGCAGGGATTAATATAAAAACGCGGGCTTACAAAGCTTGTCACATGGTCAAGATACGTTTTGAATTCTTGGGACAAGTCGAAACACGTCCAGGTAAATTTTACGAGTACCTTGATTCTTCCCCATGTTCAGGCAAATTAAGGCAACTTGTCATTAGTGCGGTAGTTTATAGAATCTATCGTAGTAAAACATCGGAATACCAGTGAAAAATTACTGGTAGACACCGGTGAAGAAGCTATACGTCGGTCACTTTCAAATATCTCACAGCTCTTACCTTGTCACAGCTCTGGTGTAAGTTGCAACTAGATGTTCGACTGTTGATTTGCAAGTAGACACCATAATCCTAATTGATGCGACAGCAAAACACTCTCAAACAAGTGGTGCCAGGCAACCTTGCCCGACTCAACCCAATTTCGAGTTACAGTCCCCTGAATATCCGTGACCTTGAGTTTGGCCTTTCAAGGTCACTTAAGGTCAAAGGTCATGGTACCAATCAAAAGCCCAGTAGTGACATGATTTGCCTTAATTTGCCTTAATTTGCCTGAACACGAGTGGAAAAAATCTAGGTACTCGTAAAATTTACCAGGACGTGGTTTGATTTGTCCAGAGAATTCAAAATTTCACATCTATTTGGGCCATCTGATAAGCTTTGTAAGGGCCTGGTTTTAAATTACTCCATGCAAATAACTGCATATACCATTTTATTTGGGCAAATCTTATCGTCAAACTGTTGTTGTAACCCTTATAATACATATAATCTAAAATGTGTCGCTACTAATGAATGCACTGAGACAACCAATCAGCTGCTAGCTTTCAAAAGCTAAAGGCTTCTCTCTTCTCAGAAGAAATAAAATAGGCTATAGTGAGCAGGACATGACGTCATCTCCAGCCTACCTGCATGCACCGAATTAATCAACTGTCTTCATGGTGTAGAGGTTAAGACACTCGAATGTCAGTGCTAGCATAGTGAGTTTGAGTCTCCATGCTTTTATACATCAAGATATAATTATGAAATATAGATATAAGTTCCAAGACACTGTTAGGCGATGACTCCAAGGTCCAGTGATTGTGTCGCTGGAATGGGAGAATCTGAAGTACTGGGCTTGCTGTGGTTTGGTCTATAAATGGTTGTCCCAGATATGGTCATAGGGGAATAGGGCAACGGATGAAAGATTGAGCCAGCTGAGTAAATGCCTCCTAATGATTCAGCTATCGCCTCCCAGTGGGACCAACTAAGAGCTATAGATACTGCTAGGGATAGTGAGTTCATGCTGTCTCCTTGCCTCGAAGTAAGGAGTGAAAGCCAAGAAGCATCCTTGGTACTCTTTTTTTTTTTCTATGATAAATATAATGGATAAAATCGTTAATAAATGGAATTATTCTGTTGGCAGCAATCAAGAATATTATTTTATAATGCCCTCTCCAAAACTGTCGTGCACTTCTGGTTGGTGAGTCTTGGCGGGGGAAAACGAATTTATCTATGAAAATGTTACTTCAATAAGGTTGGTTAGACTATACGAACATGGTAAGTCTTCAGCAAGTCCTTACATCAATCTCTGTATACAAGGTTCAGCAAGCTGCATTTGATAGGCGATATGAGAAATCGGAGATTCTCAAGTTTTACAAAATGGGTAAGGGCTGCGCATAAAAACATTGGCAACGAAAAAAATCCCCGTCAAAATATGAAGCTGTGTGCTACGAGAATTCATCGCCCATCCCTGTCCCTAAGGATAATAAAGCGGACGAAAAGAAACTGCTTAAATTCGATGATATTATAATTGATTCCAACCAGAGTAAAAACGAACATATTTATGTTACAGGGAGACACAGTAATGTGTGCTTTATCTACAGTGCCCAAAACTACTCCAAGCTCCCTCGTCGAATGATACGATCTAATGCGGTAATGATTATACTCTTCTCTGTGAGAACGAGACGTGTACAAAATATCTTCCACGATATGGTCGCAAATTATATGGAATGGGAGGAATTTCAGGAGTACTGTAAGACTGCCTGGAATACATCTTTTAGTTTTATTGCCATCAGTAAAACCCAGCATCCTTTTTAAGGTAAATGTCGGCTGAACTTCAACAAAATATGAAAATTCCTCTAAGGCGTTTTTATTTTCTTTTTTACCTATAATAAATATATATATATATATATATATATATATATATATATATATATATATATATATATATATATATATATATATATATATATATATATGAGTATACTCTTACAACGCCACATGGAAGGGGTTAAACCAACTCCATGCAAACCAACTCCCCTTACTCAAAAGAATGAATATCTTCGATATGTGGATGGTAGGAAAGGGGGGACAGGGAACTGTTATTTCCATACTGAAGCAGCAGTGTACATGAGGTTGCCCTCTAATGTCCCTTCTGTAAAGTTCCCGATGGCACATTCAGCAACACCGAAAAATATTCATAGTGAGGCCCAGGTACGAGGCTACAAGAACGGCTATGGTAAGGGTATGGGGGAGTGAACAGCTTAGACAAAGTTTGTAGGCAGCATGCTATTGCTTATTCTCAATACCTGAGCACTAAAGACCGAAATACTCGTAAAGCTGATAGTAAACTAACAAGGCAAGCTAGCAAAATTGTTCTCAATCCCAGTGAGTCTTACTATGTTAGAACGAACACTTGACCCGCCACAGACATCATGAACATAAAATCAAGATACGGGTTAGGAGTGCCCAAAATGCACACACATGACCAGCTGAAGAAGTTATACTGCAACCCTCGAACGGGATACTCAGGAATGAGCGACCCAACTCGAAATAGTAGACTATTTTCAGGATCAGTGACAAGAGTGGTAAGAGTCAGCAAAATGTGAACACACTCCATAAACTTACCAGACATAAATTCAAAACGAGGAAGGTCTTGCTTGCAGACACTGACGATGAATGGCAGGCAGACTTGTTAGATATGCGTAGTTATAAAGCACACAATAACAATACGAATTATTACCTCCGCCAACGAAGTTGGAGGAGGTTATATATTCATGTAGGTTTGTCTGTTTGTCCACACAATATCTCCAAAAGTTTTCAATGAATTTCAATGAAATTTTGTGGAAGAGTGGGCCATGGGCGAAGAAAAAATTCATAAAATTTTGGGACGGATCCGGATCTGGATCCGGAGTATCCCGCACAATATCTCCAAAAGGTCTCAGCGATTTCAATAAAATGTTGTGGAAGGATGGGCCATGGACGAAGAAAAATTCATTAAATTTGGGGGTGGATCCGGATCCTATGTATCCCGCACAATATCTCCAAAAGTTCTCAATGAATTTCAATAAGTTTTTGTGAAAGAGTAGGCCATGGGTCAGGGAACAGTTGATTAAATTTGGGAGCGGATCCGGATCATATGTATTCCACACAATATCTCCATGGATTAGGATCCAGTTCCTTTTTAATTGCAATGTCATTGGCGAACGTATGCGCTCTCTTTGTGCTTTCTGTTGTTCAAACTGTTACCGATATCTTTAATAAATATGCTTGGACTATACATATTAAAAAGAAAGCAGGGATAGAGATCACGAATGCTTTTAGAGAACGAATTCCCAGAAAGTTGTAGTCAGATAAAGAGTTGAAATTCAATAACTATACATTCAAGGCTTACTGAAAATGCACAGAGTTCACTGCTTTGCAACTGACGATGAAACGAAGGCTCAGGTCTAAAACATTTCAGTTGAACCTTTAGATATAAAATGTGAATGTGCTTCAGCAAAACATGGAAGTAAACTGGTATCCTCCTTGCCTTAAATAAAAATTGTATCTCCAGCTATCACAGGAGTATTGGGATGAGTCAATATGAAGGTTCTAATTTTTTCAGTAGCATGCGTGTCTATGAGTCTTTACTTCCTCCACTTGGGAATGGGGCTATGCCAAGTTTCAGGTTGTAGACAAAGTTTGAGACTGTAGAAAATACAAAGATTTTAAGAAAGGCTATTTTCCTAATTTTATCACCGAAGTGTTTGTCATATCAGAAGATTTAAAGACGAACCCACCAACACACAGTCTGAAGGATATGGATGGTAAAGAAATTGGTAGGAGTATTTATGGAAAGAAAATGGTTAAATACAATAGGAAGAGAATCGTAGGTCGCACAGAGATGGTTGTTACTGCAACCAGAATTGGTGGTTGCTGAAGTAAGAGTTGGTGGTTGCAGCAATCAGAATGGGTGTTCTATTTTTCCTTCGATTAATATATGATATACCAGTATTAAACAAAAAGTCGGTCACGTTAATCTGAAAGAAAAACTTGAAAACAACTCTCAAGACGAAATTGGGTAAGCAAGACATGTAGAAAGATAATGTTAAACTTCTGAACCCACTGATGGATCAACAGATAAAATAGTTCCAGGCATTCAGTCTCAGTTTCCTGCCATTCAGCCTCAACTTCCTGCCATTTATCTTCAACTTCCTGCCATTCAGCCTCAACTTCCTGCCATTCAGCCTCAACTTCCTGCCATTCATCTTCAACTTCCTGCCATTCATCTTCAACTTCCTGTCATTCAACCTCAACTTCCTGCCATTCAGCCTCAGCTTCCTACCATTCAGCCTCAACTTCCTACCATTCAGCCTCAACTTCCTGCCATTCAGCCTCAACTTCCTACCATTCAGCCTCAACTTCCTGCCATTCAGCCTCAACTTCCTGCCATTCATCTTCAACTTCCTGCCATTCAGCCTCAACTTCCTGCCATTCAACCTCAACTTCCTGCCATTCATCTTCAACTTCCTGCCATTCAGCCTCAACTTCCTACCATTCAGCCTCAACTTCCTGCCATTCAGCCTCAACTTCCTGCCATTCAGCCTCAACTTCCTGCCATTCAAGCTCCACAACCTCCAACAGCACCTCACATTTTATCTTCACCTCAACTAGGTCAGGTTTTAAAGTTAGGAGGAATAGCACACAAGTACCTTAGAATAAACGGGACGCTTTCAGGGGAATATGATCATGAGAATGGTATAAAATCCAGTGAGGAAGGTCCAGGGTTTACACTGGGTGGAAGTGACATAGATCTATCTATCTATCTATCTATTGCCAGACGCCTTAATCCCGTAAGGGGTGACCACAAATAAATCGTCTCCATGTCGCCCTGTTCCCCGTCATTTCATTGCCCTGTTCCCAGCTCACACACTCCTCTCTCATACGAGTATACCTCTCCACTCCATTCCCCCATCTCATCCTTGGCCTCCCCCTCCCTCTTCCCCCCTCCACGTCACTCACATACACCCTTCTCGTCAGTCTCTCGCTCTCCATCCTCTCCACATGTCCAAACCACCTCAGTGTGTTCCTCCTAACGCTTCCCCTCACATCCACATCCACACCACAACGCTCCTTCACTTCCTCATTTGTCAGTCTGTCTTACCATGTGACTCCACAAGTTCCTCTCAAATATCTCATTTCAACTGCTCTCACTCTTGACTTCTGTCCCTCCAACAATGTCCAAGCTTCACTTCCGTACGTTAGAGTTGGTATCACAATAGTCATGTAGTAGCTTTTTCACTTCCCTGTTCACTTCCCTGTTTCTTATCACTGCTTTCAAGGAACCGGCAACTTTTCTTCCCTGCTACACCCTTTCAAGCACTTCACCCTCTAAACTTCCATCCTTACTCATCACAATACCCAAGTACTTAAACGCACTCACATTTTCCATTTCCTCTTCATCCAACCTCACTGTACATTCACTGACTTCACTTTTCTCGAAGACCATAACTTTACTCTTCCCTACATTCACCTTTAGATTCCGTTTCTTACACACTCTCCCAAACTCATCCACCAAGCCTTACTGAAGGAAATTATATCATTATTGATGTTACAGCTTACCAAAGTACGAAAGGATTGTGGAATCTCTTGATTCTAAAGAATCCTGGACCAGTATTCTATGAGAACTACGAAACTTACACGAAGATTATGCTGGGAAAAAAAAATATCTTAAAATCAGATGACAGCGGCAAAGCAACCAAAGGAAGTAAGGCCAAACGTATCAGAGCCGACATGTGAAATCAACCTAAATCGTCGAATTAGCATACCTGACGTCACTCAATACTTGGAGACCGGTGAAGGGTGTAGAACCTATATTACTTTCCCATCGGATCCAAACACCCTTCTCGACCGACATGGTCTATTATTTCTAGAGTTGCAGGCTGACAACATGAATGTCTTCAATGAATTACAGGCTATCAACGATGAGCTACGTTTTTTTTTTTTTTTTTTTTTTTTTTTTTACGTGTCAGACTCTGGGCAAAGGCTTCAGGGCCTATTTCTCAGGGGCAGTGGACTATCCCAAGCCCCAATAGTCCTCCTACACTTCCACATGTCACCACTTCGGCGCTAACACCCACCGTCCATATTGAATACATGCTACGGCTGTCTCATACAGGACTGGTGTACTGGTATTAGCGGGGGTATTTTTACGACATGTCGGCGGGTCATCTGGTAGATCAGGAAAGTCTGCATTTAGGAAATTCAAATCCTTAAACTGTTCCCTGCCCCAGCCGAGATTCGATCGTGGGTCCATTAGGACTTCAGGCCGCCTTTCTACAGACTCAGCCATCGTCTTTCCCATAATATTCAGTGAAAATTAAAAAAAAAACGAAAAACCCTTTAGAATTAATGGAGTGTAAAATATACCTGTTACGAGGACAAACAAAAACTTAGATCAAGCCGCTTATAATCAACTACCGTGTCCTTAGGACTGATCTGAGAAAATGTGGAAGCATACCTGCTACTGACTCAGAAACAAATGGAGAAAATAAGAAAACAAGTTCCCTTTATCCTAAAACTGTGCAGGAATCAGGTTAGGCAGCTATTTAACCACGGTGGTTTCATTATTTCTATTCAAACTTTACTAGATGCAGCCGGTGCCCTCGGCTCTCTCTCTCTGGCGGTGCTAGCTCTACTGCTAAACTTGCTAACGATAAACAACAAGGCTAATAAGCAGCTAAACAGACTAGAGTGACGCAATCGAGCAGTGGAGGAGAAAGGGAAGGGTCTCTTTTTTAAAACTTTGCCACCAAAAAAGTGGAAGTTTCTTTATAACCATGCAAGAGTTAAACATCCGGTGTAAAGCACTGAATCAAATGATGTGACAATCCTTCGCGAAAAAAAAGCTGAAATTCATTGTTTTCGGGGGATATATGTGAGAGATCCTACCAGAACCTCCAAAGGAACGGGAATGCGGTATATTGAACCTCGATTTAGTACGGGGTCCTGGAACTCACTGGACCTGCTGGTATTAACCATCAAAGACACTGCTATTACTCGACTCTTTCGGCGTTACTCCTTCCCTGAAATTCGAAGACTATATAATGTGTAACCTTCTTTACTCAGCCTACCGCATGCTTATTCATTCCCTGGGCTCTGACTGTGAAGAAATTACATTACCACACCATACTTTGGAGTTGATTTTTCATCTTAAGTAAATGAGTGTCAACATTTTGGGCGTCAGACCCTACGCTCAAGTGCACCATCAGCAGCGAGGGCAATGGGGTCCTTCTAGAGTAGAGTTTACGCTTCTTGATGATGAATACTTCATTATCACCCACAAGAGGATGGCTAACGTTTCCCATGCTATAGAACCAAATGATGGTGTGATTAATGCACGTTGATAGTGAGGTTGAAATGAAGACCTACTGTACAGTCTGCTGATTTAGTTCTTGAAGCCTGTAAAACATCTGTGTGAAACCTGACGCAAATGAACGAGCTTACCATTCATGAGTTTATCAGTGAGGATGCATTGACTGATGAAAAGTTGAAGGGAGAGATTGACAGAGTGACTGACTCGATAAAAGTGGACAGCACGAGTTGCACAGGGGCAGCTCGTGTTGTTTGTCCAAAACGTAAGTATGAGGCTCTGGATCTAAGATTACCAATGAGACTGAAGTTTAAGGCATTTCTGCATACACTATATCCTAGCTTGAACCCGTTAAGAGTGACTTCTTATCTCTCGACCTATAATTTCCAAATGGCTTTGAACACCTCAACCAAATTAAACGTAATCTCGATAACCGCGTGAAAAAGAGTGACCCGACAGCTGTGACTTCTGACATCCTCGGCAACACTCGGTGATGCTAACTTGTTCGTAGAAGAAAACCCCACTCACGGATATTTTGACAGAGTAACGTAAAAAAGCCATATTTCGTTTTGATCTTGCCATGTGTTCCTGACCTTCGAAGTTCTCAAGAACGGGCTTTTTAGAAAGGGAAACTTGAAAAAAAAAGAAAAAAAAAGAATGATAACGTTTTTTAATTTAATAAATAAAATGGGTAGCCAGCCGGTTCTGAAGACGAGGAGCTGGAGTCAAGTGACTCAAGGAAGTCTGTATCATGTCTTAGAGATCAAGACAATACAGTCCTTTGCAACTGTGTTCTAGCAGCTGATGGCGAGCGATTTCAAATATTTCCATCAATGTGATAGCCCAATCGTTCGACTCAGCAGACGTTTGTTTTCGCAATTATTGTTGTTGCGCAAGGCAGGTCTGTCTGGCTGAGCAGACCCATCAATCTTAGGCAAGCAACCGCCGTGCACTGTCGTTCTACGCAGTAAACTGCTATGTTCCCTTGTGGCACACAGAGCCTCACCACAAGGAGGAGCGGGGAAGAGCGTAGAGGTTTGGTTCCTGGATGGAGGCCGCATTTGCGTCTACACCCAGATAACAGGGGCACCATAGTAGGCTCCACATCATCTCGATATTTGGTTATATGGTTACCACCCAGCGATGTAACATCATTCTTGTCACTCATTTTAGTGTCCCCTAATATGGAAAGAAGAGTAATAAAAAGTGATATGAAGGATGGAAGAGTAAAAGAGGAGAGCAAAGAAAAAATTTTAAAGGCGAAGGAAGAATTAGGCAGCACTACTGTAGATGAAGTGTGTGAATGCTGGGCACCACGGCCTGCACCTACCACCACGTGTTTTCACAGTACTTTCATTAACTGCTCGTTATCTTTTCTTTGTGAATTATAAATAATTGATTTCTTTTGCTTATGGCTGTTATGGCAATCCCTAAATTTCTTGCAGTTCGTTGGCTTTGCATGAGCAGGAAAAATTATTTACCAATAATATCCTTTTGCCTCAAAACTTTATTGCTCATTAATGTTACATGGAGGAAATTTAAGAGTGGATTAATCTGGCGATATTTATAATAATTATTTACTGGACATTCATAGTATAGCCAAAAGTAAAGTAATAAGCACTTGTATGCCTGTGAGTTTTTCCTCCCTTCTTGAAGCCATTATAATTCTCCACTGTTCTGACTATTATTTTATAAACAAATCCCTAAGCTACTGGTAGTTTAGGGCTCTTCAAAAGATGTTACAGAGTGCATACCTTCTTACGTATGTAAAAAAAAAAAAAAAAAAAAAAAAAAAAACTGATAAAAGACAACCAGGAAATTACCGTCAAATTAGCCTAACATTTGTGGCTTTCAGATTTTTGGAACCTTATTGGATGTCTATGAAAATCACAGCATCTCACTGTTGATTTCACAATTATCTTTTACGGACCTCTTGGATGTTTTCATTGATACATTATAATTGAACTCTAACACGAAATTGCCCAACCTAGTTTCAAAATAAGTTAAGTAAATTTCCCTCCAAAAAGACTCCATCACAAACTAAATATGCATGCATTCAATGGATATGCCCTGCTGTGGAATAAAAATGGCTTATGGAACGAAAACAGAGTCACAATAAATGTCATAGAATCAGACTTACTGCAAGCGACGTGCTGCAGGAGTATTGTTCTTTTTGCAAGCAATGTAAATGATACTAACAAAGTCTGGTGTTATAAAACGTCAAAAAAATATATATGTTACAAAAGCTGATAAGAGAGCAAACCTATTATTCACAATGGTAGATGATCCCAATATATCTTCATAAATTGTGTCACTGGGTTAAAAAGTACCTGATGGATATAAATATCAGTAAGCACAGAACTAGCTTATGAAAAAAAAAGAAAAGTTATAGAGTAATAAGGAATATACTCAACTCGATAATCTAAAACCACACAAAATTAGAAATCATAAGAAAAATCAATCTGCAACCAAGCACACCAAGTACAAAGCTATTAAGAAACCCAAGACATTTAGTGTACACACTGATTCAATATTCAAGTATAAATGAAAATTATATCATGTTCGTAGTGTATACGATCAAATGATGAACAGTTCTGATCACCCAATTTTTAAAAATGCACAAGGATGGCAAAATGCATATTTAGACTGAGAAACATGCCATATAAGGAAAGTCTAGATAAGGTTACTTCAATTAAACCAGGGCTTGTAGCAATTTAAAGTAAGTGTACAAAATTTTCAGTGAATGGGATTAAATATCAGTATAATGATCCTCAATACATCAGTCAGAATACACTGACGACAGCAATTACTAGATTAAATAGATGTCCTTGTACTGAAAAGATCAGTACAGTGACAGTTCTCGCTCCAACTTGCGCCTGGCATCCTCAGCGCTCCAGCCGAGGGCCTCTGCCAGAGCAGCCCGGAACTCAGCAACTTTGTCTGGCTTCTTTTGGAAGACTTGTTCGTCCTTGACAAAAAATCCATAAATTGTGTTGGTCTCCAGTTCTTTCCATATATGAGCCAGTAAAGCCCTGAAACCATCCCCTGAAAACAGGAAAAAATGCACAATGAAAACTGAATCAATGAATTATAATAAAGTTTTCTTAAACGAATCAATTTATGGTATGTTCGTCAATTGTGCGGAGTTTCTCGTCTATTGCAGCTTATTTCTCGTGCCTCAGTGGCAAAGTTGGACAATACTAATGCTATACATCCTTTGCACTGAACGTATTCGTGACTACCAACGTATTATACCTAATGTCTTGCTACAGCTCAAATTCTAGTTGGGAGGATAGCAAATTAGGCCAAATGAAAGTGGACGGAGTATAGTCAGTGAATGAACTTTACAGTCGACTGCACACAACTGAGAAAGAAAGACAGCTTTACTACTCGATTACAATAATATAACTGAGAGGAAAATGCATTTTACCTTGTCATAGCAAATATTGTATTAGTCTTCATCACAATAATATATACTCTCACAGAACCAAACGAAATGAATTCTCATACTACCATCACTTATAAGGCAGGAAGAACATGAATATGGGGAAAAACATTGTCCAGGGAAGATTTCCTCAAGAGTCGACCGGGGACTTTCATTTTCCGATCTGGGCGTGTTCAGCAATACACTGTTGACTCTCAGTGCCTTAGTGTGAGGGGCAGCATTATGCGCCGTGAGTATGAGGTGGACAAAATGTCCATATGGGTGAGTAAGGGACTATTACAGGAGGCGCCGAGTTTTTAATGACGTGCCAAAGGAGATGAAGATGTTGGGAGAGAATTACATTTAATATTGTGATACGACGTGATTGTGTCAAATGTTTTCATGTATCAACTCTCTGTCTGTCTGTCTCTGACTCTCTCTCTCTCTCTCTCTCTCTCTTTCTTTCTCTACCTCCGGTCATTGTTTGAGTCCCTCCCACATTGCGTTGGGCACACAACACCTGTCTAGCTATAGGCACCTCACTTCTGTCCAACTTCAAATGCATGAGTTAATTGCTACTCGCAGTTTTCATTTACGTTTCTGATCAGCTGTGGGTCTGTCTTCCTCAAATTGTTTCTCCCAATACCTAAGATTTTATGCCTTTTAAATGCACTGTGTCCAGATATCTCTAAATTAGCGGATTATATATCTGTTTTTACAGTTTTTTTTAGCCTGCCTTGGATTCTCTCTGTTTGCTTAAGTTTTTTGTGTCAAAAGTGGTATTACTGTAGAGCGATGATATTTTAATGAGGCCATCTTCTGTCTGTCCTGTAAGAGCGAGGCCCTCGAGGTGAAAAAACGTTACAGGATGAAGATCATGATTTTTTTTTTCAACCCACTGATGGTCTGTAGTATTTTAATGCAGCTACTACCAGACATTTGTATTCAGCTGAGAGTAGGTCACAGAAGCGTGGACTAGCTCATACTGCCATGGTAGGGGCAACTCTAGCATTTCATAGTCATTAACGTCAGACGGCTTTGGTCATTCGAGAGTAAGCTATAGGGGCCTAGGAGTGATGAAGAGTTATGCTGAAGTTTTGTGTTGTGTGTGAGGCGCATGATATGAATTAATGTAAGTAGGTGGGAAATGGGCAGTTAGTAGGAGGTGACATGCAGGTTGAAGGCAGAGAATGAATCGTAAGTAGGAGGTGAACTGTAAGCAAGAGATGCATGGTTAACATCAGCCGTGGGAGGTGTCACCATGGGAGCAATGTAGGACCAGAAGCCAAGTTGCTGGCCTTTCACAGCTGTCCCAAACGAGGAATTCAAACACTTTTACCTAGTCAAAGTCGAGTCTCATGCTACTACAAATACATATCGGTTTTATACAACTAAATCCATTCTACACTGGAGTCATTAACATTTTGCCCAAGAGAAGAAAAAATCCTAATTCTGACGCAAGGCCCTGGGTAACTGTTGGCGATAGTAAGGGCATACGGCCATTGAAATAAAAGAAGCAACTTCATGGCACACTTGCGGTGCTGGTGCGACATGGCACCCTCCATCACTGTTAATAGCCACCAGCGCTAAAAAAAAAAAAAAAAAAAAAAAAAAAAAAAAAAAAAAGTTCATACATGCATGTATGGCCAAGACCTTCACAAACGAAAAAGTAAAGGTGACTAACACAGGGTCTTCGTCTGCAGATCCCCGAAATGTTTCACGGCCACTCTCTTTATGAGGAAGGACTTGAGGCCATACTTCTTCCACTGGCATGCCTCTCCCACCAGCTTCACCAGCCTCACCATATCACGGACATCAGCTGTTGAGACAATGGATTACGTTATTAAAATCAGGTACATAAAAATGAAAGTGATTCTCCGAAGAAAGAGAACAACACTTCAGCGCAATAAACAATATTCCCATCACCAATACTGACGGCCACATTACGAAATTTAACAAGTACTTTCTTAACGCAGAGAAACACCATATTTCACGATTCATTGTTCACCTTACAAAACAACGCAACTCACACAAACACAATGCCCCTCTCCCACATACACCTACACACAAGGCATCATCACAAGGCTCCAGCAATTAAACAACGAAAATAACAATATTAACTCAAGGGAAACAGACCACTGAGAAGCTTTGGTAACAAGACTCAAACACTTCACAGACTCCTCTCGGTTCTGCAAAGTACTTAACAATATCACTAAATCACACACAGGTGGTGTACTTCAAAGACCAAGACAGACGCCACCGTCACCTCAAACACCCAACACATCCCTTATTATAGAAAACACACAGACATACTCATGAACCTCTAAGCAAACATACGGTAAGCCACCTTACACCAGTATGCACTGAATATGAAAATCTCTGCATATGCTGAGAAACACACGGCATTTAGGCTGTCACGTACCTCGGCAACTACTCATACGCACATTACAGTATTCCCAACATCTGGAAACATAGAAAAAATCATCATTGTTCTTAAACCAAAATAAGATTCAACACACCTTTCTTCTTAGACACATAACAGTATTAAGCACACCATCCAGTATAACCGAACGACTAATTCTGAACAAAGTCACACTTCCTGTCCCCTCTGCTCCCTCACAACACAGCTTTAGAGCATAACGCTCCACAAGCACCTAAAAACTCAAGCTCACTCAACACGTATCTAACAATATCAACACCACGATACCTGCACAACGTACACTTCTAACAAAAGATGTATGTAAAACCTGTTATATCATCCCCAACTTACTCTAATCACCAAAATCTACAACACAAACATGGACAACAGCACCATATGGTGGCTTGCCAACTACAGTTCCACTGGGCTCCGATCTTTCGCCCACTCTTCTCGATCGTTTCATGGATGATATTCCTATACCCCAACTGCCCACAAATATTGCCTTCATTGGAGATGATACAGCCATAATAATTACACACCACATTCCAGGTACAGGCTGCACACGGCAACAAGATTACCTTAACACACTTCAGGCATGGGTCGAGAACAATAGGTTGATGGTGACTCCACCCAATTCCACCACCACACTCATCACCAGCAGGAAACATGAGCACAGGTACATCCCAAACACCGTACTTAACAATGTACCAGTGTCACACATCCTCTCCAGTTGGATCCTTGGAGTGACATATGGCTCTGGAGTCTCCTTCAGAGACTCCATACAAGGCATCAAGAGGCGGTGTACCCCAAACTCAACACTGTACCCCAAACTCAACACACTTAGGGCAGCTACAAGGACAGACTTTTGGCAATAAAAAGAGACACTCCGAACTATGCGAACAATATGTCAAATAAGAGATATCCTGTGCTTCCCCAATCCAGTCCAACACCCACTGCAAAACCTGGCGGGGTATACAGAACAACGCTCTACGCATCATCACTGGCTGCACCAATACCACTCCCACAAATTCCTTTCACTTTAAAATGAAAGTCCTCTCAATCAAAGAATATTTTGACATTAGACGCTCAGTTCTATGCACCAGCTGGCGATAACGTAAAACACCAATGTTCTTATGCAGCAGAGCCACAAGTGCTCGTGGGCCCTTCGGGCCCCTTGCACTTGCTCCTACAGAGGGCTCTCGCGTTTATGTGCTGTTCTAGTGTAACGCTGTCACTTGGATTTTTTGCAGTTAACCAATTGATTGTGTTATTTGCAGCTTCGGGAATGGAACCCAAGTTGTCCGAACGCAAGTCCGAAGTACACACAGACACACGGCTACTGCCAAAGAATATTTTAGTTGTATCTATGGGCAAAAAATTCTACAGAGATGCTATGCCGGGCGCCGGAAGCGTCATTTTTTGGTCAAAATGTGATCGCTCATTAAATATAATAAAAGTTTTTCAATCGTGATGGGACCAATTTTTTTCACGTCAGCGAATTTTTTGCGAATTTTATGCCAATTTTGGTGCGATTCGAATGTTTAGTTTTGGCTGCCCAAAACACACACACACACACATACACACACACACACGCACACACACACACACACAAACACACACACACACACACACACACACACGGCTAGTGCTATAGTATATTAGACAGATATTAGATACAACACAATTAGATACACAAAACAATCTCCACAAATATAATCAGACCCTCTTCAACTTTACACCTCAGACTCTTATCACTAGCAGTGAGGAAACACCAACATACTCATTTCTTGCGCAGGGGAATACAACATCTAGATCAGGACATTTTAATACAAAGTCCCATTCTCTACGTCCACCCATCAGAGGTATCCTTAAATAGAGCTAATCTAGTTCACCTAGCGTGTGTTAGTTCAGTAAATCACTCAGCCCTCCTCTGTTACCAGGTGAGATTTGGTTTTGGTGATCAGCAATGAGTCTTTCTAGCACAAGATAACTCACATCATGAAACACTGTACAGCACATGCCACACTAACGTCCCATCCACACGATCGGGCAGTGCCCGACGGGCAAACATTGTTACCAATTCACGTTCCACACACGGGTATACTTTTAGCTTTAAGTGTCCTGCGTTGGTTCTTACTGTAACCCATGTTTTCGTATTGCACTCAGTTCTGCCAAGCACCTACCCTGGCCGCTGCCTGACTTCGACTGCCCACCCACTGCCCGGTCTGCCGTGTGGACAGCAAAGCAGGTGTGCCCGGTAATGGCCACCGCCCGCCGGGAACTGATCGATCTGGTAACACTGCTAAAGAAGCGATGGATATAAGCTCAGCGGCCAGTGACCGCCAGGGCACTGCCCCTCGTGTGAACGGGGCATAAGACGCAGACAAAACATCAACGGTGTAGGGAACCTGAGGTACGACCCCATGGGGTCAGTTGCTTACCTGCGGTCGACTGGTCAGCTGGGCAAGGCATGACCGGGGTTGATCATTAACAACAACAAATGACTGTTATGATTGGGGTTTGCTTGCCGTTTCACGCTCTCAGTTGTAACAGCACAGCTGTTAGTGTCTTTCTAGCACCTCACCCTCCGCGGATTGTTCCGTAATTTTCACCTAATTAGTCTCTTAACTGTTCTTTATACCTTTACTACAACAAACTTCACCATATCACGGACATCTGCTCTTGATGCTAAAACCCATTTTCTGGTCGGCTTAGAAGGCATTGTTGCCCTTCTTCTTCAGCCCTTTATTTTTTAACTTGAACTTATTCTCTTGTATAGTATTTGTATCTTTTGCATATCTACATAATAGTACAAAAAATATGCAAGAAAAGTCGTGTAATCACACACCGGGGACAGAAATGACTGAGAAGGAAAAGGTTTTCGGTAGCCTCTATAACCGTGGCAATACGATCTAATAAGCAGAATCTTGTGGATTTTGAAGGTACAGGACCTCTCCCACATGAATTGCTTTTTACACCCGTCCTTGGGTGGGAATACTCGTAAAAGCCCAAGATGATAATGATGATTATGATGACAATCTGATTTTATACTATTTATACCGATGATCTCCTCCTCCTCCTCCTCATCTAATCCTGTGTTGTTCCATGAGGAGCGTAGGAGCCCGGGGCTAGGCAAGTTGGTCCCGACATGTAAGATGAGAGTGACCAGCCTCACTCTTCCCTGAGTGGCATTACGTGAGCAATAACCTCCAACCACCCCTTGGATATAAACCTGTACAGGCACCATCCGATTGGAGCGCCTTAATTACTCACTAAATCACCAGGCGCCATAATTTGGTTATATGATTACCACCCAGCGCAGTAAATGGTTTCCTGGTGTACAGGAAACCATTTGGCTTGTCGCTCAGTGTAGAGTCACCCATAGCTCGAAGTAAGAGGAAAGAATGAAGGAAAGAAAGACAGAAGAGGAAGGAGGGACATGGAAGGAAGAGAGGAAAGGGAAGTTACATGAGAGCAGCACTACATCGACTGAGTGGATGGTGAGCGCCCCCGCCTACCACCAATCAAGATGTACTATGGGTAAAAAAAAAAAAAAAGGTATCGGTACACGGGGAGGGTGGGGGGGTCCGATGCATACCGAAAATATTCGAACGTTGCCAACGTGTCATTGTGTATGAACAATGTCTGCTTGTATAAACATAATATTTGCTATATGTTTTCAAAAGGATATTGGTAGTTGGCGATATATACTGTAACATCCCCGACATCAGGGCTACCAACGTGTGGTAGGTCAGACACAAATAATTCAGTGTCCTTCGTTTTGTGGTCCCAAATGTTTCACACATATAGTGCACCGATACTTTTTTTACCCATAGTACATTGCATAAATAACAGCAGAGAATATTTACGCTTTGAAAGGAGTGACGTCTTTGCCCTTAATTTTCTTACATTTTCTCGTCGGTCTGACTCAGTTTAGATTCTATAACAGTATAAGGTTTACTACTGACTATAACCCCATCTATTTTCAAAATTCCTACTGAAAGGGTAAAAATGGCTTAAAACAATAACTTGGTGAAGGAAGGTGCTGTGAAGTCTCTTAATACATATACCGGTATATATATATATATATATATATATATATATATATATATATATATATATATATATATATATATATATAATCTGCGTTATAAGAAAGTCTGTGGACATTGGTATTGAGGAAAATGTACAAAGATGGTACTAAAATATATATATATATATATATATATATATATATATATATATATATATATATATATATATATATATATATATATATTATCGTACCATCTTTGTACATTTTCCTCAATACCAATGTCCACAGACTCTCTTATAACGCAGATTTCACAAAACAAATTACTCCTTATTCTGTACAATCTCCACACACACACACACACACACACATATATATATATATATATATATATATATATATATATATATATATATATATATATATATATATATATATATATATATATATATATATATATATATATATATGGATAGATAGATAGATATCAGCAACTGAGGATCGCGAACATGGCCCCAGTTCATCGTCTCCTTGTCCTGGTCTTCAGTTTTATATATATATATATATATATATATATATATATATATATATATATATATATATATATATATATATATTGAAGAGCTGTTAGGACATGCAATCCTGCCTCACTTCAACACTGATATTAAATCATTCGCTTGTACAAGTCTACCTACATTTACACAGGCTTAACTACTATCACTGTTTTTGTTGTTCTAACCTTAGCTCATATGACTAAACCCGACAGACTGCCGTCAGATGTTTTATTCCCTGCAGACCACAATTATCCTTACAGAGCATACGGAATTTGAGATATGTCTGCATAACCAGGCAGCAAAGTCGCCTGGCTATATCGGTGTCACCATGGGAAGACGTTCCTCACCTGCACCACTACCACCATAAAAACTCATCACGGCATTCAACACGTTTCCTTTCACATCAGTTACATGCACATTCTTCCTTAGTCCTTCTCCGTTTACGCTGTCGTGCGCCTTTTCTAGATCCAAATATGACACGAATACCATACAATTATTTTCACAAGTTTCTCCACTATCTGTCCCATTGTAATTATTTGTCCAAATATACCCTACTGCACTTCCAGCCACCCCGTACGCCATTCACCATGCCTTCTGACATGTTGCTTACTTTGTCCAATAGAAGTCTTCCATTATATCTGTCCTCCTTCACTCGAGATTTATACCACGATAACTTTTGCTTCAATTCAATCTTTATTCTAGTATAAGGAGGCCTTCACAGCTTCCTTTCATTTTACTGAACAGTTCTACTCATTCAAGTTTTCTTGAATATTTCCTGCAGATATATCATTCCACTCTCTCCGCTGCACTAAATTATGTCTGCATACACCTCATTAACGCCTTCAGCCTTTCTTTCCTTCATCCGCACCACAGCCTAATTCCCTTCTGCCAGTGTTACGCTTCCTGGCATACATTCCACCTCCGCGGCATACATCCTACCTCTGCACACTGCCAAACCAATCATGTTTACTCTCGATTTGTTTTCATGATTCCCATTCGCTGACCTTTCAAAATATCCTTTCCATCTGCACATTATTTTACTTCCATTACCACGAATAATACTAATACTACTGCTGCCGCTACTGCTACTACTAACAACAAAAACAACAATAATAATAATTATTATAATTATAATTATAATAATAATAATTATTATTATTATTATTATTATTTCTAGAGTATTGTTTTCACTAGGTTTGTTTGTCTGTGTCTGTCTGTCTGTTAACAACTTTACGCGGAAACTACTGCTGCGATTTTTGAAAAAAAAAAATACAGGAATGATAAGCTATGACCTTCTGATCACCTGATTAAATTTGGGGCCAAATTGGGCCAAGGCCCAGGCTGTAGGGCCCAAAAATGTTAAAAAAAAAAATAAAAAAAAAAAATAAAAAATCAATTTTTCCTTCATTCTTTCCTTTTCTTTCTGTCTACGGGTGACTCTACCCTGAGTGACAAGCCAAATGGTTTCCCGTACACCAGGAAACCATTTACTACGCTGGGTGGAAATCATATAACCAAACTATAATGGCACTCTGTAGAGCGCATACCTCCGCCACGGCCCAACATGCAGTTCCTTTTAATTCAGTCAAGTCTAATCCAATATCAAACTCATAACCCTATAAGTTGTAACACCATAATTTTAAACTACCCATAACTCTTAATCATAATTTTCTAACTCACTGTAACAGCCAACACAACAGTGCATATCATTTCATAATCTGCATTATGGAAGAATAATAGGTTGATGCAAACTTTACACGTTCGTAGATACCAACATCCTAAATATGCCTGATTTCTTTCATCAAGATCCATGCAATATTCACTAAAAAGTTTACGAAAATGTCGAAAAAGTCCTATCTCGCAGTGTTAAAGAAAGTGAAAAAATATTCCTGGATCCGCACCTTTATCCGGATCTGTACCAAAAATTATTGGAGTCTATTCTGGGCCAAGGCCCATTCATCTAGCAAGTTTCGTAGAAAACCGTCCAGTAGTTTTTGTGTAATCTTGTTCACAAACCAACCAACAAACAAGCAAACAAAAACGGACAAGGGTGAAAACATAACCTCCTTGGCGAAGGTAATTATGGTGCCTGGTGATTTAGTGGGTAATTCAGGCGCTCCAATCGGATTATGCCAGTGCAGCTTTATTATCCAAGGGGTGGTTCGGGTTTATTGCTCACGTAATGCTGTTCACGCTTGAGTGAGGCTGGTCACTCTCATAAATGTTAGGACCAACTTGCCTAATCTCGGGCTCCTACGCTCCTCTCATGAGACAACACAGGATTAGATGAGGATGAGGATGATGATGATAATGATTATACTGTTATTATTATTACTATTACTATTCTTCTTCTTCTTCTTCTTCTTATTATTATTATTATTATTATTATTATTATTATTATTATTATTCCCTCCGCCAAGGAGGTTATGTTTCCATCCTTGTCCGTTTGTTTGTTGGTTGGTTGGTTGGTTTGTGAGCATGATTACACAATTACTACTGGACGGATTGACACGAAACTTGGTAGAAGAATGGGCCTTGGCCTAGAATAGACCCCATTAAATTTTGGTGCGGATCCGTATAAAGGTGCGGATCCATTTTTTTTTTTTTTTTTCATTTTCTTTAACATTGCGAGATAGGACGTTTTTCGACATTTTCGTAAATTTTCCAGTGAATACTGCATGGATCTTGATGAAAGAAATCAGGCATATTTAGGATGTTGGTATCTACGAATGTGTACAGTTTGTATCAACCTATTATTCTTCCATAATGCACATTATGAAATGATATGCACTGTTGTGTTGGCTGTTACAGTGAGATAAAAAATTATAATTAAGAGTTATGGGTAGTTTAAAATTATGGTGTTAAAACTTATAGGGTTATGAGTCTGATACTGGATTAGACCTGACTGAATTAAAAGGAACAGCATGTTGGGCCTTGGCGGAGGTATGCGCTCTATTGAGTGCCATTAATTAATATTATTATTGTAACTATTACCTATCTATCTATTTATAGCCAGACGCCATAATCCCGTGATGGGTGGCCATTTGTCTTTGAGTTAGTTTTACGGGGAGGGGCACTAACCCTTTACCAACCCACTTGTTGACACATAGGGAACACGTTTGCGTTGGTTTATGGTTACCTTACAGCGTTGTAAATGGTTTCCTGGCTTGCAGGAAACCATTAGGCTCCTCACTCAGAGTAAAGCCATCCGAAAAGGAGAAAGGAATAATAAAAAGTGACCGGAAAAATGGGAGAAATAGGAAGAGAGCAGGGTAGACATAGAAGAATGATGAAGGAAAAAGTAGGCAGCACTACATCCAGTGAGTGGATGATGGTGGCATCACCTACCACAGATTATTATTATTAGTATTAGTTTGGGGTAGGTGGGGAAGCTCACCATCCACTCACTCAATGTAGTGCTGCTCTAGCGTGTCTATCCTTTCCTTTCCTCCATCCTTCTTTCCATCCATCCTCTTCCGTATTTCTTTCATTCTTTCCTCGTCCTTCTGCCTACGGGTGACTTTACACTCCCTCTTCTGTCTTTCCTTCTTTCATTCTTTCCTCTTCCTTCTGCCTGTGGGTGACCCTACACTGAGTGACATGCTAAATGGCTTCCTGTACACCACGAAACCATTTACTACGCTGGGTGGTAACCATATAACTAAATTTTATCGCCCGGTGGTTTAGTGGGTAATTACGGAGCTCCAATCGGATTGAGCCGGTGAAGGTTTATATCCAAGGAGTGGTTGGGGTTTATTGCTCACGTAATACCACTCAGGGATGAGTGAAGCTGGTCATTGTCACGTTAAATGTCAGGACCAACTTGCCCAGCCCCGGGCTCCTACGCTCCTCATAGGGCAACGTAGGAATGAATCAATGAATTATTATTATTATTGTTATTATTATTATTATTATTTTATTATTATCATTATCATTTTAATTATTGTTGGTATTATTATCACCAGTCTTCTTCTTCTTCTTCTTATTGTTGTTATTGTTGTTGTTGCAATTTGATTACTAATAGTAACCGTAGTCACATCATCAACGCCAGCACCAAGCCAAAAATCCAATTGGAAACGTCAGAAGAGGAAAAAGATCCTGGCTGGGTGAAAAAAAAAAAAAAAAAAAAAAAAAATCAGTTAAGAATACCAGAACTTACTGTTAGATCTCAAAAACTCCTTCTCTAACATGGAAAAGTTTATATTGCACAGGCGATGCTGGTTGTCGTGTCGCCCAGGTACAGCAGGAGAGAAGAGGTATATTGGGGAACCATTGCACTCCAACCTCCTAACATGGTCCTGGAGGGTGCCGGGGAGGCTGTAGAGTGAGGTCAGGTCAGGACATTCACCCCATTTTCGCACTGCAACATAAGGGGTCATACGCTTATTAGTATAGGTTAGCTTAGTTTTGCTTAGTTTATTGTAGCTTAGGTAAGGTTAACTGGTAGTCTATGTTAAATTAGGCTGAAGACTCTCTAAGGAGCTGGGAAGACTCTTGAGTGTGGTCAAGTCAGAACATTCACCCCATCTCTGCCCCACAGCAGAATGAATCGTATGCTTATCATTGCAGAAGTTCCTACCTCCTCTTTGCTACTGTTTGAGAAGTATGCTGTGCAACCACTGTGTTCCAGGACTGAGACTGACAGAATGACAAACTTCTCTAGCAACACAAATTTGGATTTTAGGAAGGATAAGAATAATGTTTTTCTTCACATGGCTCATGTTCGTTCTGCAAAAATAATTCTGAGTAACGACTGGGTGTTAATGGTAAGTTTGCTTGTGTATCTGGGCCCAGGGTGACAACATAGAAAGCACTGTAAAGGTTAACTGCGGTCAGGTCAGGACATCCATTCCACTTCCACCATGCAATGAAAGCAGTGCTCGTCAGTGTAGGTTAGTAATGTTGCGATAGGTTAGGTTTAGCTGGTGATATGGCTCTGCATGGCAGTGGGAAGACTTAATATCCGGGTCAGGTCAGGGCATCACTTCCTCCACTGCGTTGCGACAGTATGGGTCGCATGCTCCTATGTTGCACCTCTACCATTCTGTCTTCCATTCAAAGAATCCTACAGCATTCTCACCACCAATTTCAAACCAACTTTTGCATTAAAGTCTACCATCACAAACTAAATACAAGCTTAAAGTTGAAGAAAGAATTGGAATATGTTGAGCATTATTAATATCTAAAACAGACAGTTCGGAGTTCAAATTCATTAAAACAAAATTGAACGAAGACCAGGAATACGATGGACAGCTGTTGGTAAACAACGGAACTTCGATGAAGACATGGTATTGGGTTTGACAGAAGATATTGGTTTGTATAATCAGTGTCTCCTTCCTGCTCTTACTTATGGATAGGAAATCTAGAGCGCCATACATTTGTGGAAAGTGAAAGTACTAATTTTCAGAAAGGAACTGAAAAGATTAGGTTAGATGTCTTACAGAATAAAAGAGCTTCCCGGATAGAGAAACTGACGAATGTTGGATATAATGTAGGAAATGTAACCACCACAGCATAAAATGAACAAATGGATGTGAGTAGGCGATGTCCTTCTTGGAACAAATAACACGTGTACAATCAGGATACCAGAGTGGAAACCAACAGATGGAGTAAAAGGACTGAGAACACAAAGAACAAGGCGGAGAAATGAGATTCACAGATCTGCTGTGTTTGGATGGAACAGGCAAACAGCCAATAGGTCAGAGTGAAAGAGAAATGGGAGATGCCTTCGTCCTGCAGAGGACTGGATGTCTCAGGTGGCACAATACGAAAATGACAGTACACATATTAGAAAAGAAAATATTAGGCTATGCAGTTAGAAAATTTGACTTTCCTTTTCATAGGAAGCATGATTATGGCTTGTACTGACCTGCAATTTGAGGTGCCAGGTCGACCGAGATGTGAGTGTCCCTATCAGTGGTGATATACAAGTTGATGGCAGCCAGCCCTTTCTTGTAATCCACCTTCCTGATGCCTGTCACACTCTCAATGCGGTTTATACAAGCAATCAGCCTGTAGGTTGTAATTAGTCTTGATTCAAGCGTTCATATTCATCTTTTCACCCTAAAACAAGTTCATAATAATATGGTGAAGTAGCAAGGGAGGATCCTCTTCTCTACAGTGCGCAAAAAACATGGAAATCTGAAAGACCGTAAGTTCGCGTCTGTCTGTATACGTATCTGTCTTCCTCTTCTCTGCATTGCACAAAAAACATGGCCACCTCAGTGAACCTAAGGTCGTGTCTGTCTGTCTGCCTGTATGTCTGTTTTCCTGGAATACAACCTTGTGTGGGGCATCACAGAAAAATTATAAGAGATATAAATAAACTCCAAAAGCAAACCTTAAGAGCCTTATGGAGTGTGCCTTAAGCCCCCGCATCCCCCCCCCCCAAAAAAAAAAAGAAAACCAGCACAGGTTGCTTCTGCTTATTAAAAAAAAAAAAAAAAATGGCTATCCCTTGTAGGCAAATGTTAAGGCACATCATTGCACCTAACTATTGATCCATGGACTCAGGAGCTGTGGAAAGTGTCACAACATAGCCGGGCAACTGTTACTCAGATTTCTTTTAAGGTGATTTTTGCAATGTTATATCAAATCTCAATATACAGTTGACACTGTTTTAAACCTCGCTTCAACTAATTTCAATTACTCACTGTATAAACTAAATTATCTAAATCTTACCAAATATATCTGTGTAGTCTGTCGCTCCCCCAGTGCTTCTTCAGAACCCAGTGTATTTGACTCCATATCCACACAGTTGAGTAACCATAACCTTGCCTTTAGCACGGAAAATTACCATTTTGAGTGATTTTAACGTACATAATGATGAATGGTTATTGCATTCTGCCAGAACTGATGATGCTGGTCTAGAATGCGAGCTGTTTGCAGAATAGTTTAATCTCACGCATTTGGTAAAGGAACCAACTACAATACCAGATAATCTTGACCATAATGCCCATCTCATGGATCTATTCATGACAAATAATCCAAATCAATACAGGACAGAAGTACTGCCACCACTTGGATCCTCTGACAACAATTTCATCAAAACCTCATTAGTTATTCTCCCAAAACCTCCCCATTCTGAACCTGAAAGGGTGACCCAATGGCACTTTGACAGGGCAAACTGGGATGGATTTAGAATTATCTTGCTGACATTCCATGGCAGTCTTTCTTCACTACTGATGTCAATTCTACCCAGTTCCACATTAATGACTTAATACTAGCTGGTAAGGATTTATTCACACCAAGTCAACAGTTCACTAAAAGATCGAACTTTCCAAAATGGTTTGATGGCAACTGTGCTAGAGCAACAGCCCAAAAGTCATTAGCATATAACACTTACTTAAAATAAAAAACATCTGAATCACTGTGTTAATTAAAAATTGCTAGAAACCATGCAAAAGCCGTAATAAAACTCGCTAAATCAAACTTTCCTCAAAATCAAGCATTAAACCTACTTAGCAACCCTAATGACAATAGAATATCCTGGTCAACTCTCAATTCTTTCAATAATAACTTTAACAAGTTATCATCCATTCCCCCACTAAACTCTTCAGATGGCAACATAACAAATGACCCACTTGGGAAGGCAAATATCTTTGCCAGTACATTTGCCTGATTTTCTACCATAGACGATGCCAGCCAGAACGTCCCAGTACTAGAACACTCTCCCGACACTGTTTCGCTCAAAGTACAAACAAGATACGTAAAATCCATCCTACACAATTTACTTACCAACAAAGCTCCAGGCCCAGATGGAATTCTTCCAACTGTTTTGAAAAAGTGTTCCCCAGAACTTGCCTCTGTTCTAGCTAAATTATGCAGACTATGCATTCGTACTTCTTCATTCCCTAATTCATGGAATGAAGCCAATATCCACCTAATTCCAAAGAAAGGAAGTTCCTCTGACCCCTCTGAATACAGACCATTAGCTGTCACATCTTCTCTTGGTAAAGTATTTGAAATTTTAATTAATAAGCACACAGTTAAATATCTTGAATCCAATAACTTCATTAATGACAGACAATCGCCCGTAGTCTTGAACCTGAGGGCAGGGGTTATCCTTTCCACACTCCGCTCGAAGTGGAAGCTCCCACCTTCAACGTAAGTGGTAATATTGTAAGGGTGAGAGCGCACCCCTTCGTGTGGGTAGGTGCAAAAAACAGTTTGTAACAAGGACTAGTTTTAAATTTAAAATATTGCAAAGAAAATGACTGTTTCTAGGGTTCATATACAATATAATCTCTTAATGTTAGCAATTCTTACCTATTTTATTATTAAAGAGTGGCATTTGTTCTTGAATACTCTGTATGAGTACGTATATCATACCCGTACCAAGAGGAAAATTCGGAGAGTGGTTCATGCGGTCATTTATAACCCTACGAATACGCCTTGGCTGGTCACGCCGATTATGATTATATTTCTGTTTCAAATGCTTGTTTTTACCATTTTTCCCACCAGAACCTTGAAAACCCATCATTCCCCCCAAGACACTTGGGAGGGGAGGTTAATTTGAAAATCAATCACGAGCACCGAAAATGAAAGTCAAATTCGTTCAAATCACATGAAAATATACCAGAAAAATATACAGCCAAGCCAAAACAAAATGATATGGACTTGTAAAAGTTTACCGAACGGAAACATGAGACTTCGTATTCCAAACTAAGTGGCTGTGCACGATTCGTCTGTTTAGGTAGTACTCGGCCATTCTGTACTGCAGAAATCATTTCATGAATTAATCAAACTATTGACAACAGTATCATGCACCATATCTAATAAACAGCTTGGTAGAAATGCTGAAAAAATATAATGGAAGTGGATACAGCATCTCATTTTTGTTTTTGTCTCGTCTTAAATTATCCATCTCCGGAGAAGTAGTGAAGTCTTTTAAAACAATAAAAATATTAAAAGCTTATTTTTTTTCCTTTACACGGTGTTTTTATCAATATATTAAAATTACCATCACACACACCATATGGTCCTTCAAATTCTACAGTTTCCTTAGCACAAAGCTACTATAATATGACGAAGGGGCATGCGAAGGGGTGCTATGAGATTCCCTGCAAATTTTAGTACTATGCTGTGGTAATGCTCTCTCATTCATAGAGGAACACTCCCTTTCGTGCGTTAAGTTTACCAAAAGATACGGATAGGGCAAGGTGAATGGCTGCCCACATTTTAAGACTATGGCCGAATATGGTTTTTGCCATGGAAGATCCACCATTGACATAGTGTCCTGACTCATGCCATCAATCAGTCAATTGACCAACATGAAGAAACTCATGCAGTAACCCTTGATATTTCTAAAGCTTTCGACAGAGTATGGCACCGTTCGCTGCTGTCCAAACTCCCTTGCTGTGAACTAACGTCTTTTGTTCCTCTGCTTTCCTCATATCCAAGTGACAGAAAAATAAGAGTAAAAGTAGATGATGCATATTCCAACTTCCTCTCAGTTAATGTCAGCGTGCTACAGGGATTAGTTCTGGCGCCATCCCTGTTCCTGGTTCATATTAATGATCTCTTATATGTCACCCACAATCCCATCCATTCATATGCAAATGACTCAACACTTCATAGTTCATTCACACTCAAACACCAATTTACAAAGCCTAATATATCTAACGCTCAACTCAGTTCAGCCATCTCCATAAATTAAGAATTATCTACGATCAATGAATGGGGACAAAACAACCTTGTCTCATTTAATGCAACCAAAACCAAATATATACAATTTACTAATAGACAGATATTGCCAGATTCGTAATTACTTTCAGTGCTACTAATACTCCAATCTTAAAAAGTAATGAAATTCTCAGTGTCTCACTTAACAACGCCCTCAGCTGGACCTCTCATGTCAGATCACTTGCTAAAACCGCCTCAAAGAAACTTGGATTATTGGACAGTCGGCCTAAGAAGTGACGGCGGAGTATCCAAAAGTTTTCGGTCACCGATAGTGCACATGCTCTTGCTTATATCTCTACGAGGTGACACCTAATACGTAAAATTGTTACAAAAAACAATAAATCAATGCTAAAGTACATGTATATTTCAAAACTGTAGGAAGCAGTTCGTTAGTTACGATAATTGGAAATCCTAAACGGAACTAATTGAAATTTCACAACTATCGTTCAGGGACAGTCAGGAATAATTTGTGGAGTTCAAGTCTAGTATGGTAACATGCAATAATTTTTTAGTAGCGCAAGATTGAATAAAAGGGAGCTTCAATAAACAATTAAAATTAATAATTATTATTTATAAAATAATTTTCGTTACAATACTAGGGAATAATTTAAAGTCATTTATTTCCGTTTCCAATGACTCCATGGACGACGACAGAAAGCGGGAAGGCGGCGCAAGCCAGTAAGCTATTTTAAATGTTTCGATCAACACGCACGAAAGGAGATAACATTGACTCAAAGATATGAAGTTACTACACTGCCTTTGGCCAGTTTTCCATCAAGAAAAATCTCTGGATTATTTAATATATGCCAGAGGGCAATCGGTGAAAGAAGTATAAAAAAAAGAACCGAAATTTCCCTAGAGTCGGAGCTCCTTCGAGAATGCTAACTTCTGTCATAGTGTGATATCCTCAGTGCTTAATCGATTAGCAGGAGTAATAAAATGCAGAGGTTCATAAATCATTGAGTTCAAAACTTCCAAATCTGCATTTTCTGTTCAGCAGGACATTACAGTTTATTTAAAAGGACAGATATTAAGGTTAAAAGATAGAGTAAAGAGTGCGTGCTTTTGCATTGCAAGAGTTTATGAACTCATGTTTTGGTCCTGTTTATTGGTTAGTGTTAGAGAAAAAGGCAGAATCTGTCATACCTCCTTATAACTAAAAATAATTTTGTATCAGCTGGGAATAAAGTTGCTCATTATAATTATTACTGGCGAGAGAAAGACGGAATAAAAGGCAGTACGGTCTTGTGCTACCGCAGGTAGGGCATCATTACGAATAATAATTTCATAGTTATGGCATCCTTATTGTTGTTGTATCATCACCATAACATTTGAAAATAAAGCAGTGTATTGCAGTCACAAGAATTTTCCTTAACTGGTCTTCAAAACTAGAGCATCTGTATTTGAAAACATGGGAAACAAATAAATCGGAACACAGAGTTATAGGCCTACTACCCACCACGCGCGGAGTAATACATTTCACATTCATTCAGATCGGGAAAGATAACTATATAAGTGTTAACTTCTAATATATCACTGCCTCCTGTAATTTATTTTACATCATTCTTAGCGTGATATATCTTTTATTTGATATGACGTGATGAAGGCATTGAATATTTACCTTATATTCACTGTTTCATTGAACGTATGGCACTGCAGAGTGACCGAAGCAATCTGAAACTCTGCCATCACTTCTTGGGGCGACTGTACAGAGTCCGTAACTTCTTCACTAACGAGCAGTTAGCTATAATTTATAAGAGATGTGCGCTCTCAGGTTGAATATTGCTCACCCTTGTGGAATGGATGTGGAAAGGTTGCATTAATACAACTAGACAAAATTCAGAACATAGCTGTTGGAATTATTAATAACCCTGCTATTATAAATAAACTACTTTCCCTACAAGTAAGAAGGAATGTTGCCTCCCTTGCATTATTTTACAAATATTTTTATGGCAAATGATCAGACGAAGTTGCGTCCACCGTGCCACCTCTCAATGCCTTCCCTCGTGCTACATAGGCATCTGGTAGCACTCGTAACTGGAATGTCACTCAGCCACATTGCAGAACTTCTGCCTATCAGTAATCTTTTATTCTCCGAACAGCATCTCTCTGGAACTCGCTTCCCCAAAGATGATACCCCCCAAACTTCGACCTACAGCTCTCCAAGTCCAACTGTTACAGATATTTCATGAATGGAGGACGCCAGTAATCGGGTGCATGGATTATTTTTTTATTCATTTGTTTTTCCTTCCTCTGTTCTATTATTAATATAAATTATGTTCATGGCATGGCAAAACCAAAAGGAGATCGAAGACGTGTGTGTGTGTGTGTGTGTGATAGACAGACAGATAGACAGACAAGACATATCAACAAAGTAAATACATGATGTGACCAAAGAATCATGGGTTGCACAGCCAGGTTCAACTTCAGAAGCGAAAGAAAGAAGCTGATTTAAAAAAAAAAAAAAGAAAAAAAAAGAAGGTATGCCCAATAAGATAAAGCGAAAATAAAGCAGCCTTTCAGTTGGAAGTAACGAACGGATTTCAGGCTCTATGTTATGCTGAGAGTGACATTAATAAGCTGAATGACAGACTAACAGAGTTGCTACAAGAATCAGTGGTGGTAGTAGGAAAAGCTAATACAACCAAACCCAACAAGTATTCAAAATTGACCCTCGAGTTCATAAAAAGAAAAAAGGAGAAGAAAGTAAAAACAAAGAAAAATGAAGTACAAAGAGTAGAATTAAATATGCTTATCAACAGCAGACAGAGATAAGAAAAAAGAAACACCAATCAACTCTAAGGAACCATCAGAAAAGGAAAAAGTCTGAAACTCATCAGAAGTAAAATGGTAACAGGAAGGCAACAAATCATATTACTGAAAGACAAAAACGGTGAAATCATTAAATGCTGAGAAAGGATTGCGTAGAAAGTTAAAGAATTTTACAAAGAACAGTATGCATCAAAGACAATAGTACCAACAGGTAACTTTTCAGTTGAAGTACCTGAGGTAACACCAGATGAAATAAACATTAATCTTAAAAGTAGGAAAAGAGGGAAAACCTCGGGAAATGATTGAACAGTAGCGGTTTTGCTGTCGGATGCAGGAGCAGAAGTACAAAACAGGCTTGCCCACTTATTTACACAGTGTAAAAAGAAGAAATTACCCAAAACATGGTGTAATGCGAGTTATTTTGCTTTACAAAAAGGGCGACTCAAAAGATCTTAATAACTATCAACCCATTAGCTAATTACCTGTTGTTTACAAACTCTTCACTAAGGTCCTTACGATCAGAATAACAAGTTTCGAAGAAAACCTTCCTCGTGGACAGACAGTAATCCGAAGCAGGCACTCCACTACTGATCATGCACACACAATGATTCAGATAATTGAGAAAACTTCGGAATGTCATAAACAACTGTGCTTAGGTTTTGTAGGTTACGAAAAGGATTTTGACTCTGTGGAGCACATAGCAGTTACATATTCATTGCGGGAAAATAAAATAAATGAGAACATTGTAAAACTGCTCGAAAACATATATAAATTAGGAAATGAAACAGTTAAATTACATAAACACTCCGAGAATATTAACAATGAGACGGGCGTGCCTCAGGGAGAAGTATTTTCACTAAAATTATTTACAGCATGCCTAGAAAGTATTTTCAGAAAGCTAGACTAGGAAAGCAAAGGAGTAAACATACATGGAGAAAAGTTAAACCATTTAAGATTTGCAGATGATAGTGTCCTAATCTCTGAAACAACAGAGACATTGATCTGTCTATCTATTGTCAGACGCCTCAATCCCGTTTGGGGTGGCCACAAACAAATCGCCTCCAAGTCGCCCTGTCCCCCGCCATTTCACTGCCCTGCTCCCAACTCATACCCCCTTCCCTCATATACCTCTCCACCCCATCCCTCCATCTCATTCTCGGCCTCCCCCTCCCTCTTCCCCCCCCACCTCACTCACATACACTCTCTTCGTCAGTCTTTCACCCTCCATCCTCTCCACATGGCCAAACCACCTCAGTGTGTTCCTCATAACGCTTCCTATCACACCCACATCAACGCCACAACGCTCCTTTATATCCTTATTCGTCAGCCTGTCTCTACATGTGACTCCACAGGCTCCTCTTAAATAACTCATTTCCACTGCTCTCACTCTTGACTTGTGTCCTTCCAACAACGTCCAAGCTTCACTTCCGTACGTTAGAGTTGGTATCACAATACTGTCATGTAGTAACTTTTTCACTTCCATGCTCACTTCCCTGTTTCTTATCACTGCTTTCAAAGAACCAGCAACCTTTCTTCCCTACTGTACCCTTTCAAGCACTTCACCCTCCAAACCTCCATCCTTACTCATCACACTACCCAAGTACTTAAACGTACTCACATTTTCCAATTCCTCACCATCCAACCTCGCTGTACATTCACTGACTTCACCTCTCTCAAAGACCATCACTTTACTCTTCCCTACATTCACCTTTAGATTCCGTTTCTTACACAGTCTCCCAAACTCATCCACCAAGCCTTGCAGCTTCCCTTCGTCTTCACTCAACAACACAGTATCATCTGCAAACAACAGTACAGGGAGTTTCCAAACACTATCCTCCCTCACCAGGGCCACTCCAACATCCACTACCCTACCTTGTATCTCTTTTATTACCCCATCCATGTACAGATTGAACAACCATGGAGACATGACACATCCCTGTTTCAACCCAACTTTCAAAGAGAAAAATTCACTTAGTTCACCATCCACACACACTGCAGCCTTAGCACCATCGTACATACTCTTCACAACATTCAACAACTTCCCATCTACTCAATATATTCTTAACACTTTCCACAATCCTTGTCTACCCACCCTGTCATATGCTTTCTCCAAATCCATGAAAGCCACATACAACTTCTTTCCCTTCTCTAGAAACTTTTCCACTAAAGATCTAAGAATGAATATCTGATCTACACAACCTCTTCCCTTCCTAAAGCCTCCCTGTTCTTCTCCAACTAATTTCACTGTTCTTTCTCTAACTCTGTCAATAAGTATCCTACCATACACTTTTCCTATTATACTAAGACGACAGATGCCCCTATGATTACCACACAATTCTTCTTCCCCTTTTCCTTTGTACAAGGGTATAATTATACCTGACTTCCAATCCTCTGGGACTCTACCTCCCTCCCAGGCCAACCTGCACATCTTCCACATCCATTCTACTACTATGTCTCCACCTGACTTCCAATCCTCCGGGACTCTACCTCCCTCCCAGGCCAACCTGCACATCTTCCACATCCATTCTACTACTAGTCTCCCCCATGCTTCAGCATTTCACCACACACTCCATCAATTCCTAGGGCTTTCCCCGATTTAACTTTCTTCATTGCTTCCACAACTTCTATCCTACTGATTTCTTCATGTCTTCTCACCTCCCTCCTTCTCCCAGCCATTCCCCAGCCACTTATACTCGCATTACTTCCATCCTCTACGTTCAACAAATCCTTAAAGTGTTCTCTCCATCTGCTCACTTTTTCTCCGTTCTCCACTAGTAATCTACCATTTTTATCTTTCACTCCCCTGCTAACTTCACTCCCACCCTGTCTTACTCTTTTCACCTCTTTCCAGAACATTTTCTTACAGTCCCTCCACTTTACACTCAAATTCCTTCCAAATTCCTCATCCACTCTCTTCTTACTCTCTCTTACTAATCTTTTCACCTCTCTCTTTCTTTCTACATATAACTCTCTCTTCCGCCTCTCAACTTCTTCCACGCCCCTATTTCTCATCCATTCATTGTATACTTTCTTCTTTTGTGCCACAGCCTGTTTCACCTCTTCAGTCCACCACGCTGTTCCTTGCACCCCTCTCCGTCTTCTCTTCCTTCCACACACCACATCACATGCTGCACATACATCTTCTGTAAATATCCTACACACACCTTCCGCGTCTCCCATCTGCTCCAATTCATATTTGCCCAATCGTTCCTCCACTTCTCTCTTATACTCTGCCATTTTCTCATCCTCTTGTAACCTTTCCACTCTACTTGCAACTACTCCTTCCTCTCGTCTTCTTCTATTCCTCCATCTTACTTGAATTCTAATTCTGGCCACCACCAAGTAGTGGTCAGAAAGTCCACTCCCCCAACCTCTATAAACTCTTGCATCCATTACTCATCTTCGCATCCTTTCATCCACACACACATAATCAATCATTGCCTTCCTTTCATTCAGTTCACCACCCACCCTTCTCATCACTCGCCATGTATACTAAAGTAAGATGTGTTAAATGATTTAAACAGAGAAAGTCTCAATGTAGGGCTAAAGAAGTCGAGTTATGCTAATGTTTAATCCAAATACACCAAAGGTGTCATCAGAATAATATTAATCAATTATTATTTATTAATATAAATTGCAATTATTAAGGTTTGTAAAGAGTTTTATACGACAGACCAGAAATTTTTGACAAAATATTATTACGTCATTAATGTCGCCCATCTGATGATACAACGTTCATTTTACCATAGTTGGGGTAATGCAAAGTCTTTAAACAATTTCCAGACAAGTTGCACAGTTTGCTGATGAGAAGTAACCAGAATCTAGAGTACCAGTCTTTATTTCCTGCTTTATCCTTTTTTATACATCAATCTACAAAATAATCCTCCTGCAGTTTCAGTATTATGATACATTTTGGTTACATCTAGATTTTTTCAAATACTCTTACATGTGTTCGGACATTATTAAGATTTCACTGTTCATTAACAGCAGTTATTCATTATCAACTATTCTGAAATGCTTTGCTAAACACTAGAATTTTCCTTTGATGTTTGAAAAGCCCAGACAAATACTCGTATAATTATTCGTAACTCCCAAACACGGAGGTATTAATTTTTTAAGCATCTAACCCTCATCGTCATGACAGTCTATAGCAAAAACCAGCCCCAATTAGCTAAATCATAACGCTAAAACGCTAAAAAAAAAAAAAAAAAAGTCGACAAAAATCCTGATTTCTTCATGTTCTCCTTCTTTCTTCTGTTCTTTTTTCTTTCCTTCTACTTTTTCCTTCTTCATTCATAGACCTCTCTAGCTCTAAAATGGTAACCAATTACTTTGCTTTTTTCCATATAGGGGTCCACATAGGAGTTTCATTCTGATGTAGGTCGGAACCACGTAGATGCTGCGTGAAAGAGGTCAAAGGTAATAGACTGGGAGTAGGTCAGCTTTTAGAGCTTTTATATGCTTTATACTGATAGAAGGGCAATGGATGAGAACAGGGTGAAGTGGTTTAATTTTAAGAACAATAGGTCCCAATTTAAGATCACTAGTGAGTGTCAAACTTTCGGCCCAGTTTGGGTTCAACGTGATGGAACGATTAAGTGTCGGACATAGATTAAATTATTCAGAACAATCGGACAAAGGTCAAGGTCACAGGACAAGGTCAACGTTAAACACTTTCGACCCAAATTGAACCAAACTTAGTGGAGGGGTTCACTGTCACACAAGGGTGAAGTATTTTAAGTTTGAGAACAACAGGTCAAAGGTAAAGGCCCTAGAGATATATCAAAAGTTCGGTCATAAAGCGATTGGATGATGCGGATGTTGAGCTCTCTCAGTGACAGTCTTCATTATTTTCTGGTGATAATTATATTCAGTTCAAGAAAGACTTCAAATGGGATGGGTTAGTCCAAGCCTTCACTAATCTCCCTGCTACTATGATGCTCGTAAATTGAAAAAAAAATTACAAAAACATTCCGAGCTTTCTCAGTTTTTTTTTTTTTAATCAGTAAAAAATGCTTAAAAAACACTTAATGAAGTGCATGAAGATGTGGGGATGGTTGTTTGCCCAAAACCATTTGAACAAGGTCGAGGCAATAAGACAAGTAATCCTATCCTTTCATCTTTTTTCCCCTCCAGCACTTCCCATTTAGATGCAGCATAGGTGCACCCAAAAAGTATTATGCCAATTGCGTAACTATTAACCAACCATCCAGTACAAAAAAGTATGCCATAAAAATATTGGGATGAAATTATATGTCATTTTATTGCCTCGACCTTGTTTCGATGCATTTTGATGCACTATAATGCCTACAGTTTAATGCATTACATTAATTTTGTTAAAATACTTGTATACTTACTCATCAAACAATCGGCTTTGTAGCTCCGCGGCATGGAGGTATCCAGCACAATCTGAAAGGCCATTTCCTCTCTTCCACTTCAGGCAGAAGAACTTGCTGGAGTCACGCAGTAGCTGACAATTATATGCACACATAAAGGAACCATGTATAACATTTTCAGGGCCCCCAGTGACATAATATAACCTCCTGAAGCCTTTCACACACACACACACACACACACACACACACACACACACATACACACACAGCTCTGCTATTAATGTCTAATGTAACAACATGTCATAGCTCCAGTTAAACAGACGTAACCTCCGAGATGCTGTGACACTGATCACTGAGAGGTACTGATGTAGTAGTTCCATTATTCCCTAAGCATCTGTTGTTACCTTGTCCCAGAGTAATGCCGGTGATCAGAGTACGTGACAAAGCCTATGCTGGATTTGAATCATTCTCGTGTGCTGTCCAGCGGAATTTGGTTTTCAGAGGTTATCGTTCCACCTTACCCTTTAATTATATAGAACTAATGTATCTTCCATGAAATGTGCTGAATTTGTTCGTCTTGACTCATTTTTCGATATGAAATGAGCTCACCAATTAAGTTCATATGATTATTTGAACACCTTTCCAGAATCATCCACAGAAACTGTGTTATCTGCTCTTTTTATCTTTGACAGGTCTATTGTTGTTCCTTTTTCTAAGAGCTCAGTTTTGATCTTACTATACTGTAGACAGTTTTGATAGTTTCTCCATCCTCCCTCCCCCCTCCCACTCTCCACCACACACACACACACACACACACACACACACACAAGATATGTTTTGGTGATGATGGACAGGTGAATGTCTTATAACGATGATGTATCTGCGGTCAGTGCTATTAGCTTGTATCCTCTGGAAATTTTCCTTCCAGTTATTGCCAAGATTTTTGTTATTGTGCTGGCACCCAACATTCTCTGGCTCATTACATGTAAACTTTCTAAGTGGCAGTTTGGTTTCATATAACTTATCCTAATCTATAATGATCACCTCTGCCTTCAAAATTTCACCAAAATGTTTGAAAACCTTGCACAAGGTATCTGTAACATATCTGAATCAAAACAGAACAGGAAGATTCTCAGACATCTATTATACTTACACACCATAATTTGAATATGACCAGGGACGTTCAGTTTTAAATTTCATTCGTATTTAAAATGATCATTTTTAGTTATTTTGAATCTTTGTGAATGCATTATGTTATATACAGCGAAGATGTTTCACCAACTTTGAAAAAAATCCTTTGGCTCCAAGTCCCCTCTTCATATTCAGTCTTTGTATGCCGTCATCGCAAACTTCCAATCAGATTATTCGGAAGTTACTGTTGTATAAAGTAACTGCTCCTTTAAAGCTATCAGCACTGGTGTCCCTCAGACAACTGTCAACTCACCGGCTTATGTCTTGTCCATCAAAAATCTTGAGCTGCACTGCTAGCTCAGACCCCTTGGTTGCTGCTCAAAACTGAGTATCCACGCTATTTCAAAAGTATTAGCAAGAAACGTCAGTGACCCTCCAAATTTATAAGAAAGGGTATTTTATCAGCCAATGTGTCATATACAACACCACTCATCCCCTTCCCTATCCCCCGAAAGGAGGATGGTGAACCGAAGCAGAAGGGCAACTTCAGCCTACAGTCTACCGAGTTCATGTCCACATAAGCCTGAATATACAAGAGCAACAATAAGTGCTGCACAGACTGCGAAGTTTCAGTATGATTGTTCCTCTGTTGTGGTCTCAGTTGTGGTCATACAATAAACCAGGTTTGTGGTAGGTGGGGGCGCTCACCATCCACTCACTCGATGTAATGCTGCTCTTGGGTGTCTGCCCTTTCGTCTCCTCCATCCTTCTTTCCTTCCATCCTCTTCTGTCTTTCTTTCCTTCATTCTTTCCTCGTCCTTCTGCCTATACGGGTGACTTTACACTCCCTCTTCTGTCTTTCTTTCCTTCATTCTTTCCTCTTCCTTCTGCCTGTCGGTGACTCTACACTGAGTGACAAGCCAAATGGTTTCCTGTACACCAGGAAACCATTTACTACGCTGCGTGGTAACCATATAACCAAATTTTGGAGCCTGGTGGCTGAGTGGGTAATTACGGAGCCCCAACTGGATTGAGCCGGTGAAGGTTTATATCCAAAGGTGGTTGGGGTTTACTGTTCACGTAATGCCACTCAGCGATGAGTGAGGCTGGTCACTCTCATCTTCAATGTCAAGACCAACTTGCCTAGCCCCCGGCTCCTACGCTCCTCATGGGGCAACGTAGGATTGGATGATGAATGAATAATCCTGGTGCAAAAACATCCTACTATTCCAGAAGTTATTTTTCCAATTATAACTTTTTTCCCCATTCTACCTTATTGTCTTCATTCAGTAACTCTCCTGATAAAATAAAAATATGCAAGAAACTGAAATGCTACAAAATGGAATTTTCGGATGGTTAGGAAAACAATGTACGTAGTACTAAAATTAGTTTTCTGAAGCCTATCACTGTACATACTATCTTTCGAACACTGGTGAAGCTGAAGACTTGTTGTTTAATACAAACTGTCACAGTTGTGACTTAAACTGTCATGCGGCGACACGCAACTCCCAAGTTAAACATAGTGGTCCTGTAATACAAGAATAAAACGGTTTATATTTTCTTTGTCTACAGGAAAATAGAGAAAACAGTTTTTAACCCTTAAAATACTAAAGGCCACTCATAAATTGAATATTATTTATCTAGTGGAAGCAAGAATATATCAAATATTTCAGTCGTCGTCTGAAGGTTCGGTGCCTTCGGTTTACCTTACCTCAAAGTTGGTAAAGATGTAGGGCTTGTTGAGCACAACAAGAATATCAAAGTCAGTTTTCTTAGTTACACACAGACCCTCATAGGCGCTGCCCCCGTGCATAAGAGTTGCCCGCTGTAGCAGGTTTCTTTCAGGGACCAGCGCCTCGGCTCCCTCTAACAGCGTGTTGCAAGTCCTAAACTGTTGCTGTAGTGCCTCTGCCAAGTTGCGTACTGCCTGTAAACCAAATCATTTTATCATCAGTTAGGATAGAAACAGCACTGTTGGTTATGGATGCGGATGTAACAGTAGATATGTTGATAAAAACAGCACTGTTGGCTTTGGAAGTGGAGATAACTATGGATACTCGAATAAAAACAGCATATCAGTCTTTGGAAACAAAGGCACCAGTGGACAACTAGATGGAGAAGGCATGGCGTTCAGAGGAAACAGAGGTTACCACGGATATTTACAGTAAGGAAACTATTGTGCTGGCCGGAAACAAAGAAGATAAAATAGTTAAAAATGTGTGTGTGTGTGTGTGTGTGTGTGTGTGTGTGTGTGTGTGTGTGTGTGTGTGTGTGTGTGTGTGTGTGTGTGTGTGTGTGTAGAATAATAATCACAAACTCTTCAAGAAGGTTGGTTCTGTACATATGATAGCAACCAGCAATGGCTTAAAGAAAAAAGTAATTTTTCATGCACTTACGTAGCTTCTAAAATAAATTATAAAGTCAGGAATGCACAGCTTTTTTTTTTTATTTATTCTCAAGCAACACAATGAATTCAATTTGATGTAGTTCAGTGACATTCTCAGCCTGACCAGCCAGGCATTAGCAGATAATACAATCCTACGAATTGGACCATCTGACCTCTAAACTCGTACAAGTTCTGAACACAGTGAGGATCCGCTATATGTTGTGCAGTGATGATGGAATTTTTACAACAGATTTTTTTTTTTTGTGTGGGTGGCTTTACGGTCATCGCCCACTGTGAGGGGCATTAGGCCAAATTAGATAGTGGGAGACATCAACAAGTCACCACCGCACGAGTGCTGTACATGACGGCCATTCTAAGGGGCCAGATGTGGAGGCAACATGTGATAGAAGGCTCGTAGATCGGCCAGACGCACCTCCTCCCCCCTGACAAACAAGACGGGTCGGATATCCTCACCCAGGTCGGCAGCCTAGAGCAGATCGTAGAGGTTGGAGTAGATCGCGGCTCCAAGGTGGTACAACTGGGTGTGGACATCAAGGGCCAGGAAGTATTGGTAGGAGGACACGTCCAGCTGATCCTTCTGGTCCATGATGGGAGGGCGGGATGGGTTGCCCTCCACTGCTGGAGAAGGGGAGGACTCATTAACCTCCTCCTCGGCTGAGAAGCCGGTCGATGCATCCTTGGCCATGGGGACAGAGGTAGAAAAGTCCCACCCCTCCTCTGTCTCTGACGGCGGATGGTGAATTTCTGCCGTGGTCTTTGCCGTTTCCATGTCTAGAGCCGGGTCAGTGATCGGGGTGGCAGTCCTTCCGTTGAGAGGAGCCTCCAGCCTTAGCCTCTTCTGCGGTGTTGTGCAGGGGGCAGCAGGTCATGGCTGCCAGGCCAGGCACTCCCATTGGCGAAGAACTGAGTGTACATCACGAGCAAAGCACTCGGGGATGACAAGCGAGGCAGCCTGTTTTCCTCAAAGATCTTGGTTCTGCACGGCCACACATCCCGGCCCAGTAACATCCCGAGCCACAGGACCCTTAGAAGTCCCAAAGAAACTAAATTTCACCATCTCTCCATCCCCAAGGGAGCATTGGAGGTGCCGTGGGTTAGGTTTAACGACGACCAGGCGGTGCACAAAAACATCAACGCCAGTAACCTGGTGCTTGATGAATCTGTACCCCGCCCTGACATTAAATCAAACCAGGTTCCCTTTAGTCTTCTGGGCCGTTGGAGACTGGTCTGCTGGATGCCCCCACCACTCAAAGGGTCGCAGGCAATAGCAGATGTGTCGTCCATGGCTGTCGGTCATTCTCTCTCCTCACCTTACAATAGAATCAGTGCACACTTCATATATATGGCAGGACTGCCTACTTTATAATTGATTATAGTGTTGCCATCGGTAAATATAACACCTTCACGTCTTGCATATAAACGTAAATATGGCTAAATCATATTCTGCTTGTTTTACAAAGAACATAACGGAACCATAAATTTGTCTGTAATCAAATGCTTAGTGTGTAAATACCTGTGCCTGTGGGTGCTATTGCCAGAAACGTTAAGCAAAGCGTGTAGAGAAGTCTTTATGTGTAATAAAGTGAAGTACATATCACAACAAGATATAATTTTCAATATGATTCAGTGTGACCTTCAATTTATGGATTCAACCAGGACCCCTATAGGTCTAAATACAACTAGAGCAGGAACCCAGGGTGGTCTAGGTAGCTGGAAAGGTAACCGATGTTCCTGTGCAACACAGTGTGGTATGTACATGCATGTATATGAAACTGGGCGACTTGCAGGCCTGCTGTGGTGGGTGTGGCCAGGGGAGTGTTATAACGGCCACTCCAAAGATGGACTAGCTCAGCTTTGTTGTGTAACTCTGTGAATTTAAGTACAGTAGACATGGCATAGCTCAGTGAACAACAAATGGTCAATACAAGTAATTTTCAGTGGTGAGGTACCCCTGCCACTTGCCAATAACTGACCCCTCAAAGCTAATCTAGATCAGCATTTGTGGTAACCCATTGCGACCCATTACAAAATGTTCGACAGGACCCCAGATGTAACAGATGGCCACTGCCATTAGTTTCCAGTGATGGTGTGCCCCTGCCAGTTGGTCCCCAATTTGCCTCATCCCTGTACTGACTTAGATCAGCTCTTGAGGTAACCCGATCGAACCCAGTACAGAATGTTCAGCAGGACATCAGATAAAATGAAATCCCACTGCCAGTAATTTCTAGTGTGGCCAAGCCTGCTTTCGTGATATATGATACGGCAAGCCCTCCACCTAAGAGTTTAAGATTTGGTATTTATCGATGACGTTCAGATTTTTTATTTATCATGTACACGTATCTGTTAACCGATCAATTTTTAGGCCTACAAGGAATCCGTGTGCCTATCAATGTGACTTTGTACAGAATACCCATCCGTATAGTAATACCTTAAAGATCTCAACCTTCCTGAATATGCTCATAGTTATACTTACTTTTACCATTAGAATTCACTCAGGATATTCTATTCTAGTGGTGTACTTATGCAGAGCTGTAAGTATAGGTCAATTATGAATTTCAATTCCACCAAAATAGGCTATCAATTCTAAAGTTTCTTCAAAAGCATGTAAAGTTTAAGCTATCAGTTCTGTTCTACAGTTTCACCAAAAACAGGTAAAGTTTCATTTTTTAAATTCTAATCTAAGAAATTTACAAAGAACAAGAAAATAATTATAAACCATATAAGAGCTGATAAAGAAAGATAGTACTTAATGAGCCACACAAATTACAGTAACTGTGATACAGAGCGCTTATAATTCTGTCAGAACATCGTTTAATCAGTGGTTAATTTACAAGGTTTGTGACGAAGACCAAGCCACACGTGAGCTAGACCTGCCTGTCGCCTAATATCAGGATGGCTTCCTTGGGAGCACAGAACAATAAATTCAAGTATTCGGGTGCAAAAGTTAGAAAAGACCCTCAAAGTTATAAAGTATTAACCTAATTAACAAAGGGTGTTTAGGAGTTAGACGTGGGTAATTTCTACCTAATCTTTTTCAGAGGACATTATGATAAGTATGCGATCAGCAGGCAGGACCTGAACCATTTGATTCGGTAGTTAAACTCTGCTAAAGCAAAACAGCCATTGTAAATATGGCCATATCTATTTTAACAAGAACAAAAAATGTGCATTTAACGTTCTAATAATGCCTAAATACTCTGGAAGGAGAGCACTACTTAATTCCGTGAAAATCTTTTATATTCAAATTTTGGTATTATTAGGACTTTAACCATTTAGACCGTGCAATGCCCAATGCCAAGATGACCAAAAATCTCAAAGATTTCCAAAACCCATACATGTTAGTAGTCATTTGAAAGGTCCTGAGGCATTTCCAATTATGTTGGGGGTTGGGTTAGATTTTTGGTCATTTTAAAGTTTTAGATCTTGGGTGTTCCAAGATATAAAGGGTTGTGCTATCTACAATGGACTGGCTAACAATTTCGCAGGTACAAGGGCCTGTTAAGCATGGCGATGTGCTGTCCTGTTACAGAGTGTGGTGTATTGGTCTGCATATCAGACCTCAAATATAGTCCACATCCTCATCATAATCAGTCTTCACTGCACACATCAGTGTCAATGCCACTGAGTTCTTCGTCAGAATCTGGGTGATTCACTTTATCTCCAGATGACATATCTTCCACTTCCGAACTATGTTGATTAGAGTCTGGTATTGCTGGCCCTTCAAACCAGGTTGGATGCAGTCTGTCCTTTTCATCTGCTGACCACCCATAGTCACATGGCAACAGACCAATCACTGGGGTTGCCGTTGAAGCATGTATCTACAGTATTGTGATGTAGTGGGATCAAGCATCTCCATCTCTAGAGCCCTACAAGTGGGTGGCAGCAATGTTCATCAATTCCTGGATAACCTGTGTGTGTGTGTGTGTGTGTGTGTGTGTAAAACATCTATCCATATCTATATCTATCTATCCATTGTGCCACCACTCCATGCCTTCCCTCGTGCTACACGGGCATCTGGCAGCGCTCATGACCGGAAGGTCACTCAGCCATATTACAGAATTTCTGCCTATTAGAATTCTTTTATTCTCCGAATCGCATCTCTCTGGAACTCGCTTCCCGAGAGTTGTTTGCCTCCAAACTTCAACCAACAGCAGTTCAAGTCTAACTGTTACCGATATTTTATGAATGGAGGACACCAGTAATCTGGTGTATGGATATTTTTTTTACTCATTTGTTTTTCCTTCCTCTGTTAATATATATATATATATATATATATATATATATATATATATATATATATATATATATATATATATATATATATATAATTCCATCCATCCATCATTCATCCGTTCCTATGCCACCCCATGAGGAGCGCATTACGTGAGCAATAAATCCCAAACACCCCTTGGATATAAATCTATAGGCTCAATCCAACTGGAGCGCCTTAATTACCCACTAAATCACCAGTCGCCATAATTCCGTTATATGGTTACCACCCAGCGTAGCAAATGGTTTCCTGGTGTACAGGAAACCATTTGGCTTACCACTCAGTGTAGAGTCACCCATTGGCAAAAGGAAGAGGAAAGAGTGAAGGAAAGACAGAAGAGGAAGTGTAACGTCACGAGTAGGCAGAAGGAAGAGGAATGAATGAAGGAAAAAAAGGCAGAGAAAGGAAGAGAGGAAAGGGCAGACACCCAAAGCGGCACTACATCGAGTGAGTGAATGGTGAGCGCCCCCACCTACCACACACACACACACACACACACACACACACACACACGCACACACACAGAGACAGACAGACAGACAGACAGACAGACAGATAGATGGACAGATAGACTGACTGATACAGATAGATATAGATATAGGCAGATAGATAAATAAATAGATAGTACTTATTACAAAACTCACCTCATTATTCCTCTTAACTTCGGGCACTATGTTGCGGTCCACACGAGCCAGCAGATCCCGAGCGATGCGAGAGTTCTGCAACACAGTGAGGCTGAGACAGGATATGATGCGATGCACATCTGTATTGTTTGAAGGTCATTTACATCAGAATAACACACCAACGTAAAATTCGCAAATTCGTTTATTGAAATATCTTGCTAATCAACTGAAAATATACTTTTGTATTATGCTGGTCTCAACTCCTTTTGAGGCCTAGACTGAATTAACTATGTTCATAGTACCCAGAGTGTTAATAAAACCAGTCCTTGAAAACTTAAGTTCCAAAAACAATATTTGTCTGATGTTTATAATAAACAGTATTAGTTAATGCTAATTTCGGAGAGAGAGAGAGAGAGAGAGAGAGAGAGAGAGAGAGAGAGAGAGAGAGAGACGAACGCAGTCTACTTGACAAAAGTACAAATCAATATTTATAAAGTGTATGTTTCCAGCTACTGTACTTACAAGATCAGTCATGGTTGTTATGGTATGCGGTCCAGTGCAGTCACAGAATGTCAGTCAGGAATCAATAAGTGTATGAAGTTGGCCTTAATCAATGATGTAGGCTACAGTAAGTGGTACCACCACGCCCTGCAAGGCTGCCTCGCGCACACTACAGTAATCATTCTGTGCGCCGCCCGCGAGGCACCCCTCGCCCTAGCAACCAGAGAGAGAGTTGCCAAACGAGATCACAAATGTCGCTAAACTCCTCTCAGATGTAGCTCTAAAATGGAAAGAATACAACCCGGATAATCGCAAGAAATGTTTTAAAAACTATAGAATATCACTAATGCATTGTAATTCCTTAGAGTATTACAGAATTTGATCGCTAAACATTACACTATGGAAGCTTATGTTTGATTATGTTTACTGTTGTAATTGTAGGCCTACAGATTACATACACATCAAAAGATGGTGGTGCATCTTGCCAAACACTTCATTCAGCAGGCAGAGATACAGTTGCTTACAGTAGTGCAAATACATGCAGTAAGTGAAGAAGGATTTGATTTAAAAAATTTTATTGTTAAAGGTACGGAGTACTTATACAAGAAAAGGTGGTTGGGTGACCCAGATATTGGAACTTCCTGGAAGCTCCAAAATATCCATGGAAATGATAAAATCCCTGTGGTATGTGGAGATCTGGTAGAGCTCAGGTTAGCAAGTCCAACTCACAGTTGGAAGAAACCAAATCTGATTCTCTGGCCGGTCTACTCAGGGGACAGGCTTGTTTTCTATCTACACATCAGTGCTGTATATTTGGGGACATGGATGAACCACATACTATTCCAGGTTTTATTTTATGAAAAAATCATGGTTTAGCAAAATTCAACTTGCTGTCGGACGTAATAGTCTTCGTGTAGTCAACAGGCATGAAACTAAGCCCTCTTTGCATTTACTCTGGAATATCTCTAGTGGGCCTACACTGATAAAATCTCATCAATATTGATAACCTTAGGCACTATCCGACGAGAGCAAAGTCAGAGTGCTATAATTCTCTGTCTAAAGCCGAAAGCACCGACTTGGTAATAGTGAACGAGATGAGACGCACATATCCGGTCAGTTGCCAGATTCATCAAGCACATCAAATAATGGCTCAACCCTTTCACAACTACATATATGTTTTATTACTGCTACCATCAAACGATCTGACTCAGTTTGTAAGAGTTTCGTAACTGGGGAGAATACAATGTTTTCACTAACCCGTTTACTACAGGAGGTCTCACGTAAGCTGAAAAAAATAGTGTGCAGGTAGCAAGAATTGACCCAAACATTACTACACAGAAAGGTTGTTTGATTAACTGAGATGTTTATTGTTCAAAAATTATACAACGTACATAAGAAACAAAAGGTGGTGAGTCTTACAACACCTTCAGCAAATAAAGAAATACTCCATTTATACAACAAAAGAACGTTACCTGTATTTACTGAAAGCTACGATCACCCTCCTTATCCCTTCATGGTCTATTAATTTTCAGCTAACGCAAGATCCTTACATTCAGCCGCGGCAGAGGCTACTGGAGCGTTAGTGATAATAAATTTATCATAAGCCCTTTCAGGATAGGGATAACTTTTCAGTTGTTGCAAGATGACTAAAAACCAACCTTGGGTATCATTTTTCCACTGTTAATTCTGTGTTTGCTGACGTGTACCGTACTGAAGTTGCCAAGTATATGCATTTACTACTGACGGCCCACGTATGCTCAGTCGGTTTATTACGATTAACTTCTTTTTCACCAAGTAATCAAAACTGTCGTACTCCTGCATCATACCAGAGTACTACTGTTACTTTGTTTTTATTGAACCATCAGCCCTACCCTGCTATAACAAACCAGTGTCTGCTAACAGAGTCTACCTCTTTATTATCTGTGCCTTGTATTTGTAATATCCCTGTTACACCATACCATTGTCTGCTATCACTGTCTATGCCTCGTAATTTTATCCTATTGTCTTACATCATACGATTTGTTTCATAGTCCGTGGCTTGTATCATACACGTTACCCGTGCCTTCTGTTTCAATTTGTGTACCTTGTATCAAATAACCTATATCGTCCCTTTAACCTCCCCATGACTGCTGTTTGTCTCCACACCTGTACTTAACCTAATTTGATGGAATGATTTACTTACTCAAGTATCATGTACAATATAGAGACCTTTATCTGCACCATCTAATAATAAAAACTCTCTATACGATATGCTACAGTATATGAATCCTTTCAATTCCACTGGCATTTTGCGTACCTAGTTTAGTTTACTACATCTCTGCTTGCTGAAAGGGCGTGAGACAACATCCACCACCTCTTCTGCTTCGTACACTATGCCTCATTCTGACGACGCAAGGCAACTCTAATCCCCAGCCAGCTGTATCTCAAGGACGTACGGGTTCTGAACGGGTGACTGACTCATCATCAGTCTAGGACAAGATCCCGTAATAGTTAACCTATTCAGCTTACCACGTGTCCTGGCTAATATTCCTAATCAGAGGGAGGTTATGTATGGTTTGCAACAAGAAAATTTTCTTTCATATGATGCGTCAGGAAGAAAGGTGAAGGACACGCCAAAAACATGAGGTAAACGTAGTGGAATACTACTAAAACATTGTCCCTGGTTCTATCGTACTGTGATGCAGTCACACTACTTGCATTCTCTGACGTCTACAGCTCTTTCTAGCTATTGCTTCAGACATTTGATATTATATAACTTAAAACGACTTTTACCTAAGGGATTATAACGATAGCTTCGTCTAACTCCTCCAGTTTGAAATCTCACCTAGGGTGAATGATATCATTTGAAAGTAGCAACAATATAATGAGGAAGACGTCATAGGAGTGAAGTGGCTCGAGTATCTTATCACACCTGGCGCCATCATGTGAGGGTCAGTCTTCAGGGGTGTAGGGGAGGGCGGTCGTGGTTCGGACATTTTTTTTTTTTTAATACTTTTAAAAAATCAGGTTTAAGCAGGAATGTAATCTGGTTTATGTTAAAATGTTGCCATATCATTTGGGTGTTTACGTTGATAATATGAAATTCTTAGCTCTTTTCAGCTTTAAGCTATAGTTAACGAGACACAAGTGACTAAATCACCTGAACCATCCCTCTCAGTGGTGATGGTTCGGACAGTAGGGTGGGATGATTAGGCCAGCATACTCTTAAACTTACGTGAGTTATATTGGATAAAAACAAACATTTATTAATTCAAAGATATTTCATTTTCCTAAAGTACAACATTAAACTTCAGAATCCAGATGAACTAGTTATGTAAAAAAAAATATATATATATATAACTGAAATGACCTTCACCAGATATAATAATAAATGACTTGACCTCTTATTTTCTGCTATAAAATTATGCATAATTAGCCTTCTCCCTCTCTCTCTCTCTCTCTCTCTCTCTCTCTCTCTCTCTCTCTCTCTCTCTCTCTCTCTCTCTCTCTCTCTCGAATATTGACTTCACTTATCACTTTTTAGGCCTTATTTCAGACGAACTAACTGAAGACCTTTAATGCATATTGCAGCCTGCAAAACTGAAATAAAAGTTGTAATACCCCTTCCGTTTTTTAGCACTTTGAGGAATAGGTTAAATAGACAAAACTATTAATATATATTCCTCGATCTTTATTAAGAATCATGTTTCATTATGTGTTCAAATATAAATGATCAAAAGTGGCGTTATCATTTGACAAGGTCATGACTTGGTAGCAGTGGAGGGATAGGTTGGACTGTCCGAATCATCCCTCTCCTCAACTGTCCGAATCATCCCGACTTTATGAAACAGATTGACGAGTACTCTCAAGTTTCACACGAGAGAGTTTAACATTTGTTTTCATAGCAATATGTTCTACATGCAACACAGATTCACCCTGATAATGCACAGTTCGATGCTTGTCATATTTATAAAGGTAGAGCTTATGATATACACTCAAATTATTACATAAGAGATGCAAAAAACAAAATCTGACCTGCATAAAAAAAAGTAAGGCGTTTCTAGCTTGGAGGTTCCGTGTGGTTGAAGAAAACAAACCCTCCCATTCTTACGCAAGATCGCACGGCCTTAGGTCCCATATGTTTCTCAGGGAATGCACTGTCTGAACCATCCCACTGTCCGAACCATCACCGCCCTCCCTACAAGTGTCTTCTTCATCTTCTCTGCCGGAAATACTACATCCTCCTTAATTCTTTCCACCCGATGATGTATTTCCTATTTTATTCTTACTATCTTTAGACAGCTTTACTCAGCTTTAAAGTCACTTTTCAAACGTGGGAGATTAAAATTAATATAGGCTTCATTTATAACATCACTACATGCGGTCCTTTGAAAGCTGGCATAAAATGGCCTTGAGGTAGCAAGATTAAATCAGTAATGCATATCACCTGGTTGAAAGCGTTCACCACTTAAATTCCCTATACGCAGCGACTCATGTGCACACTGTAGCATGCCCAGTATTTTTATGGAACAATTATCACTGTACATAAAAAAACAAACATTGACCCAACACAGTCTTTTTCTTATAGACCCATAACACTACTTAGAACACTGCGATACCCCTTTCTCCTTCACAACACAGATTTAGGCCATTAAGCTCTACAAACACCATACTACCTAATCTCACTCAACAGACATCCGATGGCATCATTCCATGATATCTGCACAACGCACACTACTTACAACAAGAGATATATACAAGTGCTCGTGGGCCCTTCAGGCCCTGTCACACTTGCTCCTGCGGAGGGCTCTCACGTTGCACACTCGCTTTCTCGTGCTTCGCACTCGTTTCCTCATGCTTCTCACACGTGTCCTCGCGCTTCGTGCAATCATTGCAATAATTTCAGGTAGTCCGAATCACCTTTATGTGCTGTTCTAGTCTAACAACCACCAAGGCAACAGCACAGGAATGCACAGTAAAAACGCTCAATTTGGCGGCTCTGATCGTCTAAAAAGTATAGGGTCATGGCACGTGGGTCGAGTAGACTCGATTTCTAAAAGTCCCGGTACCGAAAGAACTGTTTTCCAAACCAAACTTTGAGTGCTCTTAACCCTAATAAAAAAAATCATCAATCGAGAAAGCCATAAAAAACTCTATGGTGAATGCAACCATTATTTCACACGCTTACGCCGGGAGCGGCGTTTTTTGGTCAAACTTTGATTGCTCATTAAATATAGTAAAAGTTTTTCAATCATGATGGGACCAGGTTTTTTCACGTCAGCAAATTTTTGGCGATATTTGTGCCAATGTTGGTGCGATTTGAACATATAGTTTCAGCTGCCCAAAATACAAACACACACACACACACACACACACACACACACACACACACACACACAGCTACTGCTATAGTATATTAGATAGTATTCGATGCTATCCCCCGACGCAAACTAAACACTTAGATATACAACACAGAGTACAACACCATATGCTGGCTTGCAAACTACACATCTGGAAGACAAGCAAATGTTACATTATAGTGCTAGTCAGTGTTATATAAATATATATATATATATATATATATATATATATATATATATATATATATAGATGTGTGTGTGTGTGTGTGTGTGTGTGTGTGTGTGTGTGTGTGCGTGTGTGTGTGTGTGAGTGTGTGTGTGTGTGTGTGTGTGTGTGTGTGTGTGTGTAAGTGTATACTATAATGTCTTCATTAATTATGTTTATTGATTATGCTATTTTTACCAAGGATAATATGTTTAGGCTTGTTAAGTCGATAATGTACGTGTGCTTAGGCTTGTGGTAAGCAAAACGGACAGGGAAAGAATAAAGCCTCCTGAGAGCAAGCGTGTTTGTGGCTTCCCTCGCTCCATAGAATGCTTAAGGATACCACAGTGGCAGCGAGGTTGGGATGCAGTAGGTCCTGTTGACGTCATTCACGAAAGGGTGACTACCACAGGAGGGAAAGCTTCTTTGGAGGTGAAGAACTGCAGTGAATAGGGCGACCATGACTGGTGTGAGTGTATACATTGGACGTGTGGGGGAGTACATTGCAGACAGAGAGAACTTCACGTCATATTGTGAGAGAATGGACCTTTTCTTCATGGCAAATGAATTTATGGATGATGATGGTGATGCTGAAAAGAAGAACGTCCTTGAAGAGAATAGGAAAGCTATCTTTTTTACAGAGGTGGGGGTTAATGTTTATTCTACTCTGATAAATTTACTTGCTCTGACCAAACCCAGAGACGCCACACTAATTGAGATCATCAAGACTTAGAAGCAACATTTTGATCCTGCTTCCCATGAGATTCCTGAAAGTTACAAATTTGGTACCAGAGACAGAGGGAAGGATAAATCTGTAAGTGATTATATAGTTGCCTTGAAGAAATTATCCATTCACTGCAATTTTGGACCGTTCTTGGACTGAGCTCTGAGAGACAGATTTCTTATAGGTCTGAATTATGAAAAAATACAAATAAAGTTGATGAACACCAAAGACCTAACTTTCGAAAAGGCACGTCAGATAGCCATGAACATGGAACTAACTGAGAAAAATACCAGAGAATTTGTTCCAAATACTGGTGGTGTCTGTTGGTAGTGGTGGCTCTGTGTGCAAAGTGACTATTGCCAGAAGGAAGAACAATGCCACAAAACAAGGCACACATACTGATTTCAAATGTAGGAGATGCCTAGGGAAATATGAGAGTTCTCACTGTAAGTTCAAAAACTTAAGATGTTACATTTGTCAGCATGTTGGTCACATTGCTTCTGTCTGCACAGCCCCTATCAGAAGTAGTAAAGGTAGAGTAAATGTCATTGAAAGTGCTGAAAAGGAAACAGAAAACAGTATTAATGAGAATATCAGCAGTTCTGAACTCAATAATGATGAGAGTGCGCATGTGCAGCATGTGTTCACTATTTACAATAGTAGTGAAGGAAAACATGGACATAAGTATAGTGTGGACTTGTGTATTAACAATACATCAGTTAAAATGAGTGCTCCCGCCGCTGGACCCCCCACCCCGCTACGGAGCCGCAGCCCCACCCCCACCCCAGGAGGTCACCACGGTGGGCCAGGTGAATGCAACGCTGGCCCAGAGCAAGACAGGCTCAGGTGTGCCCTGACCTTGTGTCCATCTTCCCCTCAACCTGCCCAACCACGGCGCCGCAGGAATGCAAAACTACTTCTCGGCCGGACCAGCCCTCACCAGGATCGGGGTGGGACTGCTCCAGATACAGTCCCAGGCAGTACCGCAGTAACGGCCACTGCATGTACCAGGGAGGGAATGGCCACTGCACATCCCTCAGCTGCTTCCCCCTGCGTCCCCGCAATGACGGCCACTGTACGCGTCGGGGAAGGAATGACTACTCTACGTCCTTCTGCTGCAGTCACATCTGGAGCCTGCCTCGGTGTGACGGCCACTGTATGCACACCGACAGGCAAAGGCAGGAGGAGTGGAACCGCGATGACAGCCACTGTATGCATCGGGGAGGGAATGGCCACTGTACGTCCTTCATCCACCTCCTCCTCCTCCTCCTCCTATGGGAGTAGCACCGCTGTAACAGCCACTGCACGTACCAGGGAGGGAACGGCCACTGTACGTCCCTCAGCTACTTCCCGTTGGGCAGGCAGACCCGCGGCAATGGCCACTGTACGAGCCGGGGAGGGAACGGCCACTGTAAGTCCCTCATCTGCCTCTTCCTCCTTCGGGAGCAGCCCCGCGGCAATAGCCACTGTATGCGCCGGGGAAGGAATGGCTACTGTACGTCCTTCTGCTGCTACCCCAAGGGGCTGTGGAACCGTGACAATGGCCACTGTATGCATCGGGGAAGGGACGGTCACTGTACGCCCTTCGTCCACAATCCCAAGGGTTCTCCCAGAGGAGAAGATCCCTTGCGCAGCCCACTCACCACCCCTTGGCTGCATGGGACACCCTTCTGTCTCTCCCTCCAGGTGTGGTTCTCCGGAAGTGCTGCCGTTCCAGGAGTGGTGGCGAGGTCCTGTCACTGAAGGCGGGGTTCACGCCCTCCAGCCTGCCACTGGACAATGCCGGATCCTGACGGACGCCCCCCGGGCGAGGTGCCGCAGCCAACCCCTGACGGCACCCCTACCTAGGGGCAACCGCAGTCCCCGGCATCCCAGGGCCAGCCCCCGGACCCCAGGAGGGGACTGCTCTGGCCCCACTCACCGTCAGCCCTCTGCCAGGAGCAAGAAGCGGCAGGCCTGACTCTGGACAGTGTTTGACCCCTGTCCTGAGGGCCCCTCACCAGGTCGAGGCCTGAGCAGGAAAGACCCTGCACCCCAGAACAGACACGTGCCCGGGTCGCGACGCCCCGGAGAGCTGTCCTGTTCCTTCAGCAGAAGGGCTCCCCAGTAGGGCTCCCTCCAACCCCCAGGTGCCACCTCAGTTAAGCCCAGACCTTAGCAGCCCAGTGACGACGCCTCAAGACCCCAGTGTTGTGCTAGAAATTTAATAGTGACAGTGACTGTATGTTATAGAAACAGTGAGACAGAAACACCCCAGTTTATCTAGAGTGCTGCGTTAATGCCTAAGCGCCCTAGGACCAGAGTAATATACTAATGTGTGGCCAAGAGACCAATATACCACGTAGAGTCCAAAGAGACCGAGTGTATAAACAGTGTCACCATATCTATTTGATATTCTCTTGTGTAGTAACTCAAGTGTAAGCACAGTGCCCATGTGATATATTGTATAGTCAGCCAAAAAAGTCGTGTCTTCGTTCCGAATCCCATAAATATTCGAACAGATAAGTCGGTGCAGCAGGGATAGCTTCACAAGTCTGGCGACTGTGTCAGACCAGACGGTGATGCGGGTGAGTGGTTTGGGGTGCCATGTATTGCTGTTGGGTGGAAATTGTTGGGAGTAACATATTGGGTAATAGGGTTTAGTCAACTTTTATCACTATTATGTCACTAAATGTCTACATACGTATGCATCATCATGAGTTTACATGTAATCAAAATATACTGCGGTTTCATATACATGGGTTGTCATGTCTAATTCATCTTTGATATTTGGAATACTTCAGAGGACGGAATAACGGTGGAATACGTTTCATAACAAGTTTTTGGAATTTAATGAAACGTCACGATTATGATATAAAACAGCTTTTGTTAGTGATAACTAGGATCTTCCCTTTATTTCCCGTCGTCCAGTATAGATAACTGAATGACTGTGCAGATATGACTATAAGCTGGTGAGTGTATATCTTGGTTTCATCATCTTGCATAACACTTGTGGTTGGGTTTCCCCATAGATATAAATAAGACTCGTAGATGCCGCATCGCCCATTCTTCAGTACAGCAGCGGTGCGTCTGTGCGGCCGCCATCTTGGAGCGGTCAAGCATGTAATAGTGGGGCTTGTTTTAGAGTGAATTCAGACTAAGGGAATGAATGTTGTTGTGGAGGTGATGGTGGTTATTGCCGTGGTGGTGGTGATGGTGGTTATTGTTGTGGTGGTGATGATGGTGGATTTTGTCGTGGTGATGGTGATGGTGGTTTTTGTTGTGGTGGTGGTGATGGTGGTGGTTATTGTATTGGTAGTGGTGGTTGTTGCTGTTATGGTGGTGGTGGTGATGGTGATGGTGGTTATTGTTGTTGTGGTAGTGGAGGTGATTATGGTGATTTTTGTTGTTGTGGTGGTGATGGTGATGGTGGTTTTTGTTGTTGTGGTGGTGATGGTAACTTGTGTTGGTGGTCATTGTTGTGGTGGTGGTGGTTGTTGTGGTTGTGGTTCTAATGGTGGATGTTGTGGTGGCGGTTGTTGTGGTGGCGGTTGTTGTGGTGGCGGTTGTTGTGGTGGTCGTTGTTGTGGTGATGGTTGTTGTGGTGATGGTTGTTGTAGTGATGGTAGTTGTTGTGATGGTGGTGGTTGCTTTTGTGGTGGTTGTTGTGGTGGTTATTGTGATGGTTGTTGTAGTGATGGTAGTTGTTGTGATGGTGGTGGTTGCTTTTGTGGTGGTTGCTTTTGTGGTGGTTGTTGTGGTGGTTATTGTGATGGTAGTGGTTGATGTGGTGGTTGTTGTTGTTGTTGTGGTGGTGGTGGTTGTGGTCGTGGTAATTGTTATTGTGATGGTTGTGGTTGTTGTTGCTGTTGTGGTGGTTGTGGCGGTGGATGTGGTAGTGGTGGTTGTGGTGGTGGTGGTTGTGGTGGTGGTGGTGGTTGTGGTTGTTGTTGTGGTGGTGGTAGTTGTTGATGTTGTTATTGTTGTTGTGGTGGTGGTGGTGTTGTTGTGGTGGTGGTTGTTGTTTTGGTGGTGGTGGTGGTGGTTGTTGTTGCGGTGGTGACTGTTGTGGTGGAGGTTGTTACGGTGGTGGTGGCGGTTGTTGCTCTTGTTGTGGTGGAGGTTGTTATGGTGGTGGTGGCGGTTGTTCTGTTGTTGTTGTGGTGGTGGTTGTTGTTGTGGTTGTGGTTGTTGTTGTTGTTATTATGGCGGTGGTTGTGGTGGTGGTTGTTGTGGTGGTGGTGGTTGTTATGGTGGTGGTTGTTGTTGTTGTTGTTGTGGTGGTGGTGATGGTAGTGGTTTTTGTTGTTGTTGTGGTGGGGGTTTTGCTGTTGTGGTGGTGATGGTGGTGGTTGTTGTGGTGTTGGTGATGGTGATGGTTGTTGTTCTGGTGGTGTTGGTGGTGGTGATGGTTGTTGTTGTTGTTGTTGATGTTGTGGTGGTGGTTATGATGGTGGTGGTGGTGATCTTTGTTGTTATGGTGGTGGTGGTGATGATCTTTGTTGTTATGGTTGTGGTGCTGGTGATCTTTGTTGTTATGGTGGTGGTGGTGGTGGTTGTCGTTGTTATGGTGGTGGTTGTTGTTGTTGTTGTGGTGGTGGTGGTTGTGGTGGTGGTGATGGTTGTGGTGGTGGTGGTGGTTGTGGTGGTGGTGGTTGTGGTGTGGTGGTGGTGGTGGTTGTGGTGGTAGTGGTTGTTGTAGTGGTGGTGGCTGTTGTCGTGGTGGTAATGGTTGTGGTTCCTGGTTCATCTGAAACTTGAACTCGGTGGATTGCAGGTTTAAAATTCCTCTCTGCAACCACTATCCTCCTTTAGGGGGATAGGGATGCAGCTGAGGGACGTTTGCATAACCAGATAGTTAAGCCGCTCATGCTAGCGGTGTCACTCTTGATATATTCCGACGCTTTCTACACCCAAAAGCAGCACAGTGTTGTGGCATTTCTAGGTAAATGGTGGTCAACTTTGCCCATTGTCAGGAACACGACATCGTCTGCCTCGACCGTTCCAAAATGGTGGCCGGGCAGACGCATCACAAGTGGTGTCGTACAGCATATAGACTTATTTATATCTATGGGTTTCCCTCACCCCTTTACCAAAACACTGACCACTTGTGGAATGCTTTTCTCGTTAATACTGTGAAGGCACCGCATGCGTCTGCCACACCACGCATGGTATATATACAATATATCCTGCCATGTTCAGAAGGTAAATATACTGCAAAAACACAGCTTTCTGTCCTTTATTCCAATCTCATGTGGGTTGTTGATTCCTGACGGAGGAGGTGTGGCAAGAAAGTGGAGTGGGGACGAGGTTTCACCTCGTCGTTTCATTTAACGTTTGGTTGGCTACGCGATCTAGGCATAATTTCTGGTTGACGATACATTTCATTATTTACAGGTTTTAAATCACGTGTAATATCACATTTAGCACCTTTACTATGCAGTGTAATGCTAGACTACACTGCCAACAACAACTACAGCACATACATCCTTCATTACCCCACCTCCATCACCAAACCACTCGCCCCCACCATCGTCTTGTCTGACACAGTTGCCAGACTTCTGAAGCTATCCCTTCTACTTCGACTTATCTGTTCGAGTATTTGCGGGGTTCGGAAAGAAGACACAACTTTTTTGGCTGACTATACCAATATTAACTGACCTGTCACTGTACCGCATCCACATTCAGTGTACCATTGTATGTATATTGTAAGGAAGTTGGACTAAGCCAGTATATGTGTTAAGGTGTCTTGCCGAGTTTTTATGCCCTGTTCCTTTGTAAGTGTTCTATTTCCGGTCTAGAAAGAGGACCCCGTTCAGTCGCTGGTGTCTTTAGAACGAGAAGTCTGTCTAAAAACATCCAGCATAACACTAGCAACTATGGAAATAGACACTGCAGCTGACTTTTCTATAATGAGTAGAGATACCTATGAGAGGGTATATGCACATGTTCGTTTGGAAGACTCAGAGGTTAGGTTGAAAACCTATACTGGAGAGATTTTGGACACAGAAGGGAAGCTGGAGTGTGAGGTCAAGTACAAATATCAGAACATGAAGGTGCCATTAATTGTAATTAGTTATGTGGATAGACCAACTTTGTTAGGCAAAAACTGGTTGTGTGAGCTGAAGATGGATTGGAAGGAGATATTTAGTATTATCGGTAAGACATGTAACACTGTTCCTGACCATGGGAAATTGCTTGAACAATATAAGAGGTTATTTGATGAGGTACAGGGAGCTATGAAGGGCTTTGAGGCTCATGTCCCTGTTGACAGAGGTGTTACACCCGTATATGTTAAGGCTAGATCCGTTCCTTATGCTTTGAAAGGTGAGGTGGAGAAAGAATTAGACAGACTTGTAAGCGAGGGAGTTCCTGAGAAAACTGCCAGAAACAGTTGGGCTGCTCCTATAGTAGTTGTACCTAAAGCTGATAAATCAGTTAGAATTTGTGGTGATTATAAAGTTATCATCAATCAAGCTGTTGAGGATGAGCAGTATCCCTTACCCACCTCTCAAGATTTGTTTGCTGCAGTGACAGGTGGAACCATTTTCACAAAGTTAGACTTGTCCCAGGCATATGCTCAAGTCAACGTTGATGCTGAAAGTCAACAGTACCTCACCATCAACACTCATAAAGGACTGTATAAATTCAAAAGGTTGCCTTATGGGGTTAAAAGTGCACCAAAGTTGTTTCAGTGCATCATGGACAAAATTCTTGTGGGTCTTCCAAATGTACTATGTTTTCAGGATGATGTCCTCATTGTTGACAGTGACTCCCAAAATCATGTTAAAACCCTAGCTACAGTATGTGAAAGATTGCTGGCTCACAGTGTCAGGCTTAATCAGAGCAAATGCTCATTTTTAGCTAAAGAAGTAACTTACCTTGGATACAAGGTGAATGCAGAAGGGCTGAGACCAGTTGAAGATAAATTAAGGGACACAGTAAATTTACCTGCTCCAAAAAATGTCAGTGAATTGAAAGCCTTCTCGGGAATGTTACAGTATTATTCAAGGTTCCTTAAGGGAACCCTTTGCATGAACTGTTAAAGAAAGGTATTCCTTGGAAATGGAGTGTAACCCTGAAGTCATTTGAGGATTGTAAAGTTGCTTTGTCTAGTACCGATGTTTTGGTTCATACGATACTTGTAGAACACTAAAGCTTGCTTGTGATGCCTCAGGCTATGGGTTAGGTGCTGTCATAAGTCATGTAATAGATAACGGTGAAGAACGACCCATTAAATATGCCTCCAGAACACTTACTTAAAGCGAGAAAAACTATGCTCATATAGAAAAAGAGGGTTTGTCTATTATATTATATATGACTATGAAATACAGTACAGACGTTCTGAGGATCATGCTAATACCGATGCTTGGTCCAGGTTGCCATGCAGTGGATCAAATGATGGAGTAGAGCCTAAGGTTTATGCTGTAACCATGGTAACAGAAGATTTTCCAGTCACTTTCAGAATGATTGCTCATGAGACCAAGAAAGATGTTGTGTTGGGAAGAGTCCTTGAGTATACACTAAATGGATGGCCAGAAGTCTGTCCATCCTCAGACTTTCAACCATATCATTTAAGGAGGTGTGAATTATCTGTAGACAAGGGGTGTGTGCTGTGGGGTATGAGAGTGTTAATTCCACCATGTTTGAGAGGACAAATGAATGAACTGTGTTTTGAACACCCAGGTACATGTGCCATGAAAGCTCTGGCCAGAAGTTTTGTGTGGTGGCCTAAAATGCAGCATACTGCCCCCTGGAACACCGAGCCACCCCCACAAGGAATACAGCATAGTGCTCCCATGAACTCCCGGACACCCCCATAAGGAGCCCACGGAGGAGCAGCAGCAGTGTGCCAGGACTTGGTGCCACTACGACCTAAGTCAGCCTGGGCCACTCGCCCCTATGACCCAGAGCCCGCCCGCCGTCGCCGTAGCAGGAATACTGCACTACCTTCCGGGCAAGCTTTCACCAACCAGCTAAGGGGTGGAGCTGCCTATCCAGCTCCTGCCAGCACCCCAAAGGAGAGGGCCTGTAGCCGCTCCCGCCTTCATCAGGAAACAGCCTGTAGCCGCTCCGAAGGTGTCTTCCTCTTTGAGACAGCCTGTAGCCGCTCACCCCTCGCTAAGGAAGCGGCCAGTAGCCGTCCTGAGGGTAACAAGGAGACGGCCTGTAGCTGCTCCTGCCTTCGCCAAGAGACGACCTGTGGTCGCTCTGAAGGTGTTCTTCCAGAGACGGCCTGTAGCCGCTCCAAACCCCTCCCGCAGGAGTCGGCCTGTAGCCACTCCCACCTTCGGCAGACGGCCTGTAGCTGCTCCGAAGGGATTCCCCCTGAGACGGCCTGCAGCCACTCTGAGGGTAATGAGAAAATGGCCTGTAGCCGCTCCCACCTTTGTCAGACGGCCTGTACTCACTCCGAAGGTGTTCCCCTTGAGACGGCCTGTAGCTGCTCCAAATCTCTCCTGATGGAGCCGGCCTGCAGCCGCTCCCACCTTCGTCAGATGGCCAGTAGCCGCTCCAAAGGCATTTCCCCAGAGACGGCCTTTAGCCGCTCGCCCCTCACTAAGGAGACAGCCTGTAGCCACTCTGAGGGTAATGAAGAGATGGCCTGTAGCCGCTCCCATCTTCGTCAGACGGCCTGTAGCTGCTCCGAAGGTGTTCCCCCTGAGTCGGCCTGTAGCCGCTCTACACCCCTCCTGCAGGAATCGGCCTGTAGCCACTCCCACCTTCGTCAGACGGCCTGTAGCTGCTCCAAAGGTGTACCTGGGTTTGCTGGCAGACATTCACTCTCTCAGACCATGGCCAGTAGCTGGGCTTTGGCGGCTAGTAGCTGCGCCCCTAGGAAGCCACGGCCAGTAGCCGGGCCCTATGACAGGAAGTGGCCGAGAGCTGCTCCCCTGCCTAAGCTTGAGGCCTGTTCCCTGACCCCCGGCACAGAGGGCATAGAGGAGTATTGGAGAGGCCCTGTAGACTCCCCTGGCCTCCACTCCCTACAACTGGCTCTGGAGGAGACCCACCTGACAGACCCTGACGCAGACCGGTGCCACAGTCCCCTCCTGTTGGCGCCGCCCAGCCCTGGAGACCGTAGTCCTCGGGAACCCCAGACCCTCCCCAGAACGCCCGAGCAGGAACTCCCTACACCTCAACGGTGGAAGACCTCCCTCTCCATCAGGAGACTGAATGACCGATTCAGGCAATTGTTCGACCCCAGTCCTGAAGGCTGCACTCCTGTCCCCAGCCCTGAGAGTAAGGGCCCCTTCACCGCCAATAGCCCCGGATGAGAGCAGACGCCCCTGCACATGATCCCGTGCCCCCTGAGCATGTAGACTACTGTTGGTGTCCAGCCCTGTCAGTAGCAGAGCTACGTGGCCCCTCAGCCGCGCCCTTGGCGCCAGATGAACCATAGTGACTGTGACTGTGTAATAATAGTGATCAAGTAGTGACGAGGCGGAATAGTGAACTGACATTAATAGACCAAAGTGTTGGAAAGAGAGATAAGACACAGTGAAAGGCTATACAGTGATAAGATAAATACCAGGGCCGTGGAGTAAGTGATGGTAATTGACCAAAAGTGACCCTCAAGCAGAAAATAACAAAGTGAACACACTACCTTTAGACTCTGCCTCATATTACCATAATCACAATTAGACCCCAGTCCTTACACCCCCCCCTTTTGTTAGAAATAGCCCTAGCATCTCTACTTGCGTAAAGACCCTGGACTATACTAATATAGAACATTCCGCCTCGAGTATTGTTTCCACTATATTTCCAGACAGTATCCTGCGAGATACTATTCATCCTATCTAGTTATAAGAGTTTATGATCACCCAGAATATCGTGTCTGTAACATTTGCTGTTTCCCTTGTCTGACCGAGTAATACACGTATAAGGTTATTGCCTGAGTTTTTGTGCCCTGCCTCTCTCCTATTTGTCTAAGCCCCGGTCTCGAAAGAGGACCCCGCTACATGTTAGGCGCTTTAGGCGCGGGAAGCCAAGCCAAAAACACCTAGCATTACATGGCCTAAACTGGAAGATGAAATAGAAAGAATGGTATGGGAGTGCTCTGTATGTCAGAATGCTAGGAGTACGCCACCCAATGCACATTTGAAAGCTTGGAAATGGCCTACATGCCCCTTTCAAAGAGTACACATTCACTTCTGTGATAAGGGAATAGACATGTTTTTGGTATTGATTGACAGTCATTCAAAGTGGATTGATGTAAACACATGTACAGTACCAATGCTTGTAGTACCATTGATGAATTAAGGTTAATGTTTGCTGAACATGGATTACCTGAGGAGGTAGTGTCAGAAAATGGACCTCCATTTCATTCATCAGAGTTTAAAAAGTTCATGAGGCTCAGTGGTATAAAACATGTACTGACCCCACCCTATCATCCTGCCTCTAATGGTACTGCCGAGAGGTCAGTTAGAATTGTAAAGGAAGTGCTGTATAAGCAAATAATTCAAGCAACAGTCGGAAAATCAATGAAACACAGACTAGCAAATTTCTTACTGAGATACAGAACTACCCCACATATTGTGACAGGATGTACTCCTGCAGAGTTAATGATGAAGAGACAATTGAGAACAAGATTAAGTTTAGTCAAACCATGTCTGCTTGCAGTTGTACAAAGGAAGACCAACAAAAGATGCATCATGACAAAAGTTCCCATGAAAGAGTGTTCAAGGTAAATGATAGGGTGAGGATTAGGAACATGACTAAAGGAACAGCGTGGTGGACTGAAGAGGTGAGACAGGCTGTGGCACAAAAGAAGAAAGCATACAATGAATGGATGAGAAACAGGGGCGTGGAAGAAGTTAAGAGGCAGAAGAGCGTTATATGTAGAAAGAAAGAGAGAAGTGAAAAGATTAGTAAGAGAGAGTAAGAAGAGAGTGGATGAGGAATTTGGAAGGAATTTGAGTGTAAAGTGGAAGGACTGTAAGAAAATGTTCTGGAAAGAGGTGAAAAGAGTAAGACAGGGTGGAGGTGAAGTTAGCAGGGGAGTGAAAGATAAAAATGGTAGATTACTAGTGGAGAAGGGAGAAAAAGTGAGCAGATGGAGAGAACACTTCAAGGAATTGTTGAACATAGAGGATGGAAGTAATGCGAGTGTAAGTGGCTGGGGAATGGCTGGGAGAAGGAAGGAGGTGAGAAGACAGGAAGAAATCAGTAGGATAGACGTTGTGGAAGCAATGAAAAAAGTTAAATCGGGGAAAGCCCCAGGAATTGATGGAGTGTGTGGTGAAATGCTGAAGCATAGGGGATAGATAGTAGTAGAATGGATGTGGAAGATGTGCAGATTGGCCTGGGAGGAAGGTAGAGTCCCAGAGGATTGGAAGTCAGGTATAATTATTCCCTTGTTCAAAGGAAAAGGGGAAAAAGAAGTGTGTGGTAATCATAAGGGCATTTGTCTTCTTAGTATAATAGGAAAAGTGTATGGTAGGATACTTATTGACAGAGTTAGAGAAAGAACAGAGACATTAGTTGGAGAAGAACAGGGAGGCTTTAGGAAGGGAAGAGGTTGTGTAGATCAGATATTCATTCTTAGATCTTTAGTGGAAAAGTTTCTAGAGAAGGGAAAGAAGTTGTATGTGGCTTTCATGGATTTGGAGAAAGCATATGACAGGGTGGATAGACAAGGATTGTGGAAAGTGTTAAGAATATATGGAGTAGATGGGAAGTTGTTGAATGCTGTGAAGAGTATGTACGATGGTGCGAAGGCTGCAGTGCGTGTGGATGGTGAACTAAGTGAATTTTTCTCTTTGAAAGTTGGGTTGAAACAGGGATGTGTCATGTCTCCATGGTTGTTCATTCTTTACATGGATGGGGTAATAAAAGAGGTACAAGGTAGGGTAGTGAATGTTGGAGTGGCCCTGGTGAGAGAGGATAGTGTTTGGAAACTCCCTGTACTGTTGTTTGCAGATGATACTGTGTTGTTGAGTGAAGACGAAGGGAAGCTTCAAGGCTTGGTGGATGAGTTTGGGAGAGTGTGTAAGAAACGGAATCTAAAGGTGAATGTAGGGAAGAGTAAAGTGATGGTCTTTGAGAGAGGTGAAGTCAGTGAATGTACAGCGAGGTTGAATGGTGAGGAATTGGAAAATGTGAGTACATTTAAGTAGTGTGATGAGTAAGGATGGAGGTTAGGAGGGTGAAGTGCTTGAATGGGTACAGTAGGGAAGAAAGGTTGCTGGTTCTTTGAAAGTAGTGATAAGAAACTGGGAAGTGAGCATGGAAGTGAAAAAGTTACTACATGACAGTATTGTGATACCAACTCTAACGTATGGAAGTGAAGCTTGGACGTTGTTGGAAGGACACAAGTCAAGAGTGAGAGCAGTGGAAATGAGTTATTTAAGAGGAGCCTGTGGAGTCACATGGAGAGACAGGCTGACGAATGAGGATATAAAGGAGCGTTGTGGTGTGGACGTGGATGTGATAGGAAGCGTTATGAGGAACACACTGAGGTAGTCTGGCCATGTGGAGAGGATGGAGGGTGAAAGACTGACGAAGAGAGTGTATGTGAGTGAGGTGGAGGGGGGAAGAGGGAGGGGGAGGCCGAGGATGAGATGGAGGGATGGGGTGGAGAGGTATATGAGAGAGGGGGGTATGAGTTGGGAGCAGGGCAGTGAAATGGCGGGGGACAGAGCGACTTGGAGGCGATTTGTTTGTGGCCACCCCAAACGGGATTGAGGCGTCTGGCAATAGATAGATAGATAGACTAAAGGTTTTAGTACTGTACATGCCAAATGGATAACTGGTGTTATTGAGAATGTATGTGGAGATAGGACATATTTGGTAAAGTGTGGTAATTCAGTAAGTTATGTTCATGTAGATCACATCATTCATGCACATGATAAGATGAATGTGGCAGCAGAACCTGATGATCTTGATACACCTGTGGATGATTCTCAAGGTGATGAAGTCAAAGATGATATTCTCCAGCATCCATTCATTGCGACAGCTCACTGCCGTGAAGATGTGGCTGTCACAGATCAGTCACAGAGTACAAGTAAAACACCTGCAAAACTTGATGGGGGAAATGTTCTTAGAAGATCAGAGTTATGAAACCTGTAATAGAATTAGACTTTCGATTATCTGAGTCGGGAACTGGCCTTTCAAAATTTATCGGTTAGGAAGTTATGTTCTTGTGTTCTGTTCTCTCTTATGCCAAATGTAAAGCTGTAAATTTTGTTCTTCAATTGGCAGCAACCATCATTTCTTTCCTTCAAAAGGGGAAGCAGTGTTATATATATATATATATATATATATATATATATATATATATATATATATATATATATATGTGTGTGTGTGTGTGTGTGTGTGTGTGTGTGTGTGTATGTGTGTGTGTGTGTGTGTGTGTGTGTGTGTGTGTGTGTGTGTGTGTGTATGTGTGTGTGTGTGTGTGTGTGTGTGTGTGTGTGTGTGTGTGTGTGTGTAAGTGTATGATATAGTGCCTTTATTAATTATCTTTATTGATTATACTATTTTTACCAAGGATAATATGTTTAGGCTTGTTAAATCCCTTTCAATGAATTTTTAAAAAGTTTTCCTTTTGCTGCTTTCTAGTAATTCTATTTTACTGTATGTTTGACAGTATCTAAGGGGGAGGATTTGAATATAAATTTAAATTTTACCTAGAATATTCCTTTTTGTCGAAGAAAAATAGAACTGTCTGGTGCAATAGTCGTTTCACTCTAACTTGGGCAAGAAATTTCCATCTCTCCAGCTTCAGCGATAAGTAATTTCAAGAGATTAACACCAGAATATGATAGTAGTAAAGAAGTGCTATGTAAAGGATGTAGAGCCGTAGAACTGTCTTTTTCCGCCATTGAAACGCATGAAATAAGCTGCCAAGGACGAAAACCTGGGCCAGGTTAGAGTGAATGGAGTATAATTTGATGAAAACTACATCATCCGAGTGAACGTTTAATACTCCCTGTTATGTTACTTACCAGGTTAATATCAGCATTAAATGAAATAATATACAAACCTCAAGGCTTAGAAAAAACGGCTATTGACTGTCAAAGCGTCATTAAGGCAGATAATATTTCTATGTTCTGACCCTATCCTTCAATACGACAAGCAACCATCCGAGTTTCCAGCCAAGTCCCTAATTGTACAGCTTTAAAATGGGGATATGGAGGAAGATTTATTTACACTGAATATACAGAAAATAAATCGAAAGGCGATAATAAACTTCCAATCCTCTATGACTCCGGGAGACATATATATCTTTACTTATTTACTGCTGATACTAGACGATTTTATTAAACTTAGAAATGTTTCTCATACTGAACCTTTTTAGAGCTATACAAGACCCCTCCATCTACCGGAGAGTCTTGCCAAATTTGGAGAAAAGAAAGGAAATACTGGAGACGTCAAGAATACGGAAAACAGACCCTGCCACAAAGGGTTGGCCTACGAGACGGAGATCCTATAGGCATTATTATTATTATTTTTTTTTTGTATTCTTATTTTTATTATTAACAGTAGTAGCAGTACTAATAATAGTAGTGGTAGCAGAAGTAGCAGTGGTACTGGTGGTAGTAGTAGTGGTAGCAATAGTAGTACGGTAGTAGTAGTAGTAGTAGTAGTAGTAGCTACTGTGGTTGAGAGTCGCATAGACCAGTTAATGAATATAAAATAAAATAATAATAGTAATAGTAGATGGTTGGTAACCACAGCCGTTGGCGTGCTTGGGGCCAACAGATTGTAATATGATGGTTAGTGTTAACCTTCACATTACAACTCCAAATGATGAACTGTATTAGGAAGGTTGGTTTGGATCTTCACAATATAATTCACCAATGGATGTAGGTGATTTGAAAAAGTAGTAGTAGTAGTAGTAGTAGTAGTAGTAGTAGTAGTAGTAGTAGTAGCAGTGGTAGTAGTAGTAGTAGTAGTAGTAGT
>NC_137069.1:21978569-22041069 GCF_032717465.1 Coenobita brevimanus
CCGGATTATTTCTGTGGGCTGCATGATCGCGATTGCAGCCTCCTGTTTTTATTTTTAGTATTGATAATTGTCGGACTGACTCTGATTGGTAAGGTGAGGTGCATGAATAACGAAAATGAAAGAAGGAAATTAAAGATAGAATGTGAGGATGGTTATGCTTCGATGGTGATATCTCCTTGTTAGCTCAGGGAGCTTTATGGTGAGTCACTGAGTATGTTGCCCATTCCACTGCACGTGCTATACATTACTTTTCCTACTATATTATTCTCTTTCTGTGTATTCTAGACCCAGTTTCAGTCTATCCCAGAGTGGAAAAAGGATGATGATGATGATTTTTATTATTATTATTATTATTATTTGTGGTAGGTGGGGGCACTCACCATCCACTCACTCGATGTAGTGCTGCTCTCGGGTGTCTGCCCTTTCCTCTCCATCCTTCTTTCCTTCCGTTCTCTTCTCTTTCTTTCCTTCATTCTTTCCTTGTCCTTCTGCCTACGGGTGACTTTACACTCACTCTTCTGTCTTTCTTTCCTTCATTCTTTCCACTTCCTTCAGCCTGTGGGTGACTCTACGCTGAGTGACAAGCCAAATGGTTTCCTGTACACCAGGAAACCATTTACTACGCTGGGTGGTAACCATATAACCAAATTATGGCGCCTGGTGGTTTAGTGGGTAATTATTGCGCTCCAATCGGATTGAGCCGGTGAAAGTTTATATCCAAGGGTTGGTTGGGGTTGATTGCTCATGTAATCCCACTCAGGGATGAGTGAGGCTAGTCACTCTCATCTTAAATGTCAGGACCAACTGCCTAGCCCCGGGCTCCTACTCCCCTCATGGGGGAATGTAGGATTGGATGATGGATGGATGGATTATTATTATTATTATTACTATTATTATTATTATTATACCAGCGTTTTGCGGAACGAGGGCGGGTGTTATGTTTTAAGCTGTGTGTGTGTGTGTGTGTGTGTGTGTGTGTGTGTGTGTGTGTGTGTGTGTGTAAGAACAGTATAACAAAGTTTTAACAGATCTTGAATAAACATGACGGAAGGGTTCAAGGCTAGTTCATGAGGAAACCAGTCTTTATCAAAACAATAGGTCAAAGGTCAGGGTCAGTGGGTTAAGTCGAGCTATAATCTAGCAAAATCAAACAGTTTTCATCCAGGTTCGACCAGTCTCTGTGAAATGGCTGAGGGTAAGGTAAGAATAAAGTGATTAAATTTTCACAACAATCAGTAAAAGATCAAGGCCACAAAGCAAGATCAAAATTGGACCCGTGTGAGTGATTGTGGGGAAAAAAAAAAAATGATATTCGTCCTGCTTTAGCCATAACTGGTGGAGGGAATGAGGGTCAGCCAGGAGCAGACCTATGGTGGTACAAGTCTAAACTGGCGGCTAGGATGTGGTGTAAACCTCTGTACAGTGTTGCTATGTTTCCCAAACCGGCGATGTGAAACGGCTGTTATATATGTAAAAGGCATCACAAATAAGATAAACACATATAATTACAATGTTAACGTGTGTATTATAAAATATGAACGAACAGTAAACCTATTATGCATAAAATATTTATACGGCAATACAAAAACGTGGCATTAATATTTTACAGTGTTGGTAAAAAAAATTTAATCACTTTTATTGAATTTTACCGTATTTCTGGGGTTGGAAATAATATCACAATTATGATTATAAGATAATGTGCAGGAATATAAGTAAAAATATGCCAATTTCTTAGTATAAAAAAAAAATCATTAAACTCTCGTGAGTGGCAACAATCACACGGATCCAGTCTGACCGAGGCCACCTCGGTCTAACCCGGCCAGAGCTTCCTCGTGTCACCTCTTAAAAAAAAAAAAAAAAAAAAAAAAAAAAAAAAAAAAAACATGCCAAGACTTTTACCTCCTGGGTGGTGTGGAAATAAAGTCAACTTTACAATATGTACAATATAACATAGAAGAAAATAACCAAAATGTATCCTAAAATACCATAGACGAGAAAGAGAGGGCTGGGGGGGGGGGAAGGCAGGCCAGAGTCGAGCTGAGGAAGAGATGGAGGAAGGGAGGGAAGGAAGGAAGGAGAGAGTGATTGAATGAAAACAAATCATGGCGCCGCACCAGCGAGGTCATCTGGCGACATATGTAAAACAATAATAAATATTTTTAAATATAATTAGATATAATAAAAACATAAAGAAATGAAAGCATAAGTTTATAAGTCACTCATAAAAGAAACAAAATTCCCCAGGGTGACTCACATCTCCCCCATGAGAGAGAGAGAGAGAGAGAGAGAGAGAGAGAGAGAGAGAGAGAGAGAGAGAGAGAGAGAGAGAGAAGCATCTCGCATATGGAAAACGTGGCATCACTGTACAGAGCTTCGCACCCCACCCTAGCCGCCAGCTTAGATTTGTCATACCATAGTGATTCAATTTTTACAGCAATCAGTCAAGGTCACAGAGCAACATCAAAATTTGATCCGTGTGAGTGATTGTAAAAAAAAAAAAAAAAGGACTAATATTCATTCTACATCAGCCATACTTGGTGGAGGAGTTGAGGGTCAGCAAAGGATTAGATGTAGTTATTTTTTTATAATATTGGGTCAAAGATGAAGATAGAAAGTCGACATCAGCTTAAAACATTCTGATTTACATGAAACTTTGAGAGAAGGTTAAGAATCAGGAAAGAATAAAGGGCTTCAGTTGTAGGAACAATCAGTGGAATGTCAAGGCCAGAGTCAGGTCAATGTTAAACCAGTATGGGTGTTAACAAAATAGCTGCATTACTTTTTATCCAATTTTAGCCAAACTTGGTGGAGAGGTTGAGGGTCAGCCTAGGAATATACCCATTGTTTTTAAGAACAATACGTGAAACCTGAAGGTCAAAGGCCAAATAAATGTTTCTGACCCTGACCAATTTTCACCAAACTTTTCCAACCGATTTATGCCAAACTTTCCTAACTGATTTACAGTAAACGTTTCCAACTGATTTACAAACTTTTCTGATTTACGCCATTCTCTTCTATCCGATTCACACCGAACTTTTCTACCGATTTACACCAAACTTTTCTATCAAATTTACAGAACACCAAATCTTGGGAGAGGGTTGAAGGCCAGGGAAGAACAGAGGGACTCAATTTTAAGAACACTCAAAGGTCAAGGTCAAAGGTCAAGGTTAATGTTTGTCCTGCGTGTTTCTGATTGAACAATATAAGTAAAGCAATTTTGATCTGATCTGGAGCAAACTTGATCCAGGGTGAATTGAGGATCGTCCAAGAATGTGACCCGTTGTTCTTGAGATGTAGGTCTACCTATCTATACACTGTATAGGCAGGCGCCATAATCCAGTAAGGGGTGGTCGTTTGACTTTGAGTTAGTTGTTTTACGGGTAGGTGCACGAACCCTTCACCAACCCACTTGTTGACACGTAGGAAATACGTATGGGTTGGCATTGGTTATATGGTTACCACCCAGCATTGTAAAAGGTTTCCTGGCTTATAGGAAATCAATAGGTTTGTCACTCACTGTAAAGCCACCTAAAAAGGAAAGAAGAGTAATAAAAGTGGCAGGAAAGACGTGAGAAACAGGAGGAAAGGAGGGTGGTCACAGAAAAAGAATGATAAAGATGAAGGAAGAAGTAGCCAGCACTACATCAAATGAGTGGATGATGATCGCCACCACCTACCAACTGAGATAAGTCAAAGGGTTAATTCCCACTTCATAGTCAACTTAAATTTTTTCTTTTTCTAATGTAGAACCCTGTCGTTAATATGTATGCTGCTTTAATCCGAACTGAACCTAGTGTGGCGAGAGGATTTAGGATCAGAAAAGAAGGAAGGGTGGCTGAAGAGTCACACTATCGTGACTATGAAATAGGATACAAAAACCCACACTAGCAGACGAAAAAAAATTGTTTTTCCAAACAGGTTCTGCAACAGCTGTCGTCCCCTTCTGTGGATCTACAGACCCTATTGGTCTGTAGTTCCACTGAAGAGGGCGACAGCTGTCACTGAAACTGTTTGGAAATACATTTTTTTTCGTCTGCCAGTGTGGGTTTTTTGTATCCTAAGAAGGAAGGGGTCCAATGTTCAAAACAATCAGTCAGAAGTCAAGGTCAGAAAGCAAGGTCAAAGTTCGATCTGCTAACCTAATGTCTTTGAGGAAAGCAGGCCAAAGGTCAAGAAAATAGGTGAAAGGTCGAGGAAAACAGGTCAAAGGTTGAGAAAGGCGAGTCAAAATTCGAGGAAAACAGGTCAGAGATCGAGAAAAACAGGTCAAAGGTCAGGGAAAACAAGTCAAGGAAAACAGGTCAAAGATTGAGGAGAACGGGTCAAAGGTCAAGGAAAACAGATCAAAGTTCATGGAGGTAAAGTCAACTAAAACAGCTGTGATCCAATTTGGCCCAGAGTTGGTGGAATGGTTGAAGATCAGGCAAGAATTGAGTAATTCGATTTTGGGAGTACATCTAGTCTGTCGATGCTTAAGATAAAAGTCAAAAGTTCGTCCCTTCTTGCTTACTTATTCATTCATTTATTTTATTTATTTATTTCTTTGAGGGGAACATAAGACACTGAAATATTTTGTATCCTCCTCTGCTCGTCTTTCTGTGAAATTATAAATCTAATGTACAACAGAAAACTTACTAATTTATAAATCTGACCTACGCAAGATAATTTATTAATTTATAAATCCTAGGTACGACAGAAAACTTAATTACTTATCAATCTTACGTGTTTCTTGGTGAATCATCGTTCTCATTATTATCCCCCTTCCAGGAAAGAGCTGGAATAGGACGAAAATTTCCGAAATCTCGAGGTGAACAGACGATAGTGAAATGATCTTATATTTTTATTGCAGAAAAATGCTCGCAACGCCCGAGACCTACTGGCTCGCGTGGACAGCAACATAGTCCCCAAAGTGAAGAGGAATGAAGAGGTAAGGCTTGTGTGTGTGTGTGTGTGTGTGTGTGTGTGTGTGTGTGTGTGTGTGTGTGTGCGTGTACCGTCGCAGTAGGACACAAGAGAGTGCAGTATGTGAACCACTCTGTATACAGCACATTCAAGGTCGAACTCTACTTGACGGTGTTTGGTAACGTCGATTACTTAGCAATATTTTCTGCACTCCAAGTAATACCTCTCTCTCTCTCTCTCTCTCTCTCTCTCTCTCTCTCTCTCTCTCTCTCTCTCAGTGTGATTTTAGAAGCGAGTGGGAAGGCATTGACTGCTGCCCGCCATTCATCATCCTTTCTCCTAATCCCACCTAATTATTGACATGTAGATATGTGAAATAAATATTTAGATGCTGACTCATACCATTTGGAGGATCCAGAAAATACAGTGAACACTTTTATAGTTTCTTCATTTATAGTCAGTAATACATCTTCCTCGAGACAATCACCAGGGACTCTCCACTGGCGATCTTCTCACCTACCTTTCTGACTCCTGGTCATCCTCCTTTCGGGACTTTGGCGAAAGCTTCACCATCGCATTTGACATCTCAAAGGCTTTCGATTACGTCTGGCATAAATCTTTAATTTCCAAACTGCCCTCTTACGGTTTCTATCCTTCAATCTGTGCCTTCATCTACTGTACAGCTTCCTTTCTGGTCGTTTTATAGCCGCTGTCGTAGACGGCCATCGTTCTTCTCCTAGATCTATCAACAGTGGCGTTCCTCAGGGCTCTGTCCTATCACCAACTCTCTTTCTGTTATTCATCAATGATCTAAGCTGTACATCTAACCCTATCCACTTGTACGCTGATGATTTCACCTTTCGCATTTCCATTCGGTTCCTTCAACGTCCATCCCAGCGGTTACTTCAGCAAACAAGGGATGAGGCTATGGCGCACCTAATGTCTGACTTGGCTCGTATCTCTGACTGAGGTAAAAATAATCTTGTTGTTTTTAATGCATCAAATACTCAGTTTTTACACCTGTAAACCCGACAAAATCTTCCACAGGTGTACCGACTAATGTTTAATAATATCCAGCGCAATCCTGCATCATCCTTGAACATCCTTGGGGTTTCATTCACTCGGGACTTATCTTGGAAAGATCATATTACATCTCCTGTAAAATCAGCTTCCAAGAGACTAGGTGTGCTAAGCCGACTCTGTACCTTTTTTACCCCTGCACAGTTGTTGACTTTGTACACTGGTTTTATTCACCCCTTTGTAGAGTACAACTCTCATGTGTGGGGAGGCTCCCCACATAGAGCTCCTCTCAATAGGGTGGAGTCAAAGGCTTTTCGTCTCATTAACTCTCCTCCTCTTACTGGCTCCCTTTAACCTTTGTCTCTTCGCCGCACTGTTGCCTCTTTATCTCTTTTCTATCACTACTTCCATGGTCACTGCCCCTCTGAACTGTTTGCTTGCATCCCTCCACCTCTACGACGGGAGTGTAGCACCCGTCCAGCAACAAACTCTCATCCCTTTTCTGTCCAACTCTCTAATGCAAGAGTTAACAGTTATTCCTAGTCCTTCATTTATACAACGGGTCAGCTCTGGAACTGTCGCCCTGTGTCTGTATTTCCTACTTCCTATGATCTCCAGTCTTTCAAGCGCAGTGTGTCCAGGCTCACTTTTGTATTTTTTTTTTTCTTTGAAGGAATTGTTTTCGGGCTCCTGGCCTTTGGTTCCTGCTTATTCGCATAAAAAAAAAAAAAAAAAACTTAAAAATGAATATCTCTGGTTCTGTCAGCTTCTTCAGACAACAATATGTGCTTGCCTGTAGCTATTATCTGTTGTCTCTCTTTTTATAACCAAAAACATCCCCCTTTTCTGTAAATATTCTTAGGTATCCCCATTCCCATAGTCAGTATGTGTCTCTTTAGATGTGCTACAGAATTATGTTGGGTTGGAGAGAAACACAGTTTAGAGCCTGAATTCTTTACTTTCTCTAACGTTTCGGGCTACACAAAACCCATCGTCAGTGTTTGTGTAGCCTGAAACATTATAGAAAATATAGAATTCAAGCCTGCGTTTCTCTCCCACCCAACATTTCCACTTGTCATAATGGATCATCTATATATGTCCTATTTCCTTTCCTTTGCAGCCAACAAAACGTTCGTTGCAATTCTGTCTGTCATCAAACAGATGGTAAACAATACTTGTTTCTCTCTTGATATACATTCTGCCTTGTCTATTAACAGCAGTGTTCCTCTAAATACCCAATTCAAGCTCTTTTCTGTAGCCCACCTTGTTGTTTCTTTATTTTCTAACAAATGGTAAATAATTTCACTGACAGATAGTAAGGAACCTGGCTGAGGCACTGCAGCATCAGTTCAAAACAAGCTCTTTACTAAATGAAGCCCATTTGATGCACGGGGGCAGCGCTTATGAAGGCCTGTGTGTGAGTGAGAAAACTGACTTCGACCTTACTGTGGCAGTAAACAAGCCCTACACCTTTGACAACTTTACGGTAAGACTGTCACTACATCTTTGACAGCTGTGAGGTAAGACTGCCATTACACCTTCGACAACTTTGAGGTAAGACTCACTACTAGCTTACCATCTTATTATGAAAACTTAGTATGCATAAGTGTAACCACATAAGGATCTGTACATAGCTAAGGAAAATTATATTACTGTGGCACCAGTCAAATCATGCATCTTTTACTTCTTTTAGTGTTGTAAGACAAAATTACCAGTTTTTGCACAAAACTGTACTACACTAATTGTATTTTACAGGACTGGGTCAGATGCGAAATGTTCCCTCCTGTGTGTGTGTGTGTGTGTGAGAGAGAGAGAGAGAGAGAGAGAGAGACCGGGGTGAGGGGGTAGAAGTAGCAGTAGTAGCTGTATTAGTGTTATTGATCTCCACCTATTACGAATGGTGGACGATCTTTGTATCCATCAATATTATTTTTATTATTATTATTATTATTATTATTATTATTATTATTCTGCCACTTCTCGTCTCCGATTTGCATCATACTTATTGTGGATTTACAGCATCATGATGCTATTACACTAACCCAGTTTTAATTCTCCTGACCCACTTTTCAAGGTCATAGGTCAAAAAAATTTCCAAAAATCATGAATTTTCAACCTTAATTTACTCCAAAGCTATTATAGAAATATGAACAAGAAAGGAAATCCAGTGATAAAATTATTTTCCAAACTTTTCATGAAAATAATTATAAAGTCATTCGTGTATGACATTACGATATTTCAGACACACCACTTTTCAGTTCCTGTCCCATACAGGGCAAATCAAAACAAATGAGGTACATTTTGGCCCTAGATGATCTGGCCCAGAACAGGTCTGTATACTTTTTGGTGGCTGTATGACCAACGGTTTCTGAGTTATTACAAAAAACGTAGGTAGCGCCTGTCAGCAATATTCTCATAGGTGGAGATCAGTAACTTTCTCTGACATTTACAGTCTTCTAGTTATTATTATTATTATTATTATTATTATTAAGTCTCTGCCCATATCTGGTGGAGGCAATAAGTGATTGGTCTGTCCATGTGTGTGTGGGTGCATGCGTTGGTGCATGTGTGCATCTGTAGCACTTTTCTGGACATGGTATCTCCTAAACCCATCGACGAATTTCCAGCAAGCTACTGTTAGTGATGTATTCTGAGGAGATGATGAACTAATTAGGTCAAGGGGTCAAAGATCAAGGAAATATGGGGCCGACTTAGTTTATCATTGTGGGAACGATATCTCCTGGACCCCTCGACGGATGTCGACTGAACTTTTGTCAGTGATACGGTATGAAGGGATGATTAACTGATTAGGTCAGTAAGGTTAAGAGGTCAAAGGTCAAGGCCGTATGGATGTGGGCGCAATATCTCCTAATCCCTACGATAGATTTCGACCAAACTCTTGACAATGATATAGTACGAAGGGACGATCAACTGATCAGGCCAGGAAGGCCAAGAGGTCAAAGGTCAATTTCATATGGTTGTGGAGGTGATACCTCCTAAGTCCCTCGACAGATTTTGAGCAAACTATTGCCAGTGATGCAGTATGAAGGGACAATGAACTGATTAGGTCAACAAGTTCAAGAGGTTAAAGATCTAACTCATATGGGTGTGCGTGTGTTATCTCCTGAACCTCTCGATGGATTTCAACCAAACTTTGTCAGTGATACAGTATGAAGGAATGATGGACTGATTAGGTTAGCAGCATCAAGGGGTCAAGGGACAAGGTCATATGGGGTCGACTTAGTTTATCTTTAGTCTCATTTCAAGCATTCTTTCTTCTCCCGTTCCGTCTTCCTTCCACCTGTTCTCCCTCTCTTTGAAAGTGAGTCAGTGCAGCATCCCAGGAGTAGCAACCCTGGAATCACTGCCCTTCCCTCTGTCCACTCTCCCTTTCTCTCCAGTGTGTGTGTGTGTGTGTGTGTGTGTGTGTGTGTGTGTGTGTGTGTGTGTTTTCTCAATGGTTTTGGGACTCACTAGCACCTTTTCCTTCACCCCTACATGCTGGGCATCAGTCGGGACTGATCCTAAAGGGGTGGGTAGTTACCATGGGGTATCAGTAGGAACCGTGAATGCAATCTCACCACAGTTTGAACTGGCCGCCATTTGATCTCGTCATCAAAGGGTAGGGAGAGAGTCCTGTCATCGTACACAAGTGCTGGTTAGTCCTCTTAGTGACTTAGAAAGGTGTAGAGCTATGTCATAATAATCTGCTTCGTCCGATTCCAGTCCCATCTCATGGAGACCCCTTGCCTCATGCATCCTTGCCAAGACTCTGCGCGAGGATACTTGGTGTGCAAGTGGTGTACATTTTTGTTTGTATTTTATGTGATAATGAAAGTTCAAATCTGATAAGTGAAGTTGAGTTTGTAAATATTTTGAGTCACCCTAGCAATAATGAAAGAAAACCTATGTTGCACCTGCAAGAAAATGTTTTTTGTTAAACCTCTGCATTTTTCTTGGCCCTGAAATTATTATGCAAAATATGTGACATAAACTGTAAACGTGATATCAAGCACATATAAATAATGTGCTATAGAACATAAATAGTAATAAGTGTTGTCACAACTCAGTGCCATGCGCTTACACACAGAGACATCCCACCTCAAGTGCCAAAAGTTAGCTACTCATCTTCTTCATGTCCATACTCATAGTTGCAACCACCTGCAGACCTGGCAATGCTTTCACTTGCAAGAAGAAGAGTTGATGAGTAATTTGGTCTTTAATTTGTTTTTTTAACTGCTATACTTTCCCAGATATGAAGGTTTGGAAAAGGGCTATTATGGGAAATATGCCCATAAGGAGAGGGAGACAGATCCAAAATAAGCATGGCATCTGGGGGTTAATTATATTTATTTGCATATGACACCTAAGCTTAGGTGTCAATATGTATTAACAATGTGGCAAAGGTGAGGTGGTAGGGAGTGCCCTTAACCAATGAAAATGAGCAACTGATGTGCAGGGGTGGTGGGGGAAGGGAAAGTGCTGGGAAGAAGGGAGGGCAGGGACATGCAAGGGTTTAGACAGGACCAGATTATCCATCCCTGGTCGGCACTTTGGGGGCTGGCTTGCTGGCGGGGCAATCTGTTTCCCCATTTTGACCCCAATTCATCTCTCTCCTCCTCCTCCCAGCTTTGTATCTTTCACCTCCTCCCCCTGGCCAGCTTCAATGGGTCCCCCTCCCCCCCAAAAAAAAAAAAAATAAATAAATTAGGAGTGATCTGACTCAGTCTCTCACCCCAGCCAAGATGGTTGTGGTGGGGTGAACTTATTAGGACAGCAACATTATGGAGGTTGTATGGCAAGTCCATGTGCAAGGCTTGGCAGATACATACCGAGCGACACTTTGTGTCGACAGCTTGAGGCCCGACTTCTGAGCATTTGATTATTATTATTACGTCCCTTTCCTTGGAGGAAGCAGCCTAGGTATATAGATAGATAGACAGATTATTATTATTATTATTATTATTATTATTATTATTATTATTATTATTATTATTTTCCTATTATTATTATTGTTATTATTATTATTATTGTTATTATTATTATTATCATTATTATTATTATTATTATTATTATTATTATTATTATTATATAATTATCATTATCATTATTATTATTATTATTATTATTATTATTATTATTATATAATTATCATTATTATCATGATGATGATGATTGTTATTATTATTATTATTATTACCAATGGTGAGGCTTCGGCCTCTTCAGTCCAATAACATGTTTTTGCTAACATCAGACAATTCGATTCAGCTTAAGACAAATCTCTATAGTACTTTCTCTTTAAATTGGCCCAAAATTATCATTTATTTCTTCTTGAGAAATGATTTGTAAATGCAGATTAACACTAGAGTATGAGTGATAGTCATGTAAAGGTAATGCAGAAAGGATTTAGAGTTTTAGTATTTTCTTTTTTCTGTCACTGAGCTACGTGAGATAAACTGCAAAAAGATAAAGATCTGTGTCAAGTTAAGGTGCCAGGAGTATATTAAGGAGCTAATGAAGGGTACATGTAATCCCTCAAGTTGAGTAAGTCTCTTTGAAGCAGGATGAAGTTGTCTGTCGAAACATTTATAAAATTCTGAGTACATCATCGGACTCAAGTGGTCAGACACGTCACTCAGTGGTGATCTGCCAGTCAAAAAGATGTGAGTATGATTTCCAGCTGAGGCAGGGAATAGTTTTATTATCTGACTTGTGTTAAAGCAAACTTGACTGATTCTCTACAGTAGCAATGAACATATCATAAAGACACCCCTGCTAATACCACCACACCATACCTTAATGAGACAATCGTAGATATTCTTCGATAAGGAAGGTGGGTATTAGTGCCCGAGAAGTGACATATCAAGGTGTGTAGCATGTAGGAGCATTCCCAGGTCACAGGGGACGGGCTATAATGACTATGCTCACAGTCAGACGCGTGTAGAACAATTATATAAAAAAAGTAAATGTATTAAGGCACAGCGATAGCAGTGTGCAAAATACCATTGGAACAAGGCCGCTGCAGTAAACCAACATGTTATCCCATCCCTACTTTTTTTTTGGAAGGGGGGGGGAGGAGCTTATTTTTGTACACTGCATGGTTAGTTATAGGTTATACCATTGTCATGACTTATCGAGTGCACTTATGCTACACCATAATTGTACATACTGGATTTGAAAAGAGAAAAAAATGTAGGGATGGGATTACTTATCGCTTTATTGCCTCAGCCTCGTTTTGATGATTTTGGGTGCAGTGCCATCCCTACATCCTCGTACATTTTACTAAAAGTTCTTTGTATTTGTTTCATTTGTCTCTATGTAAATTCACGGCTTTTATAAGTTATTCATTTGAACAGAATCTTAGTCATGAAGGAGTTAATGAAGGCCCTAACCTGCTCCTGTTTGAGAAGTCTCCTTTGAACAAAATATAATCATTTGAAGATATAACAAGCAGCACTGAGGGAGCACGACACCCACACCTTGCGACTGGTGGATGATGGAACTTTTAACTTAGTTCTGTGACCTTCACCTTTGACTGATCGTTCTGAAAAAACAAAATGCTTCATCTTTATGTGATCAATAGCCTAACCCCTTCACTAAAGCTGCCCCAAATAGGATCAGAAAGTGTTTAAGCTGACCTTGCCTATTGACCTTGACCTTAGATCTATACTGTAGTTCTCAAAACTGATTATCTTACTTTTTTTCCGAGTTAAAGGCCCAAAAGTTTTATATTTTCCTGTGGCCTCAAATTTTGACCGATTGTTCTCAAAATTGAAACACTTCACCTTTTGCTCACCCTCTACCAGGCTTCATCTAAACTGAATCCAAACCATGAAAGTTAACTTGGTCCCGTCCTATTATCTTTGACCTTTTGGGTGCAATTTTTACTGTCCCTCTGATCCTGTTGAAAATGCCTCTCGATGGTGACAAAAAAAAATCATGGTGATCGGTTTTGCCATTTATGAGCTAGAGAGGTCTAAGAAAATAAGAAAGAATGAAAGTGAAGAGGAAGATGACGATGATGCTGATGCTGATGACGATGATGATGAAGAAGATGAAGCAGAAGAAGAAGAAGAAGAAGAAGAAGAAGAAGAAGACGTTAATGATGATGATGATGATGAAACTGATCTGTCGACTGTGTTTCACCGTGTTAGCTTTGTGTTTTGTCTACTTTAGATGTTTGGGATGTAGAAAAGTACGAGGAAGAAGGACAGATGCTTAATACATTTTTAATACCTCAGTGTTTGAGCGCCACGAAGGATAATATTTTGTTAAGACTTACGGGCGCACTAGCGCCACATTCACATATGTGGTTCCTTTATGAGTGTGTATACATGGCAGGTTGAGCGTGACACCAAAAAGTTCTTTGCCTTGAAATGGAAGAACAGACTTGGCCTGGCAGATGATGCAGGATATTTGCATGCATTGGAGCTGAGAAACCAACTGTTTGATGAGTAAGTATAAAGATGGAAGGAATAAGGTGACATGAAGGAGTGAGTAAGGTGACGTTTAGGAGTAAGGTGACATGGAGGAGTGAGTAAGGTGATGTTTAGGAGTAAGATGACAATAAGGAGTGAGTAAGGTGACAATAAGGAGTGAGTAAGGTGAAGTGAAGAAGTAAGGTGACATGAAAAAGTAAGGTGACGTGAAAGAGTAAGGTGACATAAAGAAAAGTGGTAAATAGGACTCTTTGGCCTCAGGGAATGGGCTATGAAGTCTATGCTTTGAGTACTGATTGGGGTTCAACAGTGTATAATTTCATTGCCTATACGGAAGTTGTTAAGCTCCTATGATGTAATTCTCAGTTTATTTTTGCTGTCTCTAAATTACCATATTCAACTCAGTAGGGACTTTTCGAACTGGAGGGGTTAGATGCTGCCTTCATTTACCTGTCCAGCTTAGTAAAATCGTCTAGTTACTGTGGACTTTGATTATTTAAGGCAAGAAAAATACTACTTTCTAATCAGTTCTGCCCTTGTCAATTTCAGTCTTGCTCTAAAGGGCTGTGCACAGTTCGTTCATCTTAACTTGGCCAAGATTTCTCTCCTTTTGCAGTTTACTCCACGTGATCCAAAGGAGTTAAAAGGCAATGGCCTTCTTCGTGACTAGCATCACATTCTAGTTTAAATCTATCGATATCATTCAAAATGGAGAGATGGCAATTCAAGGTTAAATCAGAGTTTCAAAAAGTGCAGATCGTTTGGCAAAGATGAGAGATGGCAATTTTAAGTCGTTTGAGAAATTAAAAGTATGTAGATTGTTCAGAGGAGATGAAGGATGGCAATTGTAGGTCGTTAGAGTAAAAAAAAAAAAAAGTACATAATGTTTATTAAAAAGTGGGACGGTTATTTTAGGTCAAGTTCGAGCTTTAAAAAAGTAGATATTGTTTAGCAAAGATGAAAGATGGTAATTTCATGTCCAGTTGAAGAAAAAGAAAGTACAAATTGTTCAACAATGATAAGAGATGGCAATTTTAGGTAAAGTTAAACTGAAGAAGAAAATATACATTTTTATGCAAGGAAGAAGGAACCGGTGGCTATAATCTCGCAAAATTATTTCCTCCAAGAAAAAACTAAATCAATAAAACAGAGCCAAATTCAAGAACTTCATAGCAACGACCTGAGTAACCACATAACTTAGACTCTTCCACACTGCTCTTGGCAGGCTGAGTGCTTGCCTACAAAGCATGGGGACAGTGCAAGGGATCAAGAAGATTGAGTACTCCAAGGGCCTGGCTGCTCTCAGCCTGGAGGTCATCACCGACAGCGGCACAAACATCATGGTCGCCTTGGCACCTCAAATTACAGGCCAGTGTTATAGTTGGTTTGTTTTCACATTATGGTACTGGGCCACTCTGACCGACTGACCAACCAACCAACCAACTGTCCAACCGACTGAAAAACTGACCAACCAGCCTATTGACCAGCCAACCGACCGACTGAGAACCCTGAAGAACACCATTAAGGACAGCTCTAGGAGAAAAGTTGAGACTGTCTACGACAGTAGCTGTGTAGCGACCAGAAAGATAGCTAGTGATGAAGGCACAGATTAAAAGACAGAAACCATAAGGAAACAGTTTGGATATTAACGCTTTGTGTCAGATTCAGTACAATGCCTTAGGGAAGCCAAGTGCAACAGCAAAGCTTTCTCCAAAGTCCTGAGAGGAGATGACCGAAAATCAGAATGGAAGGTGAGGTCACCAGTGGAGTGTCCTTGGCAGGACCGATACTGACGATCAGAAATAAGGCTATGATAAGGAAAGACATTTTTATTAATATTCTGTTAATACATTCGAAACTTTAAAAATACAGAATAATAAAGCAACTGAGTGATAGTTAGAGGGCTGGGAACGGTCACCCTTCATCTGGACAGGCTAAATGAAAGCAAACATCCAGGAAGAAGGAAACGTGAAAGTTGACAGTTAACGGCGAAACAGTTTACCAAGGCATGATGTCGGTACAGATACACAGTTCTAAAGAACAAGACGAATGACCCACCAAGCTCATATACCTTGTTAGTATTGAGGCCAGTGAGGGCAGAAAGTAAATCCCTTGAAGAAATTTTAATGTTAGTCTTGAGGAAGTCAGAGATGGTGGGGAAGGGGAACAGCACCAGAATAATAAAAGTTGGAAGTGGAAAAGACAGTCAGGGTGAAAGTTGGGTCTTTTCAGTAAGAGAAACAGTTACAGAGCCATCAGAGCAGAAAACCGGGAGGAGGGAGGATGATGTGAAGTTGTTAGAAAGGTTTCTGGCCAGATGCCAGAGAGCACAGGAGGAACTGGAGTCAGAGAGTTCAGAGTCAGAGAGTAATTCTTAGAAGGGCGATGAACAGACATAGCACAATTCTGGCAGAATTACCTTATCAGATCGAAATATACCTAACTTAAACTAATTGACCTTAACCCAACTTAAAGTAACCGACCTTAACCTAACCTAACAAACTAGCCGACCTTAACCATACCCCTTTGCTGAACTTTTTCAGTGTTTCAGTAACACAGAGAACAGGCCAGCATACTCTCCAGTACAAGTTTCTCTAGAAGTCAACACCATAATACATGAACGTTACACACTACACTTCCTATTCAAAGTTCATCCAAAATGGCGTCTCATAATCATGCCTCTAAGTCCCTAGTGGGGGGAGGGGGACCATAAATGCCCGCACTATCCCCACCTTTCCCGGCGACGACCCAGCAAGATGCCTGGAACCACTGTCTGACTCACTTCATGTCTCCAATATTTGTGGCCATTTCTCTAACTTTCTCTCTGTTGAGCACCACCTCTCCTCCAAACTTCATCCTCTCTTCCTAAGTGAGACTCAGCTGTCTGAGGCAACTGACAGCAAACCCTTCTTTATATCCTGCTGCTGTCTCTATACTCATTTCAAAGCAAAAGGTGGCTGTTGTGTATACGTATGCAACGACTTATCTTGTTTTCATGTTCCTGAACTTGATTCTTCTGAATTCTCGGCTCTCTGGCTTCGGCATTCCTGTCGTTCTCTGACTAATAATGTATGTGCTGTTTACTTATCCCCATATTCCACTGACTATGAAAAATTCGTCGACTATCTTACTTCTACGATGGAACACATCCTATCCATTTCTCCTTTCTGTGAAATCTCCATTCTAGGAGATTTAAATTTTCACCACCACCTTTGCCTCTCCTGTCTGTTCAAAGATCCACTGGTGAACAAGCCTACATCTTTTCTGTGCTTAATGACCTAGAGCAGCTTGTATTGCACCTTCTCTTTACCCCTGACAACCTTGGAGAGAGTTCCAACATACTTGACCTCTTCCTTACAACTAATCCTTCTGCTTACGCTGTTAATCTTATCTCCCCGTTGGACTCCTTAACCTGCCCTATCGTTCCAGTACAATCTGTGGACCCTCCAAAGAAACGTCGGTTGTGGCACATTGGAGCTGCTGGTTGGGAGGCCCTCAGGCAGTACTTGTCTGATTTTCCCTGGAATGAATTACTGCTTCCATAGCCAAAAGCCATCTGAGTATGCCATGAACATTATGGAGGTTATTCTCTCGGGCATGGAAGCATGCATTCCTTTCCCATATCGTTTGACTAATGCAAAGCAACCTTGGTTTAATCACGCTTGTTCAAATGCTGTCCACAAGAAGGAGAAGGCCTACAAATGGTACCGGAACCAACCCACCCCTGTATCTCATCTTTTTTATGTTTCTGCCCGGAATCGTACTAAGTCAATTCTTTGCTCTGCTAAAAATAATTTCATCCGTACTAAATGGTCTGAACACTCCATCTCAATTTTTCCCACTCATTCTGGCACCTTGCGAAAAACATTTCTTACAACATTTTCTCATCATCCTTCCCTCCCCTTTTCCACTCTAGTGGTTGTGCTGCTATTTCTTCTACTGATAAAGCAGACCTCTTCGCTCAGACACTCTTCTCCAATTCCACCTTAGACGATTCTGATGCTGTTCCTCCATCACTTCCTCCCTCTGACTTCCTCATGGCTGACATTAAAATTCTTCAGCTGATGTATTTTCTGCCATCACTGCCCTTAATACTAACAAGGCATATGGGTCTGATGGGGTCCCTTCTGTTATTCTCAAGAACTGTGCTTCTGTGCTTACACCATGCTTAGGTAAACTCTTTCGCCTTTGTCTATCAACCCCTACCTTTCCCTCTTGCTGGAAGTTTGCCCTCATTCAGCCTGTTCCAAAGAAGGGTAATCATTCCCAACCCTCTAACTATCACCCAATTGCCTTAATATCTTGTATCTCAAAGTTTTCGAGTCTATTCTTAACAATAAACTTAAAAGCATCTCTCCTATCGCAACATTCTTTTGTGATCATTAGAATGTATTCTATCAGGGATGCTTCACTGGCGATCTTCTTACCTACCTACCAGACCATTGGTCATCCTCCTTTCGGGATTTTGGCGAAAGATTTGCCATTGTACTTGACATCTCAAAGGCTTTCGACCGAGTCTGGCATTAATCTTTAATTTCCAAACTGCCCTCTTATGGTTTCTATCCTTCTATTTGTGCCTTCATCTATAGCTTCCTTTCTGGTCGTTCTATAGCCGCTGTTGAAGACGGCCACCGTTCTTCTCCTAGATCTATCAGTTGTGGTGTTCCTCAGGGCTCTGTCCAATCACCCTCTTCCTTTTATTCTTCAATGACCTTCTAAGCTGTATATCTAACCCTATCTACTCATATGCCAATTATTTCACTCTTCACCTTTCCATCTCAGCAGTTACTTCAGCAAACATGGGATGAGGCTATGGCACACCCAGTGTCTGACTTGGCTCGTACCTCTGACTGTGGTAAAAGTAATCTTGTGTTTTTATTGCATCAAAAAACTCAGTTCTTACACCTATCAACCTGTCAAAATCGTCCACCGGAGTACCCACTAATGTTTATTTTTATCCAACTCATTCCTGCATCGTCTTTAAATATATTTTGGGTTTCATTTTCGCGGGATTTATCCTGGTAAGATCATATTACATCTCTTGTAAAATCTACTTCCGAGAGAATAGGTGTGCTAAGCCGACTCCATACATTCTTTATCTCTGCACAGTTGTTGTTTTTATACACGGGTTTTATTTGCCCCTGTGTAGAGTACAACTCTCATGTGTGGGGAGGCTTCCTACATACAGCTCTTCTCAACAAGGTGGAGTCAAACGCTTTTCGTCTCACTAGCTCCCCTCCTCTTACTGGCTCCCTTCAACCTATGTCTCTTCGCTGCACTGTTGCATCTTTATCTCTTTTCTATCGCAGTTTCAATGGTCACTGCTCCTCTGAACTGTCTGCTTGCATTCCTCCAGCACTACGACAGGCACGAAGTACCCATCTGGCAACAAACTCTAATCCCTTTTCTGTCCAATTCTCTAATGAAAGAGTTAACCGCTACTCCCAGTCCTTCATTTATGCAAGAGGTGAGCTTTGGAACTGTTTCCCTTTGTCTGCATTTCCTACTTCCTATGATCTCCAGTTTTTCAAACGCAGTGTGTCCAGGCATCTTGAGATGAATTTATCTTAAATTTGGCCCTCTGTTCTATTGTTTTTGGTTTATCTTGGAAGGAAAGGATTGTAGGCTGCTGGCCTTTGGTTCCTTGTTCCTCGCATTAATATATATATATATATATATATATATATATATATATATATATATATATATATATATATATATATATATATCTATATAACCCCAGGTGGCGGATAGGGGAAGGCCTTGTAAGTATAAGAGATACCGTCTTATACGGCGTGGACCATGGGACCCCCTACAGATATATAGGGCTCCACTGAATATAATGAATAAGGTGGCACAAAAATTACATCTCACCAGAAACTATGTGGCAGGGAGGTGAGATTATTAGCCACAATCCTCCCAATCAAACATGAGTTCTATTGCACATGATTTGAAGGGCGTTCCTGTTGGATCATCGTCTACTAAAGGTCCAACTGCACTGCCTCCTGCGCTTACGGGCAGTGTGCCACCGAAAGTGAGTAGGCACTGTGTTAGAAAATTTGACTCTTGGATGTTAAACAAACTGAAATCGATGAAGATCTATGCATACAATGTAAGAAGCCTCACAGAAGATTACAAATTTGATAACCTGATGACTGAACTGGAAAACATTAGTTGGGATATTGTAGGTTTGAGTGAGATCCGCAGAAAAGAAAAAAAAGTAATTCATCTCAAAGACAGCAAACACCTATTTTACTACCGGGGAAAGGAAAATGAAAGAGTTAGTGGTGTAAGATTTCTAATTAACAGAAATCTTGCAGACAACATTGTTAAATTCAGCAGTGTATCTGACAGAGCAACATTTATTGTCATTAGACTATGCAAAAAATATACCATGGAAGTCATAAAAGTACAGTATATGCACCAACTTCTCAAAGCCCAGATGAAGAAATAGAAACATTCTATGATGACATCTCCCAGATTATGGAAGAAGAAAAGACAACATATACTATACTCATGGGAGACTTCAATGCAAAAGTTGGAAAGTCAAAAAATGGAGAAGCATGTATGGGAAACTTTGGAATGGGAGAAAGGAATGAAAGAGGAGAAATGCTGGTAAATTTTGCTGAAATGTTTAACATGAGAATAATGAACACATTCTTCCACAAAAGAACAGGAAGAAAATGGACCTGGAGAAGCCCAAATGGAGAAACAAAGAATGAAATAGACTTCATTATAGCAGATAAGAATAACACGATCACAAACGTCACAGTTATCAACAAAGTAAATATAGGTAGTGATCATAGAATGGTGGGTTGCACAGCCAGATTCAATTTTAGAAATGAAAGAAAGAAAATGATTAAAGATAAAAAGATATGCCCAATAATAGTAAACGAAAACAAAGCAGCCTTTCAGTTGGAAATAAGGAACAGATTTCAGGGTCTAAGTAATGCTGAATGTGACACTGATGAGCTGAATGACAGACTAACAAAAGTGCTAAGAGAATCAGCAGAGGTAGTAGGAAAACCTAATACAACCAAAGCCAAGAAGTATTCAGAAAAGACACTCGAGCTTATGAAAAAAAAAAAAGAAATGAAAGTGAAGACAAAGAAAGACGAAATAGAACGAGCAGAATTAAATAAGCTTATCAACAAAAGACAAAGAGAAGAAAAAAGAAAGAGAAACATGGATCAGATCACAGAAACCATCAAAAATGGAAAAAGTCTGAAACAGGTCCGAAGCAAAATGGCACTAGGAAAGCAACAAATGACATCACTGAAAGAAAAAAACGGTGAAATCATTAAATGCAGAGATAAGATGGTGAAGAGAGTTGCAGAATTTTACAAAGAACTGTATGCATCAAAGACAGTAGTACCAATAGCTAACTTTTCAGTTGACACAAGTGAAATACCTGAGGTAACACCAGACGAAGTAAATATTTGTCTTAAAAATATGAAAAGAGGGAAGGCTCTGGGAGAAGATGGAATAGTAACAGATATACTTTTGGATGCCGGAGTATAGGTACCAAATAGGCTTGTTCACTTCTTTACCTACTATATAAAACAGAAGAAAATTCCCAGAACATGGTGTAATGCAATAGTTATTTTACTCTACAAAAAAGGTGACTCAAGAGATCTTAGTAACTATCGACCCATTAGCTTATCATTCATTTACAAACTCTTCACTAAAGTCCTTACGAACAGAATAACAACAATTTTGGAAGAAAACCAACCTCATGAACAGGCAGGATTCCGAAGCGGGTATTCGACCATTGATCATCTACATACAATGAACCAGCTAATTGAGAAAACCATAGAATGTAATAAACCACTGTGCTTAGGTTTTGTTGATTACGAAAAGGCTTTCGACTCAGTGGAGTACATAGCAATTATAAATTCATTGCGAGAACAAGGAGTGAATGAGAACATTATAAACCTGCTCGAAAACATATATAAAGAGGGAACTCGAAAACATATATAAAGAGGGAACTGCTACAGTTGAATTATATAAGGACTCAGAAAAAATTAAGATTGAGAAGGGCGTGCGTCAGTGAGATACAGTTTCACCAAAATTATTTACAGCATGCCTAGAAAGTATTTTCAGAAAGGAAGACTGGGAAAACGAAGGAGTAAACATTGATGGAGAAAAGCTAAACCATTTAAGATTTGCAGATGACATTGTCCTGATCTCAGAAACAGCAGAGGCATTTTAAGAAATGTTAAATGACCTGAACAGAGAAAGTCTGAAAGTGGGACTGAAGATGAACCGAAGTAAAACTAAAGTAATGTTTAATCCACAAACACCAAAGAGTGTCATCAGAATAAGTGATGAAATTCTTGAAGAAGTTGAGGAGTACAACTACTTGGGACATGTACTAAAATTAATGAAAGATCATGATAACGAAATAAAAAGACGCATTACAATTGGATGGAAAGCTTTCGATAAACATAGAGACATTATGAAAAGTAGCTTGCAAGGTTGTATGAAACGAAAAGTATATAACGAATGCATAATTCCAGCTATGACATATGGTTGTGAGACCTGAAAACTGACAAAATCAATGGAAAATAAATTAATCCGTTCTCAGAGAGCAATGGAAAGGTCAACGTTGGGAATATCTTTAAGAGACAGGAAAAGATCAACTTGGGTGAGAGAGTAGACTAGTCAAAAATGTTGTTGGGGTTATAAAGGAACAGAAATGGAGGTGGGCAGGCCATATAGCAAGAATAAGGGATAACCGATGGAGCAAGAGGCTTACTTACTGGACACCAAGAGAATGTAAGCGTAGCAGAAAAAGGCCAGCCAGGAGATGGAGAGATGAGATAGAGAAATTTGCAGGGAAAACGTGGCAAAGATTGGCTCAGTCAAGGAAATCGTGGAAAAGGTTGGGGGAGGCCTTTGTTAATCAGTGGACTAGATGTGCCTGATGATGATGATGACGACATATACTATATATATATATATATATATATATATATATATATATATATATATATATATATATATATATATATATATATATATATATATATATATTTGTTGGAACTTCGTAGCCAATATTTAAATATATGTAACTCTTTAATCTTGTAATAGGTGAATCTTGAGTTTTGGTTAAAGTTATTTTGGTAATTGAAGAGCAGGAGGAGTTAAAGATGAATACAGGGAGTTGATCTTGATTTATTATCTTCAGAGAAAGTCCAAGTTGAGCAGCGAATGTACAGTATTATACAGAGACTTAATTTACTAACTAAGTCTAGTTGGACCCCTCTTCTTATTCGCTCTCTCCGCTACCTACCGGTTCTATGGCCAGTCTCCTTCTGAGCTCAGATTCCTACATTCTCGTTTAGCAGGGGCCGTGTCACGTGTGTTATACTGTTGTTGAAATGTTCTAGAAGCCTGTGTGTGTGTATGTGTGTGTATGGTCACTAGGCGCTGTTCGTGGGCTATTTTGCTGGTGAAAGGCATTCTGGAGAGGTGCTAACGTCATTTCCTTTTGCCCCCTAGGTTTGACATTGTCCTAACCTCGAGACTATAATTATATGTATGTTGCTAGCTATTATTTATTAAGATATTTTAGAGTCCTGACATCGCTTGGTGATGCAGCTGGCGGTGCTCCGACAGCAAACATCATTGACATATGCTAATCTGTTAATACATGATATTCTTCTTATTCATTCTTAATACATAATATTGATTATAGTATTGTATAGATATAATATTCATTGAAATATTGTAATGATCCAATAATATTACATTTTAAACAAATTGTATACACAATTGAACAAATGCAATATGGATAAATTGGTTATTGTATGACATATTCTAAGATGTGTATGTATAACAGACATACGCATATAATTGTGCAATGATAATACTGCTTGGTCATTACATTATATATGGAGTTATCCCTTTAGTAATGCCTATTATTTCACTTAACTTGTGTGATGATTCTGGTAATACAGAATTGTAGTAACATTGTATGAATTGTTACATAATATTGTAATAACATTGTGGTAATGCATAACTGTAACATTGTATGAATTGTTACATAATATTGCGGTAATACATAATTGTAACATTGTATGAATTGTTCCATAATATTGTGGTAATTCATAAGTGTAACATTGTATGAATTGTTACATAATACTGTGGTAATACATAATTGTAACATTGTATGAATTGTTACATATCGTTTGTAGTTACAAAATTGTAGCAAGTATAACATAATGCAATCGTTTATCGTTACATAATTGTAATAAATGCAGTCCTGACATCGAATCCGGTCATGCTGCGGTCGATGATAGTGATGATGTGTCTTGCTACTGGCTCGGGGAGAACATTTTTTTTTTTTTAATTGATTTTCTATAGTTTGTTTAACTTCGTTTGACTACGGCGTTGTCTGAGGTTGCATAATTGCTGGCTAATTCCCTTGGGACCCTTTTTTAAGGTTTAGTTTATATTGCCCAGATATTACTGAATATGATAATTATTATACTGTATAGCCCCATATTTTATTTTATATATATATATATATATATATATATATATATATATATATATATATATATACACACTATATACAGTATTAGCTATATACACTGACTTGTTGTTCACTTGTACCTATCGTGGGCAATATATGTGTCAGCACTGTGTGGAAATCTTTGTCTTCACGATTGTGTGGAAGATGTTGTTCATTCTTGCTAATGTCAGTTGTGTTGGTCATTTGTTTTTTCCAGTTTTCCTTGTAACTTAATTTGTCTGTTTCCACTAGGTAGCTTTAATTAATAAATTTTTAATGCAGTTCTTTTAATCGCTTACTGAGTAACTGTGATAGTAAATTTTCTTTATTACTTTGTGGATGTATAGTTGTATGTATGAAAAATGTACCAGGTATTTTATGTAGGTATAAATGGTAACACTCGTTGGTAGTAAATAAATGCTATAATAAATGAATTAATATATACAGTGCTGAATATTTATTGTTGGTGATTATTTAGTGATTGGAATATGCAGATAATTGAAGTAAGTATGTGTACGCAAGTTGTAAATATACAGCACGTTTTATATGTTTGTGCAGAAGGTGTCTACCACTGTGTCTATTACTGTGTATTGTATAAATGAAGTAACTATGTAACTCACAAATTTTTACCGTGGTAGGAATGGTGTGAGTGGTGTTGCACATGGTGATAGCGTTGTCCTTCACGGGTTGATTGACGTGTTGTGGGGTGTCAGACACACGTTAATAGACGTGATGTCGTCTCAGGAAACATGTATGGTGACGCCGACTTCCCACAGTGGTAGCTGTGGTGAGTAAATGAGTAGTGACGAGCAACTTGAGTGAAAATGAGTTAGTATGATGAGTTGTGAATATAGGCTTGGTATTTGCTGTCGTCGTTTTGACACTCCTGCGTTAGTGGTAGAGGGTGGGGGCTGTTGGAGAGTGTTGGAGTTTTAGTGCTTGTTGCTTTGGTCTTGCATTTCCTTTACTTGTTTTGTTTTTTGTTCTTCTTGCTGATACTTGAAGTTGCGTGAAGAAGATTATAGAGATGTCTTGTTGACTTCTTATTTGTAGTTAATTTTAGAGCTTGTTGATCCTCACTCGTAACTCGTTGTTGCTACTGTATGCTCGTAGACTCGTAGACTCATTCTTCTTATTGTATACTCGTTTGCTTGATTGTAGAATTGTAGTAATGTAGAAGCAGCTGTAGAACTGGAGCTGACAGTTTCGCCTGCTTTTGTAGAAATGATATTTCTTAGAAGTAGAGTCGATCGTCACTGCCACCATTTAATGTTAGAAAATATTGAAAAATGTCCCGCCTCTGTGAAGGAAATAGTTGTAGCTGGAGTGACAAGTGAGATAAAAATCTATGGATAGAGAAAGCATAAAAGAAAATTTAATTCACTCAGGTGAATTTGATGAAGAAAATTATTTGTTAACCCTGTTGGAAACACACAGGGACACCGTAGCATTACCCGGAGAACAATTAGGGTGTACTAACTTGATTAATCACAAGATTAATGTGCACCCAGATACACCACCAATTTTCGTACCGGCCTATCGGATCCCACAATCTCAGCGTACACTCGCAAACCAGTATGTCGATGAAATGTTAAAACTTGGAATTATTGAGTCAACAGTCTCTCCGGAGGCGTGGGTTTGTATCCCACTGCTGCCACCATTTTATGTTGGAACTTCGTAACCAACATTTAAATATATGTAACTCTTTAATCTTGTAATAGGTGAGTCTTGAGTTTTGGTTAAAGTTATTTTGGTAATTGAAGAGCAGGAGGAGTTAAAGATGAATACAGGGAGTTGATCTTGATTTATTATCTTCAGAGAAAGTCCAAGTTGAGCAGCGAATGTACAGTATTATACAGAGACTTAATATACTAACTAAGTCTAGTTGGCCCCTCTTCTTATTCGCTCTCTCCGCTACCTACCGGTTCTACAGCCAGTATCCTTCTGAGCTCAGATTCCTACATTCTCGTTTAGCAGGGGCCGTGTCACGTGTGTTATACTGTTGTTGAAATGTTCTAGAAGCCTGTGTGTGTGTATGTGTGTGTATGGTCACGAGGCGCTGTTCGTGGGCTATTTTGCTGGTGAAAGGCATTCTGGAGAGGTGCTAACGTCATTTCCTTTTGGCCCCTAGGTTTGACATTGACCTAATCACTAGAATATATATGTATGTTGCTAGCTATTATGTATTAAGATATTTTAGAGTCCTGACATATATATATATATATATATATATATATATATATATATATATATATATATATATATATATATATACCTAGGCTGCTTCCCCCAAGGAAAGGGAGGTAGCCGAGACAGGACGACACACTCCCCATTTACTCATCCATTCAAACACATTCATTCGCATCTTAGCCCCAAAGGGGAGAATGGACAGATCCTCACCGCACCACACCACACAAGGGTCAACTGTGGAATGCAATCAGTGACATCCGCAGCGGGGCCCAACAGCAGAACTGGTTTACCCCTGCCACATCATAACAGACCCATCCCCTTACCTGCACCTGACCTGACTAGCTGATCAGATCAAATGCGGGAGAATATCCTCTCAGGGCTGTGTCATCACTTATTCACAATTTCTCTCCATTTATTTCTGTCACGCACAGCCACTCTTCCTTGCTCAACAGACATCCCTCTCTCATCCAGCGCTCTCTTCACACTGTCCATCCATCCTATTCGTGGTCTTCCTCTCAGCCTTACACCTCTCACATCAGATCTAGTTACCTTTTTCACCAGTCGCTCATTATCCATTCTCTCCATATGCCCAAACCATCGCAACACACTCTGCTCAACTCTACCAGCCATCCCCCGAACAACTCCAGTTCTCCTTCGCACTTCATCATTTCGCACTCGATCCATACGCGTCACTCCACACATAGTCCTCAGACACCTCATCTCCATTACATTCAAACTTTTCCTCTCTGCTACACCCATATTCCATGTTTCAGCCCCATATAATGCAGCCGGTACCACAACACCCTCATACAGCCTTCTCTTTACATCCATTCTAAGCGAACGACATCTAAACACTTTTTTCATTCCTCCCAGCACCTTTCCTACTTCATTTTTTCTAAACTTCACTTCTGCATCTATTCTTCCATCCACAGCAACATGTGACCCTAGATATTTAAAACACTCTACCTCCTCAAGCAACTCGCCATTCAAAACTATATTCATCCCCCTACCATCTACCAACCTCGTACACTTCATCACTTTACTCTTATTCTCATTTACATTCAATTTCCTCCTTTCACACACTCTTCCAAACTCCTCTACCAACTGTCTCAATCTCTCCTCTGAATCAGCCCCCAGTGCAGTATCATCTGCAAACAGCAGCTGCTTCAGATTCCACTCTCCACCATCAACATTCACCAGACTCAGACCTCCACCTAAAACTCTTGCATTCACCTCCCTTACAACACCATCCATGTAAATATTAAACAACCAAGGCGACATCACACATCCCTGTCGTAGCCCCACTCTCACGGGAAACCAATCACTCACAGCATTTCCCACTCTTACACACGCTCTACTATTTACATAAAAACTTTTAACCCCTTTTAGTAACCTACCATCAAGTCCATACAATCTTAAAACAGTCCACAGTCTCCCTATCAATTCTATCATACGCTTTCTCTAAATCCATGAATGCCCAAAACACATCCTTGCCTTTCGCTAAATACTTTTCACACACTTGTCTCACAGCAAACACCTGATCCACGCATCCCTTCTCTCTCCTAAAGCCACACTGCTCCTCACCAATCACTCCCTCTGTACCCTCTGTAACTCTCATAATTAACACTCTACCATACACCTTACCTACAACACTTAACAGACTTATACCCCTAAAGCTAGTACATTCATACTTATCACCCTTGCCTTTATACAACGGGACCACACAAGCACTTGCCCAGTCAATTGGCACCATACCTTTCACAAAGCACACATCCAAAAATCTTACTAACCAGTCAACAATAGTCACTCCATCACCCTTCAGGCATTCCACAGCACACCCATCCATACCTGCAGCTTTCCCTGTTTTCTTCTCCTTTACTGCCTTCTCCACTTCCTCCTTCGTGATCAAAGAATCATTCAACTCTCCCAACACATTTATTCCTTGCACCCTTCCATCCGCCACAATCTCAGCCACCCTTTCCTCCTCTACATTTAACAATCTTTCAAAATACTCTGCCCCATATATATATATATATATATATATATATATATATATATATATATATATATATATATATATATATATATATATATATATATATATATATATATATATATATATATATATATAATTTTCTTATTACACTAAGAAGGCAAATACCCCCATGATTTCCACATATTTCTTGTTGACCTTATCGTCTGTCTATCTATATACCTAGACTGCTTCTCCCAAAGATAGGGGGGTAGCCGAGACAGAACGATGTACTCCTATTTTACTCATCCAAACACACATTTACTAGCATCTTAGCCCCAAGAGGAGTAGGGACAGATCCTCATTGCACTTCACCGCATGATGGTCAACTGCGCAGTGCAATCAGCGCCATCCGCATCAGGGCCTGACAGCTGAGATGGTTTACCCTGCCATATCGTACTGGATCCATCCCCTTGTCCGCACCTGACTTCATCAGCTGATCAGACCAAATTTAGGGAGAATATCCACTCGGGGCCGTGTCACTATATATTCATTCACGATTTCTCTCCAGTCATGCCTATCACGCACAGCCACTCTGCTCTACAGACATCCTTCTCTCGTCTAACACTCTCTTCACATTGTCCATCTATCCTATTCATGGTCCTCCTCTCAGCCTTACATCTCTCACATCCGATCCAGTTATCCATTTTGCCAAACACTTTTCATCCATTCTGTCCATATGTCCAAACAATCCCAAGAGTCACTGGTCAATTCGATCAGTCATTTCCAGCATGACTCCAGTTCTTCTTCGCACTTCATCATTTTTCAATCGATCCATACGTGTCACTCCACACATACTCCTCAGCCACCTCATCTCCATTACATTCAAACTCTTCCTCTTTGCTACACCCATATTCCATGCTTCAGACCCACATTATGCAGTCGGTACCACTACACCCTCATACAACCTTCTCATTACATCCATTCTACGTGAACAACATCTAAACACTTTTTTCATTCCTCCCAGCACCTTTCTTACTTCATTCATTCTAAACTTCACAGCTACATCTATTTTTCAATCTACAGCAACATGTGACCCTATATACTTAAGACATTCCACCTCCTCAAGGAACTCACCATTCAAAACTACATTCATTTACTCTCAATTTCCTCCTTTCACACACCCTTCCAAAGCTCCTCTACCAACTGTTTCAGTCTCTCCAAATCAGCCCCCAGTGCAGTATCATCGGCAAACAGCAACTGCTTCAGATTCCACTCTCTGCCATCAGCATTCATCATACTCAGACCTCCACCTAACACTCTCGCATTCACCTCCCTTCAAACATCATCCATAAAAATACTGAACAACAAAGACGACATCACACATCCCTGCAGCAGCCCTACTCTCACGGGAAACCAATCACTCACAGTATTTTGCACTCTTACACAAGCTCTACTATTTACACAAAAACTTTCCACTCCTTTTAACAACCTATCATCAAGTCCATGCAATCTTAAAACAGTCCACAAAGCCTCCCTAACAGTTTTATCATACACTTTCTCTAAATCCATGAACTCCCAAAACACATGCTTATGTTTCACCAAATACTTTTCACACACCTGTCTCACAGCGAACACCTTATCCACGCATCCCCCCTCCACTAAATCCACACTGCTCATCACCAATCACACTCTCTGTACCCTCTCTAACTCTTTTAGTTGACACTACCTTACACCTTACCTACAACTCTCAACAGACTTATACCGGTAAAACTATAGTACATTTATACTTATCATACATACCTTTATATATCGGAACAAAACACGCACTTCCCTAGTCAGTTGGCACCATACCTCTCACAAAAAACACTAAGGAAACTTACTAACCAGTCAACAATAGTCGCTCCACCACATTTCAGACATCCCACAACACATCCATCCATACCTGGAGCATTCCCTGCTTTCATCTCCTTTACTGCCTCCTGTACTTCCTCGATCGTGATCAAAGAATCATTCAACTCTTCCATCTGCCACAGTCTCAGCCTCTCTTTCCTCCTCTACATTTAACATTCTTTTAAAATACTCTGTCCATCTCTTCCTTACTTCATCCATCTCAGTTAACATCCTACAATCCTCTCTGCTTTTACTCGCTCTTCCTTCTCAGACTCACCCCTTCGAACTCTCCTCGCCTCCTTCTAAAACATTTTTTTTTTTTTAATTCTCAGTCATCTGCCTACCCCACCCTTGTACGAGGGAATGATTATACCTGACTTCGAATCCTCTGGGACTCTGCCTTCCCCGCAGGCCAATCTGCACATCTTTCATATTCTACTACTACGACAATGAATTTTATTATTTACTCATGCATCCGGATATGAATCGACGTCAAAACATAATTAACTTTTCCTTGACCCACTGCCCACGTAACCGTAAGTTTTCCTTGAAAATCCAATACAGTATATATATATATATATATATATATATATATATATATATATATATATATATATATATATATATATATATATATATATATATATATATATATATAGTACAATAACAGGCAAGTGTAACATCAATCTTCGATGGCAAAGGTAAAACCAGACTGTAGTAGGTGGGGGCGCCCCAGATCCACTCACTCGATATAGTGCTACCTTCGGATCAATCAACAATTAGTGACAAGCCAAATGGTTTCCTGTAACCCAGGAAACCATTTATTACACTGAGTGGAAACCATATAGGTGAAGCAATAAATGAAGGCCTCGTTATCAGTTGGTTGAGGCGCCTCAACCGAATTCGGCCTCTGTAGAACTAAATGCCAGGGTCTGGGACTATTTTTTTGTATGCAGAAAAAAAAAAAAACTTGAAGCCTGCAAAGCTGTGCTTTCAAAGAATAAAAAATAAAGAAGAAAAGTGAGCCAAACTAAGATCCATACATTTCGGGATGCCTTGACATATTGCACTTATGATACTGGAGGTCATAGGCAGAGGGGAAATACAGACTGAGAAAAACAGTTGCAGAGTTGTTCTGTTGCATACGTATGACGTGACTGAGAGTATCGGTTAACCCTTGCATTAGAAAGGTGAACAGAGAAGGGGTGAGAGTGTGCTGCCAGACAAGTGCTACATCGCTGTCATAATGGAGAAGGAATGCAAACAAATAATTTAGAAGATCAGTGACCACTGAAGTTGCAAGAGCACTGTAGACAGACAGAAATGCGACAGTGTAGCGAAAAGAGGAGAGACTGGTCACGCACGCTTTGAAATGTAGTTTAACTCAAGACCCGATACTTTCCTGACACAGAAGAGTGATGATGATGATAATAATAATAATAATAATAATAATAATAATAAAATACTACTACTGCTACTACTACTACTACTACTACTACTACTACTGCTACTACTACTACTACTACTACTACTACTACTACTACTACTACTAAAATAAATAATAATAATAATAATAAGAAGAAGAATAATAATAATGATAATAATAATAATAATAACTCCCACCCTCCACATCCAGATCTCATCCTCCATCCTCTCAACATGCTCAAGGCATCTCAATCTACCCGTTCTTATCACAAAACTAATGCATTCAAATTCCTTCCTTCTTCTTAATTCTTCAATCGCAGTCCTAACCCCAGGCCTGTCAATCAAGGATGTACTACACGTTTATCTAATCATTGATATCTTTGTACGTTTGACCCAATGAATATGCTCTACTTGTAGTCTCACTACCGTACAGCAATACCCTTCTAAACACATGCTTCATACAAGGATCTCTTTGGTGCAGAGGAAGAACCCTGTCACTGTTAGGAGAGGCAACAGCTACCTGAATTTCATCCAACAACTCCTTACCCTAGCCCAGGAGGTAGCTCCAGCCCCACTTCCAGCACATGTCTCCCAAATAACAAAACTCTTCCACCCACTACAGAGACTCTTCGACAAGGTCAATCTTTTCCCACCCCTCTGCCTGTGCATGCTCTCCTCCACATATTGCACACACAAAATGAGCATAATTTTGCAGCCTACCTCTAATACCACTACATATCTTATGCACGTGCCATGAACACTGCACATAATGGAATAACGTCCTACACCCTTATGGCAAACTGCTCATGACCATACTCCTACTTTGACATTAAAGTCATTAGGGCCCCTATACATCATCAATTCTGTTTTACCTGTATTTACTCTTAAACCCTTGTATCCCATTCCATCCCTCCTCTTCCTAAATCTTTACTCTGCTACACTCTCATTCCCTGCAGTCAACATGAAGTCATCAACATACAACACTTCTCATGGGAGTCCTGTTCTGAAATCACATGAGATGCAAGCACGTTTATTAATATTAGGGGGCTTAATTCTGACCCCCTGATGCACATCATCATTCACGGAAAACTCATTACTCAAAACCCTGCTCACTCTTTCCTGGGTGCGAGCACCCACATACATAGCCATAACCACTCTAAACAGCCACTCCTCTATCCCATATTTGCTCGTTGCCCACTTCACTGCCTTCCTGGGAACTCTTTCATAGGCCTTCGGTAAATTAAAAAAAAAAAAAAAAAAAAAAGAGAGAGTACAGCCCGCTTTCCCTTTTTGTATATTTTTCCTGAAGCTGTCGGATAATGAATAACGCATAAGGGATTCCTTTACTTAGCTTGAAGCCAAACTGAATCTCATCACTATTCACTGTGTCCCATAATATCTCACCTTCCGGGATTCTCTCCATTACCTTCATTATCTGGTCTAAAGGTTTTATGTGTTTACAATTTCCTCTTTCTAAGGCATCACCTTTCCTCTTATATATATTTACGATTGCAGTCTATAATCAGTCATCTAAAACAACACAATTTAGGGTGGCCCAAAAATGTAAAGAAAAAAAATCAAACTTTTTATTCTCCACGAGGCTACTTCTGTTCCATATCACTTGAGGAGCTTTCATGCAAAAAATCAAGAAAATCGGCTCATACTGAGAAGTCATTCCCTGGAGGAAACATGTATTCCTGATAATATTATAACTGATCACGAATGTCTAATTGTCTAATGAATATATGGCTTGTAATTGCCTTTAACTATCCTAAAACTGCGACAACTATCTAACTAAACATTGAATAAAGCTTGAGCAGTAGTCGGTAGACATACTTATTGTAACATGCGTCTACCACTGCTGCGTGCAGCAGCCGTCTGTTGAAAACTTCGACACAGCCGGAAAAGCATCACGGCCACCCCGCAGAGCTCGCTGGGTGGCTCGTCGATGACTCAGTGGTCACACTGTCACTCAGTGGATGACTATTTCTCCATACAATGGGACGTACATTGGTGTGCTCTTGATGACCTGCGTGTCGTGACATCGAGCAGTGAAGTACTCTGATCTGTAAAGTAAAATTTATATAACACATATGTCTATCTATCTACAGTATATACCTAGGCTGCTTCCCCCAAGGAAAGGGAGGTAGCCGAGACAGGACGACACACTCCCCATTTACTCATCCATTCAAACACATTCATTCGCATCTTAGCCCCAAAGGAGAAAACGAACAGATCCTCACCGCACCACACCGCACAAGGGTCAACTGCGCAATGCAATCAGTGACATCTGCAGCAGGGCCCAACAGCAGAACTGGTTTACCCCTGCCACATCATAACAGACCCATCCCCTTACGCGCACCTGACCTGACTAGCTGATCAGATCAAATGCGGGAGAATATCCCCTCAGGGCTGCATCATCACTTATTCATTCACAGTTTCTCTCCACTTATTTCTATCACGCACAGCCACTCTTCCTTGCTCAACAGACATCCCTCTTGCATCCAGCGCTCTCTTCACACTGTCCATCCATCCTATTCGTGGTCTTCCTCTCAGCCTTACACCTCTCACATCAGATCTAGTTATCTTTTTCACCAATCGCTCATTATCCATTCTCTCCATATGCCCAAACCATCGCAACACACTCTGCTCAACTCTACCAGCCATCCCCCGAACAACTCCAGTTCTCCTTCGCACTTCATCATTTCGCACCCGATCCATACGCGTCACTCCACACATAGTCTTCAGACACCTCATCTCCATTACATTCAAACTTTTCCTCTCTGCTACACCCATATTCCATGTTTCAGCCCCATACAACGCAGTCGGTACCACAACACCCTCATATAGACTTCTCTTTACATCCATTCTAAGCGAACGACATTTAAACACTTTTTTCATTCCTCCCAGCACCTTTCCTACTTCATTTATTCTAAACTTCACTTCTGCATCTATTCTTCCATCCACAGCAACATGTGACCCTAGATATTTAAAACAATCTACCTCCTCAAGCAACTCACCATTCAAAACTATATTCATCCCCCTACCATCTATCAACCTCGCACACTTCATCACTTTACTCTTATTCTCATTTACTTTCAATTTCCTCCTTTCACACACCCTTCCAACCTCCTCTACCAACTGTCTCAATCTCTCCTCTGAATCAGTCACCAGTGCAGTATCATCTGCAAACAGCAGCTGCTTCAGTTTCCACTCTCCACCATCAACATTCACCAGACTCAGACCTCCACCTATAACTCTTGCATTCACCTCCCTTACAACACCATCCATGTAAATATTAAACAACGAAGGCGACATCACACATCCCTGTCGCAGCCCCACTCTCACGGGAAACCAATCACTCACAGCATTTCCCACTCTTACACACGCTCTACTATTTACATAAAAACTTTTAACCCCTTTTAGTAACCTACCATCAAGTCCATACAATCTTAAAACAGTCCACAAAGCCTCCCTATCAATTCTATCATACACTTTCTCTAAATCCATAAATGCCCAAAACACATCCTTGCCTTTCGCTAAATACTTTTCACACACTTGTCTCACAGCAAACACCTGATCAACGCATCCCCTCCCTCTCCTAAAGCCACACTGCTCATCACCAATCACTCCCTCTGTACCCTCTGTAACTCTCATAATTAACACTCTACCATACACCTTACCTACAACACTCAACAGACTTATACCCCTAAAGCTAGTACATTCATACTTATCACCCTTGCCTTTATACAACGAGACCACACAAGCACTTGCCCAGTCAATTGGCACCATACCTTTCTGAAAGCACACATTCAACAATCTTACTAACCAGTCAAGAATAGTCACTCCACCACCCTTCAGGCATTCCACAGCACACCCATCCATACCTGCAGCTTTCCCTGTTTTCATCTCCTTTACTGCCTTCTCTACTTCCTCCTTCGTGATCAAAGAATCATTCAACTCTCCCAACACATTTATTCCTTGCACCCTTCCATCCGCCACAGTCTCAGCCACCCTTTCCTCCTCTACATTTAACAATCTTTCAAAATACTCTGCCCATCTCTTCCTTACTGCATCCATCTCAATTAACATCCTTCCATCCTCTGCTTTTACTCGTTCTTCCTTCCCAGACTCTCCCTTTCGCATACACATATGTATGTAACAAAAAAAAAAAAAAAAAAAAAAAAAATCTGTTCCTGTGTAACAAGTACTATTTCCTTAATTGTTTTGCTCCAAAACTATAGATAACATAATCATCATCCTAAAACTTCGCTTTTGTAAACTGGAGAATGATTATTTATATTTACTAATTTTCTCTAGAAGGAATGAGTGAGTTTGTCTTTTCCTTCGTGAGGAGCCAGAAGAAAACATATAAATATGAAAAGTGACATGTAACACTATTGAATACATAATGAATGAAATCACAAAAGTCTAGAATCGAAATTTTTTCGCGATTTGAGATTGTATAGTAGATCCCTTTCACGGACAAGGCCTCAAGTGTAGTCCCCCCATCATGCTCACGTTATACTGTCCTTGGTATCTCCTCTCAAAGTCCATTATATCTTGATAGAAGCGTTCTCCTTGCTCTTCAGAATATGCACCCATGTTATCCTTGAATTCATCAAGATGAGAATGAGGCATATGAATCTTGAGTGACATTCTACAGCCCATGGCGCCATAGTTATTTTTGAAGTTGTCAATCAGCTCCACACGGTCCTTAACCTTGTGATTTCTAAGAAAACTGCCAACCATTGCTTTCAGGCTGTCCCAAGTCACTTTTTCCACACTCGAAAGCTTGTTGGGAAAATTCTTGAGCTCCAGGATCTTCTAAGCTGTGGACAGACGAAAATACCATCCTTGATTTTCACCTCCAATAGCAGGGGGAAGAAGTCTCTTAGATATTGAAATGCCGCCGACCGCTTGTTCAGAGCCGTGACAAATTGTTTCATTTGGACCGGTTTGATGTGTAAGGGTGTCCTCAGGACTTTTCTAGGGTCCAGAAGTGGCTCCTAATTCACGTTGTCAAAATATGCCTTATAAGCTTCAAACATCTTGACAGATGCTTCAGCAGAATATTTCTTCTTTCTCGTTTTAATAAATTGATCACAAATATAGCAAAACGCATCAGCAGAATGGTTATAACCTCTAAATGACATCTCTGAAAAAACAGATATATTCGTGTTTCCAATGATCGAGAAAACAAAAACAATTGCATAGCATTTACAACAAAATTAGCACCATTACTGTAAAAATCCACAATTCATCCGTAATTCTATAAAGAATTGATATATATAAATTTACAAGCCTTTCAACTAGGCTCCACTCAGACTGACTTCATTTCAACTGACAGCGCCCACATCTGGAAAGGTATGGCGCGTCCAAAAACGGTTTGTGTTCGAATAATGTGCCTCAGCCAGTCACCGAGCTCAGCAAAATGACCTGCAACGCTGACATCGGCACATGCAGACACAAGTAAAATCACTTATGAAGCTTTTCGTTCACCCAAGAACTCACCTCACTCTGCCTAGGTAGCCATTTTTCACATGTTTGAAATAATAAACATCACTCTCCTAGTCACAAAAGCAGAGTCTGACGAGAGTTATAGCCATTTTTCATGGTTCTGAGACCGAAACTATCAGAAAACAACACCCACCACCCGAGAACAAAAATCGTGTTACATAGTGAAATTATTATAACTACCAATAATGGCACTTATCAAAAAGTTACTTTGATATATTAGGTTTTTACACTCCACATACCATGCATTGTTGACGAATATTTGATTCATTAATAATGGATTATTTCTAATACCAAACACAACGCTTTATAATAATTGTATTCGGCATATGATCATAAGTATCCAGGTATGCGGAGCGAATTGAAGCTAATATATGAAAATAATGTTCTGATTAGTATTATTATCTATAGTTATAATAAATCCTTGCTTATCAGTGTGTTCCATTAACAGGTCATGCCTATGACAAGAAGCAGTCCAAAAGTATGGCTTCTGGGCAAGCCCGAGAAAGATTTATTGGGTGCTCACCTGCCAACTAATGCCAATGTCCTCAGGAACTTCATGTTCCATCATCAGAACGGTCTTACAATCAGTCACATCACTAAGAGTACCATTGAGAAGGTAATGATGATCCTGGATAAAATGAGCATCCCGACCCAAAGGTTAGACTCGGGTATTCGCAAGCTCCAGAAGCTTCACAAAGAGTACTGTGTGCTGAAGAGCAACAGATCGTTACAGAAACGAGGTCAAAGAGCAAAACTTCAAGAAAAACTCACAAAACTGTTTGACATTTCTCAAAAGGACGCTCATCTCACTATGACAAACGAAGAGGATAAGCAGTTCCTGCGATTACAGCAACAGAATCCCTTCAGCGGGAATATGTCCAGGGTGGACAGAATCTTGTCAAACAAGGAGGCTCATAAGCAGCACAGAAATAATCAAGCCAATGCTCGAAAAGAAAAATGCAAGCTCATCACACAGCAGATGGAAATGACTATACCATCGAGTTCTGTTGATGCTGAAGGCTGTAGCACTTCCTCATCAGCAGAATCTGAGGATGAATTTCAAGGACTATTGACGTCCAAACAAATTAGACAGCAAAGTAAAGCTAAGAAAGCAAATGTAACTACGGAAGTAGCAGAACATACTGCAACTCGTCGCTGACCACTGGAAAAGACTGCCAGTTCTGACGAAAGCTGCTTTGATGAAGACAACGTGATGCATTATTCCAATTTTTAGTGTTTTAATTATGTTATTTGATGTTTGGAAACGTTGAAAATACATGTTTCATTTTTGCCGAAAATCCATCGATGTTGTGTTATCATTTCATTTTTTTTTTTTTTTTTTTTTTTGGGGGGGGGGAATTATGGCATTGGGAGTGACCTCTAAAAATTGTGCATTTCATCAAATTTTTCACAAGGTGCTTTCAGCGATAGTAAGGAACATATATAGTCTTGAAAAAGTGAACAGTTTCTACTTGGGGGAGGGCACCCTAACATTCATACATAAGAAAATTGATAAAATCAGTAACTAAACTCATTCCTATCTCCGGACGCCAACGTCCCAGCAGACAACCCAGACACACCCAGTGCATTCCCCTACCGCATCCTGCAGTTATGTTGACGTAGTAGTAGCAGTAGCAGCAGCAACAACAGCAGTAGTAGTAGTAGTTGTTGTTGTTATTGCTGTTGTTGTTGTTGTACTGGTGGTAGTAGTAGTAGTAGTAGTAATAGTAGTAGTAATAGTAGTTGGAACAGTAGTAGTAGTAGCAGTAATTATAACAAAAATAATAATAATAATAATAATTCATCCATCCATACTCCAATCAATAATAATAATAATAATAATTATTATTATTATTATTATTATTATTATTATTATATTATTAATAATAATGATAATAATAAATACTCTACAGCAAATGTCCGTGATATGGTGAAACTGGTGAAGCTGCTGGGAGAGGCGCTCCAGTGGAGGGAGAAATTTGACCTCAAGTCATCTTTCATCAAGAGAGTGGCAGTCAAGAATTGTGGTAGCCTCAGGGGAAGGACTCTGTGTTGGTATCAGTCTAATATCTTTCACGATTATTCCCAAAGCGACTCCCTCTCACAATCTCATCTCCTTTCTCCTTAATTCACCTCATAAACAGCCCATCAGGTCAGGGCGGTACTCCACAGTGGATGGAAATGCTGGTGATAGGGAGAATTGGAGCTCCAGTTTCACTAGCCATCAGGGTATCCCTTTGCTGACCCTGTTCAGTGTGACACGAACATGAAGAGTAGGCCAGAATATTGTCACAAACGCTTTCTCTATCTCATGCACTACTTTCTCTATATGTGCTTTCAATACCTCACAATGTACCCACCAGTGTGTTAGGATATGACGCCACCAAGGGCATGCGGCCAGAAAACTTTGTCCCGCTAAATAGTGGCAGACCTGAAGGGAGACGTGGTGCGAGCTCTGCCAGTGTAGTTCTTGAGACTAGGATGGTATGGGAATCAGATCTTTGCCAGAGGGTACAGGGCACTGTGGTTCCCTTCCACTCAATACAGAGGGACCCGAACCTGGGAGTAGTGCCCCAGGAGGTTACCTTATAAGCGGATGTATAATGATGGTGCAGTTGCAGTGCCAAATCACGCTTGAAGGATGTCCCTGGAGCTATCTTAGTAGGGTGCTCCGTGGCCACTGTCAAAGCCACTGGCCACGACTCGTAGGCTGTGGGTCCCAGGTCCCATGTCTAGGCTTGGGACTGTGCGTGTGGGCAGGGCCTGTGGTGTGAGTGCAACATTTTCCGAAAAGAGAGAGTAGGTTAATTACCTATGAATCTAGGTGTAATAATAACCAGATTTACTATTTTCTGGTCAGAAAGGTTAGTAAGAGTATGGTGAGGGATGTTAAAGTTATAGGGAGCGAAAAGTGTGTGCAACAACACAAATTACTGATATGTGACATGGTGTGAAAGGAGCGGGTGGTGAAGAAGAGGACCTATGCACCCAGGAGGAAAATATGGAAGTTGAAAAACCAAGCAGTAAAGGATGCCTCCTATATAGTGAGATGAGTAGAGTTGTGGCTGAACAGGGAGCTATTGACAGAAGCGTTGACGAACTCTTCAGAGCTCTCGAGAACAATCTCTCCAGAGTTACTGTTTCAGTGTGTCGATGGACAACGGGCCCTCCAAGACATAAGGTAACATAATGGTGGGACCACAGTTAAGGAAAAAAAAAAAAAAACTCTACCAGAAACGGAAAAGTGGTGGTAACGGAGAGGAGTACTTGGCTGCTAAGAGTAGGACGAGAAAGGAGGTATACATGGAAAATCTGAGTCTCAGGGACTTTTACTGGTTAATTTAAATAGCACGAAAAGGAGGAATATGGCACTGAAGGTGGCAAATTAGATGAACAGAGAAAACCTGGATATCATAAGTGAGTAACGTTTGTGAAAAATGATGAGGGAAAAGTAGTGGTGGACATTGAGGATATGAAAGACTCCTGAAGAGAGCATTATAACCAGCTGCTGAATGAGGAGCTTGACTGGAAAAGGGAAGGAGTGGAGTCAGCCAATCCAGTGTTTGTCCTTTAATCTCTGATTGATGCTGCTACTGTGAGCAAGGCAACAGGCAGGATGCAGTTGGGGAAGGTGGCGAATGTGTCTGAGTTGACTGCTGAAATACTGAAGGCCTCAGGATATACTGGAGTGGGGTTAGTTACTAATTTGATAAATATCTTATAATTACGAGTATATGAGTGTGCTGTCTCAGATGACTGGCTGAAGACTGTGATTGTAAATGTGTACAAGGAGAAGGGTGATGCCCTAGGAAGGGGATATAGAGGCATACAATTGTTGAACCAGATAATGGAGGTAATGGAGAGCGTCCAAGAAGTTATACACATTAGGGAAAGAATGCTGATGAGATGCAGTTTGAGTCTATGCCAGGCAAAGGGACCACTGATGCCATACTGATTGTCCAACAGCTTCCGGAAAAATAGTTAAAAAAGAAAAGGAAACTGTTCTTTGTTTTTAGTGATTTGAAGAAGGCCTCTGACATAGTCCCTAGGAAGGTGGTGAAGTGGGCAATGAGAAAGTTTGGATCGAGATGTGACTGGTTAGATTGGTTATGACTATGTATGTGGGTGAAGCACCCAGGTAAGAGTGAATGGAGATTTAAGTGATGAGTTTTCCGTGAATGTTGGCGTGCATCAGGAATCAGTCTAGAGCCCCTTATTGTTTGAAGCTGTCTCACATGACTTGAAAAACGGAATCTAATGGGAGATGATGTATGACGTTGATCTGGTGTTGACTGCTGAGAATGAAAGGGAGGCGGAGGAAAGATTTAGAAAATTGAAGAGGTCGATTGGGACACAAGGGTTTGAGAGTAAATGCGGAGAAAAAGAGGTATCTAGGGCTGGTGATGGACTATCTATCTATCTATATACCTAGGCTGCTACCCCCAAGGAATGGGAGGTAGCCGATACAGGACGACACACTTCCAATTTACTCCTCCATTCAGACACATTCATTCGCATCTTAGCCCCAAAGGGGAGAAGGGACAGATCCTCACCGCACCACACCGCACAAGGGTCAACTGCACAGTGCAATCAGTGACATCCGCAGCAGGGCCCGACAACAGAGCTGGTTTACCCTTGCCACATCATAATAGACCCATCCCCTTACCCACACCTGACCTGACTAGCTGATCAGACCAAATGTGGGAGAATATCCCCTCAGGGCTGCATCATCATTTATTCATTCACAATTTCTCTCCATTTCTTTCTGTCACGCACAGTCATTCTTCCTTCCTCAACAGACATCCCTCTCACATCCAGCGCTCTCCTCACACTGTCCACAGGTGGTGGTAGTTAAAGAAAAGGGAATGTGGCCATGTGCAGTTTGCCACAAGAGTCCGAGAAGTAACTGCATCCTGTGCATTGTTTATGATATATGGATGTATAAGAGATGTAGTGGTATTAGAGTTTGACTGCATGATAATGCTAATTTTGTGTGCGCGGTGTGTCGACGGGAACATGTGGAGAGTGTCGGGAGTGAAAGGACTGATCTTGCTGGTGAGTTTCTTAAGTGTGTGGAGTTTAGTCATTTGGGAGACATGTGATATACTGGACGTGGGGCCGGAGCTAGCCCTTGCTTGGGTAAGAAATGGTTGGAGGAAGTTCAGGGAACTGTTGTCTCTCCTGACATTGAGAGAGCTCTCCCACCATGCTGAGGGATCCTTGTATGCGGCATGTAATAAGAGCTTAAGGCTGTATGGTAGTGAGACCTGGGCATTAATGGAAGAGGATTTTCGTATACTCAAAAGGACAGAAAAGACAGTGACTATATGGATGTGTAGTGCATCCCTGAATGCGAGGCCTGGGGGGGTAGGGGGCTAGGATTACGATTAGAGAGTTTATAGGAAGGATGAGACTGGAGTGTATTGCTGTAATGAGGAGGGGTAGATTGAGATGGTTTGCGCATCCTGAAAGGATGGAGTATGGCAACTGGGTGTGGAAGGTGAGAAGTGTGAACGTTGCAAGAGACAGACAGGAAAAAAGTGTGACTAAGAAGGCTGCCAGAGATCGAGCAACGTGGAGAGCTACTATTAGGTGACGAAAGCCGAAGCATACAACAATGATGGAGCCATTATAAACGATACGTTACGATACTATCTTGCTCTGATATTCTCATGCTCCTCCTCATTCACCTCACACATCTCATTCTCACGCTGATAAACCCAACGCATCTCATAAACACAATCTCATTCTATTCTCTTTGGCCTCCTTTTCACTAATCTCATACCTCTTACTTTACTGCAAAATGCTGTAGTTCTTTTGAACTACCCTGGCCTAGATATTCATCCTTTTGCAGTTTATCCGGTGTAGGTCAGCGGGAGAAAAGGAATGCTACTGTTCTGAATCCTTTCCGTAGCATTTCTTCGTAACTAAAATGATTCCAGTCTCAGTCTTTTGCTTCAACTGTGCATTCAAATCTGACATATGGCAAATTTAAGCTAAGTAAAAGTAAACACTATATTGTTGATTCTGCCCCACTTCAATAGTCCTGGTTTTATCACAGTGCAATATATAGTTTAACAGTGACCTTGTGTATCGTATCCACAGGAAGTATTGTTATTATGTGTACATACACAGTGAAAATTGATTAATCTTCTTGGAACGCCATGAGCTATAACGATTATTAAGGAAATTATTTGACCAAGACCGGACGATACACCTCTGATTGTACGTACAGTCCCCTGCAAACTTCTGTTCATATTCCTGATCTTCAGTAACCCATAACTTCACATTAGTTTGTGTAAAATTATATGTAGTTACTGTAATCTGTTTGGATAGGTAAACAGTTACTTTCAAGTAACCGTTATTATTATTTACCATACTGAAACTAATGTACTAAAATCAACTACTGATGGGAAGAAAGAGAAACGGAACAGTTGCAGTCATCTGTACTTCATTCCCACAGCTCAGACAAAATCTCCAGTTAAAATACAAATCACAGTCTGCCTGACTCTCTTTCACGGTGATTCACCGCATGCACCTCATTCTAGCATCACAGACAAAACTTCTCATTAACATCGTATCTCTTCAGCGCAGACCATCAAATGTTACACATTACACAATCCACTCAGGCCTCACTGTAATGCTGTCCTTCACTCTGCAGCACATTCATTTCATACATCTCACTATCACATACCTTCATCCTAGAACACTGCACACTTACTCAAGTACCTGACGCTCGCAGAACAAATTGTACACATAATCCACTCTATATAATACTGGCACTCGCACCACAGTACACACAGCCCATGCACCTCTCTCACAACACAAAATACAATGTTCCATTTTTATCATCTCTCTCGCAACGGAAAATTACATGCTCCTTTTCTACCTCCCCCCCCCCCTCTCTCTCAGCACAAAATGCAGTGCTTCCTTTTTATCTTTCTCTCTCTCTCTCTCTCTCTCTCTCTCTCTCTCTCTCTCTCTCTCTCTCTCTCTCTCTCTCTCTCTCTCTCTCTCTCTCTCTCTCTCAGCACAAAATGCAGTGCTCCCTTTTTATCATTCTCTCTCTCTCTCTCTCTCTCTCTCTCTCTCTCTCTCTCAACACAAAATGCAGTGCTCCCTTTCTCTCATCCCTCTCTCGTAACACAAAATAATCCCTTTTTATCATTCCTCTCTCTCGCAACACAAAAGGCAATGTTTCCTATTTAACAGAGCGACTACCTGAGCCTGGGAGTGATCGCTGATAGATCTTTATTTTCAACACTCAGGGGACGGATTCAAGGCGTTACTGGAACGCATACGGAGAGAACTGAAGGGCAACACCATCGATGGGTTTTTCGTGAAGAACCAAGTTGTGTACGAGAAGAAGCCGGAACAAGTGGACGATTTACGTTTTGTACTTACTATAGCTCGTTCGTGGAGTCCAAATGATGTGAAGCGAATTGTGGAGAGGAGACTGTCATTCTTTTAATCCAAACTCGAGGGCTGGATATAAAAGGAATGAGATTAAAAGTTCTGAACAGCTAGATGCAGCGTTTTGTGAAGATAACTGGAGGTATCAGGAATGAAGATAAAGATTGTGATGAGCATGGACTGTGACTCTATTTATTAAAAGTGAACGAATCTTTCTGGAGATGGCAGGGATGAATTTAAGAGTTGCGAATAGTAGGATGGAGTGTGAATTGTCAGTCTGTTAATGAAAAGTGGATGAATCTTTCTGGACGTAATATAAAAGATTTTCGTCCTGTGTTCCATTATTGCATTTATTCTTATCCAGGTACATTTAGGTTAGGTTAGGCTGTGTGTGTGTGTGTGTGTGTGTGTGTGTGTGTGTGTGTGTGTGTGTGTGTGTGTGTGTGTGTGTGTGTGTGTGTGTGTGTGTGTGTGCGTGTGTGTGTGTGTGTGTGTGTGTGTGTGTGTTAATGCCTGACTTATATTCGCATCTTAACTACTGTTTGGGTCTAGGATTAAGAAGTTCATGTTTGTTCCAACTTTCCATCGCTTTCGTTTTTTTTTTTAGACAGTGATTAATATTTGGGAAGTCAAAATCTAGTAATTTTCCCAAACTATACGCTTTCTACTTTAAACTGGCTAAAAGTTATCATCTGTCCATTTTCAGTGTTTGGTTGTACTAGCAGATTAACACTAGAATATGGTGCTCGTCACCAAGTGCTACGCAAAGGATGTAGAGCCGTGGTACTGTCTTTTCCGGCCAATGGGCTGCTTAAGCTGCAAAAACACGAAAATCGTTGCCAGGTTAAGGTGACAAAAATATAGGACATGACACTGTATTTAGCAAGAAAAAGGAGCATCATTGAGAAAGGGCTAAGCAAATTTCCAACTCAAAGTCCGTAATATAAATAACTGTACAGTGAAGTGGTTATACTTAACACCAACTTGACACTGCCGAAGTACATGCTACCAGACCACATGCAATTACACAACATAATAGCCACACCACACACTACCACACCACAATACACCTCACCCTACCACCCAACACACCGTCACACCACACACTACTACACAACACAACGAAACATCTCACTGTCACAGCACACACTTCCTTACAACACATTGCCACACCACACACTGCCACACCACACACTGCCACACCACACACTGCCACACAACACAACACCACACAACACACTACCACACAATGCATTACCACACCACACACTACTACACAACTGATCCCCACACCTCACACTGCCACACCTCACACACTGCCACACCACACACACTGCCACACCACACCACACACTGCCTTACAACACACTGCCACACCACACACTGCCTTACAACACATTGCCACACCACACACTGCCACACAACACCACACAACACACTACCACACAATGCACTGCCACATCACACACTGCCACACCTCATACTGCCATCCAACACACTGCCGCACCTCATACTGCCACACCACACACTGCCACACCACACACTGCCACACCACACACTTCCAGTTAGTTTTGCGACAAAAATCGCTTATATGGTTGCAGTTCATAAGTAAAGATCATTAGAAATAATTTTTTTCTCCAACAAAGAAAATAAATATACGATAAATAGTTACAGTTTATATATCCGTGTTTTACTCCATTCCCTTGAAATTCAGAATTTCCGGCTAATACTTTAAGGCGATGGTTCCCAAACTTTTTCTGGTCGTTACCCACTTTTCATACATGATCCTTCTCCATGGCCCCCCTTCTCCAACCATAACCCATGACTACAGTGACTGTCTACACTACAGTCGTACACTCATCATGTCCATATAAAAATCACTCTAGCAAATCCTGTAATTTTATTGATTCCATTTGTTATTTTCTCTTTTGTTAAGTATTGATAAAGAAATGTGTATTTTGTCTTAGCTGAATCTTATATAATTATTGAAATGGTACTAAAGGAATAATAAAATGTACATTAAAAAAATCCATACTTAGAGTAATTAAAAATTGCATTATTGAGAAAAGCTGATTCAGCAATTAAAAAAAAAAAATAACTGGCACAAGGCATTGCACAAACCTGTACTGAACCTGTGTAAGGTCTCTCCACTGACTACCTACTCGCTAAACTCCTTCGGTTCAGGTTATGGCCCCCAGTTTGGGAACCACTGCTTTAAGGTGTACCAGAACAATATATATCCGCATACACATAATTTAACGTCCAGTAGATACACCACATTATCGGGATAATATTACCATTAGCTGACTGTCACCATTATGTCACACCACACATTGCCACACCACACAATATTACACTGCACACTGTTACACTTCACACTGCCACACCTCACACTGCTACACCACACGCTGCCACACCACACAGTATTATACCCCACACTCACACTTCACACTAACACACCACACACAGTTGCACTTCATACTGCCACACCTCGCACTGCCACAGCACACACTGCCACACCACACACTACTATACCTCACACAACCCCACTTCACACTGACACACCATACACTGTTACACAACACAACGCCACACCACACACTGCCTTATCACACACTACCACACTACACGCTACCACACCACACACTGCCACACTTCACACCGCAACACCTCACACTGCCATACTTCACACTGCTACACCACACGCTGCCACACCACACACCGTTATACCTCACACTACCACAATTCACACTACCACACCACACACTGTTACACTTCAGACTGCCACACCTCACACTGCCACACCACACACTGCCACTCCACACACTGCCACACCACACAACGCCACTCCACACACTGCCACACCACACAACGCCACACCACACAACGCCACACCACACACTGCCACACCACACACAGCCACACCACACACTGCCACTCCACACACTGCCACACCACACAACGCCACTCCACACACTGCCACACCACACACTGCCACTCCACACACTGCCACTCCACACACTGCCACACCACACAACGCCACACCACACACTGCCACTCCACACACTGCCACTCCACACACTGCCACACCATACACTGTTACACAACACAAGGCCACACCAAACACTGCACTAGCACACACTACCACACCACACGCTGCCACACCACACACTGTCACACCACACAATGCCACACTTCACACTGCCACACCACACACTGCTACACAACACAACGCCACATCACACACTGCTGCACCACACACTGCCACACCACACAACGCCACACCACACACTGCAACACCACACACTGTCCTACCACACTGCCACACAACACAACGCTACACCACATTCAGCCGCACCACAAACTACCACACCACACACTGCCACACAACACACTGCCACACAACATAACGCCACACCACACTCTGCCGCACCACAAACTACCACACCACACACTGCAACACTACACACTACCACACCACACACTGCCACACTTCACGTTGCCACACTACACGCTGTTCTCCTACTACATAGAACCTTGTGCGAGGGGTACACTATTCGTTTGAACCCTGAAAGTGAACCTGCGTTTATGGATACACCTGAATAGTATAGCCCCATTAATTGCCTAGATGGACACGTTTCATTGCCACAGCAGGGCACCGTTTATGGGAAGACAAGATCCTCATTTGTTGAATACGCGTGTCTTAACAAGCAGTATTGTTTGTTTTTACCCATATAGAGTAGTCAGCCTATAGTTCACTGGGTTCACATTTCAGATGAACCTAGGGCTACTTTACTACTTCTTACCCACAAATTACAATATTTAGTGGAGAGGGAGGGACGGAGTGGAAAGGTATATGAGAGAGGGGGTGTGAGTTGGGGGAGGTCAGCGAAATGGTGGGGGACAAGGCGACATGGAGGGACACGGAAGGTGAGATGGGGAGAAAGAATGAAGTATACGAGAGAGAGAGAGGTGTGAGTTGGGGAAGGACCGGGCGACATGGAGGGAGACCGAGGATGAGATGGGGGGATGGAATGGAGAGATAAATGAGAGAGAGAGGTGTGAGTTGGGGGGAGGGCCGCGAAATGGCAGGGGAGAAGGCGACATGGAGGCGATTTGTTCGTGGCCACCCCTTACTGGATTAAGGCGCCTGGCTATAGATACTGTAGATAGATAGCCTAATTTTTTAGTTCCACATCATATATAGCCTAATCAGTAAAAATAAGAACTGCACCTGTGATCATACCTTTAATTAACCCCTTCAGAACGATGATGGGTGCTGGAGTGGGGCGCCTTCACGTGGTGGCACTGATTTAACAGGGCGGTGGAGCTGCCTGGTTATACAAACGTCCCTCAACTCCTTATCCCCCGACAGAAAAATGGTGGACTGCAGGAGGAGGGCAACTTCAGCCTGCAGTCCACTGGGTTCACGTTTCTCTGAGTTTAATGAAGGTAAAAGTAGACGATTTTACTCAGCTTAGGGAAGAGGAGCTTTTTAGAGGGACCTGGACAGAGAGGGAGAGAGAGAGGGGGGGAGGGCAGAAGAGATTAGGAGATGTGCAGTGAAGGAGTAAGAGAGATTAAAGTTTTTGTTTCTTCGGGCGATTTCTTATTTTTGCTAGATGAAATTGAGAGAGAAAGAGAGAGAGAGAGAGATAGAGAGAGAGAGAGGGAGAGAGAGAAAATAACGTCAGACACATGACCTCGCTCAGAAGTCTTTAAAAATAGAGAAATTCCTCCTAATTACAGTATATGTAATCCTGCCCCCCGCCCTCTCTCTCTCTCTCTCTCTCTCTCTCTCTCTCTCTCTCTCTCTCTCTCATTTAATTCCTCATTCTCGTTTCACAAAAAGGGAGGTCGGTAACTGCCCAATTTACTTTCATTTATCAGGCCTTTCTTTGTCGTTATAATGTTTTCCCTTATTTTTTCCTCTCTCTCTCTCTCTCTCTCTCTCTCTCTCTCTCTCTCTCTCTCTCTCTCTTTTCATTAACCAAACATTTCTTAATCGTCATATTTTTTTCCCCTGATTCTCTCTCCCTCCCTCTCTCTCTCTCTCTTTCTCTCTCTCTCTCTCTCTCTCTCTCTCTCTCTCTCTCTCTCTCTCTCTCTCTCTCTCTCTCTCTCGGTCCCACTTCTTAAATTCCACCATAATGTTCCTTGTTCCTGCGAAAGAGGATATTAGTCTTCTCGTGGTTTTTGGAGGCTCCCTAACGTGTCTTCCTTACGAGGTGATGATGATGATGATGATATACACTTGGCATATCATCATCATCATCAGCATCATCATCATCATCACCATTATTATTCTTATCATCGTTTCCATCATCATTATCATCATCATCATCATCATCATTAATATTCTTATCATTTTCATCATCATCATCATCATCATCATTAATATTCTTATCATTTTCATCATCATCATCATCATCATCATCATCATTAATGTTATCATCATTTTCATCGTCATCATCATCATCATCGTTATCCTTATCATTCTATCTATCTATAGCCAGATGCCTCAATACCGCAAGGGGTGGCCAGAAACAAATCGCCTCCATGTCGCCGCGTCCCCTTTCCATTTCGCTGCCCTCCCCCTAATCTACACCCCCTTCTCTCATATTCCTCTCCACTCCATCCCTCCATATCATCCTCGGTCTTACCCCTCCCTCTCCCCCACTCCTCCTCACTCACATGCACTCTCCTCGTTAGTCTCTCACTCTCCATCCTCTCCACACGGCCAAACCACCTGAATGTACTGTCATCATCATCATCATCATCATCATCATCATCATTTGCCTGGGTCAATCCACTGTCTGCTCTCTGACCTATTACCCCTAAGCCTATTCTATCCAATCCCAGCATGACCTATTTTCATATCTCCACCTTTTTCTCTCTCTGCCTCTTCCTCTCACTCCATCTGGCCATCTTTTCCTCTGTCTGCCTCTTCCTCTCATTCCATCTCTATCTTTTCTCTCTGTTTCTACCTCTCACTCCATCTCTCCATCTTCTCTGTCTGCCCTTCCTCTCACTCCATCTCCCCATCTTTTCCTCTCTCTGCCTCTTCCTCTCACTCCATCTCCCCATCTTTTCCTCTCTCTGTCTCTTCCTCTCACTCCATCTCCCCGTCTTTTTCTCTCTCTGTCTCTGCCTCTCACTCCATCTCCCCATCTTTTCCTCTCTCTGTCTCTTCCTCTCACTCCATCTCTCCGTCTTGTTCTGTCTGCCTCTTCCTCTCACTCCATCTCTGGGCTGCCACTCAGTTGTACGAAGGACGTGACCTGCCCATATCTATACTCCTTTTACTCTAACTTGGCCTAAAACTGCCATCTCTCCATCTTCACTGCCCACTTGTAAGATATTAAACTTATCTATATAATGCTAGTCACGAAGAAGTGCTATAGAAGGGACGTTGAGCCATGGTATTTTCTTCTGCTACTGTGTGAAATAAATGTAAAAAGAACGAAATTTTGGGCCATGTTAATGTGAAACACGTATAGTTTTTTTTTTAATAATTTCTTTTTTTTTTTCTGTTGCCTGTCTAAGAAATTCGTTTTCATTTTCTCTCTCATTTTAGCGTCTTACATTTTCCTTCCTATTTCCTCCTAAGCTGTCCCAAGGCTCGTTTTCTCGTCAGTTAAGGAAGCGCCCTAACACCTCTTTCTAAGCGATTTATTTGGCTTATTACAACTTCCGCCTTTGTGTTACTTAAATCACCATCACCATACTCTGCACAAATTACCCGTACGTACAAAATTATATCAGTCAGCCGTATCCAACAATAATCGTTTAGGAAAAGGTGTTAGGTAGCTTCTTTAACAGCGAAAAAGACAAGCATGAAAGTATATGCTAAAAATTGTTTTTTCTCTCTTCTTACTATTCGTGAGAATTTTGCAAAAGAGTTCGAATAAAAAAAAAAAAAGGCGTTCATTTTACACAGAGCCATTTACTTATATATTTATTTCTGTAGCACTTCTTCGTGACCAGCAACATATTCTGCTGTTTAATCTATTGTTACAACTCAGCATTCAAGATGAAGAGGTGGCAATTTTAGTCCAAGTTATTGTCTAGAAATTACAGTGTTATATATAAGTGTTAATCTAGTACTACACCTTAGAAATATAAGTAAGATGATAATTTTAAGTCAAGTTAGAGTAAAAGAAGTATAGAATCAACGCCTATCAACTACACGTGGCTCATTACGGCAGATTTTTTTTTTTCTCCAAGTTTAGACCGAGTTAAAAAATTATAGTATATCTAGTATTTAAGTGTTAATTTACTGCTACACCTCATAAATAAGACATTTTTAGGCCAAGGTAGAGTAAAAAGATTATAGAATCAGTGCCTATCAACTGCACGTGGCTCATTTCGGCAGATGATCATTTTTTCCAAGTCACAATTTCCCCCAGTAATATGGTGACATGTGGAGGTGTATGGTGTGTAGGGGGACGAGTGGGCCTTGGGAACAGGTTGTGAAGACTGGCAAGAGTCGGACACATTAAAAAAATAACAATCTATCTATCTATCTATCTGTCTATCTATTGACAGATGCCTTAATCTGGTAAGGGGTGGCCACAAACAAAATCGCCTCCATGTCGCCCTGTACCCCGCCATTTCACTGCCCCGCGCCCAGGTACTACTACTACTACTACTACTACTAATAATAATAATAATAATAATAATAATAATAATAATCTATCTATCTATTGCCAGACGCCTCAGTCCCGTTTAGGGTGGCCAATAATAATAATAATAATTACTTTCAGGGCAGGCAGGTCAAACAGCCTCACCTCACAACACACCTGCAAAGAGTACGAGACTGAAGGCTTGTAAACACTATCATGAAACACAGAAAAAAAAATCCTTTGTATAAGAGACACAGGTATTTAATCAGTGATCCTGCAAAGAATGAGGATGAGACTGAAGGAAAAACAGTATCATGAACGATAAACTAAAAACTCCTTTATATTTTAGACAGAGGTTTATAATTAATGTGTCCTCTCTGATCTTCACAAAATCCTAAACACAAAAAGTTACATGGGCGTACTTAGTAATGCAAGAGATTTATATGTTACCGTACCTGAAGAGAGAGACTGAGTTACCTGGCTATAGTAACAGAAGAAAATTGAGGAAATAATCTCCAAAATCAACCAATATAGTGCTAGATTATATGCAGGAACTTTAGGGCACTAATATGAGGCCTTACTAAAAATCACTAAAGTCAGCGGGCATAAAGTGCCTTGTTTCCGAAAAACTTTAGTGAGTGGCAGACAGACAGGACCGCTCCTCCCTCTCTCTCTCTCTCTCTCTCTCTCTCTCAAGCTCTTTGTTTTGAGATGTACCATAAAAAAAGGAGGGAATTCGGCACGAAAGTTGATAGCGAGCTGTGTTACTTTATCTTCCTTTTCTGCATCGCCGGAGACAATTTCCAGACAAGAGGGACACCTGGGCTGGTGTAATGGTTCAGGGAGAAATATTGAGGCAGATGTAGGAGGAAGAGAACGAGGAAGATGGATATGGAGGAGGAGGAAGAGGGAGATGGATGTGGAGGAGGAGGATAAGAAGAGATACTAACTGAAGAGGAGAAGGAGGAATAAGACAAGGAGGAATATTCACGTGGAGAACAGAGGGAGAACTGAGCTGGTGTAATGGTTCACCGAGAAATATTGAGGCAAACGCAGGTGGAGGAAAAAGAGGAAGATGGATGTGTAGGAGGAAGATAGAGGAGAAGATACGCAGAGATGGGCAATTAGTAAGAGGAAGAAGAGGGGTTGCTAAGAAGGAGGAGGAGGAGGAGGAGGAGAAGGAAGACAGAGGAGCAGGAAGGAATGTAGATATGGTCAATAAGGAGGAGGAATAAATGAATGAAGATACATGAGGAAGATAAAACTGAGCTGGTGTCGTGGTTCATGGAAAATACTGAGGCAGACTGAAGGAGAAAGAGGCAGAGGAAGATGGATGTGAAGGAGGAATAGGAGGATGGAGGTGCAGGAAGGAATGTAGAGGCGGGGAGGGAAAAAGGAAGAATGATGAGATGGAGGAGGAGGAGGAGGAAGAAGAAGAAGGAGGAGGAGGAGGAGAAGGAGGAGGAGGAGGACGTCGACGACGAGGACGACGACGAGGACAAGGACGAGGAAATACAGAGCTGGACAATTAACCAAAAAGGAAGAAGGGGAAGGATGAGGAAAATATGCAGCCACAAGAGAGGAACAAGAGGAAGAGGAAGAAGAGAAGGAGGAAGAGATGGACGATAGGAGGAGGAGAAAGAGGAAGAGGAAGACAGCCAATAAAAAAGAAGAGGAAGAGAGAGGAGGGAAAAGAGGAAGGAAGAGGGCAATTAGGAGGAAGAAGAAGACAGAGGGGAGAGAAGAGGCAGAAGGAGTTGAGGAATTAGGAGAAAGAGGAAGAACACGGATGAAAAGGAAGAACAGGAGGAAAATAGAGGAAGAGGAAGAGGAAGAAGATGGATGCGGAAGATCAAGCGGAACAGATACACAAAGACGGAAGAGGAGCAGAAGTACAGTTCTTCGAGAACAACCACATTAATTTCACCTGCAAGACTTAAGATGCTGAATGAATTTCTTAAGATGTTAAATGTACTTGTCCTGTAATACCCATGGATTCGTAACATATCTCGCACGGGAACAGGTCTGACCCCTCCCCCCCGCCATACCAGCTAGACGTCTCTCTCTCTCTCTCTCTTTCTTACACACACACACACACACACACACACACACACAATCCCTAACACCTCTTCTTAAGCGATTTGCTTTTGGATATGGCTGGTTAATGTTCTTTTGTGGGTTTTTTATGCAAACTATGACGATGGTGGAAGGATTTTGGTGACAGAATTGGAGAGTCAAGATATAATAAGCAAAAGAAATCGCTTAGGAAAAGGTGTTAGGGAACCATGATTTAAGAGCGAGAGAGAGAGAGAGAGAGAGAGAGAGAGAGAGAGAAACTAAACCGGGATCTCGCAGGCCCGGATTCAGTGGCGATGGGAACACCTGTCTTCTCACTCCTAATAATTAGCCTACCTGACAAAGTTACACCTGATTAATTGAGACCCAGTGGTCACCTGGATATGCGTGCTCCTTCGTCGCGGTGAGATTTTATTTTATTAAGCAGGTCCAAAAAGGAAAAAAAATAGGAAATATCTCAATACTCGTGGAAGTAAAAGATACATTAATTTTTTTCCGTAATATTTTTTGCGATACGTTTATTGGAGGTTTTAAATGTTTTCTCGACCTTAGGGGAGTAAATTGCAAAGTTCAGTGACCTCTCTCTCTCTCTCTCTCTCTCTCTCTCTCTCTCTCTCTCTCTCTCTCTCTCCATATCGTTACAGGACGTAACATTTATGGATTATGGAACGAAAGGTCAGCAGTCTGTGTCTTTATGTAACTCCCCCACCCCCTCCCTCTCTCTCTCTCTCTCTCTCTCTCAGCACTTGTCAGCAGTCAGCCAGCGTGTCAGCAGTGCGTTCAGCTTTAGTAGGGAACGCTGAATGAAGTGCTGACTGCTGTGTTATTTTAGCCGGAGTCTTTTGAAGTGGGGATAGTCGCAGTACAATGGAATATTTATCATGCTGTTGTTATTGCATTCCGATACCTGACTACACACACACACACACACACACACACACACACACACACACACACACACACACACACACACACACACACACACACACACACACACACACACACAGGAAATAACCAGCACAGGAAAGATAAATAAAGAAGCAGTGGAAGCAAATTAATATACATCAGGCGTAAAATTGCTCTTAAATCTAAATTATTTTCCTCGCTCAAAGTTCAACGTTGCCTCCCAAATCAACGCTATCTCTGGATCTCAATGCTCTTTGAACACGTTAATGATGAAGTTAGAGCTTCAATTAACTCTATATTTACTACGAGGTCTCGTAAATTGAATAAAAGCGTTTGGAAGTGGTAAAAATTAAGAAGATTACATTTACAGTAGAATTGGATCCACTGTCAACACCATTTCTGACTCAATATGTACTTTCAACTCGCTAATGCACCTGATTGGCCCTCCACACACACACACACACACACACACACACACACACACACACACACACACACACACACACACACACATGATCTCTCTCACTACCACGGAACCCTAACTCACCTAATCTCATAACCCCCTTTGTCCACACACACTAATTCACATTCATTTCCGGCACTACACTCCCATTTCCTCTCTCTCTCTCTCTCTCTCTCTCTCTCTCTCTCTCTCTCTCTCTCTCTCTCTCTCTCTCTCTCTAGCACTTCACAATTCTTCCTGCTAAAGTAAGTTAAGAGAAATTAAAGGTTGGAAATGAACACCACGACTGAGAGAGAGAGAGAGAGAGAGAGAGAGAGAGAGAGAGAGAGAGAGAGAGAGAGAGAGAGAGAGCATAAAAGAAAATGAAGCAAGCCAAGCAGAAAGCAATAAGGAATAACAGGGCAAGATATACACACAGACAGTCACAAAAGAAAGGGAGAGAAAGGAGGAGGAGGAAAAAGCAAGGGAGGAGGAAAATTACAGATGAGGGTGAACAGGAGACAAAGAGAGAGGGAGAGGGAGAGAGGTGAAAGGTAAAGAGGAAGCCCGTGCTGTTTGGACAAGTAACTGATATATGCTTACATGTGTGTGTGTGTGTGTGTGTGTGTGTGATGACTCAATGATATGCAAAGAATAATATATGTGGACAGTGTTCTTTTTCCCTGTCCCCTGAAGAACGGTAGATAGATATATAGATAGATAGGTTTATAGATAGATGGATAGACTGATTCACTGTTGGACTGATAAGTAGATCGACCGACAGATAAAACGATGGACAGATAAAGATGTATAGTAAGAAAGGCAGGTAGGTAGGTGGGAGAAGGAGGCATGTAAATCGATAGTTAGATAGATAGATAGGCAGGTAGGTAGGTAGGTAGGTGGAGAATGTAGATAGATAGATAGACAGGCAAACAAAATGATTGACTGATTGATAGAAAGACAGACAGACAGTGATACAGTAGTGTTCGTGGGCAAAAGAACACGCGAACACCTTTGACGTTCCGTATCCCAAGGGAACGGGTTGTAAATGTGTACCATTAGATAGATAGATAGATAGATAGACAGATAGATAGATGGATGGATGGGTGGATGGATGGACTGATGATAGATAGAGAGGTAAATAAAAGACATAGACAAATAGATGGAGTTAGAAAGGTAGGTAGGTAAGTAGGTAGGTAAGTAAGTAGGTAGGTACACAGATAGATAGACAGATGGATAAGTGGACAGGTAGATAGATAGATAGAGACAGATTCAGAAGTTTTAGTCCGGATGTTATACGTGGGCAATAATAATCTCCCATATCCCCAGTGACTAGTTTTAATATGTAGAATATTGATAGACAGACAGATAGATAGATAGATTGATAGATGGGTGATAGAATGATACACAAATAGATGGGTGATAAAATAATAGATATAGATAGATTGACAAAGATAGTGTTATAGACAGAAAAATAATAGATAGATATATACAGATAGATAGATTGATAGATAGACGGACAGGCATATATGCAGCAGTGTTACACAGGACACAGCGTTATTTAATTTGAGTTCCCCGCCTGCGAGTGTTGCACAAGGCCATTTGCTAAGGGACTTTTGGCCAGTTTCACTTCCATGGTCATCCCTCCCACGGACAGACGACAGTGAATGAATGCTTTGAGGCACTATAATGAAACAGTAATGATGATGATGATAATCATCATCATCATCATCATCATCATCATCATCATCATCCATATTATAATGATAGGATTTCTGTACGTTTGTTGGGTTGTTGGTTTGTTACCGTAACACAACAAAAACGGCTCATGTAGCGTATATCTTTGTTATTGAAGAATAAAACATTTTCCAGGCCAATCGGGCCACTGGTTCTCGAATTATGACTCATTTGTGGCCATTCCTTTCAAAGTTAGTATTTCCTTTTTTAGACAGGGGATGGATTCGTCCTTGGTCCAGCGTTGAAATTACCATCATGACACGAGAGAAGAATGACGTGTTTGTTGTATTATCACTCCACCTCTCCTTCCTCCCTCCTTAACGCCTAAAATTGTATAGTATAATGATACAGTATAATCTATAATATGATGATCCGATTTCTGCATGTTTGTTGATCTGTTGGTTGTTTTTTTAACGTTACATAGCAAAAACGGTGCATGTACCGCAAATTTTTGTTAGAGTAAGGTACCGATAATGTTCCAACTCGAAGAAAACTTCCAGTCCATTCGAGTCGCCGGTTCCGAGTTAGGACTCATTTCTGAAGATAAAAAATGGCTTGACGTCCAGGCCGCCGAACGTGTCAGAGAGTAATAATAATTACAGCAGCAGCAACAACAACAACAACAATAATAATAATAATAATAATAATAATAATAATAATAGTGAGAAGGAGGAGGAGGAAGAGAAGAAAAGTTGATGATGATGGCGAAGAAGGAGAAGAATGATAATAATAATAATAATCTTAACAACAACAACAACAATACAATAATAACCAGAAAGCACTCAGAGAGCTTTTACCTCCGGCAATGTCACTGCCATTAAATAGGATCCGTATCCGGATCCGTGGAGATAATGTGTGGAATACATAGGATCGGCATCAGCCCCCAAATTTAATCAATTGTTCCTTGACCCATGGCTCACTCTTCTACAACATTTTATTGAATTTCATTGAGAACTTTTCGAGATATTGTGCGGGACACATAATCCGGATCTGGATCCCGATCCGCCTCAAAATTTATACAATACTTTCTTAGTCCATCGTTCACCGTTCCGTGAAAATTTCGCTGAAATTCATTGAGAACTTTTGGAAATATTGTGCGGGAAACTCCGAACCCGGATCCCGATCCGCCACAAAATTTAATCTTTTTGGCCCTTGGCCCACCCTTGCCAAAATTTTGATTGAAATTCATTATGAACTTTTTAGAGATATTGTTTGGACAAACAGACAAACATAGATAAATACATAACCTCCTCCAACAACTTTGGAGGAAGTAATAATCATCATCATCATCATCATCATCATCATCATCATCATCATCATAATAATAATAATAATAATAATATGATGATGATGATGATGATGATGATGATTATTGTTATTATTATTATTATTATTATTATTATTATTATTATTATTATTATTATTATTATTATTATTATTATTATTATTATTATTATTATTATTATTATTATTATTTTTATTATTATCATCATTATCATCATCATCATCATTATTATCTATGTCCAGACTTCCTAATCCCGAAAAAGATGGCCACAAACAAATCCCCCCCACGTCGCCCTGTCCCCCGCCATATCATTGCCCTCCCCCCAGCTCAAAACCTCACTCTCATATTCCTCTCCACTCCATCCCTTCATCTCATCCTCGGCCTCACCCTCCCTCTCCTCTCCTCCACCTCATATTCTCCTCGTTAATCTCTCGCTCAACATCATCTTCACATGGCCAAACCACCTCAATGTATTCTCCTAACGTTTTCTATCACATCCACATCCACACCACAACGCTCCTTCACTTCCTCATTTGTCAGTCTGTCTCTCCATGTAACGCCACATGCTCCTCTCAAATAATTTATTTCCACTGCTCTCACACTTAACTTGTGTCCTTTCAACAAGGTCCAAGCGTCACTTCCATACATTAGAGTTGGTTTCACAGTACTATCATTCAGCGACTTTTTACTTCCAAGCTCACTTCCCTGTTTCTTATCATTGCTTTCAATGAACCAGCAACCTTTCTTCCTTGTTGTACAGTACCCTTTCAAGCACTTAATTCTCCAAACATCCAATCTAACTCATCACATTACTCATCAAATTACCCATCCAACCTTAACATTCAACCTAACTATACATTCAATGACTTCATTTCTCTCGAAGACCATATATTTGCTCTTCCCCGCACTTACCTATGGATTACGTTATTTACACACTCTGCCAAATTCATTCACCAGGCCTTGCTGTTCCCCTTCATCTTGCACTTAGCAATACAGTATCATATACAGGAAGTTTCCAAACGCTGCCTTCTCTCATTAGAGTCACTTCAACATCCCCTGGTCTGCCTCGTGTCTCTTTTAAAACCTCACGAATAAACAGACTGAACAACCATAAATACGTGACACATCTCTATTTCAACCCAACATTCAGGCGAGAAAATTCACTCTGTTCACTATCCTTAACACCCTTATACATACTCTTCACGGAATTCAATAACTTCCTATTTACTCCAGATTTATATTCTTAATATTTTCCACATTCCTTGTCTCTCCACTTTGTCATATGCTCCCTCCAAATCCATGAAGGTTGCATACAACTTCTACCCCTTCTCTAGAAACTTTTCAACAAAAGACCTACGGATGGATATCTGATGTACACAACCTCTTCCCTTCCTAAAATCTCCCTGCTCTTCTCCAATTAATTCTTCAGCTATCTCCCTAACTCTGTCAATAAGTATCCAACTATCATGTATACTTTGACTATTGCACTAAGAAGACAAATGCCCCTATGATTATCACATTTTTTTTCTTTTCCTTTCTAAGGGGAATAATTATATCTGAACAATGAAACATCGGGGACTCTACCTTCCTCCCAGGCTGATCTGCACGTCTTTCACATCCAATCTTCTACTATCTCTCCCCCATCCTTCAGCATTTCACCACACACTCCATCATTTCTTGGGACTTTCCTTATTTTGACTTTCTTCGTTGCTTTCACTGAATCCACCCTACTTATCTTTCAACTATGTTTTTAAAGTTACATGTTTCTTTGCATGTATGAAAAAATGCGTTACGTTATGCGCTATAGTATGTTGTTAATGAATTACTGAATGACAAAGAGATATGACTGAATGATAAGACATTAACACAAGTATTATACATAGAGAGAGAGAGAGAGAGAGAGAGAGAGAGAGAGAGAGAGAGAGAGAGAGAGAGCGAGATGTGTGTGTGTGTGTGTGTGTGTGTGTGTGTGTGTGTGTCTAAGTTGACCATAATATATAGACACATATATACCTGTGTCTTGAAGGGAGTAATTGCAAGCCAGGAGACAAAGCTCACAACAGAGCAAGCTGGACAATGGGTAATACATTCATGATTGCCCCGGGGCTATTACAGTTTGACATGTACTGTGGCGGTTCATGATGAGAGAGAGAGAGAGAGAGAGAGAGAGAGAGAGAGAGAAAGAGAGAGAGAGATGATGATGATGATAATGATGTGCTCCAGCTGTCACATGTATATATCACAATGGATTTCGCTCTAATGATGGAGTTTTTAACCAGAATACTTATCAAAATCTAACCAAACCGGAATTTTCCCCTATTTTTACAGATCCAAATATATCAAGCTTAACCCTTTGATGATCATGAGAAGTCTGGGATTGAACTGGTGCTGACTCAATGCGATTATAGTCAGCAGAGTCAGCATAAGACCCTAGGGGTATTAATATTGCCTAAATTAATTTTCATGCTCTAAACTCTATAACAGATCTACATTCACCCAGCCAACCCCATGCATTTTGTCCCAGTCGAGTTCACACATACGCAACTAACATTACCACCACAATTGATTCCCCGTAATGATGTCGGAGCCATATTTCAAAATCTGTGAGGTCTGTCATTCGCGCAAATTTTTCTTCATCTCCTTTGTTCTGATGCACAGCCACGGTCAAAAGTTCGCGTACATTACCAGTACTGTGTCCTCCCTTCAATATTCCTCATTCCCTCCAGAGCGACAGAGAGTAGCCTTCCTTCTCGTCCCTTTTTGCTGTGCGTCTCATGTCGTGATCACAAAAAATAATTCATGTGGCACCTTCCAGAGGGTGGAGGGTGAGAGACTAACGAAGAGAGTGTATGTGAGTGAGGTGGAGGGGGGAGAGGGAGAGGGAGGTAGGAGGAGACTGAGGATGAGATGAAGGGATGGAGTGGAGAGGTGTACAACAGAGGGTGTGTGAGATGAAAGTAGGGCAGTGAAATGGCAGGGGGCAGGGGGACATGGAAGCGATTTTTTTTTTTTTTTATGTGTCCGACTCTGGGCATAGGCTTCACAGCCTGCTATCAAGGTCCAGCAGTCCTCCTACATACCATACACCTCTACATGTCACCACTTCAGCGCTAATACCCATCGTCCATATTGAATACATGCTAGGGCTGTCTCATGCAGGACTTGTGTATTGGTATTAGCGGGGGTATTTTTACGACATGTCGGCGGGTCTTCTAGTAGGTCAGTAAAGTGTGATTTAATGAAATTCAAATCCTTAAACTGTTCCCTGCCCCAGCCAGGACTTAAACCTGGGTCCGTTAGAACCGCAGGCCACCTCTCTACCGATTGAGCCACGCCACCCCTAACGGAATTAAGGTTTCTTGTTATAGTTAGCTAGACAGACAGATAGATAAGCAGATAAACAGATAGATAGACCTCCCATCCCCACACCCAACACGGATGTCGCCCAACTTTTGCTTATGCCTGTAAAGTCGTGGCAAAAAAATCGAATTTGGATTAGCTTCAACCATAACCTATTTATACAGGACTCTTTCCAAATCTATACCTACTCTAAAAATCACTATTTTTATGGATCTCATTTCGTTAGGATTACTGGGAACTGATATGAATAACAGTCTTCATATTTAAAGTCGGATTTCACGCAACTTCACTACTCATCAATTTTTAAACAGAGCTTTTTTTAAGTCTACGCGTCCCCAAATTTGCAGTTATTTCCATGGGTCCATTTATGTCAGACTTGGAGTTCAACTATGCGGGAAAAAAATCACAGTATATTCTTTTTACACGAATCAGACTCAGGGAAAATAAAGGGGAAATTCACCTTCCTACCCATATGAATATCTCTTGCCAGATTTTCCCTCGACAGATTTGAGTGTACCAGAACTCTAGTCACCCTAGTAAGTGTGACTCTAAACAGCTCTATCAACTATCAGCAGGCTCTAAAACTCTATGCCACCCCAGTCATGTGTTTTCCTGGGTCCAGTGTTGAAGTGTCCATGGCTCTGACGTAGTAGTAGTAGTAGCAATCCCAAGCTCACTTGTACATGAACCCAGTGGACTGCAGGCTGAAACTCCCCTTGAATGCAGTCTACCATCCACCTTCCATAGGATAGAGAAGGAATCAGATGCTTATATGG
>NC_137069.1:22046069-22071069 GCF_032717465.1 Coenobita brevimanus
AAAACAATTAACTCTAAGCCCTTGGCCACCCCGTTTGGGATACATGGCGTCTGGCAATGAATGAATGATGAACGATCAGACTTCAGACTCCGTACATTTTTCTCTCGCAGCCTTGTGCCGAGATGCGTTCCTTCTTGCAGTACGTTGATGCGGAAACTGAGGGTATGAGCAAGTGACATCAGTGCCGCAAGTTGACGTCAGTGCCGCAAGTTGACATCAGTGCCTCAATTGGCACAGTGCCGTACGTTGACATCAGTGCCGCAAGTTGACATTAGTATAACAATCGAAAGTCAAAGTCAGGATCGTTAGGTTGATATTACCCGTGCTAGCTGACATCAGGTTCGCAAGGTGACATCAGTGCTACAAGATGACTTCTGAATTGCAAACTGACATCACAAGTGACATCTTTACAAGCATAAAGGCCCAAGATTGACAACAAGATCACAAATTGACATCAGTGCCCCAAGTAACATCTACAGAGACACCAACACCAGATTTTGACATCAGTGCCGCAGGAGACATGAGCCCCGCAAGTTAGGTTTATACGGACATCGAGACCCTATTTGGACATCAGAGCCGCAGGTGACAAATTCCACAGACATCAGCACAGCATTTGATATCGGTCCCGCAGCTTGACATCAGCTTCGCAAGTTGACATCAGGACAGACATCGGGGTGAGTGAGTCGACGTAAATGGCCAGGGCAGTGTGTTCCACGGGTATCGGTGCCCAATACCAGGTTGTGGGGGTGGGGGGAGGGGTGGGGAGGGAGGGGCTGGGGACGAGGGTGGGGGTGGGGTGGGGGAGAAGTTGGGGGACTGGGAAACGGGAGGGGAGAGGAAGTAGTAGTGTATAGGGGAGTTGAGGTGGGGAAAAGGAGAGGGAGATGTGGGGAGGAAGAGAGGGAGATGTAGGAAGAAAGGGAGGGAGACGTGGGGAGAGAGAGGGAGATATGGGGAGAAAGAGAGGGAGATGATGTGGAATGAGGGTGGAAATGGGAGGGAGGGAAGAGTGTGTGTTGGGGGGGAGAGGGTAGAGTAAGGGCGTTAAAAGGAGTGTGCCATTGGGTTGGGGTGATGTGGGGAATGAAATGGAATGGGGAGAGGCAGGGAAGGGGTCTGGAGGGGGAATGGATGAGTATGTGGTGGGGAAACCAGTAGAGACGTGTGGGGAGTTTTAGGGATCTGTGAGGAGTGGGGGATTGGGGAGGGAGGTAATAGGGGCTTGGAACCTAAAGGAATGTGAATGTCTAGGGAAACAGAGGTGGAGAGATGAGGCTGAGGCTGGAGGAGGTGGGGTGTCTTAGGGGAAGGGGTGGAATTATGTGAAAGAGAGATAAGACAAAGTCTGTTAAGTGTGTGAAGTTGTGTAGGGAAGTTGAAGAATGGGGATAGGGTGCGAAGAAGTTGAGAAATGTGATGGGGAGATTAGTTTGGGAAAGAAAAGTAGGACACAAGATTGTGACTGTGTGTGTGTAACAGTGACGTCAGAAAGGAGAGGGGGGGGGGTGAGGGAATGTGTGGGAAATCTGAGAGGTATGTGATGTTGCGTTGAAAAATGAGGCTGGGGAGAGATGGAGTAATTGGGGAGGAACGGAAAGTTTGCTTTGGTAGTAGAGGTGAGGGATGATCTGGAAGGGAGGGAAGGAAGTGTGTTTTGTAGTGTGTTTTGTGGGGAAAGTATGAAGGGAGAGGGACTTAGGAGAATGGGTAGGGAAATGCGAAGGGATATAAGACATGACTAAAAAGTTGAAAAAAGATGGAGTGGCGTAGAGGACGGAATAGAAGAGGGTAAGATCGAGGTAGGGAGGAAAGAAGAAGGGAAGGAGCGGAAGTACTGTTGAGGACAAAAACATCATCTCCGTACAGTAAATAAAAAAGTCACAGCAATGAAATTTGAAGACTAATGATGTAATCTTTCAAAACTCTGTGTACGTGTTTCAAATTTGTTGTACAAAGAGGAAGAACGATATTATGGACAACTGTGCATGGAGAAGGGGAATAGAGAGACGTAGGTAGGTAAGGATGGTATGTGAGGGAGGGAGGGAGGAAGGGAGGGGAAGAGTACAGACGAGAGGGAAAATGGTTGGGGAGGGAGTGTGTGAACATTGTACTAAACAGAGCCCAGTTCCCATCTCACTAAAGATTGGCCTGGTGTAGTTCGAAAAGTTAGAGAAATAAAAACTTAATTTCTTTCCTGTGTTTCCCCTCCCACCCATTTTACCGTGTGGGGATACCTGGCGAAGTTTATGGGGTGACAATGGAGTGTGTGGGGGTTAATGTATTGGGGACGTGGGTGTGTGGGGAAGTGGACATGTGTGGGGGGGTCTGCGAGATATATGGGGTAGTATGTGAGGAGGATGTGTAAGGGAATATAAGGAAAGGAAGAGGAGGGTAAGAAGAAGGTATGAGGGAGAGAATAAGAAGATTTGAGTGGTGTGTGGTGAATGTGGTAGTGCCCGAAAATGTGTGGGAGGAGAGGTTTGTGATGATGGTGTGTCTAGGGGTATAAGGATGGGTGGTGGAAGGTGTGGGGATGACAGTGGGGAATATGGGGAATGTGTAGGGGAGGAGAGGAGAGTGTATGGGAGGGGAGGTGTTAATGACGGTAACGTATGTCTGCAGGTATGTCTAAAAAAGTGTGTGTGATCGAGCATGGGAGATGCATGAGGAACTGGGGAAATATAGTGTGTGTGTGTGTGTGTGTGTGTGTGTGTGTGTGTGTGTGTGTGTGTGTGTGTGTGTGTGTGTGTGTGTGTGTGTGTGTGTGTGTGTGTGTGTGTGTGTGTGTGTGTGTGTGAACGAGAACAAGCATAACTTAGACGGTCTCGAAAACAAGTCCCCTGAGAGCGTCTTCATACAGGCTCCCAAGATGCGACTGAGTTTTACGGAGGTTCAGTTCAAGTTATAACTTATGATGAGGGTATTATAAGTTGCCCTCCTCCCCCCAGATCACCCCAGAGAGTCGATTCGTAAAAGGGCTTCAAACTTGTCTCGAAGCATCTGATTCGTGGGACCGTAACACCTCTTCCTTAGCGATTTCGTTGCAAGATTAACCCTCAGCATTCTCTGGCATGCCATTTAGTCTGCTGTTTTAATACCTACACACTGATCACCCCAGAGAGACGAGTCATAAAGAGGCTTCAACCTTGTCTCGACGCATCTAATTCATGGAACCGGAACACCTCTTCTTTGGCGATTTCTTTGCAATTATAACCCTTACCATTCTCTGTTGTACTGTCTTTTTTTTGTTTTTAATGCAAGAAATAAGGAACCAAAGAGCCCAGAAACCGTTCTTTCCAAGGGGGAAAAAAATACAGAAGAGCCAAATTCAAGATCCTTTCATTTCGAGATGCCTGGACACACTGCGTTTGAAGGACTGGAGATCGTAGGAAGTAGGAAATACAGACAGAGGGAGACAGTCCCAGAGTTGACCTGTTGCAGAAATGAAGGAATGGGAGTAATGGTTAACTCTTGCATTAAAGAGCTGGACAGAAAAGGGATGAGAGTTTGTTCCTAGACGGGTGTTACGCGCCCGTCGTAGAGGTGGAAAGGTGTAAGGAGACAGTTCAGAGGAGCAGTGACCATTGAAGTAGCGACAGAAAAGAGCTAATGATGTAACACTGCGGCGAAGAGACAGAGGTTGAAGGGAGCTAGTTTAATCTACGCTGTCTCTATATCAACATACTGATACGAGAAAGGACCTGGAGAAGTGTAAGAGGAGCTTTATGTATGGACCAACCTGTACTGTGATTATTGCCCATGTTGAGTATGTCAGTGTAGGAATATTAACACACACACACACACACACACACACACACACACACACACACACACACACACACACACACAGTATATCATGGTGCACAAGACACATTTCTCAGTACAAGGAGGAAAAGAAGAGAATGGAAAGAGGAGAATGTGTTTTCAATCAATGGCTCGTTTGGCCATATTTCGCGTTCAGATATATCAGTGTGTGAATATATATATATATATATATATATATATATATATATATATATATATATATATATATATATATATATAGATATATATACAGTGAGAGAGAGAGAGAGAGAGAGAGAGAGAGAGAGAGAGAGAGGTTTATGCCCTTTGAAAACATCGTGATACTCCTCCTCTTCCCTCTCCTCCTCATTGCCTTGCATGTCAATAGTGATCTTGAGGTCAAGGTCACTGATCTTGTGCATGTCACCTTAGATCATCACAGTCTATACGTCCACCAAGTTTGGTTGCCCTGGCTTTAATCTTTCATGGAAAATTAGGTGACATTCGGAATAGCCCGAAAAGTCTCAGTTTTTGACCCACGGGATTTCTGGGAATAATCAACCGACTGGAACCATAACTCTTTCCGCACAGCGTCCGCCTTAAGGTTATATTGTAGTGAAATTTCAGCTTCCTAGCTTAAGAGGTTCTTGAGATAGCGTGGCTGACTCATTTTTGTGTTTACTATAATATCCAGAGGTCCGGTTGACGGACTGCCACCATGTTTGGGTAAAAGATGAGCACAACTCTCTAAGTTGACCAAGTTTGAAGGTGCTAGGCCAAATAGCCTTTGAATCGTCGCAATTTTAAAATAAGTAATGATAATAATAATAATAATAATAATAATAATAAATAATAATAATAATAATAATAATAATAATAATAATAATAAATAATAATAATAATGATAATAATAATAATAATAATAATAATAATGTTTGTCTTTCCTCCTACAAACACTAAATTCTCCTTAATCAAACGAGTGAATAATCAATTGAAAAAATATGGAAACAAAGAAAAGGGTCTCTGAGAATAGCTGCCTGTTGTGGAGACTCGTTTCTCGTTCTTTGTAAATACCGGCCCGACGTCAACAGCGAAAATGCAACGATCGGCACAATGTCGCAAAAATCGCACCACCTGCCACCCGAAACGCCCTCTCTGCCTCCCACTTGGCGGCGAAAAACGCGAGATATTTCACGTTAATTGTGACATGATTGCGCGTCACTGCCGGGCCGTGGCTGCGCGATAATGGAACAACTTTACATAAACACAACCTGGATTCCCCCTCTTCCCCTGCCCCCTCCTTCTCCTCCCTGCTCTGTCTTGGGATTCTGTTCGCATCTTCCATCTGTCTGAATTCCTCTGACTTCTTCCCTGTCTGCTTCCCTCCGTCCGTCACCTCTGTTTGTCTGTCTCCTCCATCCAACCTTTGCCTCTGTCCGTCCGTTTGTTCTCCGTCTGCTCGTCTCTTCCCTCCATCTCTTCCGTCTGTCTGTTTCCCCTGTCTGCCTAAGTCCATCTGCCCCATTCGCCCTCTGCTTCCTCTGTCCCCTCCATCTATCTAGCTGTCTCCGTTTATCTGTCCGTCCACTTCCTCCGTCCGTCAGATATCGTCATCCATATTCTGTCTCTTCTGTCTTCGTCCATCTGTCTATCTCCCACTTATGTCAGCCAGTCTCTTCTGTCCGCTCCATCCGTCTGTCTCTTCACCGTCTGTTCCTTTTCCCCGTCTCTCCCGTCCGTTCCGTCCGTGTCTGTTTCTCCCATCTGTACGAGTGTCTGTCTCCTCAAGCCTGTCTGTTTTATGCGTGCGTTTGTCTGTCCTCTTCATTCTTCTCAATTAATTGCTTCTGTCCCCTACGTCCGTCCCCTTTCCGCTCCTTTCGTCTGCCCGTCGCTCGTGTCCAGTCTGTTTCTTTATCTGTCTGTCCATATCCATCCATCCTTCCATTCCAGCCCGACCAAAACAAAAGCAGAATTTCCTCTTCCCAGCCAAAGGTCTGCGAAGGCAACGCTGTCAGGTTAGGCCCAGCAGAGCAAGGATATGTTCAGCAGTTGTGGTGAGTCTGAGGAGTTACCCCAGTCTCTTGCTCTAATCTACTCCAAGCCAGCACATCCTATACCCTTTTCAGCTTAACCTTGCCTAGAGTTTTATCCTTTTGTTGCTTATTTCAAGTAGCTGAGAGGTGAGGACAGACAGTACTACGTCTCTGCATCTCATCTCTAGCACTTCTTCGTGACCAGCATCCTAATGTAATGCTAATCTATTGTTACAACTCAGCGTTCAAGACAGAGCGTAGACAAGCTTAGGCCAAGTTAGAGTAAAAAGAGTACAGTCAAAGCCATATATAGCCTTTTTTATCATACATTTAGTAGGAAGAGAAAGACGAGGGTGTATAAAAAAAAAAAAAAATCAAGTGAGGTGAAGAAAAAAATTGTTAGTGTACAGGTGTATTGTGTGGGTTATTATTATTGTTTATTATTATTATTATTATTATTATTATTATTATTATTATTATTACTACTACTATTTCACTCATTTTAAATGTCACGACTAACTGCCTAGCCCCGGGCTCCTACGCTCCTCGGGGGGCAACGTAGGATTGGATGATGGATGGATGGATGGATTATTATTATTATTATTATTATTATTATTAATACTAGTAGTAGTAGTAGTAGTGATGGTAGTAGTAGTAGTAGTAGTAGTAGTAGTAGTATTTCTTGGTTATGTCAATCGGTTTAGCTCTAGAGCACCTTTTTCATATATACCCCTGGAGAGCTGGAGATGTTTTTTTGAGTCTAACTAGATGATTTCATCCAGTCATATAAACTTCCACGAGTATAGGCCTATGTTATTGTCTCTCTCATAAAATTCCACTCAGAGCCATGTGAAAGCTATCTATATTAAATCACCCGCAGACGATTTTCCTCAGTTGCATGATAACTCCCGGGTCCAGAAGCAAGAACAGCAGCGAGTGTTTGATTGTTAATGTAGGGATTTGTAGTACATAATTAAATGCTCTTATTGGGTTAGCTTTAAAACCTGCAGGAATCGTATGTCTGTCTGTCTGTCTGTCTGTCTCTCTCTCTCTCTCTCTCTCTCTCTCTCTCTCTCTCTCTCTCTCTCTCTCTTCCAGCGGTGAAACCCATGCGAAGTTAATACTGAGTTGGTTGAATGAGTTTATTGTTTCTTTATTACATACAGGATCTCACCGCTGGAACAGAGAGAGAGAGAGAGAGAGAGAGAGGGGGGGGGGTACACGATTCATGCACGTTTTAAAGCTAACCCAGTAAGAGCACTTAACCATGTAATCCAAATTCTCACATTAACAAGCAAACACTCGCTGCTGTTCTTGATTCTGGACCCGGGAGTTATCATGCAGCTGAGGAAAATCGTCTGCGGGTGATTAAAGATAGCTTACACATGGCTCTGAGTGGAATTTAATGAGAGAGACAATAACATAGGCCTATACTCGTGGAAGTTTATATTACTAAATAAAATCATCTAGTTAGGCTCAAAAAAACATCTCCAGCTCTCCAGGGGTATATATGAAAAAGGTGGCCTAGAGATAAACCGATTGACTTAATCAAAAAGTACTACTACAGTACTGCTACTACTACTGCTGCTGCTATTACTACTACTACTACTACTATAAAAACTGTACCTGGTTTTACAGGTGCCCAGTTATGTTTGGCAATTTTTCTTTAATGATTTTTTTCCAAGTTATAGCAATATTCTGGCAACTTTTGCAAAAACAAGGAAAGAAGAAGAAAATGAAGAATTGCTGTGAGCTGAAGTACTACCACTACCAATACCACTACTACTGCTACTACTACAACTACCACTACTAAAACTACTACAACCATGCTTCCTTACACTAACATAAAATGGAATAGAACCTGATACAGAGAAGCTTATGTATCAATGTAAGAAATATATTTTGCAATTATGTGCCTTGTTCTTCAGGTGCCATTTACATTAAGCAATTTTTCTTTCACATTTTTTTTCGAGTTTTAGCAATATTCTGGTAAATTTTGCAAAAACAAGGACAGAAAGAAGAGACTGAAGGATTGCTGTTAGTTGAAGGCTGGGGGAGGGGACACGAAGCTGAAGAGGCGAGTTATTGTTTTTATTCTGTCTACTAATAACGATTGTATTTATCTTTATCTATAGCCAGACGTTATACCGGAAAGGATGGCCAGAAACGTAGCTATAGCATCTATGTCAGTCTGTTCAACGTCATCAGGCTGCTCTCCCCTCCACATCACACACTCCTCTTTCATAGCCTATGACTCTCTACTCCATCCCTCCATCTCATCCTCAAAGAGAGGTCTCAGAGTGGGTAAGAACTCTCCCCGAGAGAGAGAGAGAGAGAGAGAGAGAGAGAGAGAGAGAGAGAGAGAGAGAGAGAGATCCTTTACTCCATCCATCCATCCATCCACACACACACACACACACACACACAGAGGGACAGGAAAATACATAGGATACACACACATACTACATACATACATAAGTTGCGAGAGAGAGAGAGAGAGAGAGAGGGGGGGGTACTGACTTCATTTGTGGATCTTAATTGCTTTACTACCTTGCTTTATTTAACCAGGTATGTAATTAATTCTGCAAATGACACAAATACCTGCACTTCCTCCTACCCAAAATAAAGCTTAGGTGCAGAGAATTGTTTGGCTTTAATTAACTTTATTTCTAGACTTTAACTTCTCCTCTATCTTTTTTTACTTTACTTCTTGCTGTAACTAGACAATTCATTAGTAATGTAAAGAAAGCACGCTAAGACACCTGCACGTCCAGCTTACAAAGATAATGCTTAGCCATGGGGGATCTCGTTGCTTTATTTTACCTTATTTTTGGACCTTAACATCTTTATTTACAGCTTTATTTCTCTCTACACCAGACGCTTTCTATCGGTGGTACAAATTAGACGCCTCCAAATAGTTCCACCTCCATCAGGCTGCTTTTGAAGTTGGCTATTGTTGCTCTCTCTCTCTCTCTCTCTCTCTCTCTCTCTCTAACTTAAGTAAAGTCGCCTGGTAACAAAAAGATCGACTCAAAGTAAAGAAATTTAAAGACCTAACAATGAAAGGATGCTACAAAAGAGACGCACTAAAACGCCCACACGTGCGATGTGTGGAAAGTAAAGTTACATAACTGGACAGTAAAGTTTGTTAAAGAATTGTCTGGCCGTATTTCCAAGCCCCTGACTTCCTAGATTCGTGTTCTGGGTAGGAATCCGCCTAGTATTTCTAAGCAACGCGTGTGTTACCTAACTCCCTAACCCCTTTGAGCAAAGGTGATAGCCAGGTGTAATCACATTGGAGGGTTGATTGGACTACTAACCAATGCAATGGACTCCTCCATACTCCATAGGTGAAGTACCGGTAAGTAGAATTTCATGCACCCAGGACTCCCTATGCAGCTTGTGTGAGTGGGCCAGTTCCTTCATGTGAAAAAGAAGTGATATAGTGACTGGTGATACTGGCAATATGTTAAGTCTTTTGAAGAGTAAATTTAATGTTCTCTGAATTAAGGACGATTGTCTGGAGTTACCCTTAAGGTTTGTTTGGTTTAGGTATCTTTAGCACTGTGTGTGTGTGTGTGTGTGTGTGTGTGTGTGTGTGTGTGTGTGTGTGTGTGTATCTGTTCCCATTATATCTCATGAAGGCTTGAGCTATGATCATGAAACCTTTAGGGTATCAAGATATGGCCAAAATCTTGGACGAGTTCGAAAATGGGCACTCGGGGTCAAGGTCAAGGTCACCATAATGGCTGCCAAAGGACAAGTAGTTTTTATCGCCCGCCTTTAGCACCATTATATCTCATGAACGGCCTAAGCTACCAACATGGAACCTTCAGGGTATCAAGATATTGCCTAAATCCTGGACTTGGAGATTAGCATTTGGCATTAAAGTAAATAAATAAATAAACAGCACCAACTGATTTCGTTCAACTAAGGTAAACCCACCAATCAAACGCTTCAAATGTCCTCTGTTATCTCGAGTAATACTGACTTATTATTTTGTCTTGTTAATGGTATAAGTATTTTGCTTATATCCTATGTATTGACAGACAGACAGACAGACAAATAGACAATTGGACATCCTACATATAGACAAACAGACAGAAAAACATTTAGACATAAAAGGCAAACAGACAGATAGACAAATGGACATCCTACGTATAAACAGACAATCAATTAGACATAAAAGACAGACAGACAGATAAACGATTGGACATCCTATGTATAGACAGACAGACAATCAACTGGACGTAAAAGACAGCCAGCCAGCCAGACAATTGGACATCCTACGTACAGATAGACAGACAGACAAACAATTAGACATAAAAGACTGACAGACATATAGACAATTGGACATCCTACATATAGACAAACAGAGAGACAAACAATTAGGAATTAACGACAGGCAGACAGATAAAATAGCTAGTTAGTCTCCACCAATTACATAAGTGCAGACTATTGTTTTTGCTGGTATTATTATTATTCCGGCCTCATAGTCTCGCTACAATTCCAGCAGAACCAGAGAAAGAAAGGAATCTGAAGGGCTTAGGTTATGTGTTCTGGAGTGGGCCAATAGAAAAAAATATAAATCCTTTACGCGCAGTGGAAGGGCATGTCAGAAAGACTCACATCAGCGCTATGTTGTGAACGAGATTAGTTGATCGTGTCTACTGGAGATTTCAATGAGACCTGTACAAGCAATCTGAACGACCCAGGTTATGTGTCCTGGTATGGGTCTTGATCATAGAAAAAAAATTGCAAATCTCCCAAATGGGGTCAAGATCATTGTAAGAGACAACAAACGGAGACAAATGACTCCGCAAGCCAGTTCTATTTTTTTTTTTTACTTCTACTCATCACTGGCTTTAAAAAAAAAACTTTCCTATATTACATCTTTACCGTGTTGCCCACGAATTTTATTTCATTATAATTATATCCTTCGTATCGACAGACAGACAGACTGGAAGACAACTTATTTCAAGTTATTTCTGTTCATTATAAATTTATAAAAATATTCTCTCTTTTGTTTCATATACAGGTACTGTATATCTAGTTTACACTGTGTTGTCTACGTATCTTTTTCCATTACATTTCCTGTCCTTATTTTGGCGCGAACCACTGTTATCCTTCCGTTTTCTTCCCATTTTCTGTTTTCCTGTTTTCATCACAGACTAATATTTTTGGCTCGCGTTGTTAAGTTTCTCCTCAGCTGGGCCGGCCTTTGTTCCTCTGGCTTCCTCCAGCCTTTCGTTCTTTATTATTCTCTCTCTCTCTCTCTCTCTCTCTCTCTCTCTCTCTCTCTCTCTCTCTCTCTTGGTTTCTCGCCTATTCTGTCGTGCATTTTTCCATTCGCCTTTCGTCGTTCGCTGACTTTTCGTCTCCATTTGTTCCATTATTTCCTCTCTCTCTCTCTCTCTCTCTCTCTCTCTCTCTCTCTCTCTCTCTCTCTCTCCTAATTCTTCTTCTTCTTTTTCTTCTTCTTCTTCTTCTTCTTGTCATTGTTTTTTCCATTTAAAAGACCCAGACGAGAGATAAGGTAACATTTCAAAATTTGCCTCTGACACCAAAATCAAAATTACAATATAATCGGAATTTTGCGGGTCACCTCTATAAAAATAACGGAAAATAACAAAAATAATTACTGGTTATTCTCTTACGCTAAAGGCTTCCACTCAAGAAGGTGTGGAAGGTGTCCAAGCGAGCAAGATTGATAATATTCCTCTCACGGTTTTCATATGATGTGTGTAGGTCCCGTAGAGTTTCAATTATTTCCGAGTTCTCATTTGAGTGTGTGTGTGTGTGTGTGTGTGTGTGTGTGTGTGTGTGTGTGTGTGTGCGTGTGTGTGTGTGTGTGAGTGTGTGTGTGTGTTAATAAGGTGTCGAATATGAAGAAAACTCGCCAAACAAACATCCTTTTTCCCTCCAAAGCTTTCCATGGACGTCCACAACCACCTTGCATCAAACATAGTTGGATTCTGACTCTGTCCTCTACTCAGCTCTACAACATGTCTGATAGAGCTCTCTCTCGCTTTGCATACTCTAAATGAAGTTTTTAGCATTAATGAGAGCCAGGTATTGCATGACAGGTGGAAATTTAATATATATGGGTACAGACTTCTATATGTCTACATATCTATTGCCAGACGCCTTAATAACGTAAAAGTTGGCCACAAACAAATCGCCTCCATGTCGCTCTGTCCCCCGCCATTTCACTGCCCCCAGCTCGCACACCCCTCTCACATATACCTCTCCACTCCATCCCTCCATCTCATCCTCGGCCTCCCCCTCCCTCTCTCCGATTCACCTCACTCACATACTCGTACTCTCTCCTTGGTAGTCTCTCACTCTCCATCTTCTCCACATGGCCAAACCACCTCAATGTAGCTCCCCTAACGCCTGTATAAGCTTACGGACCGAAAGATAAAGACAAATGACTGTATAAAAAGGATCTAAATTTAATGCCTCCCAACACCTAAAATTTTCTCCTTCCTCGTATATGGCTGCGTTGGAGGCTTTACAGAAGGACACACAGTGCTGGATAACATTAACAATAACTTCTAATACAAAGGTAAGGAAAATTAACCTCTTACCACCTCATCTAGATTACGTTGCTCAGTTCTGGTTTTGGCACTTGTGAAAGGACATCGTTAAACTGGAAGCTGTTCTGATAAAGCCATAAAGATAGATAGATAGATAGATAGATAGACAGATAGAGAGAGAGAGAGAGAGAGAGAGAGAGAGAATTATAAATCAATCACCTGTTTTAACATACTATAAGGATTCAGTACTGCAGAATCAAGAAGCGGTGCCAAGGTACAGCAAACCAGTCCCCGGCAGTCATTTTCGTGCTGACGTATAAACACAACAGGATATCTAGTCAAAGATGTCACATATCAAATCTGGAGTAAATCGGGTGAAAATTGACGAATTTATGCCCATTTGAAATTTTAGGCCCGACCCACCTGATACTGACCCCCTTACCGCTAACTGGGGGGTGACCTCCCTGATGTAATGAGGCATGTTATAGGATGCAGATTTGAAAGATGCACCTTTAGGTTTTGGTTTCATGTTGATATAACGAATCTGAAAGGAGTTATGGTGAAAAAACGATTTTTACCTGTCCCCGTTTATTTAGCATTTTGGGGGACCTACAGCCTAGGCCTTGGCCCAATTTGGCCCAAAATTTACTCAGGTGATCAGAAGGTCATAGCCCATCATCTCTGTATTTTTAGTAAAAATCGCACCAGTAGTTCTCGGGTAAAGTTGTCAACAAACAAACAGACAGGAAGACAGACAAACCGAGTGAAAACAATACCTGCCTCCGATTCCCTCTGGGGCGTGGACGAGTAATAAGGAAAAGATGCCAAAAAGTTGACTTATAAGGCACTCCATATTTCCTTAATAATGGTGCCTTGATGCAATGGAACAAGCTACCGAAATGTTAGTTGTGCAAATATGACTATGTACAAGGAAAAAGAAATCACTCGTCACTTGTTTGCATTTACCGTAATTAGTCTCTACCTGGTCTCCTACAAGCCAGATTCTTCAGGTATCTTGGATTTGTCTTTTCTTGGGGGGAACACTGAAAGGGCTCCTGGCCCTTGGTTCCTTTTTTGTTGCATTAAACAAAATGAAACTACTATATACCAGTACACAAGTCCCGTTTGAGACAGCAGTAGCATGTATTCAATATGGATGGTGGGAGTTAGCGCCGAAGTGGTGACATGTGGAGATGTAGGAGGACTATTGGGCCTGAAGGAGGACTACTAGGACTTGGGAATAGATCCTGAAGCCTTTGCCCAGAGTCGGACAAGTAATATATATATATATATATATATATATATATATATATATATATATATATATATATATATGTGTGTGTGTGTGTGTGTGTGTGTGTGTGTGTGTGTGTGTGTGTGTGTGTGTGTGTGCGTAATGCCCATTTAAATTATAAGAGAAAGTGTAAATGAGACACACACACACACACACACACACACACACACTAGCACATACTAACACCAAAACACACTAGTACACAAACACGTACATACACAGATGGACATATATTTCTCTCTCTCTCTCTCTCTCTCTCTCTCTCTCTCTCTCTCTCTCCAGTCGCATTTCTCCCCTCGCTATCATCCTTTTGTAAATATTCCCTAATGCTATTCAGCATCAAGTCACAGTCAGAGTTTTTACACCCGTCAGTTTGTTTACCTGTTTAATTATTCCCATTCTTCCTACCTTATTCTTCCTGGTCTTCTTCTAAAGCCATGTCCACACGAGCGGGCAATGCCCACGGGCACAAGCGAGCAGTTTGCCTGTTGACGGGCTCACCGCTTGTGCCCGCGGGCAAATGCGTAAATTGCCCGTGGCAATTTACGCATTTGCCCGCGGGCACAAGCGGTGAGCCCGTCAACAGGCAAACTGCTCGCGGGCAGGCAATTTACGCATTTACCCGCGGGCACAAGCGGTGAGCCCGTCAACAGGCAAACTGCTCGCGGGCAGGCAATTTACGCATTTGCCCGCGGGCACAAGCGGTGAGCCCGTCAACAGGCAAACTGCTCGCTTGTGCCCGTGGGCATTGCCCGCTCGTGTGGACAGGGCTTTAGGGACAATTTAGACTTAGAAAACACTATATCCTGCCTTAATGATCTCGTGTAGTTCATAGGCACAAAATTTTATGTTATTAACGTTTTGTTAATATAAAGGGGATCCCAAGATTTATTTATTTATTTATTTATTTTTTGATTGGGATTTTCAGATGGTTTTTCAAGAGTTTATATAGAATAAAAAAATGTAACATCTTCTTCTCCTTCTTCTTCTTCTCTCTCTCTCTTCTTCTTCTTCTTCTCCTCCTCCTCCTCCTCCTCCTCCTTCTTCTTCATCTGTTTCTTTTTCTTTGTATTTTTCTCCTTCTTTTCTTCTCCTCACCCTTCTTCTTTTTTTGTTCTTTCTTTTCTTCATCTTTTCTCTTCTTTTTTCTTTTTTTCTTCTTCATCATCTTTTCCTTCTCCTTATTTTTCACCACCTCCTCCATCTCCACCTCCAGTCCCTCCTCCTTCTACACCTTTTTCCTTTTCTTCTTTTCCTCCTCCTTTCTCCTTTTTTTCTTCTTCATCAGCTCTTTCTTCTTCTTGTTAATTATTTCCCCCATCAAAGGTAGGCACTCGCTTCACTGACCTTCAACCTTATTTAAGTTTTTTTTCCTTCTCTTCCCTCCACCTGTGTGCACCAATTTCTCTCTCTCTGATAATGTACACTTGGCCTCACAACTACCTGGGACAGTGTGTGTGTGTGTGTGTGTGTGTGTGTGTGTGTGTGTGTGTGTGTGTGTGTGTGTGTGTGTGTGTGTGTGTGTGTGTGTGTGTGTGTGTGTGTGTGTGTGTGTGTGTGTGTGTGTGAAGTGGAAGTCTGGCTAATATTTCCGACGGTCATGCATCACGGTCACCTGGTCCTGTCAGGTAATATTGTACACCTTGAAACCTTCGTTCATGCCAGCTCCGCCAACAAACCTGTCATTATGTCAGGGTTGTCAAGTGTACAAATGTTATACCTATGCCACACACTGACGCTGTACCAGGCTGATGTGCTGCCAACAGGACATTTTATATATTTTAATCCTGCCTGCTCCCGGACGATTTTCCTCAGTTTGCGAAGGATCTGTAGCAGTGAGGGGGTTAAAATTTAATCTCCTCTTTATCCTTCCTGCGTGAAAAGCCCCCCACACCCCCCCGGGGGGAGTGGAGGGGGTGGGGATCATATGACAAGGGGAGGGCCAGGAGGATGGAACGTAGAGGCATATGTGAGGGGGCAGAGAAGAGGTAGGAATGGGAGAAGTAGAGGTAGGTAGGGGAAGCTGGAGGCAGGTGGGGGACGGCAGGGGAGGGGTAGGTGAGTAGCAGGTAGGTGGGGGCAGCAGGGGAGTAGGTGGGGAGATAGCAGGTTGGTGGGGGCAGCAGGGGAGTAGGTGGGGAGATAGCAGGTTGGTGGGGGTAGCAGGGGAGTAGGTGGGGGACAACAGGGGGTCGGGGTAGGGGGATAGCAGGCAGGTTGTGGGTTTGGAGTTAGGAGGAAGAGCAAATAACACGGAGAGGGAGCGAGAGAGGATAGGGAGGGGACATAGAGGGGAGGATGGGGACAGAAGGGAAGGAAAGTGTGATAGGAGGGGGTGATGGAGGGGGGACAGAATGGGGTGAAGGAGAAGGACGGGAGGGGGAGAAGAAGGGAATGGGAGGGGACAGAGGGGGAAAGAAGAGGTGGATGAATAGAAGGGGACGAAGGAGGAGGACGAAAGAGGATGATAAGGAAGGGGATGGAAAGGGGAGAAGGAGGGAGACGGGAGGAGCAATAAGAGGGAGGAGGGGAGAGAAGGAAGGAAAGGGGGCAGGAGGGGGTATATAAAAAAAAAAGAGAGAGAGAGAGAGGGGGGGAAGAGGAGAGGAGAAAAGAGGGGAATAAGAGAAGATGGAGGCAGCAGTTAGGTGGAGGAGGGGGAGGGGGAAGGAAGCTTATAAGATCGAGAAGAAAGGAGAGGAGGAGGTGTGGGCGAGGTGGGGGAGGGAGGTATTGCGATGGAGGCGGCCTAAGAATGAATAGTGAGTGAAGGGAAGGAGAATAAAAGTGAGACGCTTAGTTACCTGGCGCTGAGAAAAACGTAAGAAATAGAGCACCATGTAAGAAAGACAAAATTAATATCTAGTGGATCTTGTGTCTTTGTTCCGTCTTCTCGTCTAGTAAGGAAGCTCCCTAGCACCTTTTCCTAGGCGATTTATTTCTCTCCATGCGCCCTACTGTACTCCTATGTGCTACATGGTTTTCCAATATCGCCACACTCAGCATCAATAGCGTACAAAAGGATATTAACCAGCCATGTCAAAAATAAATCGCTAAGGAAGAGTTGTTAGGTAGCTTCCTTAACCGACAAGAATACGGGTCCTTGTGGCTTTGGTCCCTAGCACCTCTTCCTTAGCGATTTATTTTTGGATAAGGCTAGTTAATATCCTTTTGCATGCGATCTATGCAGAGTATGGCGATATCGGAAGGATTTATATAACACGGACATGGACAGGAAGGTGTAATAAGCCCAGTAAGTCGCTTAGGAAAAAGTGTTAGGAAGGCTTATTATACCGGTACTCATATTTACCAGAGCTGCTTATCGGTATGGGACAACATCTTTAACTGTATTCAGTCCTCATTAACTGGTCCAAGTCGGGCATAAAATGGTCATCTCCCCAACAGAATGGTTTTCGATATGTGGGTAACATTTCTTACATACACGAGCTTCCTTAATAACAAGGAAGGAAGTATGATGAAGATTTATATTAACTTTATTTTTCTCAACTTGGGAATGGCCCTCTCTCTCTCTCTCTCTCTCTCTCTCTCTCTCTACCGGAAACCTGGAAAACAGTAAATGCCTTGGAACGTAAAATAATAAGTACTGAAAAACAGAGAGAGAGAGAGAGAGAGAGATCTATATACCTACCTACTTATCTGTCTCTCTATCCATCTATTCATCTATCTATTTATCTATCTATCTATCTATCTATCTGGAGCTCCATCATCCTCTTACTCTTAATTCCTCTCGTATCAGCTCAATTCCCAACATTTTATCTTTTCCCAGTTTGCTTTTTCCTCTCTTTATCCTCTACGTCACTCTCTCTCTCTCTCTCTCTCTCTCTCTCTCTCTCTCTCGTTACACCTGCTTTTGTGCGTTCCTGATGATGATGATAATGAGATTAAAGTGATGATAATGATGGCTGAGATGATGATGATGATGATTTACCTTTTCTTTCTTCCTCTCTCCCACCACTTCTTCCTTCCATCTTATTCCCTATCCTCCTTTCTCTTCCCTCTTCTCTTCTCTTTTGTCTCCCCCTTTCTCTCTCTCCTCTTCGTCTTCCCTCTTCTCTTCCCCCCTTACCTGCTCCTCTCCCTCCCTCCCTCCCTTCCATCCTTCCTTCCTTCCATCCATCCTTCCTTCCTTCCTTCTTTCATCTACTGTATTTCTCCTTCTCCTCCTACTTCTCTTCTCTCTCCTCCTCACATTTTCTCTCATTATCATCTTTCTCCATCTCTCCTCCTCTTCTCCCTCCTCCTCATCCTTATCCTCCTCCTCTTCTCCTCCTTCATCATTACTCTCCTCATCCTCCCTTTCTACCTCTTCCTCTTCTTTCTCCTCCTCATCCTCCTAATCTTGATCTCCTTTTCTACCTTTTACTCTTCTTTCTCCTCCTCTTCCTCCTAATCTTAATCCTCCTCTTCTCCCTCTTCCACTTCCCTCTTCTCCTCCCTCTCTTCCTCCCCTTTTCCCTCATCATCATCATCTTCTCTTGTCTTCCACTTTTCTCTCCTTTTCCTTCTCCTCTTTCATGTTCCTTCCCCTTTCCTCCTCCTCCCTTTCTCCCACTTCTTCCTCCTCCTCCTCTTTCCTTCTCCTCCCTCTCATCCTCCTCCCGTTCTCCCACTTCTTCTCCTTCTTCTTCTTCTTCTTCCTGCTCCTCGTCCTCCTCTTCCTCCTCCTCTTTCCTTTTCCTTCTCCCTCTCTTCCTCTTCCCTTTCTCCCACTTCTTCTTCTTCTTCTTCCTTCTCCTCCTCCTCCTCCTCCTCATCTTTCCTTTTCCTTCTCCCTCTCTTCCTCCTCCCTTTCTCCCACTTCTTCTTCCTTCTCCTCCTCCTCCTCCTCCTCCTCCACATCTCTCCTTTTCCTTCTCCCTCTCTTCCTCCTCTCTTTCTCCCACTTCTTCTTCTTCTTCTTCCTCCTCCTCCTCCTCCTCCTCCTCCTCCTCCTCTTTCGTCTTTCCTCCTCCTCCTTCTCCCAGACTCCTAAGGGATGTAAGAAAGTTAACTACATATTTTATTATTTACTTCAGGGAGTGTGGCAAATAATTGAGGGTAAAATAAAAGCAGCAAAATGAGAGAATTGAGAGATAAAAGCCGATGTAAACAAACCGCCTATCAGTTCTCTCGCCACGCATCTCACTCTACGGTTGACAACTCGTAATTTTTAAACACTAGGCATCAGCAGCAACAAAGGTTCTTATATACACGGTCGTTATAAGTCCTTAACTACCAGGTTTATTTAGCTGTAGAAGTGAGCTAAATTGATAAGGATAAAGCTATAATGAGTTAGAAAAGGTAGAAGTTGGCTGATGTCGGTGCGGTCTGCTCTCCCTTAATACACCCCACTTCACGGTTCACGAATCGTACTTATGGCGCTAATACAAACAAGACAACTAATATAAGACTTATTTTACAGGTTCAGCCATTGATGTTTAATTGCTAGTGGTGACTGTGAAGAAACTATTAGAGGCTGGCTATGGGGTAACGGTAGTGAAAACCATTTAACATCAACAACATCAAACACAGCGTAACACTGACTTTCACCAGGCACGATGTACTACCTAAACATTGTGTCAGACACTTAGGAAATAAGTGGCTTTCTGCATTTTGGCTCAGCTTCGGAGTAATAGGCAAGAGTGGCAATGCTTTTTTTTTTTTTCCTTCGTAGTTCCCGACACGCACCAAAACCCACAGGCGTTATCAGATTTCTTAGTTCGGGGTCATTTTGCATCGTAAGGGTGCAGAAGAATTTTTTAGTGACTGCACATCTACATACTTGAACTTACAGACCGGAGGGCTAAGGGAAGCTGCAAGATTTAACGATAATTTCTGCTATGTGATAAAGCTAGAACATGGCTGACCTTTTCATATTGCTGACTGCACTACAATATGGGATGCAGGCTAAACATGTCTGATGACTCCTGTTGATCCTTAAATGACAGTAAAATAAAAAATGAAGCTTGCAATATACACGTTCGTCATTCTAAGTTTTAATAATCAATCAATCTGTATGTCCATAGCCAGACGCCTTAATCCCGTAATGGATGGTCACAAACAAATCGCCTCCACATCGCCCTGCCCTCTGCCATTTCGCTGCCCTCCCCCCAGCTATTAAATTCCAATCAGATTTACTGTAGACCTGGGAGAGAGAGCGGATATGAGGCAGGGAACGAGAGGGGCTGTTTATTTTCTCCAGCATGATGAGAGTTTGTGTTTTATTTTTGAGACCGACAGACGATTATTGCAAGATACGGAGAGAGAGAGAGAGAGAGAGAGAGAGAGAGAGAGACTAAACTCAGAGAAAAGAGTGTGTGTGAGAGAGAGAGAGAGAGAGAGAGAGAGAGAGACAGACAGACAGACAGACAGACAGACAGACAGACAGACACAGACAGACAGACAGACGGAAACAAGGACACACACACACACACACACACACACACACACACACACCCACACACACACACACACACACACACACATACACACACACACACACACACACACACACACAGAAGTACCACCGCTAACCCAAAACCATTTCATAACAACATTCATCTCACCTTCATTATCTCCAAACACACCTCCGAATCACTTGCTACCTTCACCCACACCAATATCGAGGCGGAGAATGATCCTCTTCACAGTCGATTTCACACCAGGGGGCAGGGTAGGTGATTGCTTCCTGCTTTCTCTGTTTGACGCCTAGCATGGAAAGGCAGGGGGTGTCATACAGATTTCCTACAACTTGACACCTTACATGGAAAGAGTGTGTCATGCGGGTTTCCTACTGTCTGACACGTCGCATGGGAATAGGGTCGTGTCATATGGATTTCGTATGTGTGTGTGTGTGTGTGTGTGTGTGTGTGTGTGTGTGTGTGTGTGTGTGTGTGTGTGTGTGTGTGTGCGTGTTCAATGGATTACGTGGTAATGATGAAGTATGAGGTTACTGTCATGCGTGTCTTAGTGTAAGATTTTTGTGGCGATAATGATGAGGTATGTCAGTGTTATGCAGATTTCATTTTGTGGTGATGGCGAAAATGTGTTCCGTACCATGCAAAGTTCATTTTCAGATTTTTATGGTGATAGTGGAGTAGGTGGTTACTGGCATGTATATTTAATTGTGCAATGATAAGAGTGAGTTTAGTGTCACGCATATTTTTATTTCTAGAGTTTATAATGACGATGAAGTATATAGTTTTTGTCATGCATATTTTATTTCCTTAGTTTTTAGTGATGATGGAGAATGTATTTAGTGTCAAGTATTCTTTTGTTTTCAGGCTTTGTGTTCAACATTATACACATCTCGTTTTTATGTTCTGAAGTGATGATAATGTAAGTGTTCAGTTTTCCAGTTATCCTTCTCACTCTTTACTATGTTTAATTTTGTTTTCCAATTATCCTTTTGACTCTTTACTATGTTTTGCTTTTTGCGTCCATTGTTTGTCCTGCGTTATTAGTAATGTTATGAGGCAACTTAACCGTCTACGCTGCCTACACTAGCAAACTGAGACGTCCCCGCAACACACAAGGTACCTCCAGGTGAGTCACGGGGGCGTAATATATGGACCACCCTGACTTGGAGGCAGCTGAACTTCCCCTCGTCAAATCTTCTATAGCTTTTATCTGTCTAATATTACTGCTCCTGAGACTCTTAGCTGAATAAAATTGTCTGTCATTAGCAGGATATAAAAGCTAGAGTTTTCGCGACCGAGAGAGGGTTTATGGCCACAGTATTAACACTCTCAGGCACCTATGACTCACTCAGCTGAAGAAAATCGTCTGGCGTTAATTGGAATACAGTGGGAGAATCTATGAGTCTCGTGCAGTCGGTAGGCGTAAATTTACTTCAACTAACAATAATAGCAAAGAAAAATGTCGACCTTGTGTGTGTGAGAAGAACGTGCCTCTGACACTTTTTTTTTTTTTTTACCTGGGTTCGATTTCATCCCGGGGCGAGCATTTAAGACGGTGCTTGTTCTTTATTTGTGTTCTAGTTATTTTGTTCATGTATAAATCTGCAGTCAGTAGTATCTGTATCTATCTATCTATTTGTCTGTTTGTTTATCTGCTTGTCTGTCTGTCTAGGGGTTTAGACTACTTTCTATCCATCTGTTCAACACTCCATCCATCCGTCGAACATCTATTTGCTCTCTCTCTCTCTCTCTCTCTCTCTCTCAGCCGTCCCTGCAGCACACAACAACTCGCCCTGTGCAGTGGACAAGCAGTGTTATATATGCACCACCTTGTACTGGATAAATAAAAGTATCTTGTGGGAATTTTTCGATTTTTTTTTCTTTTTGAGGTAATGTTTCCAAATCCCGCCTGTCAATATTTTACGTCCAATTATACCCAGGATTTTGAGAGAGAGAGAGAGAGAGAGAATGTATGTATATATATATATATATATATATATATATATATATATATATATATATATATATATACTCACGTAATTATGTATGTGCCTGCATGTATTTATGTATGTATGTATATATGCCTGTATGTATGTATTTATATATGTATGTATGTGTGTATGTGAGTGCATGTATGTATGTATGTATGTAAGTATAGAACTAAATTGCAAGTCTTTCATCCTTCTCCTTCTCGCCTCCCATTGCCCTGGCCACCTAAACCCAAGGGGCAGCAATGGGTGGGGGTGCGTCACTTCCCCAGCCACTAAAATAAGCTGTGTCGCCCAAGGTAAAGAGAATGAAAGGTAGTTTCATGGGGGGGTGAGGGGGAGCAAAAATGCGTCTCGGTCTGCGCATGACGTTATAGTTAATACAGACTGCAGCTCATCCTGCTCAACACACGCCAGTCACACACACACCTGCCTGTGAATAGGTACTCCGTTTTCTGTTTTTAGGGGTGGCTATGGCAATACAGATAATTTTGTGAACATGCCAACAATTTGTATAGTTCGTGGATGCAACTCCATTCATGTGAAAGGTGACAAGAGAATACATTTTCATGCACTGCCGAAAGATGAAGAACTTAGAAAAAAATGGATTGAATTATGTGACAAAGAAAAATCGGTCATCTGGTTTTGTATGCAGCGGTCATTTTGAGAGTACTGCCTTTGAACGCAACCTTAAGTATGAATTGCTTGGTTTACCAGTGCCTCCTGGACAAAGGAAATTCAAGAAAGGAGCAGTGCCTGCTCTTCAACTACCGAGTTTAACAATTAAGTTCCATTACTGTGTGAGTGTGTTGAGTAGCGACCTGTGTGAACATTCATAATACAAAAGCATACCATACATGCAGATGGTTTTCTGTCAAGCTCTCGTTTTCTTCCACCACCCCCACCTCTCTCTCTCTCTCTCTCTCTCTCTCTCTCTCTCTCTCTCTCTCTCTTTCTCTCATTAACTTTGACGTCACAGAATCTGCGCGGCTCGGGGGTGCTGTACTTACCTCTCAGTATACTCTTCTCTTTACCTTGGTGTCGCCCTTGAAATTCGTAAAATATGGCATGAACGTGTGCGTATGTTGATCCCCCCCCCCCATCATGTTAGGCGTGTGTATGCCGCCCGCTACGATGAATAACACATACACATATTCAATCACACATACATACATACATACATACATACATCTCTGTTATGTTCCCTCCTCCCCGCCTCTCTCTCTCTCTCTCTCTCTCTCTCTCTCTCTCTCTCGTGGGTGGATAACAGGCAGCAGTGTGACCTCCGCCAAATCACCCAGCTCACGGTCTTCACGCGTCCACCCCAAATACGCGGGATTGGCGCATATTTTGGCGGATATTTGGCGGATTAGCGTTTAATGGATTCACGGACACGAACGCATGAGTCAACAATGGGCTGAGGGACGTGTACAGAGCTGGGTCACGAATTCCTGTGTTTATGATTCGCTAATAGTTGATTCTTATATATTTAGGGCTTGTATAACAGGTAATTCGTTAGTTCATTTACACATGTAGAATTAGTGATGGAGGGATGGAGTGGAGAGGTATATGAGAGAGGGTTGTGTGTGTGTTGGAGGGAGGGCAGCGTAATGGCAGAGGAGGGGGAGACAGGATGTGATGGAGGGATGGAGTGGAGAGGTACATGAGAGAGGGGTGTGTGTGTGTGTTGAAGAGGGGGCAGCGCATGGCAGGGGACAGGGCGACATGGAGGCGATTTGTTTGTGGCCACTCCTTACGGGATTAAGACGTGTTAGATAGATGGACTGATAGATAGATAGATATATAGATAGATACACAGATAGATAGATACACAGACATATAGATAGATAGATAGATAGATAGACAGATAGACAGATAGACTGACAGATAGGTAGATAGATAGATAATTTTATTCTTTATGCACACAAGGACTCCCAGCAGCTTTCAGAAATTGTGGGAAGTAATTAGCTAGTTTTGGCATTTGGTTTAGCTTCCAGTCCATTAAAAAATAAATAAATAATTAAATAAATCGCCTATACCATGGCAAACCTCAGTATGAAAATTCCTTAACAGGCAGTACGGCGTTTTACTTAAGTGATTTATCGGCTGACTGACTAAGAAAGAAACAAAGGCTGACATGGCGTGTAATGTTAACTGATTTACTGACTGACTGACTAAGAAAGAAACAAAGGCTGACATGGCGTGTAATGTTAACTGATTTACTGACTGACTGACAAGAAAGAAACAAAGGCTGACATCTTGCAAACCTTGTCTCTTCCAAATGAATGCTGAATGCAAGAAGCGTAACTCAAGGATCATTCATTTTACTTTGAAGAATCGCAGAGCTAGAGAAGTAATGTTGTAAGTCAAAAATAAATTGCGAGACAAATAAACACCAAGAATACTGAGACGGAGTGAAGGAATGAGGTGTGTGTTGCCAGTGTTAAGGGAACAGTCATGTGGAAGATTGTGTCGAAGTAAAAGATGGATATTATGTATGTACGAGCATGTATGGAAGATAGTGCTGTGAAAGATTGATGAACAGAGTTTTTGAGGAACTTGAAGCATCAATGTTCCATTTGGCCCAGTCGGAACTAAGAGATACCAGATGTTAGCAACACCTACGCCTCATCCTGCCGTTATCATCATTGTTATGACGAATACTGAGCAGCGGGTGGAAAAATGAAGTGTGGAGTCATCTGCGTATGCGTGGAAAGGATGTACAACTCAGATCATTATTAAATAGGAGGAAGAGGGAAGGTGAAAGGACAGAACCTTGAGGAACACCACTACTGATAATTTTTGAAGAGCAATGGCCGTCTACAAAAACAGCAATAAAACGACCAAACAGGAAAACTGAGATGAATGCATGGAATGAGGGATAGAAACCATAGCCAGAAGCCACTGAATGTCTTTGAGATGCCTAGGGCAATATTAAAAG
>NC_137069.1:22073569-22083569 GCF_032717465.1 Coenobita brevimanus
GCCTCCGTCTGACTGCCTCCATCTGCCTGTCTCCCCTCCCCTTCCCTTTCCTGCCTCCCCTTCCCATCCCTGCCTCTCTTTCCATTCCCTGCCCCTCCTTCGCTTGCCCGCATCCCCTTCCCTTCCCCTGCCTCTCCTTCCCTTTCCTGTCACCCCTTCCCTTCCCTGCCTCACCCTGCCTCTCCTTCCCTTTCCTGCCTAACCATGTTTCTCTTTCCCTTCCCTGCCTCCCCTTTCCTTCCCTTGTCTCATCCTGTCTCTCCTTCCCTTCCCTGCCTCTCCTTCCCTTTCCTGCCTCCCCTTCCCTTCCCCTGCCTCTCTCCCCTTCCCTGACTCTTCTTCCCTTCCCCTGCCTCCCTTTCCTTTTCCTGCCTCATCCAGCTTCTCTTTCCCTTTCTTCTCTCTCCCTTCCTTCCCTTTCTTGCCTCTCCTTCCCTTTCCCTGCTTCCTCTTCCCTTCCCTGCCTCCCCTTCCCTTCCCTGCCTCACCCTGCCTCTCCCCTCACCCGGGACTTTTTACACCCTGTTGCGCCTCAAAAAAGGAGAGAGAGGAGGAGTCGGGTGTTGAAAAAGGCACGGCTTTATTTTGAATCAATTTGCCATTATTAGTGTGGTGGTGGTGTGGTGTGGTGTGGAGGGGAAATGTGGGAGAATGTGTTGTGCTGTGGAAGTGTAGGAGAATGTGGTGTGGTGTGGGGGGAGTGCAGGGGAGTGTTGTGGTATGGTGTGGTGTTGTGGTATGGTGTGGTGTGGTGTGATGGGAAAGCGTGGAAGAATGTAGTGTGGTGTGGGTGGGGAGGTGTAGGAGAAAGTTGTGGTATAGTATCGTGTGCCGTGGTTTGGTGGGGAAGTGTGGGAGAAAGTGATGTGATGTGAGAGGAGTGTAAGGGATTGTTGTGGTGTGGTGTGGTGGGGAAGTGTGGGAGAGTGTTGTGTGGTGTGGGGAGAGTGTCGGGGTGTTGTGGTGTGCTGTGGTGGTATGGTGGCGAGGAGTGTGGTATTGTAGTGCAGGGTAGTTTGGTGGTGTGGTTTGGGATGGAGGGGTATAGGGGAGTGTTGTGTTGTTTTGCTGTGTGAGGTGGTGGAGTGGGGTGTGTTGTGGTGTGGTGAGGTGTGGTGTGGTGTGGTGTGGTGTGATGTGGTGGGGTGGGGTGGGGTATGGTGTTGTTTGGTGTGGTGTGGTGTGGTGTGGCGTGGTGGGGTGGGTTGGGTTGTGTTGGGTTGTGTTGGGGTGGCATGTGGTGTGGTGTGGTGTGGTGTGGTGTGGTGTGGTGTGGTAGGGTGGGGTGGGGTGGGGTATGGTGTTGTTTGGTGTGGTGTGGTGTGGCGTGGTGGGGTGGGTTGGGTTGGGTTCGGTTGTGTTGGGGTGGCATGTGGTGTGGTGTGGTGGGGTGTGGTGTGGTGTGGTGTGGTGTGGTGTGGTGGGGTGGGGTGGGGTGGGGTAGGGTGAGATGATGTGTGGTGGAGTGGGGTGGGGTGGGGTCGGGTGGGGTGGGGTAGGGTGTGGTGAGGTGGGATGTGGTGTGGTGGGGTGTGGTGTGGTGTGATGTGACGGGGTGTGGTGTGGTGTAGTGTGGTGTGTGGTGGGGTGGAATGTAGTGGGGTGGGGTAGGGTTGGGTGTTGTATGGTGGGATGGGGTGGGATGGGATGGGGTGGGGTGTGGTGGCGTGGGGCGGGGAGGGGCGGGGAGGGGCGGGGCGGGGCGGGGTGGGGTGGGGTGTGGTGTGGTGGTGTGGGGTAGGGTGAGGTGTGGTGGGGTGGGGTGGGGTGGGGTGTGATGGGGTGGTGTGGGGTGGGGTGTGATGGGGTGGTGTGCTTAAGTTGTTAGTGGTGTAGGGGAATGTAGTGAGGTGCTTTGGTGTGATGGTATCTTGGAGGGTGGTGTGGTGTGGTGTGGTGTGTGTGATGGTATGATGGGGCAGGAGTGGTGTGGCGTGGTGTGGTGTAGTATGGTGTGCTTTTACTCATCTCAGTCCCCTAGTGCCGAAGAAGTTAATGATATCTAATGTCAAATTCTTAAAAAAAATTAAAACAAAAAGAAAATGAACTAAAAAAATATATATATATCTTCCAGTGATACCAACAATAAATAAAAACAAATGTAAAAAGTCCTCGTACTGAAAGGGTTCACTTCCTCGGTAAATAAAAAAAAAAAAAAAAAAATGTTTGAGGGGAGAGGAAGTGAGGAATAGAGCCGGGAAACATTTATTCAGAAAGAGGAAATGAAATGATGAAGTTCTCTCCCCAAGGGTAGTGTGGACTTAAGAGGCTCACTGGACATCATTTATCTATCCTTCTATCTGTCTACCTATTTATCTACCCATCAATCCATCTATGTCAATTTATCTATCCATTCATCCATCCATCTATCTATCTATCGATCTGTCTATCTGTCTGTCCATCCACCCATCCATTCATCTACTTATCTATCTATCCGTCCATCCATCCATCTATCTGTCTATCTATCTATCTGTCTACCTATCTAGCCACCCATCCATCCATCCATCCATCCTTCTATCTATCTATCTATCTATCTATCTATCCAACTATCCATCTATCCATCCATTCATCCATCCATCTATCTGTCTGTCTATCTATCTAATATCTATCCATTCATCTGTCGATCTATCTATCTGTCCATGGACGCATCCATCAGTCCATCTATCTATCCATCCATCCATCCATCAATCCATCTATCTATCCATCCATCCATCCATCAATCCATCTATCTATCTATCTACAGTATATATCTATCTGTCTATCTATCAATCCAATCATCCATCTATCTACCAATTTATTTATTTAATTATCTGTCTATCTATCTATCTATCTATCTATCTACCGATTCATCCATCTATCTACTTATCAATTTTATACACCCCACCTCACTGCCGAAAAACTGCAAAATAGGCCGAAGAAATAAGAAGCGACTCTGACAGCAGCGAAAGGGAGGAAGAGAAAGGATGAGAAAATATTAAAGCTGGAGAGAATTAAAGCTGAAAATCAAACGGAAATATATGATTCATGCAACAGATGACGAAAAAGAAAAACAGAGAGAGAGAGAGAGAGAGAGAGAGAGAGAGAGAGAGAGAGAGAACGTTTGCTGTCCTTATAACCAACGTCGCTCCAGGGACCTACCAAAGAGGGGGGGGAGTAAAGAAATGGGCGTAGTGGGCAAAGGAGTGGGTGGGATGGACTGAAAATTTGGTGGGCGGTGGGCCTGGGGGAGGAGAGTACATCCTGTTAAAATGGACGTTGTAGATTTTGTTGTTTGAGTTCAGTGAGGGTTTGAATAATATCCCCCAACAACAAAAGGTCAGGGTGGGTAAAGAAAATGGCTTGGGGGACAAAGAAAATGGGTGGGTTGAGCTGGGCCTGCGGTGGGGCGTGGGATGGGGTCATGAGAGAATATCCTGTGATTTTGGATGCTGCTGGGTTAATGGTTTAAGGTTTATTTCAACGTTTTCTCAAGCAAGAAACACGACAATAATATTATCATCAGCAGCAGCACCACCACCACCACTACCACTACCACCACCAACAACAACAACAGTAACAACAGCATCTTTTATGACTACAACCACCACCACCATCACCACCACCACCATACCACCATCACCACCACCGCCATATCACCACCACCATACCACCATCACCACCACCACCATACCACTACCACCATACCACCATCACCACCACTACCATACCACCACCATCATACCACCATCATCATCACCATCATCATCACCACCACCACCACCACCACCAACACCAGAAACATCATCATAATCATCACCATCACCAACACCACCAGCACCACCACCATCTACAAAAAAAAAAAAAAAAAAGCGAAAATATTACTAAAAATGATGAACTGCATTTGAGTCCTGCTTATCATGGAGAAAGCTAAAGAAAGACGCACTTAAAAAAAAAATAACGAAAGAAAAATGATTACGGTACGAACTTAACGATGAAAAAACAATGGGAAAAATGAGACGGTGAAATATAGAGAAAAGAATGGCAGAGAGAGAAAAATGAGGAGAAACATGGGTGGACAAGAGGAAATGATGAGAGAGAGAGAGAGAGAGAGAGAGAGAGAGAGAGAGAGAGAGAGAGAGAGAGAGAATGATATAAAAAAACGTGAGACAAAGGAAAGGCGAAACACAAACAGTCTAAACTCCAGAAACGACGCGAAATCTCCCGCCCATTTCAGCTGCTTCTTTATTTTGCGACGCCAAACTGGAAAATTGGTGCCAAGTCCGGAAAATTGGCGCCAAATTTGATTCTCCCATTCCCCCTCGGCTCTACGGAATGGCACAGTGTCGAAGAGAATTTACTGTTATCTATATTTCAAGGGGAAGAGATAAGAGATAAGATAAAGGGTTGAAATACTGGGCTGGATTGGTTGGGTTGAGGTTTCAGGAGGTTTGGGTGGTGGTGGTAGTGGTGGTGGTGGTGGTAGTAGTAGTAGTAGTAGTAGTAGTAGTAGTAGTAGTAGTAGAAGTAGTAGTAGTAGTAGTAGTAGTAGTAGTGGTAGTAGTAGTAGTAGTAGTAGTGGTAGTAGTAGTAGTAGTAGTAGTGGTAGTAGTAGAAGTAGTAGTAGTAGTAGTAGTAGTAGAAGAAGAAGGAGGAGGAGGAGGAGGAGGAGGAGGAGGAGGAGGAGGAGGAGGAGGAGGATGACGAGGAGGACGAGGAGGAGGACGAGGAGGAAGAAGAAGAGGAGGGGGGGGAAAGAAATTAGAACATGATAAAACTGCTGAAATAATAGCAAAGATTGGCTTTACTTAGGGTAGAGTTTGCCAGTCTATTTTATTTATACATACCTATACATACATGTATCTAGGGAACACGTATGGGTTGGCTATATGGTTACCACCCAACGTTGTAAATGGTTTCCTGGCTTGCGGGAAACCATTAGGTATGTCACTCAATAGAAAGAACGGAAGGAAAGAAGAGTAATAAAAAGTAACAGGAAAGATTTGGGAGACAGGAAAAGAGGAGGACTGACACAGAAAAAGAATGAAAGTGATCGACGAAGTAGGTAGCACTACATCAAGTGAGTGGATGATAGTCGCCACCACCTACCTGTGCCTACATTTCGAATCCCCCAGAGTCTATAGCTACTAAAATACTTGCTAGGACGGGATGTGCTACCGTATATTTGGTTAAGTTAGGGCTGAGTGTGGTAGGCTAATTTATTTCTTTATATTATTTGGCTTATGATAAAAGAGAGAAGAATGGAAAGAGATTTTATTGTTTTTATATTGAGGGGAAGAAACAGGAAAAATTGGTTGGGACAGACTATGTTGGGTTTGGCTACTACTACTACTACTACTACTACTACTACTACTGCTACTACTACTACTACTACTATTACTACTACCACCACCACCACCACCACTACCACCAACAAGAACAACAACAATAACAACAACATAATCCTTTCATCCTCTGCCTGAGAGAGAGAGAGAGAGAGAGAGAGAGAGAGAGAGAGAGAGAGAATCCTTCGTTTCTAACTAGGTGGAATCGGCCCAGACGAGGTACCTCTCTCTCTCTCTCTCTCTCAATCTCGTTTTACCTTTGTTAATTTGGCTGGAATTCTCTACCCTTTCCCCCTGTGTGTGTGTGTGTGTGTGTGTGTGTGTGTGTGTGTGTGTGTGTGTGTGTGTGTGTATCATTCACCCTGCCGTGTCCACAAAAATAACAGTAACAACACAGGCTAAACAACAACAACAACAACAACAACAACACATGGTCCCAGAACAGAACTATGGCCACAAACGAGGAGGAGTGTTCTGGTGCTGGGATCACTTCCACAGAGAGTAAATCTCACACTATTTTTTAAATATTATATACAGGGATGTTTATTCATAATTAAAGAATATGTATTGTAGTGATGAGTTGAATAACCAAATACAACTTCACTGTGAGTGTGGTGTGGGAGAGAGATGAGAGGCCAGACATGATAAGGCTAGCATTTTCAGACGTACACAGGGAGAGTGAAGGAGGGTGGGAGAAGGATATAAATTCTACATATATCTAAGTCTTAGGGAAATATATATATGTGTTAATACACCATATGCAATTAATACTCCCTTATTGAGATGTATGATGTGCATGGTAGAGTTGTAACTCACACCTACTCATCTACATATCTCACTAAGCCTGAGAGATGTGACATCTCTAAATTTCGCTGACCTGTACTGATTCCCAGGGCGGGCAGTGAAGCAGAACAGATCACTCTAAACTCTCGTCAGAGGGAGGCGCTGTATTCCGTTGTTCTCTCTCTCGTCGCAGCTGTACTTCTCCGTGGCATAATAAAGAGGGAGAAACAACCTGCTCCATTTTTTTTTCTGATTCACCTGCACACTACCTTGTTCCCATTTCACGGACTCCTCACCACCAATCTCGACGGCACTGTGGCAGCAGAGACTAAAGGCGCAGGAACAGGAGGAGGAGGAGGAATAATAATAATAATAATAATAATAATAATAATAATAATAATGATGATGATGATAATAATAATAATAATAATAATAATAATAATAATAATAATAATAAAAGAACTAGAAGAAAAACCACCACCATCACAACAGTGTGGTCAACTAAGGTAAACAGCATCCTGGGGGGATTCCATTTTCCGGCCATTTACACGGCCGAGGAAAAACGTGGCTGATATTATTATTACGCCTACCAACCCAACACAATAAAGCCACCTCATACTGGCTTTATTGTGGCTTTATTATGGTTTTAATGTGGCTTAGAGTGAGGAATTTGTTCCCAACGCCAACCTACCCCACCCAACCTAACCCAGTAAAGCCACCTCTCACTGGCTTTATTGTGGCTTTACTGGCAAGAACGAACGTGGCTTATTATTACACCAACCCACCCAACCCAGCCAAGTAAAGCCACCTCATACGGCCTCTACTAGGACCTTATTGTGGCTTAGATCAATGAATTTAACTTCATCATAATGCAAACCCACCCAACCCAACCCAGCCTCTCCCTGTAAAGCCACTTCTCACTGGCTTCGTTGTGGCTTTATTGGACTTTAATCTGATTTTACTGTGTGTGTGTGTGTGTGTGTGTGTGTGTGTGTGTGTGTGTGTGTGTGTGTGTGTGAGAGAGAGAGAGAGAGAGAGAGAGAGAGAGAGAGAGAGAAATCTGTCTTAAGTGCCTTGGTCCTAACACCAGCTAATACTTTGAGCAAAAATAGCTAAAAAAGAAAAGGAAAAAAATCTACACTTTTCACTTTAACTTGGCCTAAAATTGCCATCTCTCCATCTTGAATGCTGAGCTGTAACGAGAAACTAACACAGAAATAATGGTGCTAGTCACGAAGAAGTGCTGTGGAACGGATGTAGAGCCGTAGCATTGTCTTTTTCTGCCACCGAGCTACGTGAAATGAGCTATAAAAGGACGAAAATCTGGGCCAATTTAAGGTGAAAGGAGTATAATATTCTGTCATGCAATTATTTCTCTCCTTCCATGATGCTATTCCTATTTCTCGTCACTATTTTAAACCCCCCGCCCCCCCCGTGTCACCTTCCTTCCTTCCTTCCCATTCTGCACACAATCTTAACGCCCTTGTCACCTTCCTTTCTTTGTTACTTCTTTCCATATTCTTTCCTTCCTTCCCAAAATCTTTCTAAAAGCTCTTCTCATCTTTCTTTCATCCTTCCTTGTTGCCACCTTTCTTAACACCCCTGTCACCTTCCTTCCCTCCTTCCTTCCTTCCTTCAACTCTTCTCAACGCCTTTGTCACCTTCCTTCTTTCCTTCCTCTCTTCCTTCCTTCCTTGCTGCACCCTCTGCTTCAGCTTATACTTGTGTTGTAAATAATTCAAGGACATCTTTTTCTGCTTCTTGTTCAAAAAGACATTTTTGATATAACCCTTCACTGCATACCATTCCTCCTACAGCACCCATTTTCACAGGGTATAGGCCCGTATTTTAGGCTGGGTGAGGCTTCGTAGCACCACTTCCTAAGCGACTTTCTTTTGCCTAAAACACACTTTATTATATAAATATAAATATAAATAAATAAATAAATAAATATATATATATATATATATATATATATATATATATATATATATATATATATATATATATATATATATATAGGTATTGTACTAATATGGACATAGCTTCCATGAGTACGGAGCTAGAGGGTATTAAGGTGCAATGTGGAGAATAAATCACACACAAAACGTGTTAGGAAATCTCCAATGTCACTCAGAATACTACTCATGGCCCTCCTCCCCATCCCAACATTATTTTCGTCCATCCTGCCCATTCACTGTCCCCCACTCCCATTTTCTTTGTCTCAACATTTTTCAATCATAAAGCACACACTAAAATAATCATTCACTGCACTCACATCACTAATCCTAGAATATTCATTTTCACAGGGTATACTTATGCGTCCCCTCCCCACCGTCTATCAAAATCCCCGCCCCTCCCGCCCAATCCTACTCCCACCACGCCCACTTCTTTAACCCCCTTTGGCAGATCCATGGCTCCACGAAACTCGACGGTCGACGAAAGCTCTTGTTTTTGCGTTCCCATTTTTGTTCACAGCATTTCCTAAATAATTAAACACTCAAATATTTTCCTTCCCTAATTTCAGTCTTAAAACCCAAATTCTATACTGTGCGAGTTGGAATTAAATTTTATTAGAAACCCATTCACTCTGACTGTGCACATTCTCTCTCATACCATACAAGAAGAATTCCAGGAGTTAGTGATGGACTGTGTTGCAAAAGATATATTTAAAACACTTTCCTCCTGGACAAGTTCTGGTCTAAAGTCACTATGCTTTACCCTGCTGATGTTGCTGTGATGCTTTTGTTGATGTTCCTAAGTACTTACCATGCGAGCAAGGATTTTCAACGCAATTAAACATGCAAAATAAACACCGAGCGTGGCTTAATGTGGAGCATGACCTTCGAGTATGTTTGCCTAATACTGCTCCTCGAACTGAGTTACTTGTTTGCACAAATCAGGCACAGACTTCACACTGAAGTTTAATACTGGTTTTCATATTTAAAACATGGTGTTAACGCTTACTTGCTAAATGAAGTAATCATTGTTAGTCAGCCGTTACAGTACCATTCTACACTCAGTTAGTGCTAATGTTCATTTTCTTCATAAAGCAATTAGTTTCACTAATGTATAGTATAACTGCACACTGCCTATGACGTTAATGCTGAACTGCTTAATAAAGTCATTACATTTTCAACCATTTGACACAATCCATTGTAGTACCACTGTATAATGAATTAGTCAGTAAAGGCCTACCACCATCCTATATTCAGTGACAGATGAATGGGGTACGGGTCGAGGGTCTCATAACTCATGGGCTACTTGGTGTGAAGAGGTTGAAAATATCCCTGTTGTAATCTAGGGTAAAAACTTTCCCTCCTCTTCAGTCATCAATACAGTCACAGAAACTAAAAGCGTGAACAAATGAGTGTGAAGTGTGAGTGTGCTGGGAGTCGAGAGGTGATCAGCGCAAAGGCAGGTCACGCTTGGACCTCGAGGACGACACTTGGCACTCGATAGCACTTGGTACTCGAGAGCACCTGACACTTGAGGAGCTTGTGTTGCATCATTGAAGGGATCACTATTTTGCAACATATCCCCAGCCTAGAGTAAGGGGTGGGGTGAAGGGATTAGTGTTGGAATGGAAGCTAAGAGATGGTGTTGTGTGCGTGTGTATGTGTGTGTGTGTGTGTGTGTGTGTGTGTGTGTGTGTGTGTGTGTGTGTGTGTGTGTGAGAGAGAGAGAGAGAGAGAGAATGATCCATACTCTTGCTGTGCCATATAATCTTAAACATTGGATGAAGAATTTTGAAGTACTGCACTGAATGTTCTAATCATCATCATCATCATCATCATCATCATCCTTATACTCGAGATATTTATAAACATTTAGCTCCACAAAAGCGCACACACACACACACACACACACACGTGTATATATATATATATATATAT
>NC_137069.1:22088569-22151069 GCF_032717465.1 Coenobita brevimanus
TCCGCGAGTACGGACATGTGGTCTCAGTGGGTTCCTTAATTGGCGCCTTAAATAGTAGCCTAAACCACAAACACAGGACAAGACCACAATAAGTAGAAGACCAACGCCAGGACCAAAATAGGAAGGAGAAAGGTATGAAGGAAGATAGGACAGTACATAAGGCTCTAAATCAGTCCTTTTCAGGTGGGAGAGGAAGGTAAGCTCCTTTAATACATGAGACAGCCTGTTCTCATTCAAGGAAGTAACACTGAATGAAGGTAAAAAGGGTCGTAACTGGGATGAGAAGTTCACTGACAAAGCTAGATGATGCTTGCTAGGCAGAACTGCTATCTCTTTACTGTGTAACTCACAAAAATCAGGTGCAACATAATACCCCTTTACTATAAGGAATTGATTCTGCGAGGCACAAGTCACAGTTACGTCCTCTGTCTCAGGAAAGTAAAAGTACTGTTTCGCATGAATATGAGCATGGAAAACTGACTTCAACTGAATGGGTTGGAAGGTGCAACGTTGCAGAGCAGAGGAAGTATTTGTGTCCAACAAGGCCCTTTTACACTCCTCTACCTTTAATGGTACGAAGACAAAATGGAAAGCAGGACATACATGGAGATCAAGAAATGAGGCCTTACACTTCTCAAATTCATCCACAGTCGTTTCTGCTACATATTTCTTGTCATCTGAGACAACTAGCACCTCTGGACCCTCTTCAATAACAACAAGTGTATTATTAGCAGTAGCAAAAGGGAAGGAAATGAACCGCCATGCCTGGTATGTTACAGCATTCCTCATAGGTACCAATATCAGGATGCCTTCATGGGTCAACTGGGCCTCTAACAATGGGTAATAATATTCCAGTTGACTCAGATCAAAGAGTGGCATAAGTCCATGCTTCTACATTGCTATATCAAGTGCATTTGTTAGTATATTAGTAGGCAGCAATAAAGCATTAACCCTGTTCAAACTTGCATCGATTAAGCCGTCCACCATATTGGCTGCATGCTTCTCCAAAGCAGTGGTTGACTCGTCGAGAGCATGTAAGTACTCAGCGAATAACACCAAGTTAGCTAGGGTTGGTAGGTTAATTTGGATGTTGTTCACAAGCTCTACTAGATGGTTGGTAGTCCTAATTATCTCGTTAGCTTTGTTAGTGAACTCATCTAACTGTTTATACACATGCATGATTAATCTATTATTGGCTTTAGCTGCCAGTGTCAAGTCATGCATCTGTCTACCCAATTGCACTAATCCTTATCTAATGCCGTGCCAAAGAGTTGTTGAGACAGGATTCCTAGAAAATCCACAAGTCCTCTCTTAGTACGTGCATGGACATGCTTGGAAAGATCAGAGTGTATGTTAGGTAAAGCAACATGCAAGTTAGTGAGCCTGTCGGTGAGCCTGTCTATATGCCTAGTCTGAAGCTCAACAATTCCATGCAAGGTTCGTTCCAAAGCTTCAGTGTCAGAGTTCGTCAATCGTGGGTTTCAATTAAACATCTTTCCCACTTCCAACAGTTGCTGTCTGAGATTCGACAAGCCCTTGGAGACCTCCTTGACAATATCTGGCATTTGGAGATAGCCTTCCATTGGATAGTAGACGTATACTGCATCTTCCACTACCACGACTTCTCCAAGTGGGCTCTTCAGTGCTCCTGGCATTAACGCAGTCGTGTCCGTGTCCGACGTCTTTCCATAGGTCCACCCCAAGCAACGCACGAGGAGTATGAGCCACAGCCACATTTTTTTCTGCAAGAGAAGATACTCCCTTAATCACTCTTGTTGTGGAATCGTAGCTTGCTGCGATACTCTTGGTTAGGGACAGGTACGGACGATGACATAGACTGCGACGAAGACAGAGGGGACAACACTTCAGATGCAGGGTTAGTTAGGCCTAGCTCTTGGCTTACTAGTTTGATCCTATCAGCATGTACTACCTCCTGAGTTCCATTAGCTTCATCCTTTATTCTATAAGTATTTCCACGTACCGTACTCGTTCCACAATGGTATATGGTCCGCGGAACTTAGGTCTGAGCTTGGAAATTCTCTCAGGGTTGTGGATCATGACCTTCTGGCCTGCCTGTAATGTCTTTTCTTGACTACCTTTGTGTTGTTTCGCCATCATCTCCGCTCTTGAGGCTTTTAATCTTTTCCGTACTTCACTGTGTATACGTTGGAATTTCAACAACTGTACCTTTGCGTAGTCTTCTTCGTTGTATACTGGAGTAGGAGGTCCAGCCAACAAATCGTAGGGTAACACTTTCTCTTCTCCATAAAGGATATAATGAGGAGACTTCCCAGTTGATGAATTTTCTGAGGAGTTGATGGTCGCCGCTACATGTGATAACCAGTCTTCCCAGTTATCCTCTTGATTTGAGGTTATTACTGGTCTCAAGACTTCCAGTATCTTCCTGTTTGTCCTCTCCACCAGGCCATTGCTCTTAGGACTGTAAGGCGTTACAAAAACTTGCTTTACTCCATACATACGACAGATTTCTTGTAACACCTGGTTACGAAATTCACTGCCATTATCACTGAGCAATACCTAGGGTGTAGAGTATGGACAAATCACTGAAGTCACAAAAGCGTGCGCCACCTCCTCTGAAGTTTTCGTCTGTAAAGGTGCTAAAACAGTGAATCGTGAGAAATGGTCCACTGCCACCAGTACATAACTTCAACCTTGACAACTTCTCGGCAACGCTAAGAGATCAATGGAGACTGTATCCCAGGGTTTTTCCGGTAGAGGATACTCTAAGATGGGAGTCGGAAGTCCCGTCGTTCCTCGTATTTCCACACATTTGACACATTGACTGACGTGGGCTTCTATGTCCTTCCTCATGGTCGGCCAATAGTATTTCTTTCTCGCCTCACATATGCATCTATCGCGACCGGGATGACCCGCTTGAGGTACGTCATGAACTAACTGTAGCACGGCTTGCTGTAAGGTAGCAGGAACAACCAACTGATATGCAGTGTCCTTCCCTGGGGGTTGCTTACACAAAAGACCCTGTTGAAGATGGAAGTGAGTCATTGGTACTGGGAGTTCAGGTAGACAAGTCTCGTCGCCAGACTCCAAGGCATAGATGAGTTGAGACCACATTGCATCATTACGTTGTTCCGCTTTTACCGTGTCTGAGGAATACTCAGCAAGAGCAACATCCTCGGCTATGGTAACAGCAATGTTTCTACTCAACGCGTCGGCTACGACATTTTGATGGCCTGGTAAATATCTGACCTCTGGATCAAACTCCATTATCTTGCCAAACCAACGTGCAACCTTACCGTGCAAGTTTTTTCCTTTATACAAGTCGCATATGGGTGCATGGTCAGTTAAAACAATTATCCGGTAGCCAAAGATAATATCCCGGAAATGTCCTAACGCCCACACGACTGCTAATGTCTCCAAATGTGTCGTCGAATAGTTCTTCTCTGGGGGTCTTAGTTTACCTTGCTCATCCTTCTGCTGTAACACCGCTCCCAGACCCAGACCTGAGGCGTCCATGCACAGATAGAAAGGTTCAGTATAATCAGGAAACGCTAATACGGGTGCTTCTGACATGGCTTGTTTGAGCTCGTTGAAGCTTTTCTCTTCCGAGGGTCCCCATTTCCATGCAGCATCCTTCTTAAGTAGCGTCGTTAAAGGTGATGCTATGATGGCATACCTGTGGACAAAACTCCTATAAAAGCCAGTGAGGCCTAGGAATGATCTTATCTGATCCTTGTTCTGTGGTGTAGGAAAATTTAACATTGGCCTTACCTTGTCCAGCACAGTCTTGATGCCATTACCATCAACTAGGTGTCCTAAAAATCTAATACTGGATTTCAGAAATTCACACTTAGACAGCTTAATTGTCAGACCTGCGGATCTCAAGGTTTCCATCACTCGTTTTAACTTGTTAAAATGACTGTTAACATTGTTACTCACGATGATTAGGTCATCTTGATACGCTAAGACGTCTTGCCCTAACATCTCGCCAAACAATTGGTTTGTCATCCACTGAAATGTTAAAGGAGCATTACTCAGTCCAAAAGGCATCCGGAGAAATTCAAAGTGCCCACAGTGAGTGCTAAAAGCAGTAATGCGACGCGACTCTTCGGTCAGCTCCACCTGCCAATACCCTGACGCTAGATCCAGACAAATAAACACAGCAGTTCCATTACCTAATGATTGAAGTAAGTCTCGCAGATGCGGAATCGGGTGACGATCCGGTACTAGTACCTTGTTCGCTTGCCGAAAACCCACAACAGGTCTCACACCACCGTCCGTCTTAGGCACCAGAAAGAGTAGTTCGAGGAGGAAGGCTGGATAACTTCATCACGAAGCATCCTTTCAACTTCCTCATCCACTGCTTCCCTTTGGCTGTGCGGTAGACGGTATGTGGGCACATAAACTGGATTTGTACCAGGGCACAAACCAATATGATGCTTCACCCTATCCGTCCTACCCAGCGCTTCTCCTGGAAGTGCTACTACGTCGGAAAATTCTCTAAGGAGGGCTAGGAGTCGTGTTTTATGGTCTACATTATCCGTGACCTTCACATATTGCTCCAGCTGTTTTTCCTTAGCCAGACGTACGGGTTCCGACTGAGTCGTTGCTTGAGATGTAACTACAGGAGAGATCACCGGCACGTTGTCGACTTCCTTTATGGGGGCACCATAGCACATCAAGTCGCCTATATAACAACCATCTCTGAGCTTAACTGCACCACCACTCATATTTGCAATGAAGAGGGGCGTCTTCTGGTCTTGGCCAACGCTAGTCAGAGTCGATTCCAGCGACAATGACTTATGTTTTACAGTCTCAGTTAAACATGCTACATCAGTTCCCACCGACACGTCAGGTACTCGGACAGGAATTTTACAGACGGTTTGACTGGGTAAGTGGTGATTACCACTCACTATAGCCCTGACTTTCTTCCAGCACATGCCCTCTGCTTCGTGTGCATCCGGGGACTCCCTTGACGCTTCACTTGTCAGGGTCACAACTGGTTGGACGGCTCCTGATTGGATGCCAGTTCCAGTTCGTGTCGCTGAGGGATTAAGGCCTACAAACTCTTTCCCATTAAAAGAAATGGAATGTCTTTGAGGGTGTATTACTATATCATACTCCTCCATGGTTTCAAAGCCTAACAGCCCATCAGCTGGTAGAGGAAAATCCTCAACCACATAAAACGTAGCATGTAACACAGGAGATCGTTTATCTGCCCTCAATGTCAATGGCACCTGGCTTACAATCTTCATTCTACTCCCTGTCACACCTGTCAACATTACATCAGGTGCTGATAATGTCCAGTTTGTTAGAGACATTTCACTTTTAAGTCTTTCCAAAGCTTTACTAGAAATAATGTTTGTACATGACCCTGTATCTACGATCAGGGACACTTGACCTTTCCCTATGATCCAAGGAATAGATAATAAGTCCACCTTAGTAATAGCTGCCACACACGCATCGGTGGATTGTACTATTTTAATTACTTTTGCATGCGGCCCTGAGCTTCCCCCGAACTAGCTGGGTTCCCAAGTTTCTTCCTCTTTTCAATGACAAAGGGGCAACAGTCCTTTTCATGAGGACAATGCCCATGTATGACACACCATCTTTTCACCTTTGGCTTAACAGCCTTGGTCCTTTGCTGTGGAGAACTAGTAGCTGTATCTCTCCAGCCCGAAGTTTGCAAGGCTTTGCTAGCTTCTGCATAGCATATGCCTGCCTTCGCCAAAGCCTGACTTTCAGTACAGTTAGGATGCTGCTGTGCTATATCAGTAGCCAGATTAGTGGGTATCATATTAGTCTGCCACAAAGGAGGAGGGTTAGTCTGACTTTGCACGCCCATATTGTTAGTCATGCCCCAGGTATTTGGACAAGGGCCCTGGGTTTGCATGCCAATATTAGTATTCATGCCCCATTGATTAGGATTCTGGGTTCGCATGCCAATACCATCTGTGTTTATACCCCATGCATTTGAATATGGAACAGAAAATAAATTCTGTCCAAAACCTTGTGGTGTACTGGTAACATCTGAAGTAAAAACAGGTATGTGAGTGGTTGTAATACTATCACTAATGACTGGATTTTGCATATCCTGAGTGACCAAAGGTACTGTTGTTGTCTCAACTTCCACAGTCTCCTCACTAGGATTACCCTCATTAGCAAGACTAGTGGCCATTTTGGATCTCACTGATTGCTCTGGGACAGTTGAATAAGTATGACCAGAACGCAAATGCAAAATGTTCAAGTCCTCATCCTGTCCTTCAGAAATATCCTCATCACCTTGATCCTCAATATGTCCTTCACTCATTTAATATATCTGAGCACTTTTATTTGATGTTTCAACCCACTCATAAAATGCTGAGTCTAGTGGGGCTGGCTGATCTCTATTTCCCTAATCCTACGTCCCCACTTTTCACTGCATCCATCTAACCCTGTCAGTAATATTCCCCTCCCAGTTACAGGAAGATAAACTGACATAAAAAAGGATAGTTACGGTAAGTGACAGAGAACGGGACACATATAAAATACACAGAAAGTATATTTATTTCAAGGGAATTCTGAGAAACCTTTATTTCCACACATTAACTAACTAACGTGTGTTGATTCAAGTGTATGTGTGTGTGTGGATTACTAATGCATGGACACTACCTAGATATGAAAGTCCAGGATGATGTTCCACATTCCACGTTCCACACTCCACCAGACTCCTCCAACCATACACGGCAGCCCGCTCGCTGTGGGAGTTAGCAAGCGACTGGTTCACCCTGCACCACGCCAGGCCCGCCGCTCTCGCTCCCCCTCGGTCTCCGTCGGCTCGCCTCGGCCGTCCGCGCCTCTGGAGTTGCTAGAAGTCGCTAGTTGACCCACTCCTCACCGCACTGACTTGAACTCTCCTTATCTCAGCTCTCACACACGAGAGCGAGATTCTTGCCAGTTTGCGCTTGAAGATGGAGATATCTCGCACACCACAGGGCAAGATAACTGCCAGTTTGTGCTTAAGATAGGAATCTCGCACTGGCAGAATAATGGGAGGAATTAATATTCACCACTCCAGTTTATCTGCTCCACTTAACTCACTGGTAATTAGTCCCCATACAACAGTTGAGTAAGATTTTCTGTTTCACCTTCAGGAACGAGCGATTGCAAGGGTTACTAGTTCACAGCATAAATCCCTTTAGCACTTGTATCGTATCCCACCGCTGCCACCAATTTTATGTATCGGTACACGGCTAGCACTAAATATCGTGCCTCCGCTAGCACCAATAAAATGTATCGTCGCACTGCTGGCCACCAATTTAATGTAGCCGTTATGGAGTAGCAGTTGACTATATATTATGTGTTCTGCTGTTTTAGTATAACTAGACCACCGTGTTGGATCGACGACACTGTCTGTAGTACACGTCAGCTACTCGCCGTCACTGCCCGACACTTCCCACCAAAGGTCCTCTGCCATTAGAAGGTGGAAGCTGGTCTGTTATTAAGTGGTAGCGTAAGGTGACAGAAATGAGCAGATTAAATCTCTCTTTATTGGGTACAGAATAATATAACTGTGACCCGAGAGATATATAAGAGCGATACCACCTCTCTTGATAACTATAAAACGGCTTCTGATGCTGTACGCTCACCGAGCCGACTAGGGCGTGGTGCTGAGGTCAGCTAAAAGTGAGGTGCCAAGCATTTACATATACTCTGGGCTTATGCAAAAAGTAGAGATAAATGACAACTCTACTAGCACATTATACACCTCTTTAAAATGGCATAAGTACATTCACATATACCAACATAATAAATGGTTCCCCAGGACTTTACACTTACGCACTATTCAGATATCTTTTCACTTCTCCTAACCTTCATTTTATAATTGAAACAGGGTGGCACTTATGGTCTGCCATCCACCTTCTTTCTATACCACAGCTAACAGCGAAATGATATTTGGTTGTTCATCATTCACACTTCATTACACACTGTTAATTATGACTTAACAGCTTTAAAAATTATTATGTAAAATGTGTGATATTACAACTTCATATGGAAAAAGATGTTGACACCAGAACAACCGTCCATCACCATTGCTTAACTAATCCTGCTGCCACAAAACAATTTTCATCTTAGTAAAAAAGCTTCTCGTCCTAAAGGGGCTACACTCCATCTCCACTACCCTCTTCAGTAATATTTCGTTTTTACGCCTGGTGGGCTAGTGGGTTACTGTGCCTGAGATGGGGGTTGGTACTAATTACAAGGCATTCAGGGAAGAGCGACTGGTCACTTGGGTCCAATATAGGGGCTCTGTAGCCTAGCCCCGGTCCCCTACGCTCCAGGCTGACAGAATGATATATAGATAGATAAAGATCGATAAACATAAAACAGATAAATACATTACTAGACAGACAGACAGACAGACAGGTTGAGGTAGACACAGACACGCAGACCAACAGACAGACAGACAGACACACACACACACACACACACACACACACACACACACACACACACACACACACACAGAAAATTAACGAGACCGATTTTGCTTCTCCATTATTCAAAAGGATTTAGAGAAGATCACCATTTTTCCTGATCTCTCCCTTTTTCCTCCCTCCCTCCCTCCTCTCCATCCCTGCTCCTCTCCTCTTCCCCCTCCCTCCCTTCCCTCCACTATCATCCCCTTTCCTCCTTCCCCTTACCTCCTCTGCCTCTCACATCTGCATTGCGTGTATTCCTTCCTCTCCCCTCCCTCTACCCATACCTTCCCCCATTCCTCCATCCCTAACTCCCTCAACCCCCTCCCCACACCCCTCTTATTTGATCTCTGAATCCACCTTTCTCCATCTACCCCACCTCCTCCCCTTCCCCCTCCTTCTCTTCCTCTTCCCGCTCCCCCTCCTCCCCTTCCCCTCCTCCCCTTCCCCTCCCCACTCCTTCATGGCCGGGTATTCACTGCCAAATCGCCTTATAAATGACTATGGTCGTACCATTCTAAAGTGGCGGTTTAGGTGGGGCACGAACCCCTGTACAGTGGTGCCACGTTTTCCGTACTCGCGATGCCCCTCTCCCTCTCTCTCTCTCTCTCTCTCTCTCTCTCTCTCCTGGGGGGATGTGCATCACCCTAGGGAATTTTGTTTCTTTTGTGTCTTATAAACTTGTGCTTTCATTTCTTTATTTTGTTTTTTATTATATTATTGTTTAACATATGACGCCAGATGACCTCGGTGTTACGGCGCCTTTTCATTGAATCATTCTCGCCCTCCTTCCTTCCTTTCCTTCATCTTTCCCTCAGCTTGACAATGCACTCAACACTGCCCCTTGCCTGCCTTCTCTCTCTCTCTCTCTCTCTCTCTCTCTCTCTGTCCTGGGGGAGATGTGCTTCACCCTTGGGAATTTTGTTTCTTTTATGAGTGACTTATAAACTTGTGCTTTCATTTCTTTATTTTGTTTTTATTATATCTAATTATGTTTAAAAATATTATTGTTTTACATATGGCGCCAGATGACCTCGTTGTTGTGGCGCCATGATTTGTTTTCATTCAATCACTCTCTCCCTCCTTCCCTCCCTCCCTTCCTTCATCTCTCGCTAAGCTGCACTCAACACTGCCCCTGGTCTGCCTTCACCCCCCCTCTCTCTCTCTCTCTCTCTCTCTCTCTCTCTCTCTCTCTCTCTCTCTCTCTCTCTCTCTCTCTCTCGTCTGTGGTATTTTAGGATACATTTTGGTTATTTTCTTTTACATTATAATGTACATATTGTAAATTTGACTTTATTTCCACACCACCCAGGAGGTTAAAGTCTTGCCGCGTTTTTTTTAAGAGTTGTCCCCAAACAGGCCTATTCCTCTATCCCTCACAGATGACCAGGTCGGACTGGGTGTGTGAGTGTTGCCGCTCACGAGGGTTTAATGCATATATTTTTTTTACTAAGAAACTGGCATATTTTTGCTTATATTCCTGCACATTATCTTATAATCATAATTGTGACATTATTACCCACCCCAGAAATACGGTAACAGCCAATAAAAGTGACTACTTTTTTTTAAGCAACTGTAAAATAATTATGCCACGTTTCTGTATTGCCGTATAAAAATTTTACGCATAATCAGTTTACTGTTCTTTCATATATTATAATACACACGTTACCATTATACTCTTATGTGTTTATCTTATTGTGATGCCTATTACATATATCAGAGCCGTTCACATAGCGGGTATGGAACACGTGGTAACACTGTACAGAGGTTTGTGCCCCACCCAAACCACCACTTAAGATTGGTACCACCATAGTTCAATTCTCCCGCCAAAAGTGTTCTCTCTCTCTCTCTCTCTCTCTCTCTCTCTCTCTGAACAGGTAAGCTGTTGGAAGCCTATATGTTTTCTTTATGCTCTGCCTTCCCGTCTGTTTTTATAATTTATCTACAGTATCTGTTACCTACTTCCTATTACCTTTTTGCTTTTCTATTTACCTACTTAATACCTACTTCCTATTGTCTATTGACCTATTTATCTATTACCTACATCCTGTGACCTATCTATAATCTGCTTACCTACATCTATTAGGCTACAGACTTCTTTTTCTTTGTCTATTTTCTTTACCAATTTACCCACTACCTACAACCTATTACCTACTATTAACCTGATTATCCATTAGCTATTTCCCCAATACTTATTTATCTATTATTAGCAGGGGTACCCGGCGTTGCCCTGGTAAATCTCTATGATCATGCATATCATTTCCAAATGGACCTATTGCTACCATGGACTTTTCCACCACTCACCCACCCACTAACCCCGCCCTGGCAACCACACCAATCCGTCCACCCATCCGACCCTTTGTAGTTGATATTGTAATGATGTGGTTGTAAAGGTTATTATACAAACTCTACGGAAATTGGCTGCCTTGTTTCCACCACGCTGACGATTATCTCTAGTTAGTTCAAATCTTGTCCACTTTAGCGACTGCAATGTACACATTAAAATTAGCTGTAAAAAGCTGCACCTGTCAGTGCTGTTTATATGGTTTAATATGCATCCCCCACGATTTCCACTGAAGACAGACAGAGACAAACATTCCTTTATATACACAAATCTATTCCCCAACATCTTCACTTCCCCACGCAAAGTAATTTCCCCTCCTCTCTCATTCTCCCAGGAAGCTGTTGTTAAGCCCTCACTTTTTTTTTTTTTACACGTATTTACTACTGATAAGTTACTATAGTTTAGAAGGGCTTTTAAAGACAAGGACTTGAGAGACAGAAATGCTGTAGTGTTATTTATTTTACCTGTCTGTTCTCCTCCTCCTTCCTTTCGTCCCTCCTTTCTTTAGCTGATTCTTCCTTCTTCCTTCCTTCTTTACATTTTCTTCCTTCTTTCTTTATATCTTTCCTTTCCTCTTTACATCTTTCCTTCCTTACTCTTTCTTTCCTTTATCTAGTTCTTCCTCCTTCCATCCTTACTCCATCGTTTATCTAATGGCTTCTTCCTTTATCTAATTCTTCCTCCTTGCTTCTTTCCTTCCTTCCTTCTTGTTATCTTTCTTCCTCTCTTCAAGTTCCTTTTCCTAAGCGATTTATTTTGGACACTATTCCATACAACTTTCGTAATTTTTAACACCGACAATGACTCCATAAAACCATACCATCCAACCATAAACCATGACTTAAATAAGCCACTTAAGAACAGGTGTTACGTATACATCACAAAAGGCGAGAATGTAGGCCACGATGCTAATCTATCTATCTATTGCCAAACGCCTTAATCCCGCAAGGGGTAGCCACAAACAAATCGCCTCCACGTCGCCTTGTCCCTCGTCATTTCACTTCCCATCCCCCCATGTCACCCCCCTCTTTCAAATACCTCTACACTCCATTCCTCCATCTCATCCTCGGCCTCCCCCTCCCTCTCCCCCTTCCACCACGGTGCCATGAAGGAGTTTAATTTCTGGATAAGCATAAAGAAAAACTGAACGAAAAATTATCAGACTAATGAACGAAGTAGAAGAGAGGAAAAACTAGGAAAAGGAAAAAAAAAGACACACACACACACACACACACACACACACACACACCGTAACTTCCTGCCATAATATCACACAAAACAAAACTTAATTGGACAAGTAAATCCCCCAACATTTCAATTAATATCCGCCGATGAAAGATGTTTGTTGTTTTGTTGGCTTTTGTTGGTTTTACTTTTTGTTTTTGTGTTTTTTTGGTTTTGTTATTTTTGTTGCTGCTTTTGTTGTTGTTTTTTGTTTTTTTATCTTTGTTGTTTTTATTTTTCTTGTTTTTGTTGGTTTTGTTTCTGTTGTTGCTGTTGTTTTTGTTAGTTTTGTTTTTATTTTTGCTGTTGTTTTCGTTGTTTCTGTTCTTTTTGTTGTTGCTTTTGTTGTTTTTGTTGTTTGTTTTTGTTTTTAGTATTTTTCTTTTTATTTCTGTTTTTATGTTTCTGGTATTGTTTTTGTTGTTTTAGCTGTTGTTGTTGTGTTGCTGAGGGTAACTTTCCCTAACAATTAGGTGTGGTTTGGGGGGAGGTGTGAAGGGAAACATTTTTATTTTTATTTTTTCCTGGTACAGCAAGATGATTTTTGTTCAAGGCCTTAGGGGTAGGCCTTTTGTGTGTGTGTGTGTGTGTGTGTGTGTGTCACGTGGGGATGTGAGTTTATATATTAAATTGCTTTAAATGTTGCTTAATAGAGACAATGAATTGACTTGTGAAAATCAAGAGGTAAGTTTACTTTATGCCGGCTTACTTCGCCGATTCTCTAAGGACGAGAATTTATAAACTTTCTCAACGGTACACAGCAGAGACGAATTACTCACGAGTGCTGTTTGTAGTACTGTTAGCCTCTCGAGAAAGTGACTCCACCCCTGACAATCAATAACTAATGCTAATAATAATAAACAGGTTCTTGCCAGTGCATTAACTCCTGGCTGGCACAACGGATTTAAGCTTGATACAAAAGACCTGGCCTGAGTACCAGTTATGAATAATGCAAAGCATTTGTGCAAACTAGGAGCGGCAACTAAAGTAAGTTTAATGTGGAGAAATAAAACGTGAGTTTAACTACATTAAGCTCAAGAAAAAGAACTGTAAATTTATTAATTACAATGAAATAAATTTACGTTACATGAGTCTCAAAATGAATTCAAAATAACAAGAATACACTCACTCGCTCATTCAAAAGCTAAACACTTAAACCTAGGAAAACGAAAAGAAATACTGGTCAGTGGAGGGGAGGTAAGCGGAATGAACTGGGCGCCGGTGCAGGACAGATGCTGCAATACGCTAAACCCTCTTCACCGATTCACCGTCTAGGTGGAGATTTCAGGAACTCGCTGTACAATGGCGGCGCTGCTCCACACTGGGCACAACAGTCTTACACTCGTGACGATCCAAGCCTGACTAACTTCAAGTTATGAAAGAGGGCGAGGGATGGCCGTGTGAACTTGAACGGTCAGCGGAGAGAAAGTGAGTGATATACGCTCACAATAAATCACTCAGTGAAGGCACTAACTTCGTGCATACGAATGATCACTTGTGAAACAGCGGGAAATGTTCTGAAAACTGTCCCAATCGAGTGAATACAAGGACGGTTGAACTGAGTGATGAGCAGTTGGAATTCCACTAGAATTCTTAGTTCTCCCAATGATGTAAAATGTCACTAATTTGTAAATATGCTCGCGCGAATTCAAAACCAAATTTTTTGTCAGATAAAATTTTCGGTATACATACATAAATCCTAACTCAGTCACACAAGATTCACACTGTGGTGTGTGTACTACCCTGCTACAGGAGAAAATCACAGTCGACCGTGAGTGTGAAAACCTCATATTTACGTTAACAGAAGCAAGCTTGAGGAAAAAACTCCGTGACGACAGTGAAAAATCCTGTACTCAGGTCAAACTGAGCAAAAAGTTAGCTACATTTACATTATAGTGGCCACAGCGAGAAATGAACACCAGGGTGTGGTCAGGGGCTTGACCGGGATTCCCCCAGTCTTGCCACGTCTCCACATGTCACCAGCCCGCTCTCCATCCTCGCCCCTTACTCGCACTCTCTCTCTCTCTCTCTGAAAAATAGTGTACTTCCGAATTTTTTCTCTCTCTGAAAAGTAGGTAGGTAGGTAGGTAGGAAGGTAGGTAGGTAAGTTGGTAGGTAGGGAAGTAGGTAGATAGATAGATAGATAGATAGATAGAGGTAGCAACACACACACACTTCCGTATTTTTTTTCTCTCTCTCTCTGAAAAGTAGTATATTTCCGAAATTATTTTGGCTTTTTTTCCACACCACCATTGAGGTAAAAGTCTAGGCACGTTTTTTTTATAGAGGTTTCCCCATGAGGCATAATCCTCTCTCTGATATTTAGTCCGAAAATTCATCGGAGAATTCATCGGAGCTTTCTGAAATGTGTATGATGAATGAATCCACATACATTTCAATTGCTCTGTCTTTCTTCGTGTCGTGTTCCTGAAGTTCTTCGGCATGTCTGACTGCTTGTTTCCAGTTTTCTGGAGTGACAGCACTTATGGCTTCTGTAACCAGAGGTTTGAGGTCAACCTTTTTAAAGCTGTTCCTTTTCGCTATGTAGCACTTCACTTGAGCCCAGATCAGCTCTATGGGATTATATTGGCAGTGGTACGGTGGTAATCTCACGACGCGATGGCCTGCTTCTATAGCAATTGTATCTGTCACATATCTTTTCGTGTCCGTACGGTAAGTCTTTGTCAGCTCATATAACTCAGCTTTTGACAAAGCATCACTGACTGCAACTCCCTTTTGCATCAGCCAGTTCTTGATGTCAGCTTTTCTCCATGAAGATGTAGGCAATTTCTCCACTTGTCTGCTATGGTACGATGCATTATCCATCACAATGACTGAGTTTGGTGGAATGTTGGGTAGCAGCTGCATACGGAACCATTCTTCAAAAACTGTAGCATTCATCTGATGGTGGTAATCACCATCATTTTTTGCTTGAAACACCAGCTCACCATTATTGATGAAACCGTCTGCTGTTCCAGCATGGAGAATAATCAGTCGTGCTCCTTTTCCTGTGGGCGGCTTAACTCCTGTTGCTCCTTGAGATGAAGTATCAGTCCAGCACTTTCCAACTGTGTAGTTTTGGTTCACCCAAGTTTCATCAAGGTAAACAAAGGTGTGGCCGGATTGTTTAAGCTGCCGCATTTCTCTTAAAAATCTTGACCAAGCTGCAGCGACATCAGTTCTTTCCATAAGGAATCTTCGGCCATCAACCTTTGCAAATCTGAATCCTGTTTTGAGCAGGACCTTGCGAAGGGAAGTTTCGCTACCACAGTAGCCGATTTTTTCACTGAGCTCTTCTTTTATTTTGTACACAGTTGGAATTTCTTTCCTCTCATAAAACCCCAAGACAGTTCTTCTCAATACACACTTGTCAAAGTCATCAAAACCTGTAACAGGTTCAGCACGAATCTTCTTCTTTGGTGAGGTGAACGTGGGTTTCTGTGGTGCAGCTTGAGATGAAGAACAAATTCTTCTGAATGTTGATTCGCTTGTCTTGGTGGCCATAGCTGTGCGTGCAACTGCTTTTGAGAGTGGCATTAAAGGTGCTCCATTTTCCTTTTCTTCTAAGAAGAACCTGCTTACGTTGTAGATAACAGCCTTAGCTTGGCTGTGAAGGTGGCCATATGGCGAGCTTGAAACAGGAGAACGATCCATAGCGAGACTGTACTTGTCTGAGGGCAGGTCAGTTCTGGCGAGTGTATAATTATAGGTCAGGCGGAGGTATCGGTAAGGCCGCACTCCCCCGCTCATATGCCACATTTAGGAGGGGGGGGAACCTTTATACAGAAAACTCTCCTTGATTTTTACCTCAGTGGTGGTGTGGAACAAAAGTCATAATAATTTCATAATTAGTTTCGGAAATGCACCAGTTTATATAGAAACCAAGAGAGAAAGAGAAAGCCAGAGACACAGGGTAAGGATCATGGAGAGGGGCTGCAGCGGTGGCCGATGGTCGGTGACGTGGATATGGCTACAGTGGGGGAATCCCCGGTCATCCCGCCTGCCCCACCACAGCGTTCATTTCTCGCTGCGGCTACTATAACAACAAATTGTTATGTAGCGTGATGTATGTAATACACGGTGTAGGTGTGACAACTGTGGTGTAACTGTGCCTACGTGTAAAATTATAGAATACAAGTCAATAGTAAATTATGATGACGAGGCAGAAGAGAAGTGGCGGCAGCATGCGGCAGAGATGATCAGCTGATCTCCACGACAATGCTGTACCTGCCAGCTGCACCTGCGAAAGCAATCAAGGTGGAGCATCAAAAGTGTCATTTCTCTCTCTCTGCCTAGTAATCAGTACTTACGTTACAAAAAGTACACTATTATTCTATTAGTGGATACATTATTAACCAGGAAACGTAGTCTTTGGATTGCTGAAATCTCTCAGGACCCCTGTAGTTTACTGGTTAACCTACATTATTAACCAGGAAATGTGCCAGTTCTTGGATTGCTCAAATCTCTCAGAACGGGCAGTTTACTGGTTAACCTACATTATTAACCAGGAAACGTGCCAGTTCTTGGATTGCTCAAACCTCTCAGAACGGGCAGCTTACTGGTTAACTTAACTCTACACTTACGATTAACATTGGCAAGCTGAGAATCCCTACGCAATCTCGGGTAGGTCACATTTTAACACCCATCATGGGTGTGAACACTCATGTGGATAATGTGCCTTCTCCGGGAATCCTACCGAGAAGGTCCACAGCTCGAGACACCACAAGGTCATTCATACACAGCCTCGGATTGTCCTTACGGGGGTCTTGAACTTCCCCTTAACCTACGGTATACATGTATATACAGGTCCTGGACGTAATGTGTCCTGTGGGACCAACAGGCGAAACGTCAGGTCTTACTGGTACACTTTTAACTGGGAACCAGGCTGGTCCTTGGATTGCATAAATCTCTAAGGAAGCCTGTCTTACAGAACCCAGCTTACTGTACAGAGGTTGCCCGTGTTAGTCAGCAGTTAGCAGGCGAGACATCAGGTCTGCACCTACATTGTCACTTCCCTTGATGTATCTCACAACAAAGTTAAACTGCTGCAAACACAGTGTCCAGCATGTCAATCTTGCATTAACCGTGTTAGTCATGCTGTGACTAGTGAGTGGCATATGATCAGTTTCCAGAGTGCATGGTGCTCCATATAAATAATCGTAATATTTCTTAACACCATCAACCACGGCCAGGAGTTCCATCTCAACAGTACTGTAATTCCTCTCGGCGGGTTTCAGCTTACGGCTGTGGTATGCCACTGGGAAGATTCCACCTTCCGATTCTTGCATTAATACGGCACCTACTCCATCTTGTGAAGCATCAGTGTGCAGTATGAAAGGTTTGTTGGAATCAGGCAACTGCAAGATAGGTTCCTTACACAGCATATTCTTAAGGGTGGCAAAAGATCTCTCTTGTGCTTCTCCCCATTCAATGGTGTTTGGAGCATGTTTCTGAAGCACCTCGTACAACGGTTGGGCAATGAGAGCAAAGTTGGGGATAAAACTCCTATAATACCCCACTAGGCCAAGGAATGCCCTAACCTGTTTCTTGGTCACGGGTCTTGGGGCTTCTCTAACCTTCCTGATCTTGTCACCCTAACACCTGCAGCGATTGTTGTCAACAATATGTCCGAGGAACTCCACCTCACTATGAGCACTTTTACACTTGCTAGGCTTCACAGTCATGTTGAAACTCTGGAGTCTACTGAAGACAATTTCCAAGAGTCTGAGGTGCTCCTCCAATGTGGCAGAATGAACGAGGACATCGTCAACGAACATTTCTACTCCTACAATACCATGGAGCACTTATCTCATGGCACGATTGAATACTGCTGGGGAATTGGTAAGTCCAAACAGGAGGACTTTATACTGATACAACCCCCTAGGAGTAGCAAAGGCAGTGAACTAACGGCTCTCAGGGTGAAGGGAAATCTGAAAGAATCCCTTCGCCAAATCGAGCTTTGTGAAATATCGTGACCCTGCCAGCTTGGAGAAGATGGCAATGTGGTCACCCATCGGCTCAGCATCCACTTTGGTGATTGCATTTAGCCTCCTATAGTTGCCACAAATCCTGACTCCACCATCCTTCTTGCGGACTACTACCATTGGACTACAGTAAGGAGATGAGGACTTTTCAATAATACCCGCAGTCTCCATGTCAGCAATTTCATTGTCTACTGCGTCCAGTAGTCACATGGGAATCAGATATGGCTTAACCTTTATGGGAGTATTGCTGGTCAACTCAATTTTGTAACAATCAACCTTTGCGAGTCTAGGTTGGTCAGAGAAGACATCAGCATACTGACAAAGCAGTGACCTTATGGCATTCTGGTCACCTAATGCTAAGTCAGCGTTAAGTAGGACAATCTCCGACAATCTCCTCCTGTCGGGATTGAACGGTTAAGGGCTCATCATCATGGTCATCAGCTGGGATCACCACGGCTGCCCCTGTTTCTTCCAGCGGCTGGTCACTGTCATTAGCTACTCGTAGGCCAGTCTCCTCGGGGTTTGACTCATGATAAGCCTTCAACATGTTAAAGTGGAACCTTTTACAAAAATTCGCCATCTGAATTATGTAGCTGAGGTCCGAAATGCGTTCTACTACATCATACGGACCATTCCTCTGTGCCAACAACTTGTTCTGGGCAGTGGGGAGTAACACCAAGCACTTATCACCTGGACTAAACTTCCGAAGCTTTGCCCTCTTATCATAATAGGCTTTCTGATCTTTGTGTGCCTTGATCAGTTCTTCCTTAGCTAACTTGCACATCGATGGAGGCGGTCAGCTAGATCAAGGACATACAGTAGGTGTAGGTGGTCTTGACTTCAGGGTCGGGTTCTTTATTGTCCCATAACTCACGAAGGACTTGAAGTGGTCCACGGACCGACCTTCCATACACCAGTTCAAAGGGTGAGAACTTCAAGGAATGCTGTGGGGCTTCTCAATAGGCAAACAGAAGAGGAGCAATGAACCATGGCCATTCCTTTGGCTGTTTGGCGGCCATGCACTTTAACATCTTCTTGAGAGTCCCACTGAACCTCTCACACAACCCATTACACATGGGATGATAAGGCATAGTTCGCAGGCCTTGGATGGACAACAACCTGAATGCTTCATTCATCATTGCAGAGGTGAACTGCGAACCCCGGTCACTTAAGATCTCCTTGGGGATACCTACGCGACAGAACGCTTCAATCAATGCCTCAGTAACAGTGACGGCCTCTATATTCTTAAGGGCCACGACTTCAGGCCACCGTGTGCTGAAATCAACAATAGTGAGGATATACTTTGATCCATAATTGCCCTAGGAGAGATTGGCCCAACAATGTCAACTGCTACTCTCTCAAACGGTTCAGAGATTATAGGCATTGGTTTCAGTGGTGCAGGACGGACACGTCCCCGGTCAGTGGTATGGTGACACACATCACAGGAACGCACAAGCCTAGTTATTTCCTGTCCCATTCCTGGCCAGAAAAAGTCAGCATGGATGCAGTCAGAGGTTTTCTTTTGGCCCATGTGACCTCCCATCACTGAACAATGACCTAATTGGAACACTGCTTGGTGATACTTCAAGAGAACGACGAACTGCAGTCGAACCTCACCCTGGGGTGTTTGTGACTCACTGTATAGCTGTCCTCACTTACGAAGGAACCTGGCTTGCCCTCCCCGTGAATACTTAATCACTTTACCCTCCAGCTTCTTACGCACTGAGGCAAGTGTCGGATCAGACTGTTGTTCTTGGACAACATCTTGATTACGAATCAGATCTTGCGGTGTTGCAACGGTCAACGGGGTGACACGATTCGGAGCCTTGGTCATGGCTTGTGTTACTGCAACAGCCGAAGTCTGAGTAGCAACATCTATGGTGCAACTGTGTTTGACGCCTGGTATGTTGCCGATAATGAGATCAAATAAAGGTTCTGGCATGACAACAGCAGCTGTCAAGCCTGTGTAGAAAGGAGATGCCACCTGGATACGTGCCTCAGTGAACATTCTCACTGATCCATCAATAAGTCTAACTTGGATCTGCTTACCCGTGTACTCATCGGGCCGAACTAAACTTTGCTTGACAGAGCAACCTGAGGAACCATTATCTCTCAGGACATTTACAGAAACACCTCCCACAAACTCTGGCTGAACAAGAAAGGCAATGTTACTGGTGGAAGGGTCTGAGGAGGTAGCAGCCAGTCATTGGTGAGACTGCGGAATGAACGATGCAGCAAATGTGGTGCCCTGAGAGCTTGATGCCTGACGGGTCGTGCTCACTATCTGAGGAGATGGAGCATTGACAAGCTAGTGAACTGTGGGGAAGTACCTGTACTGGTGGGGTTGGCACCACTGTGTGCTTATTGTGGAATGAAGGCTGCATTTGCATCCTGCCTCTGATACACTAAAGTCAATTGTCCTGACTGAGGGTTATGTGGTTTGTCCTTGCCCTGCTGCTACTTGAAATAATGGTACTGCTGCTGGTTAGGGTTCTGCTTGTCGTACCGCTTCCACTCAGGTTTCTGGGTATTTTGCCCCTGGTCCTTCTGCGGTTTGTTTGGACCTAGGCCATTATTCTGAGAACGGCCCTGTTGCTGGAGTTCGGTCTGAGACGGTTTCCCAGATTTGTCAGCTTTCTTGTTCCAGGTGTGTTGCTTCCGAGTTTGATACCCGTATCCAGTGAAGAATGCATCAGCCTTCCCCACCATTTGGCTGGCATCCCTTACCTGGCAGATCTAAAGCTGAGCCTTAAGTTCAGCAGGCCACGACTTTTCTAGCTGTGTGCACAGCATAAGGTCAATTATCCCTTCATGCATGGAAAGAGTTTCATCCCTCTCCATCCACTCATCTAAGTAGGCAGTAAGCCAATCAAGAAACTGAACAGCAGTCTCTTTTTCTTGTAAACGCGCCCTTATAAACTGACTCTTGGCGTCGTCAACTGTGAGACCATTCGGTTTGACGAGTGCGGCCTTCATCATCTCATGAGTGAGATTGTCTCCACGAATTTTGTGTTGAGAATATCGAGAGCAGGGCTCTCAAATAGGCTAAGAAACTGGAGCCACTTACCTGCCTCATCCAGCTGGTACAGCTGAGCCATGTCTTCGAAACAAGCTATGAATGGCTCGATTTGCTTGCCTTCCTTGTATGGAGGAAGCTTGATGTGTGGGGTCGCCAGAACATGTGCAGGGAGAGCGCTTGTGGAGCTTGGGTTAGCTGCACCAGATGTGTCTGAAGCCAAGGAGTCTAGCTTGAGCTTCAGCATCTCAAGTTCATGTTTCTCACGTGCCTCACGCCCGGTAAGTTCGTGTTCTCATTCCCTCTCTCTCGTTGTTCTCGCTCGTATTCACGCTCTTTCTCTCGTTGTTTTCGCTCGCGTTCGCGTTGTTCTCGCTCGTGTTGACGTTCTCTCTCTCGTTCCTCACGCTGTTCTCGCTCATGTTCGCGTTGTTCTCGCTCGTATTCGAGTTGAATTCTACGCTCTTCACGAGAATGATTGTCACATTGCTTGTCATAACTAAACCGAGAAAGTACATATTCTTTTATTTTTTCGGGGTCGTTAAGCTCCATATCTTTTGCTTCCTGTACATAGATATTAGTAGTCATGATGCTAACTCAGTCTGAGTGAACTAAAGACCAAGTACTGACTGCTATTTTGCAGAGAAATGCCAATAATCAAGAGTAAAGAATATAGGCACAGGTTGGTGGTGACCAGTTATATCTAGTTAAACTGGTAAAGAAAGAAAATTAAAAAAAAAAAAAAACTGACTGTGAAAACTATTATGTAAAATTAATAGAAATGAATCAATAATCACCAGTAAGATAGAGCCCATAGACTTTAATGATAAATACCTAAGTATGAGTGAGTGAGTATTATCTCGTTAATGACTTTAGAGCTAGGAGTTAATATCCTGGAATAAGGTCGCCATATGTCATGTGGGGATGTGAGTTTATATATTAAAAATGCTTTTAATGTTGCTTAATAGAGACAATGAATTGACTTGTGAAAATCAAGCGGTAAGAGTACTTTATCCTGACTTACTTCGCCGATTCTCTAAGGACGAGAATTTATAAACTTTCTCAACAGTACACAGCAGAGACTAATTACTCACGGGTGCTGTTTGTAGTACTGTTAGCCTCTCGAGAAAGTGACTCCACCCCTGACTCCTGGCTGGCACAACGGATTTATGCTTGATACAAAAGACCTGGCCTGAGTACCAGTTATGAATAATGCAAAGCGTTTGTGCAAACTAGGAGCAGCAACTAAAGTAAGTTTAATGTGGAGAAATAAAACGCGAGTTTAACTACATTAAGCTCAAGAAAAAGAACTGTAAATTTATTAATTACTGTACAATGAAATAAATTTACGTTACATGAGTCTCAAAATGAATTCAAAATAACAAGGAGAATATACTCACTCATTCAAAAGCTAAAGACTTAAACCTAGGAAAACGAAAAGAAATACTGGTCAGTGGAGGGGAGGTAAGCGGAATGAACTGGGCGCCGGTGCAGGACAGACGCTGCAATATGCTAAACCCTCTTCACTGATTCACCGTCTAGGTGGAGATTTCAGGAACTCGCTGTAAAACGGCGGCGCTGCTCCAAGCTGGGCACAATGGTCCTACACTTGCGACGATCCAAGCCTGACTAACTTCAAGTTATGAAAGAGGGCGAGGGATGGCCGTGTGAACTTCAATGGTCAGCGGAAAGAAAGTGAGCGATATACGCTCACAGTAAATCACTCAGTGAAGGCACTAACTTGGTGCATACGAATGATCACCTGTGAAACAGAGAGAAATGTTCTGAAAACCGTCCCAATCGAGTGAATACGAGGACGGTTGAACTGAGTGATGCGCAGTTGGAATTCCACTAGAATTCGTGGTTTTACCACTGATGTAAAATGTCACGAATTTGTAAATACGCTCGCGCGAATTCTTGACAGTGTGTGTCAGAGAGAGAGAGAGAGACACCCCACTAACTTTAAGGGCTTCCTACCGTGTTCCCTAACTCCTTCAGGTCCTATAGTTTCTTTACATCAAAACAAAATCTTCTGGAGACAGAGAAAGATAACGTGCAATAAAGACAGGTTTTTATTACCAACATTAATATCTTTCTTGGAGGCTTTTAAGACAACGCAGCCGCCTTCCTTGAAGATGAGGGCTTCTTCTTCAGAGAGAGAGAGAGAGAGAGAATAATAATAATAATAATAAAATTAATAATAATAATAATAATAATCTTGCAACATGAGTGTGCAGTTGGGAACTGCTTATGGGGTTGGGCAAGATGCAGACGTTGCAAGAAAGCCGACCACGCGAGGGAAATGGATGCACGAAATCTGGATGAAGGAAAACCTACGAGTATGTTGAAAGTAAGAAACTTGAAGAGAGATGGGGGAGAAGGAAAAGAAGAGGAAGAGAACGAGGAGGAGGAGGAGGGGGGGTTAATTATAAGAGTAATATAATAATAATAAATAATAATAATAATAATAATAATAACTGGAAAGTATGGAACATATGCTCAATGGTCAAAATGGAACCCCGGGGTCTTCTCGCACAAGGGTAGTGGCCATCCAGTGTTCCAGGCAATGCCGGAATACACGATCATAGGGTTTTACTCGGGCAACTCCGGGTATCCCTGCTAGTTAAGTATAATCTAATGATGTACGCACAGTGAATGAATGAAAAAGACGTCAAGATAATCTAATGATGTACGCACAGTGAATGAATGAAAAAGACGTTAAGAAGTCCCTTATTCCTACGGGATTAAAATATGGAGACTCCTAAGGATTATTATTACGAGGATGATGATGACAATTATATCTATCTATCTGTCTATCTATCTATCTATATAAAAAGGAAGATTGTCAGAGTAAATAAACCCGCTGACATGATGATGTGCCCCTCGAAGATAAAAAAAAAAAAAAAAAGAGGCGGGAGAGAGGAGCTATTTTATTTATTTTTTTTTACAAAGTTAATACTCTTTACGAGGGCTGAGTTTGTTGGGCGGAGGGAGGGAAGATATGATTTAGGAAGAATATTTATGTTTGTGTCTGTGAACTTAAAGGCGCTTAACTTCAGCGACAAGGGGAGGGAAAATATATTTGTTTTTTTGAAGTTTGCGCCGCCAACGTCTGCTGAAAACCTTAACGGGATTCTAATTTTTTTTCTGGATGGTTTTTCTGGAACTGGAGAACTGGAAGGTATATTGTAAACCGTCTCTCGCATTAAGGCTCCAGACGCTTTTTTCCAGACGATTTGTTGCCGGAATTCTTTTTCAGGATGATTTTTCTGGAACTGCAAAACTGGATGGTATACTGTGAATTGTCCCTCGTTTTAACGGACTCCAGACGCTTTTCCAGATGATTCGTTGCCGGACTTCTTTTTTCGTTATGATTTTTCTGGAACTGGAAAACTGGAAGGTATATTGTGAACCGTCCCTTCCTTTAACACATTCCAGACGCTTTTTTCCGGACGATTTTCCTGCCAGTGTTGTGATTTAAGAAACATTTATACATGTGTCTGTGAAGTCAACGTGACTTAATTTTGGCTCAGGGAGGAAAAATTCGCGTGCTTCAAAGTTCACGAAGCCTTCAGAAAATTTCCAGTTGTGAGCAAAGAACTATTAACAGAATCCAGATGCTTTTTACCAGACTGTTTTTCCAGCGTGACGTGATTTAGGAAGCATATTTATCCTCGTGTTTGTGATATAGAGGAGAGGTGTATGTATTTTCCAGTTCATGATCTGTCTCTCACATTAACAGAATCCAGACGCTTTTCCAGACCATTTTTCCAGCGTGACGTGATTTTGGAAACATACTTATCCTCATGTTTGTGGTATAGAAAAGAAGTATATGTATCTTTCCGTTCATGGTCTATCTCTCTAACAGAATCCAGACGCTTTTCCAGACGGTTTTTCCTGGGAGATACGAGATTTTCGAAGCATATCTGTCCACGTATTTATGATCTTTAGGCACCATAACTTTGAACAGAGGTGGAAATGCGTCCTCATAAAAACCCTCCCATGCTAAACAAAGAGCAGTTACAAGCATTCAGACACTTTTTTCAGACGGTCTTTCCAGAGTGACGGATGTAATTTGGGAAGAAAGTTTATCCTTGTGTTTGTGAATTAAGAAAAGGTTTTGTTTTCTCGAAGATTTTTGGAGGTAAGGTCTACATGCCGACCTTTCTCAAAATCTAGACTTTCTTTTCAATTCTCTCTATCCGACTGTCTGTCTGTCTGTCTCAGATAGATAGATAGATTGATAGAAATAGATGGATAGATAGATAGATAGATAGATAGATAGATGGATAGATAGATACTGTAGATAGATAGGTAGCTAAAAGATACCACTATTAACAAATAACCTAGGTCCCTCATTCTCTCTCTCTCTCTCTCTCTCTCTCTCTCTCCAGGATAACAAGCGTGATTTAAGATGCATAGGCATACTAAATTAGCTTATTTTGGCCAGGAGAAAGAGAGAGAGAGAGAGGGAGAGAGAGAGAGAGAGAGAGAGAGAGAGAGAGAGAGAGAGAGAGAGAGAGAGAGAGAGAGGGGGAGGGAGGGAGAGAGAGAGAGAGAGAGAGAGAGAGAGAGAGAGAGTACATAGGAAGTACAGACAACCTGAGGCAATATTGGAAGGATTATTATGTAACACAGAAGAGGATAGTCACATGTAATAAATCGCTTAGAAAAAGGTGTTAGGGATCTACCTCAACCGACGAGAATACGGGCTAGAAATTAAGTTGGTTAAGGAAGCTCCCTAACACCTCTTCCTTAGCGATTTATTTTTAGATTGGTTAATATCTTCTAGTACGTAATTTATGGAGGGGATGGCGATATTGGAAGGATTATGCAACACTGAAGGGGATAGTAAGGTGTAATTAGCAAATAAATTGCTTATGAAAAGGTGTTAGAGAATATTTACTAGATATATAGAGGTCTTGAGAGGGTTAAGAAAAGGGGTTAAGGAGCTTGCTGACCTCACAAGAATATCAATCTAGAGAGGAAGAAGAAGAAATAGGATGATGATGATGATGATGATGATGATGATGATGATGATGAGGAGGAGGAGAAGGAGGAGGAGGAGAAGGAGGAGGAGGAGGAGATGGAGGAGGCGGAAAAGAAAGAGAAGGAGAAGAAGAGGAAAAAGAAGAATGAAAAGGAAAGACAAAAAGATGAAAAATAGGACTTGAAGAAGAAAATATCCACTTAAAAAACAAAAATTATTATCCACATCAAGAAAAACCACACACCCACACCCACACCCACACAAAACCCAGTAAAACCCCTTAATATTAAAAAAACAAACAAACAAGGTAACCCTCTTAATAAAAACAAGAATAATAAAACTGCGTAAGGCGTGGGTTAAGACACAGAAAAAGTCTTGAGAACTCTTTTTGCCCGTGGGAGAGAGAGCATCTGTCCACCTCGTATGAAATGTAAAAATCTTGGCCGAGAAATACAGTATTCATCTCCACCGCGAGAAATATTCGTCTCCATCGTGAGATATATTCATCTCTCCATCTCGTATTTCTGTGCTGTGTGAGACTAGTGGAATGGTAGGCACTTCGTCTTCTGTTTTTCTTATTTTCACTCACCCTCTCTGTAATGCTCCTACGATTTCTCTTCTTCTAGTTCATCACCATCATCATCAATCATTATCTTCGTTTCTTCTCCATCTTCTTCGTTTTCTTCTGCTTCTTTCCCCTCCTCCTCCTCCTTCTTCTGGTTCATCATCATCATCATCGTCAATCATCATCTTCATTTCTTCCTCTTCGTCTTATTATTATTAAAACCTGCCTTATCACTATGGGAATATTTCATCCTTTGTCAAAATTATTATTAGTATTAGTATTAGTATTAGTATTATTACGGTAGGCATATTAATAAGTATAATTATAATTATTATTAGTTATTATTACTGTACAACTACTACTACCTTCTACTACTGCTACTACTACTAGAACAACTACTACAATACTACTATACAACCACTGCTACTTTTAACTCAATATTTCCATTTTTACAAGCACAGCTAAGAATGGTGTGAGAAATGAAATATTATGCTTTTACCTGTTCGGGGGTATGTTCTTTTTCGACCAAAAATTTATATACATGATTCTTGGCTAATTACCTTTTCTTCGAGTTAATGAAGCCTTTTATTATATATATTTTTTCTCACTAAACTCGTGGGTTGAGATTTTTTTTTGGCACGTTTCGGTCGATTTTCATTTTTTCTTGTTTTTCAAAATTTAATATATTAATTTTCCTAACTGAGATAACTCAAATGTGAAAGAAGGAAATAATTTGGCTTTAGTTATTTCAAAGTAATAAATAATAAATAATAAATAAATAAATAAATAAATACCTGTGGATGCAGGAACACTAAAAACCTAATGATTATTCTTGCGTAAGGTGATTTATATTTTCTCTTATGTCAACTATTTCTTTCCTATGTGTGTATGTGTGTGTGTGTGCGTGTGTGTGTGTGTGTGTGTGTGTGCGTGTGTGTGTGTCTGTGTGCGTGTGTGTGTGTGTGTGTGTGTGTGTGTGTGTGTGTTATGATGTGAACTTTCTAATAATGTCCTTGATACTTCCGCTTTGTTAAGAAAATTTCGCTTTATTAAGATAGGAATAATTTTCATCGTCTTCAGATTTTTGTAAATTTATTAAGTCATCTTGATGTCTGTTCTGGATATTTCCTTAGATTTTCTTGCTATTTTTCGTAAGATAATTTTACTTTTTGGAAGACAGCGAATATTATCGTTATCTTAGAGTTTTATTTATTTATCCACTTACCTATTTATTTTTTTCTTTACCTATTTATTTCGAGTCAAGTTCTGGGTTTTTGTGCATACTTTCATGGTAATTTTCTAAGGATAAGTTCTCCGTTATAAGAAATTTAGGAATATTTTCGTTGTCCCAGAACAAGATTATTATTACTTTTTTTTATGTACGATTCGATTTTGTTATTTTTCTCGATATTTTTGTGGACATTTTTCTGGACTTTCTTTTCAATTTTTCGCTTGATTTTTACTTGACATTTTCTGGATATTTTTTCCGTATTGTGGTAGGTGGTGGCGACCATCATCCACTCACTTGATGTAGTGCTGCCTGCTTCTTCCTTAACCTTTATTATTCTATTTCTGTGCCTGCCCTCCTTTTTTCTTATTTCTCCCACCTTTCCAGTCACTTCTTATTGCTTTTCTTTCCTTTATAGATGACTTTACATTGAGTGACAAGCCAAATGGTTTCCTGTAAGCCAGGAAACCATTTACAACGCTGGGTGGTAACCATATAACCAAACCATACGTGCTCCCTACGTGTCAACAAGTGGGTTGGTGGAGGGTTAGTGCCCCTCCCCGTAAAACAAATAACTCAAAGTCAAATGGCCACCCCTTACGGGATTGTGGCGTCTGGCAATAGGTAGATAGATAGAGGTTTTCAGCCAATTTTTTTCTGCAAATGCTGGTATATTTTTCTGCACATTTTTCCGGATACTTTTTTCTTAAAAACTTTGTATATTTTACTGTACATTTTTCTGGACGTTTTATTTTTCTATATAGTTTTCGATATTTTTTCTTTATATTTTTTTCTTGACATTTTCTGGATATTTTCCTGGATATTTCTTCCGGATTTTTTTTTTTTTTTTTTAATATTCTGCATAATTTTCGATTTTTTTTTCTGGATATTTATCCACATGGTAATGTGGAGAGGATGGAGGGTGAAAGACTGACGAAGAGAGTGTATGTGAGTGAGGTGGAGGGGGGAAGAGGGAGGGGGAGGCTGAGGATGAGATGGAGGGATGGGGTGGAGAGGTATATGAGAGAGGGGGGTGTGAGTTGGGAGCAGGGCAGTGAGATGGCGGGGGACAGGGCGACTTGGAGGCGATTTGTTTGTGGCCACCCCAAACGGGATTGAGGCGTCTGGCAATAGATAGATAGATAGATAGATATTTATCTATATATTTTCCTGGCTATTATTAACACAGAGATTATTCTCGGTGCAAGAGCAAGACTTTTTGTTTTCGAGTAAAAAAATCCGGAAATAAAAGATTCTGTGAAGGCCTGGGTTGGCTTTCTCTTTTCTCGAGATGATATTTTCCCTTCTTACCTCGGAGGCATCCTGGCTCTCTCTCTCTCTCACACACACACACACACACACACACACACACACACGTAGGAACAATGTGTGTGTGTGTGTGTGTGTGTGTGTACAAACACACACACACACACTGACACACAATCATCCTGCCTCTTCTGATTCTTTTCACACACACACACACACACACACACACACACACACACACACACACACACACACACACACACACACACGGCCATTGATCGTTCGCGTACTGATTGGAACAGACGTAGGAACAATGTGAACAAGGAACAAAGTAAAGGCAGGCTATGGATACGTAGGGGATAAAAACTGACATACGCAGTATATTCGTACACACATACATACATACATACGCATACATACATATATACATACAAACACACATACATATACGCATACATACATACTGTTACGGAACAGAGACTAGAATCACTACTGTCCCGCAAAGTTCCAGGTTCAAAACAAAAGAGTTAGGTAAAATTACAAGTTAAAGTTTAATGCTTAAACTAACAACAAAACATTCAGGACTCATAAGGATAATGTAATAGCAAAAAACAGGTTAAATATATGGTTAACTGCAATAGCCTCTATTAACACGAAATTAGCAAGAGTAAATTTATCCAAGTCAGCCCTGATAAAATGAGAAAACCAGATAATACTCAGTGAATGCAAGATATATTATTACAGATACAAAATATTATTACCGCTGGCTGACAATATGAATTACAAAAACTTTACTAGGCCTACGAATCAACACCTTATGCTACACAGCACAAGAACAAAATGTAATAACACTCATACTCAAATTACACAGCTGCCAGATGGTTGGAGACCTCCCTGAGCACTAACAGTAATAACAACTGTACAGGGGAGGACAGAGATGTGAGCAAAATGAGGAGAAGATCTAAGTGGCAATTAATGCAGAGACTGAGCTCATTATATAGGGGCCGGCAGAGCTTGATACAACTTGTAAGAAGGACGCGCAAATGAAGCCAGAGGGGACAAAGAGTTGACACTCCTGCTCTGAACAACAGAAAGAACGACTTACTCTACTATAAGGGAGGAGGGGGGGAGTGAGGTAGAACACGCTCGTGATCAAACATGCAGCATACTGTACGTTAGAATTACACAAAGGATTATGAAATCATAGGCTATGTAACACCTCCCCACAAAGAAAAAGAAATTTACAAAGGAAATTTCTTATTACTCTAAAACAATCTGTCTAAAGTCTAGATAAGCAATCTGCAATAACATTTTCTTTCCCCTTGACATGTTGTATGTCTAATGAATACTCCTGAAGAAGTAGACTCCATCCTGTCAATCTCTGATTTTTATCTTTAAACTTACTAAGGAATTTCAGTGGGTTATGATCGGTATAAATGACTATGGGGTCAAAACCAGAACACAAATAAAATGAAATATGCTGTAAACCCAAAATCAAGGCCAAAAGCCCTTTCTCAATAGTTGAGTAGTTCTTTTGAGGTGGAGTGAACTTCTTACTGTAATAAGATACAGGGTGTTCAATACCCTGATCATCCTCTTGCAGCAAAACAGCTCTAGCTCCTGTATCACTTGCGTCAACAGCCATCTTAAAAGGCTTAGCAAAATTTGGAGTAGCGAGCACTGGCTGACTTAATAGGATAGCTTTAAGTTTGCTGAAAGAGGATTCACAGTTATCAGTCCAGACAAATTTAACTCCCTTTTTCAGTAGGTCTGTAAGTGGTGATACAAGAATTGAAAAGTTAAGAACAAATCTCCTGTAAAAACCTACCATTCCCAAAAATCTTTGTAGCTCTTTCCTACTTTTAGGTCTGGGAAGATCACTTATAACCTGAACCTTAGCTCCTGGTGGTGCAACATGTCCATCACCAATTACGTACCCAAGGTACTGAACTTTAGTTTGACCAAACTCACACTTTGATAAATTAGCTACAAGATTAGCCTGAACCAAACACTCAAGAAATTTACTGACATGGCATAGGTGATCTTTCCAGTTGTCACTGAAGATTAGTACATCATCAATATAAACAACACATCCTGCCAAACCCTCTGTTACAACATTCATGAGCTTCTGAAATGTGGCTGGTGCATTCTTCATACCATATGGCATTACAGAACATGCAAAATCTTTCCTAGTGTTACAAAACATGAGATCTCCCTAGCACGTTCAGTCATAGGTACTTGCCAGTATCCCTTTAACAAATCAAACTTACTTATGTACCTAGCCTTTCCGATCTTGTCTATGCAATCTTCCACGCGAGGGAGAGGGTAAGTGTCTGTTTTGGTTATCTGATTAACACGTCTGTAGTCGATGCAAAGCCGCTGTGACCCCCCTGGCTTAGGGACTAGAGTGACAGGAGAACTCCACTCGCTCTGACAGGGCTCAATCATCTTGTGGTCCAACAGGTAGCCAAGCTCCTTCTGGATGAGAGGAACTTTCACTGGGTTCAGACGGTAAGGAGGCAATTTAATTGGCTTTGCGTCTCCAACATCGACATCATGCATCAACACAGTGGTTCTTCCTGGAGTGGCACGGAACACTTGCGGGTACTCCTGCAGTAATGCCGAAAACTCCAGCCTTTCCTCAGGAGCTAGATGAGAAAGCTTAGTCTGGAGATCATTCATGATATCAGGATTCTTCCCCAAACTATCACTCAGGATTTTGCTGCATGGGAGAACTTCGCTTGCAGACTCGGGTGGAACAGCTACAGGGCAGACTGGGTTATTTTCGTCCCGCCTGTGATATAACTTTAGCATGTTGATGTGACAAAGTTGCTTGTTCTTTCTACGATCTGGTGTGGCGATGACATAGTTGACATCACTGAGTTTCTTCTCCACGAAATAAGGACCACTAAACTTGGCTTGAAGAGGTTGCCCATGCATCGGTAGCAGAATCAAAACCTGATCTCCTGGCTGAAAGTGGCGTAACCTGGACTTCTTATCATACCAAGTCTTCATCTTCTCCTGAGCAGCTCCTAAATTCTGTCTCGCCAGCTGTAAAGCAGTGGACAGCCGTTCTTTGAACTTCATCACATACTCCAGCAGGTTGACGTCATCTTCCTCCGACAGCCAGCATTCCTTGAGTAACTTAAGGGGTCCTCTTACTTCATGGCCAAACAGTAGTTCAAAGGGTGAGAAGCCCAGTGATTCATTTGGAGATTCTCTTGCGGCAAATACAACGAAAGGAAGACCTTTATCCCAGTCTTTCTGATGTTCCAAACAGTATTTCTTGAGCATCGATTTGAGTGTTTGATGATATATCTCCAACGCTCCTTCGGTTTGGGGATGTTAAGCTGAAGACATGATCTGGGTGATGCCCAAGTCTTCCAGAGACTGCTTGAAAACATTTGACATGAAATTACTTCCCCGGTCTGACTGTACCTCCTTGGGCAGACCAAACTTTGTGAAGAACCCTAGCATTTCCTTAACCACGTTCTTTGCTGAGATATTTCTAAGTGGTATGGCTTCAGGATAACGAGTAGCCATATCAATCAGGGTCAACACATAAGAAAATCCTGAAAAAGTCTTAGGAAGAGGGCCCACAATATCCACCAACACACAGGTGAATGGTGCCTCAAAAGGAGGAATGGGAACTAGAGGTGCAACCTTTTCGGTCTGATCACACTTCCCCACAACTTACAATACTAGGAAACATCCCTGAAGATCCCTGGCCAGTAGAAGTGTTTCAAAATGCGTGCCACAGTCTTCCTCACTCCAAGGTGTCCTGCCAAACTGGAATCATGAGCCACTCTAATGATATCCTGCCTACAAACATGAGGAATGACAACTTGATGTACAACCTCCCATTCACAGTCGGCTGATGCTGTTGGGGGTCTCCACTTCCTCATAAGTACTCCTGACTTTATATAATAACAAGTAGAAGCACCGGCTGACTCTTCCTCACTGCAAGCAGAGTTAGCTAGACCTTTCAACTCAGGGTCAGCAACCTGCAACTCAACCAACTCTTGACGAGACAAATTATCAACACTACGCGGTACTGCCTCATCTGGTGAGTGGTCCAAATTAGCAAGAAAAGTGTCAGCTAGGATAACATCATCATCATCATTATCCTCTAAGCCACCAGTAACTTTAGACTTAGCCCTAGTGACAGCACATGCAGAGAACACATCAGGGACATCACAATCCTGGGCCGCAGCCACTGGCTCACTAGACAACTGAGGAGCTGGACACACTTGACTTCCACCAATATCATTTCCAAGTAAGAAAGTTACACCTGACATTGGGAGTGTCTCAACCAACCCAACCATAAAGGAACCATTAACAAAACCAGACTCTAAATTCACTCTGCAGAGAGGGACAGAGAAGTAATTATTCCCTACACCTTGTAAGATTACAGTTTCATCAGAGGAATTAACATTAGAGCCTAGAACACTGGTCAGCATAAGGGATTGGCAAGCAACTGTATCACGATATATTTTAACTGATTTCCTGTCATTACTGTCCAGTGGACTGACAAAACCATCAGACAGGAAATTAGCACATGAACTCTTGAGAGTGTCACCCACGTTACTGCTCAAAAGAGGAGCTCCATCATAAGAATTTAATTTACCCCTCAAAGCAGGTTCAGTTAACCCAGTTAAAAAATTCTGGGAACTCTCAAGGGAGGACACTAGACCAATTGACTGAATATTTAAAGACTCCTTTTTGTTCACATCACGCTGTCTCCTGAAACATTTCTCTGTAGTATGACCAAGCTTACTACAATAAGTACATTTACTTTTCTGAAATCTAGAGGTGGAGCTGGTATTTACTTCCTGAGAAACATCATCTTTATTCTCTTTCCTGTTACCTGTATTCTGAGTAGAGGCAACGTACTTACTCTCAGCTTTCCTTTTTCCTCTAGAATATCTCTTGTGAGTGAAAACATATTCATCAGCTAAAACTGCAGCATCAGACAAATTATCTATTCTTCTCTCATCAAGATATAGGCTTACATCTTTATTAATACACCTTTTGAAGTCCTCCAGCAAAATCATCTGCTTAAATTTGTCAAAATCAGAATCCACATTCTTAGAATTTAACCACTGGTCTAACAGATCTTCTTTGATTTTTGCATACTCAACATGGGATTGCTTATCTTGCTTATAAGTTGTCCTAAATTTTACTCTATAGGCTTTAGGAACAAGCACATAGGCCTTAAGAATCAAGCTCTTAACTACATCATATTTATCACATTGATCCTGAGGCAAAGATGCATAAGTTACTTGAGCTTTACCGGTGAGAACACTCTGTAGGAGTACTGGCCAATACTTTTTGGGCCAATTAAAACCTGTAGCTACCCTCTCAAACAACTGAAAATACTTTGTTAAATCAGATTCATTAAAAGAAGGGACAAGTTTAACATTTTTAGCCACATCAAAATCATCAGAGCTAGATGATCCAGTTCCACCTTGTTTCATGCGATACTCATGGTCTGCCTGAATCCTAGCAAGTTCAATTTGTGCCTGAGCCTGTACCTGTGCCTCCTGAATATGAGCATTTGCCTGAAATTCAGCCTCCTTAGTACGAGCCTCCTGCAGGGCTAGCTGTAACTTAGCTAATTCAATCTGCGTTTGCTCATTTGGAGGAGTTACATTAAACAAGCTTTCATTAATCATTTCAACAATTTGATCTTTAGAATGATGAGAGCGAACGCAATTCCCAATTGTTGAGCAACAAGCTGAAGTTCATTCTTTGTTCTGTTTTCTACATCACACACTGTTTGCACATTTGACAAAAAATCTTTTGCTTCATCAAGAGTAGTAATAGTAGACATCATGAATATATCACAGTCACAGAATATCAAGCAATATCCTTATGATAATATCCTGAATATCCTGATAAGAGGTCGCCAAATTTATGTTATGGAACAGAGACTAAAATCACTACTGTCCCACAAAGTTCCAGGTTCAAAACAAAAGAGTTAGGTAAAATTACAAGTTAAAGTTTAATGATCAAAATATCAATTAACATTCATAGACCCAATCTTCAGGGTACGGGGATAACTCCATCCCCCATCCCTTTCTCTGGCCTGTCTCTTTTTAGGAACTAAAAAACAGAGGAGGGGGTCCCTAGTCCCCTCACCCCGCCCCTTTTAGTCGCCTTTTACGACTCGCAGGGAATACGGTGGCAGTATTCTTCCTAACACAACCTGGCCGCAGAGTAGTAGTACCACCCCATATTGCGGCCAGGTTGTGTCCCCCCCGCCACAGGGGGTGACAGAAATAAATGGAGAGAAATTGTGAATGAATAAGTGATGACGCAGCCCTGAGGGGATATTCTCCCGCATTTGGTCTGATCAGCTAGTCAGGTCAGGTGCGGGTAAGGGGATGGGTCTGTTATGATGTAGCAGGGGTAAACCAGTTCTGCTGTCGGGCTCTGCTGCGGATGTCACTGATTGTATTGCGCAGTTGACCCTTGTGCGGTGTGATGCGGTGAGGATCTGTCCGTTCTCCCCTTTGGGGCTAAGATGCGAATGAATGTGTTTGAATGGATGAGTAAATGGAGAGTGAGTCGTCCTGTCTCGGCTACCTCCCTTTCCTTGGGGGAAGCAGCCTAGGTATATAGATAGATAGATAGATCAACTAAACATTCAGGACTCATAAGGATAATGTATTAGCAAAAAACAGGTTAAATATATGGTTAACTGCAATAGCCTCTATTAACATGAAATTAGCAAGAGTAAATTTATCTAAGTCAGCCCTGATAAAATGATAAAACCAGATAATACTCAGTGAATGCAAGATATACTATTACAGATACAAAATATTACTACCACTGGCTGACAATATGAATTACAAAAACCTTACTAGGCCTACGAATCAACACCTTATGCTACACAGCACAAGAACAAAATGTAATAACACTCATACTCAAATTACACAGCTGCCAGATGGTTGGAGACCTCCCTGAGCACTCACAATAATAACAACTGTACAGGGGAGGACAGAGATGTGAGCAAAATGAGGAGTAGATCTAAGTGGCAATTAATGCAGAGACTGAGCTCATTATATAAGGGCCGGCAGAGCTTGATACAACTTGTAAGAAGGACGCGCAAATGAAGCCAGAGGGGACAAAGAGTTGACACTCCTGCTCTGAACAACAGAAAGAACGACTTACTCTACTATAAGGGAGGAGGGGGGGAGTGAGGTAGAACACGCTCGTGATCAAACATGAAGCATACTGTACGTTAGAATTACACAAAGGATTATGAAATCATAGGCTATGTAACAATATATATACACACATACACATACATACCGGTATATACGTATTGAGATGAAGTGTATGGGGACGGGGACGAAAGGTGTAAAAATGGATTTCGGAAAAGTGGGTGAGGAGAGAGAGAGAGAGAGAGAGAGAGAGAGAGAGACTGATATTGGTAAAACTATCAAGAGTGTGGCTGACTCTCGCCTCACCGCATGAGAGCAACGTTGTGGCCTGAGATGGGCGTGTGTGTGTGTGTGTGTGTGTGTGTGTGTGTGTGTGTGTGTTGCAGTCCCATTTTTTTTTGTCTGCTATGTTGCTTCTGTCTTGTTTTTTTTATTAATTGTCTTGTTTATTTGTTTGCTGCTTCTCTTGTTTTTGCTTGATATGTAGTGTGTTGATCCTTTTTGTTTCTTGTTTGTTTTCTTTCGTAATTAAGCCTTTGTTTCTTTTTTCTTGCTGATTTGTTTGTTTGTTTGTCTTTCCTTCGCTTGTTTTTGCGTCTCATGGGTTAGTGAATTTGTTGTTGCCTTGTTCATGTTATCTTTGTCTGTTTTTCATTTTGTCCTCCTTCTCCTCCTTCTCCTCCTCCTCCTCCTTCTCCTCCTCCTCCTCCTCCTTCTATCGTCCTCCAGCACAGTCAACTGAGACAGATGAAAAACTTTATGATCAAATTGCGGAAATTTGTTGTCAAGAGGATAGCGTAATTTTTGGAGACTTTAATCTACCGGTAACAAAGTGGGGTGAACCACTGACGGCACAATCAAGACAAGAGCTTTATACGAATCTTCAAGAAAGCACCCTTTCCCAACACGTAGAATACCCAACAAGAGGAAACAATATCCTAGACATCATCTTGACTACAAATGATAACCTAGTCAACAACGTTGAAATAGGACCTGAGTTTAGTTCCAGTGATCATCGAACTATACAGTTTAATATTACTACTGAAAAAGTAAAAGAAACGGAGAGCAAAGAAAAGGTCCCAGATTATCGTAGAGCTAATTTCAACAGGCTCAGAGCGCTACTTGCAACTGCAGATTGGAATCAAATGTCTGAAACCGATGACATAAACCAAGCATGGGAAATATTCACCGAAAAATTTAATGAAGTGGTAAAGTCATGTGTGCCACTACGAAACAGACATCCAGCTGGAAATAGTAAACCAAAGTGGTGGTCCAGTGAAATAAAAAGTAACTTAATAGCCAAAAAACAGGCATACCATAAATATAAAGCTACACAAAATAATGATGATAAATTACAGTACGATAATCTACGCCGCATATCGAAAAGACTTATTAAACAAAGCAAAAGAGCACTGGAGATCCACATTACTAATACGTGCAAATCAAATCCTAAAGAATTTTACAGTTACATTAGAAAGAAAAAGGTTATGACTACATCAATAGGTCCTCTAGAAACAAACAATGGCAAACACACTGAAAATGAGGTCGAAATGGCAAACATTCTTAACGATTACTTTGTGTCTGTTTTTACAGTAGAAAACACCACCAGAAACCTACTGCTACCCACAAACCAAGCAAATAGCACAGTCCTTAGTAACTATGCTATCCATAATAACGATATCCTTTCAGCCATAAATAGTACGAACATAAACAAAACCCCTGGCCCCGATAAAATATTACCAAGAATTCTCAAAGAAGCAAAACATGAGTTACTGCTGCCACTCTCTGTCTTATTCAATAAATCATTAAGTACTGGGAAAGTTCCACGCGAATGGAAACTAGCAAATGTAACACCAATTTTCAAAAAAGGAAATGAGTCGCACCCAGGAAATTACAGTCCAATCAGCTTAACATCAGTAGTGTTCAAGTTAATGGAAAAAATCATAAGAGATAAAATAGTTAATTATCTAGAAGAAAATAATATAATTAAAGACTCGCAACATGGATTCAGACATCGTCGTTCATGCTTAACTAACTTACTGGACTTCTTCCATGATGTTTACAAATCATACGATGACTCAAGGGCAGTAGATATAATTTACCTCGACTTTCAGGAAGCATTTGACACTGTCCCTCACAAGCGTCTCATGAGAAAAATAGAAGCACATGGAATAAAAGGAAAGACGCAAAAATGGTTACAAGACTGGCTGTCAGACCGAAAACAGCGAGTTGTGATAAACGAAAAGGAATCCAAATGGCGTAATGTGATCAGCAGCGTTCTCCAAGGCTCAGTACTTGGACCGATACTTTTTATTATCTATATAAATGACGTTGATGAGGGTCTAAATTGTAAAGTATCCAAATTTGGAGATGATACTAACATAACCAGTAAAGTCACTTCAAAATCAAAGTGGCAGCAGTTACAAAATGACCTTAATACTTTAGCAAGCTGGGCAGAAAAATGGCAAATGAAATTCAACACAGAAAAATGTAAAGTACTTCATATTGGAAGTAACAATGTCCATGCAAATCACAAAATGAACAATATTCAGTTATCAAGTACAGACAGTGAAAAGGATCTTGGTGTGATAATATCAAATGACCTAAAACCAAGCAAGCAGTGTACCGATGCGGTTAAAATTGCAAACAAGCTAGTGGGTTTTATTGGAAGAACTTTCGAGTTTAAATCGGAAAAAGTCATACTTGCCTTGTACAACTCGCTAGTGCGCCCCCATCTTGAGTATTGTGTGCAATTCTGGTCTCCGTACTACAGAAAGGACATTGAAAAATTAGAGAAAATTCAGTGAAGAATCACAAAAATGATACCACGACTTAGAAACAAACCATATGAGGAACGCCTTGAATAACTTAAATTATTTAGCCTAACGAAGCGCAGGTTAAGAGGGGACCTTATTGAAGTTTTCAAAATCATGAAGGGATATGACAACTTAGACATGAATAAATATTTTGATATAGACCGGTCGAGTCAAACCAGAAGTAATGGCTGCAAAATCATGGGAAAGCGATTCCAATCCCACGAAGCAAAATACTTCTTCTTTAACAGAGTTGTAAATATCTGGAACAGATTACCCTCAGATACCGTGAACAGTATCTCAATTGAGACATTCAAAAACAAATTAGACAAGTATTTGCACGAAAATCCTCAGCTGACTCTTTTTCTGTCCGAATAACTTGCTTTTATAGCTACGGTACATGTAAGTTCATGCCCCTTTAGTCTACAAGACACCCCGTAAACAATGTACCCGTACATAGTGTTGCGTCACGATATTATACATTTTCAATTTATTCGGTGCAAACAAAGCAATATAAGCACAGATTAGGATCTGCACAGATAACCCTGAGTTAATGGTCACTACTCTTACTTTCGACCTGTGATGGGCTGTGGATCACTGAGGGTCCATGTTAGTCAAGTGACCACCATCGGGATTTTTTTAATGTACCAGGGGTCACTGCTTCAGGATGAACCTTGTGTACTTGTCCCATATGGGAGAGTTCCCTGTCTCAGTGGAGTGAACGGAGCTAGGGCCTGATTGACTGCTGCCTACCTTAAAAGCGCCAGGCAAGGCTGCTGCACCACCCTTAAACATCCACACTGTGCAGTCCCCTCGTGTCTACAGGACACCCTGTAAACTTAACATAGCGTCACGTCACGTCCTTATACGTTTTTCGATTTACCCAAAGCAAATGAGGTAATATACAGTAAGCACAGATTAGGATCTGCACAGATAACCCTGAGTTAACGGTCACTACTTTTACTTTCGACCTGTGATGGGATGTGGATCACTGAGGGTCCCAGTTAGTCAAGTAACCACCATCAAGATTTTTTTAATGTACCAGGGGTCACTGCTTCAGGATGAAACTTGTGTACTGTCCCACATGGGAGAGTTCCTTGTCTCAGTGGACTGAACGGAGCTATTGCTTGATTGACTGCTGCCTACCTAAAAAGCGCCAGGGAAGGTTGCCACACCACCCCTAAACATCCACTCTGTGCATTGCACATCCACACTGTGCACTGTGCAGTCCCCTTTTATCTAAGACACCCGTCCTATATACTTTTCAATCTCCCCAGTGCAAAGAAAGCAATATAAGCACAGATTAGGATCTGCACAGATAACCCTGAGTTAACGGTCACTACTCTTACTTTCGACCTGTGATGGGCTGTGGATCACTGAGGGTCCCCGTTAGTCAAGTGACCACCATCGGGATTCTTTTTAATGTACCAGGGGTCACTGCTTCAGGATGAAACTTGTGTACTTGTCCCACATGGGAGAGTTCCTTGTCTCAGTGGAGCAAACGGAGCTAGGGCCTGATTGACTGCTGCCTACCTTAAAAGCGCCAGGCAAGGCTGCTGCACCACCCCTAAACATCCACACTGTGCAGTGTGTAGCTTCCACGTTATGTCCACAGACTTCCCATTAACTCAATGTAACCGGTTTATAATGTCATGCCGTAACTATTATTTTATTTGTTTACTTTCTCTTTCAGGTTACTCTATCGGGTAGCTTATAGATAAAGTATTATAGAATGTGACTTTTCCTTTCCAGTGTTTCCTATAAAATTTCCATGTCAGTTTTTTCCATGCTGCATGGTGGTTTTTCTCACTTTTTCCTGGAGGGTTTGGTGGTGGGGGGAGCCTTCTTGCATTACTATCCTTATCCTTCAACATGTAGAGTTAGATCTTATAGTCATAGTTTTCTCTAACAAGCAGCCTCGAAAGGACCATAAGGTCTGTTGCTGTTTGCTTTCCTGTGTAATCCTGTGTAATCCTCCTCCTCCTCCTCCTCTGCATCATCATCATCATCGTCATCAGCATCACTCCAACACCATTATCGTCACCACTATCACCATCATCATCATCATCATCATCATCATGATCAACATTACCACCACAACCACCACCACCACACCATCATCATCATCATCATCATTACCACCACAACCACCACCACCACACCATCATCATCATCATCATCATCATGATCAACATTACCACAACAACCACCACCACCACACCATCCTCCTCCTCCTCCTCCTCATCATCATCATCATCATCATCATCATCATCATCATCATCACTACTATAATCATCATCATCATCATTGCCACCATCTCTCGTATAACCACCACCACCACCACCATCATCATCATCATCATCATCATCGTCATCATCATCATCATCATCATCATCATCATCATCATCATCATCAGTACTATCATCATCATCATCACCATCATTGCCACCATCTCTCTTACAACCACCACCATCACCACCATCATCATCATCATCATCGTCATCATCATCATCATCATCATCATCATCATCATCATCATCATCATCATCACCCTAAATCCCCTTCTCAATCTCCCTCACCATCACGAAGAAAGTGAGTCAGGGTTTTTTGAAAGTGATCAATCTCTTGGCTTGATATGACTGAGGAAAGGAGGGAGGGAGGGAAGGAGGGGAAGGGATAGGGTGAAGAAGGGGGAGGGAGGGAGGGAGGTAAGAGAAGGGATAACGTGAAGAGAGGGAAGGGTGGGAAGAAACAGGGAGAGAGATGGGGGGAGGGAGGGAAGGGACAGGGAGATGAGAGAGAGGGGGAGGGATAGGGTGAGAGATGGAGGGGAAGGGGGGAAGGATAGTGTGAGGTAGGGAAGGAGTTACGATGGTAAGGTAAAGGAAGAGGATGGATGCATATAAAAGATGATGATGATGATGATGATGATGATGGTGAACGAAGGATGCAATGGTGGGTGGGGAGAGGGAAGGACGGAGGAAAAATAGGGTGATCTTAAGGAAAAGACGGGAAGGGACAGTGAAATGAGTGAAGGATGGATGGAGGGAAGGAATAGAAGATGAGGAAAAGGAGGAATAGGGCGAAGAGAAGGAGGGGGTGTAGGAAGAGAGAAGGATGGGTGGAAGGAAGGGAGGGAAGGTAAAACAGACACTGACAAAGATAGATGCAGTTACAGCCTATAGGTACAGACAGATAGATTGATAGATAGATACATAGATAGTCAGATAGATAGGTAGACAGATGAATAGATACCTTTCGAACTGGAGGGTCTGGTTATATCCTTCATTAATCCAATAAAATATGAGAGAGAGAGAGAGAGAGAGAGAGAGAGAGAGAGAGAGAGAGAGAGAGAGAGAGAGAGAGAGAGAGAGAGAGAGAGAGAGAGACTCAGTCTTTAAGTGTGAAGGGAACACACACACACACACACACACACACACACACACACACACACACACACACACACCCTTCTCTCTTGAGTCATCGTATGATTTGTAAACATCATGGAAGAAGTCCAGTAAGTTAGTTAAGCATGAACGACGATGTCTGAATCCATGTTGCGAGTCTTTAATTATATTATTTTCTTGTAGATAATTAACTATTTTATCTCTTATGATTTTTTCCATTAACTTGAACACTACTGATGTTAAGCTGATTGGACTGTAATTTCCTGGGTGCGACTCATTTCCTTTTTTGAAAATTGGTGTTAAATTTGCTAGTTTCCATTCGCGTGGAACTTTCCCAGTACTTAATGATTTATTGAATAAGACAGAGAGTGGCAGCAGTAACTCATGTTTTGCTTCTTTGAGAATTCTTGGTGATATTTTATCGGGGCCAGGGGTTTTGTTTATGTTCGTACTATTTATGGCTGAAAGGATATCGTTATTATGGATAGCATAGTTACTAAGGACTGTGCTATTTGCTTGGTTTGTGGGTAGCAGTAGGTTTCTGGTGGTGTTTTCTACTGTAAAAACAGACGCAAAGTAATCGTTAAGAATGTTTGCCATTTCGACCTCATTTTCAGTGTGTTTGCCATTGTTTGTTTCTAGAGGACCTATTGATGTAGTCATAACCTTTTTCTTTCTAATGTAACTGTAAAATTCTTTAGGATTTGATTTGCACGTATTAGCAATGTGGATCTCCAGTGCTCTTTTGCTTTGTTTAATAAGTCTTTTCGATATGCGGCGTAGATTATCGTACTGTAATTTATCATCATTATTTTGTGTAGCTTTATATTTATGGTATGCCTGTTTTTTGGCTATTAAGTTACTTTTTATTTCACTGGACCACCACTTTGGTTTACTATTTCCAGCTGGACGTCTGTTTCGTAGTGGCACACATGACTTTACCACTTCATTAAATTTTTCGGTGAATATTTCCCATGCTTGGTTTATGTCATCGGTTTCAGACATTTGATTCCAATCTGCAGTTGCAAGTAGCGCTCTGAGCCTGTTGAAATTAGCTCTACGATAATCTGGGACCTTTTCTTTGCTCTCCGTTTCTTTTACTTTTTCAGTAGTAATATTAAACTGTATAGTTCGATGATCACTGGAACTAAACTCAGGTCCTATTTCAACGTTGTTGACTAGGTTATCATTTGTAGTCAAGATGATGTCTAGGATATTGTTTCCTCTCGTTGGGTATTCTACGTGTTGAGAAAGGGCGCTTTCTTGAAGATTCGTATAAAGCTCTTGTCCTGAGTGTGCAGTCAGTGGTTCACCCCACTTTGTTACCGGTAGATTAAAGTCTCCAAAAATTACGCTATCCTCTTGACAACAAATTTCCGCAATTTGATCATAAAGTTTTTCATCTGTCTCAGTTGACTGTGCTGGAGGACGATAGGAGGAGGAGGAGGAGGAGGAGGAGAAGGAGGAGAAGGAGGACAAAATGAAAAACAGACAAAGATAACAAGAACAAGGCAACAACAAATTCACTAACCCATGAGATGCAAAAACAAGCGAAGGAAAGACAAACAAACAACCAAATCAGCAAGAAAAAAGAAACAAAGGCTTAATTACGAAAGAAAACAAACAAGAAACAAAAAGAATCAACACACTACATATCAAGCAAAAACAAGAGAAGCAGCAAACAAATAAACAAGACAATTAATAAAAAAAACAAGACAGAAGCAACATAGCAGACAAAAAAAAAAAAAATGGGACTGCAACACACACACACACACACACACACACACACACACACACACACACACACACACACACACACACACACACACACCCATCTCAGGCCACAACGTTGCTCTCTTGCGGTGAGGCGAGAGTCAGCCACACTCTTGATAGTTTTACCAATATCGGCCTCTCTCTCTCTCTCTCTCTCTCTCTCTCTCTCTCTCTCTCTCTCTCTCTCTCTCTCCTCACCCACTTTTCCGAAATCCATTTTTACACCCTTCGTCCCCGTCCCCATACACTTCATCTCAATACGTATATACCGGTATGTATGTGTATGTGTGTATATGTATTGTTACATAGCCTATGATTTCATAATCCTTTGTGTAATTCTAACGTACAGTATGCTTCATGTTTGATCACGAGCGTGTTCTACCTCACTCCCCCCCTCCTCCCTTATAGTAGAGTAAGTCGTTCTTTCTGTTGTTCAGAGCAGGAGTGTCAACTCTTTGTCCCCTCTGGCTTCATTTGCGCGTCCTTCTTACAAGTTGTATCAAGCTCTGCCGGCCCTTATATAATGAGCTCAGTCTCTGCATTAATTGCCACTTAGATCTACTCCTCATTTTGCTCACATCTCTGTACTCCCCTGTACAGTTGTTATAATTGTGAGTGCTCAGGGAGGTCTCCAACCATCTGCCAGCTGTGTAATTTGAGTATGAGTGTTATTACATTTTGAACTTGTGTTGTGTAGCATAAGGTGTTGATTCGTAGGCCTAGTAAGGTTTTTGTAAATCATATTGTCAGCCAGTGGTAATAATATTTTGTATCTGTAATAATATATCTTGCATTCCTGAGTATTATCTGGTTTTATCATTTTATCAGGGCTGACTTAGATAAATTTACTCTTGCTAATTTCGTGTTAATAGAGGCTATTGCAGTTAACCATATATTTAACCTGTTTTTTGCTATTACATTATCCTTATGAGTCCTGAATGTTTAGTTGTTAGTTTGAGCATTAAACTTTAACTTGTAATTTTACCTAACTCTTTTGTTTTGAACCTGGAACGTTACGGGACAGTAGTGATTTTTAGTATTCTCACTTAAAGTGTACATTATCTTTCTCTGTTCCGTAACATAAATTTGGCGACCTCTTATCAGGATGTTCAGGATATTATCATAAGGATATTGCTTGATATTCTGTGACTGTGATATATTCATGATGTCTACTATTACTACTCTTGATGAAGCCAAAGATTTTTTGTCAAATGTGCGAACAGTGTGTGATGCAGAAAACAGAACAAAGAATGAACTTAAGCTTGTTGCTCAACAATTGGGAATTGCGTTCGCTCTCATCATCTAAAGATCAAATTGTTGACATTATTAATGAAAGCTTGTTTACTGTAACTCCTCCAAATGAGCAAACGCAGATTGAATTAGCTAAGTTACAGCTAGACCTGCAGGAGGCTCGTACGAAGAAGGCTGAATTTCAGGCAAATGCTCGTATTCAGGAGGCACAGGTACGGGCTCAGGCACAAATTGAACTTGCTAGGATTCAGGCAGACCATGAGTATCGCATGAAACAAGGTGGAACTGGATCATCTAGCTCTGATGATTTCGATGTGGCTAAAAATGTTAAACTTGTCCCTTCTTTTAATGAATCTGATTTAACAAAGTATTTTCAGTTGTTTGAGAGGGTAGCTACAGGTTTTAATTGGCCCTAAAAGTATTGGCCAGTACTCCTTCAAACTGTTCTCACCGGTAAAGCTCAAGTAACTTATGCATCTTTGCCTCAGGATCAATGTGATAATTATGATGTAGTTAAGAGCTTGATTCTTAAGGCCTACGAGCTTGTTCCTGAAGCCTATAGAGTAAAATTTAGGACAACTTATAAGCAAGATAAGCAATCCCATGTTGAGTATGCAAAAATCAAAGAAGATCTGTTAGAGCAGTGGTTAAATTCTAAGAATGTAAATTCTGATTTTGATAAATTTAAGCAGATGATTTTGCTGGAGGACTTCAAAAGGTGTATTAATAAAGATGTAAGCCTATATCTTGATGAGAAAAGAACAGATAATTTGTCTGATGCTGCAGTTTTAGCTGATGAATATGTTCTCACTCACAAGAGATATTCTAGAGAGAAAAGGAAAGCTGAGAGTAAGTACGTTGCCTCTACTCAGAGTACAGGTAACAGGAAAGAGAATAAAGATGATGTTTCTCAGGAAGTAAATACCAGCTCCACCTCTAGATTTCAGAAAAGTAAATGTACTTATTGTAGTAAGCTTGGTCATACTACGGAGAAATGTTTCAGGAGACAGCGTGATGTGAACAAAAAGGAGTCTTTAAATATTCAGTCAATTGGTCTGGTGTCCACCCTTGAGAGTTCCCAGAATTCTTTAACCGAGATAACTGAACCTGCTTTGAGGGGGAAATTATATTCTCACGATGAAGCTCCTCTTTTGAGCAGTAACGTGGGTGACACTCTCAAGAGTTCATGTGCTAATTTCCTGTCTGATGGTATTGTCAGTCCTCTGGACGGTAATGACAGGAAATCAGTTAAAATATATCGTGATACAGGTGCTTGTCAATCCCTTATGCTGACCAGTGTTCTAGGGTCTAATGTTAATTCCTCTGATGAAACTGTAATCTTACAAGGTGCAGGGAATAATTATTTCTCTGTCCCTCTGTGCAGAGTGAATTTAGAGTCTGGTTTTGTTCATGGTTCCGTTATGGTTGGGTTGGTTGAGACACTCCCAATGTCAGGTGTAACTTTCTTACTTGGAAATGATATTGGTGGAAGTCAAGTGTGTCCAACTCCTCAGTTGTCTATTGAACCAGTGACTGCGACCCAGGAGTGTGATATCCCTGATGTGTTCTCTGCATGTGCTGTCACTAGGGCTAAGTCTAAAGTTACTAATGACTTAGAGGATAATGATGATGATGATGTTATCCTAGCTGACACTTTTCTTGCTAATTTGGACCACTCACCAGATGAGGCAGTACCCCGTAGTGTTGATAATTTGTCTCGTCAAGAGTTGGTTGAGTTGCAGGTTGCTGACCCTGAGTTGAAAGGTCTAGCTAACTCTGCTTGCAGTGAGGAAGAGTCAGCTGGTGCTTCTACTTGTTATTATATAAAGTCAGGAGTACTTATGAGGAAGTGGAGACCCCCAACAGCATCAGCCGACTGTGAATGGGAGGTTGTACATCAAGTTGTCATTCCTCATGTTTGTAGGCAGGATATCATTAGAGTGGCTCATGATTCCAGTTTGGCAGGACACCTTGGAGTGAGGAAGACTGTGGCATGCATTTTGAAACACTTCTACTGGCCAGGTATCTTCAGAGATGTTTCCTGGTATTGTAAGTCTTGTCACACCTGTCAAGTTGTGGGGAAGTGTAATCAGACCGAAAAGGTTGCACCTCTAGTTCCCATTCCTCCTTTTGAGGCGCCATTCACCCGTGTGTTGGTGGATATTGTGGGCCCTCTTCCTAAGACTTCTTCAGGATTTTCTTATGTGTTGACCCTGATTGATATGGCTACTCGTTATCCTGAAGCCATTCCACTTAGAAATATCTCAGCAAAGAACGTGGTTAAGGAAATGCTAGGGTTCTTCACAAAGTTTGGTCCGCCCAAGGAGGTACAGTCAGACCAGGGAAGTAATTTCATGTCAAATGTTTTCAAGCAGTCTCTGAAAGACTTGGGCATCACCCAGATCACGTCTTCAGCTTACCATCCCCAGACCCAAGGAGCGTTGGAGAGATATCATCAAACACTCAAATCGATGCTCAAGAAATACTGTTTGGAACATCAGAAAGACTGGGATAAAGGTCTTCCATTCGTTGTATTTGCCGCAAGAGAATCTCCAAATGAATCACTGGGCTTCTCACCCTTTGAACTACTGTTTGGCCATGAAGTAAGAGGACCCCTAAAGCTACTCAAGGAATGCTGGCTGTCGGAGGAAGATGACGTCAACCTGCTGGAGTATGTGATGAAGTTCAAAGAACGGCTGTCCACTGCTTTACAGCTGGTGAGAGAGAATTTAGGAGCTGCTCAGGAGAAGATGAAGACTTGGTATGATAAGAAGTCCAGGTTACGCCACTTTCAGCCAGGATATCAGGTTTTGATTCTGCTACCGGTGCATGGGCAACATCTTCAAGCCAAGTTTAGTGGTCCTTATTTCGTGGAGAAGAAACTCAGTGATATCAACTATGTCATCGCCACACCAGATCGTAGAAAGAACAAGCAACTTTGTCACATCAACATGCTAAAGTTACATCACAGGCGGGACGAAAATAACCCAGTCTGCACTGTAGCTGTTCCACCCGAGTCTGCAAGTGAAGTTCTCCCATGCAGCATGAGCCTGAGTGATAGTTTGGGGAAGAATCCTGATATCATGAATGATCTCCAGACTAAGCTTTCTCATCTAGCTCCCGAGGAAAGGCAGGAGTTTTCGGCATTACTGCAGGAGTACCCGCAAGTGTTCCGTGCCACTCCAGGAAGAACCACTGTGTTGATGCATGATGTCGATGTTGGAGACGCAAAGCCAATTAAACTGCCTCCTTACCGTCTGAACCCAGTGAAAGTTCCTCTCATCCAGAAGGAGCTTGGCTACCTGTTGGACCACAAGATGATTGAGCCCTGTCAGAGCGAGTGGAGTTCTCCTGTCACTCTAGTCCCTAAGCCAGGTGGGTCACAGCGGCTTTGCATCGACTACAAACGTGTAAATCAGATAACCAAAACAGACACTTACCCTCTCCCTCGCGTGGAAGATTGCATAGACAAGATCGGAAAGGCTAGGTACATAAGTAAGTTTGATTTGTTAAAGGGATACTGGCAAGTACCTATGACTGAACGTGCTAGGGAGATCTCATGTTTTGTAACACTAGGAAAGACTTTTGCATGTTCTGTAATGCCATATGGTATGAAGAATACACCAGCCACTTTTCAGAAGCTCATGAATGTTGTAACAGAGGGTTTGGCAGGGTGTGTTGTTTATATTGATGATGTATTAATCTTCAGTGACAACTGGAAAGATCACCTATGCCATGTCAGTAAATTTCTTGAGTGTTTGGTTCAGGCTAATCTTGTAGCTAATTTATCAAAGTGTGAGTTTGGTCAAGCTAAAGTTCAGTACCTTGGGTACGTAATTGGTGATGGATATGTTGCACCACTAGGAGCTAAGGTTTAGGTTATAATGAACTTCCCAGACCTAAAAGTAGGAAAGAGCTACAAAGATTTTTTGGAATGGTAGGTTATTACATGAGATTTGTTCTTAACTTTTCAATTCTTGTATCACCACTTACAGACCTACTGAAAAAGGGAGTTAAATTTGTCTGGACCGATAACTGTGAATCCTCTTTCAGTAAACTTAAAGCCATCCTATTAAGTCAGCCAGTGCTCGCTACTCCAAATTTTGCTAAGCCTTTTAAGATGGCTGTTGACGCAAGTGATACAGGAGCTGGGGCTGTTTTGCTGCAAGAGGATGATCAGGGTATTGAGCACCCTGTATCTTATTACAGTAAGAAGTTCACTCCACCTCAAAAGAACTACTCAACTATTGAGAAAGAGCTTTTGGCCTTGATTTTGGGTTTACAGCATTTTTCATTTTATTTGTGTTCTGGTTTTGACCCCATAGTCATTTATACCGATCATAACCCACTGAAATTCCTTAGTAAGTTTAAAGATAAAAATCGGAGATTGACAGGATGGAGTCTACTTCTTCAGGAGTATTCATTAGACATACAGCATGTCAAGGGGAAAGAAAATGTTATTGCAGATTGCTTATCTAGACTTTAGACAGATTGTTTTAGAGTAATAAGAAATTTCCTTTGTAAATTTCTTTTTTTTTGTGGGGAGGTGTTACAAAGCCTATGATTTCATCATCCTTTGTATAATTCTAACGTACAGTATGCTGCATGTTTGATCACGATTCGCCTCGTGGCTTCCATAGTGACCAAGTTTCCGTGTTCTACCTCACTCCCCCCTTCTCCTCCCTTATAGTAGAGTAAGTCGTTCTTTCTGTTGTTCAAAGCAGGAGTGTCAACTCTTTGTCCCCTATGGCTTCATTTGCGCGTCCTTCTTACAAGTTGTATCAAGCTCTGCCGGCCCCTATATAATGAGCTCAGTCTCTGCATTAATTGCCACTTAGATCTACTCCTCATTTTGATCACATCTCTGTCCTCCCATGTACAGTTGTTATTATTTTTGTGAGTGGTCAGGAAGTCTCCAATCATCTAGCTGCTGTGTAATTTGAGTATAAGTGTTATTACATTTTTTCTTGTACTGTATAGCATAAGGTGTTAATTCGTAGGTCTGGTGAGATTTTTATGATAAATGTAGAGTTTTTACTGTCAGCCAGTAGTAATAATATTTTGTATCTGTAATAATATATCTTGCATTCACTGAGCATTATCCGGTTTTCTCATTTTATCAGGGCTGACTTAGATAAATTTACACTTGCTAATTTCGTGTTAATAGAGGCTATTGCAGTTAACCATATATTTAACCTGTTTTTTGTCATTACATTATCCTTATGAGTCCTGAATGTTTAGTTGTTAGTTTGAGCATTAAACTTTAACTTGTAATTTTACCTAACTCTTTTGTTTTGAACCTGGAACTTTGCGGGACAGTAGTGATTTTTAGTATTCTCACTTAAAGTGTTCATTATCTCTCTCTGTTCCGTAACAATATATATATATATATATATATATATATATATATATATATATATATATATATATATATATATATATATATATATATATATATATATATATATATATATATATATATATATATATATATATATATATTACAGAAACTTCATAGCCACCATTTATATATATGTAACTCTTTAATCTTGTAATAGGTGAGTCTTGAGTTTTGGTTAAAGTTATTTTGGTAATTGAAGAGCAGGGGGAGTTAAAGATGAATACAAGGAGTTGATCTTGATTTATTATCTTCAAAGAAAGTCTAAGTTGAGCAGCGTATTTATTATACAGGGACTTAATATACTAAATAAGTCTAGTCGGACCCCTCTTCTTATTCGCTCTTTCCACTACCTGTCGGTTCTATGGCCAGTCCCTTTTTTTTTTTTTTATGCGAGGAAGAAGGAACCAAAGGCCATGAGCCCGCAGTAACAGTTCCCTCCAAGAGAAAAACAAAATACAACAGAGAGCCAAATTCAAGATCCGATCATTTTGAGATGCCTGGACACACTGCGTTTGAAAGACTGGAGATCATAGGCAGCAGGAAATACAGACAGAGGGAGACAGTTCCAGAGCTGACCTGTTGCATAAATGAAAGACTGGGAGTAACGGTTAACTCTTGCATTAGAGAGTTGGACAGAAAAGGGATGAGAGTTTGCTGCCAGACGGGTGCTACGCGCCCGTCGTAGAGGTGGAGGAATGCAACCAGACAGTTCAGAGAAGCAGTGACCATTAAAGTAGCGACAGAAAAGAGATAAAGATGCAACAGTGCGGCGAAGAGACAGAGGTTGAAGGGAGTCAGTAAGAGGAGGAGAGATAATGAGACGAAAAGCCTTTGACTCCACCCTATTTAGAAGAGCTTTTTGTGGGGAGCCTCCCCACACATGAGAGTTGTACTCCACACAGGGCCGGATAAAATCCCTGTATAGAGTCAACAATTGTGCAGGGGTAAAGAAAGAGCAGAGTCGGCTTACCACACCCAATCTCTTGGAAGCAGATTTTACAAGAGATGTAATATGATCTTTCCAAGATAAGTCCCGAGTAAATGAAACCCCAAGCATGTTCAAGGATGATGCAGGATTAAGCTGAATATTATTAAACATTAGTGGGTATACCTGTGGAAGATTTTGTCGGGTTGATAGGTGTAGGAACTGAGTCTTAGATGCATTAAAAAAAAGAAAGAATATTTTTACCCCAGTCAGAGATACGAGCCAAGTCAGACATTAGGTGTGCCATAGCCTCATCCCTTGTTTGTTGAAGTAACTGTTGAGATGGGCGTTGCGGGAAACGAATGGAAAGGTGAAGGGTGGAGTCATCAGCGTATGAGTGGATAGGGTTAGATGTACAGCTTAGAAGATCATTGATGAATAAAAGGAAGAGAGTTGGTGATAGGACAGAGCCCTGAGGAACACCACTGTTGATAGATCTAGGAGAAGAACGATGGCCGTCTACAACAGCAGCTATAGAACGACCAGAAAGGAAGCTAGCGATGAAGGCACAGATAGAAGGATAGAAACCGTAGGAGGGCAGTTTGGAAATTAAAGATTTATGCCAGACTCGATCGAAAGCCTTTGAGATGTCAAGAGCAATGGCAAAGCTTTCGCCAAAGTCCCGAAAGGAGGATGACCAGGAGTCTGAAAGGTAGGTGAGAAGATCGCCAGTGGAGCGTCCCTGACGGAACCCATACTGACGATCGGAAAGAAGGTTGTGATAGGAAAGATGCCTTAAAATTTTCCTATTGAGAATTGACTCAAAAACTTTTGAAATACAGGACGTTAAAGCAATTGGACGATAGTTGGAGGGTTGGGAGTGGTCACCCTTCTTTGGGACTGGCTGAATGAGAGCAAACTTCCAGCAAGAAGGAAAGGTACAAGTTGACAGACAAAGGCAAAAGAGTTTGCCTAGGCAGGGTGTAAGCACAGAAGCACAGTTCTTGAGAACAACAGGAGGGACCCCAACAGGCCCATATGCCTTGTTAGTACTGAGGCCAGTGATGGCAGAAAATACATCAACTGAAGAAATTTTAATGTCAGCCATGAGGAAGTCAGAGGGGGGAAGAGATGGAGGAACAGCACCGGAATTGTCTAAGGTGGAATTGGAGGAGAAAGTCTGTGCGAAGAGATCTGCTTTATCAGTAGAAGAAATAGCTACAGAACCATCAGAGTAGAAAAGAGGAGGGAAGAATGATGAGGTAAAGTTGTTAGAAAGATTTTTGGCAAGGTGCCAGAAGGAGTGGGAATAATTCGAGTTGGAGAGTTGAGAGCATTTAGTATGGATGAAATTATTTTTAGTAGAGCGAAGAACAGACTTAGCACGATTCCGGGCAGAAACGTAAAGATGATGTGATTCAGGGGTGGGTTGGCTCCGGTACCTTTTGTAGGCCCTCTCCTTGTTGCGAACAGCATTAGAGCAAGCGTGATTAAACCAAGGCTTTCTTGCGTTAGTCAAAGGATATGAGAATGGAATGTATGCTTCCATGCCTGAGAGAATAACCTCCGTAATGCGCAAGGCACACTCAGATGGCTCCCGGCCATGGAAGCAATAATCATTCCAGGGAAAATCAAAGAAGTACTGCCTGAGGGCCTCCCAGTCCGCGGCTCCAAAATGCCATAGACGACGTTTCCCTGGAGGGTCCACAGGCCGTACCGGAGTGATAGGACAGGTTAAGGTAATAAGGTTGTGATCGGAGAAGCCCAACGGAGAGAAAAGATTAACAGAGTAAGCAGAAGGATTAGTTGTGAGGAAGAGGTCAAGTATGTTGGAGCTCTCTCCAAGGCGATCAGGGATACGGGTAGGGTGCTGTACAAGCTGCTCTAGGTCATTAAGGATAGAAAAGATGTAGGCTTGTTCACCAGGTGGATCCGTGAAAGGAGAGGAGAGCCAAAGGTGGTGGTGAACATTGAAATCTCCTAGAATGGAGATTTCAGAGAAAGGAGAAATGGATAGAATGTGTTCCATCGTAGAAGTAAGATAGTCGAAGAATTTTTGATAGTCAGTAGAATTAGGTTATAAGTAAACAGCACAGATATATTTAGTCAGAGAATGACAGGAAAGCCGAAGCCAGAGTGTAGAGAATTCAGAAGAATCGAGTTCAGGAACACGAGAGCAAGATAAGTCGTTGCGTATATATACACAACAGCCACCTTTGGCTTTGAAATGAGTATAGAGAAAGTAGGAGGATACAGAAAAGGGTTTGCTGTCAGTTGCCTCAGACAGCTGAGTCTCAGTTAGAAAAAGAAGGTGAGGTTTAGAGGAGGAGAGGTGGTGCTCAACAGAGCGAAAGTTAGAGGAAAGGCCGCGAATGCTGCAGAAATGAAGAAGAAGAGAGTCAGACAGTGGTTCCAGGCACCTCGAGTCATCACCGGGAGAGGGGCGGATGGTGGGGGCATTTATGGTCCCCCCCCCCCTGGGGACTCCGAGGCTTGGTAAAGAGACGCCATTTTGAGTTAAATTTTGAATAGGAAGTGTAGTGTGTACTGTGCATGTAGTTTGGTGTAGATAGTTAGAGAAATTTGTACTGGAGAGCATGCTGGCCTACTCTCTGTGTAATTGAGTCACTGAAAAGTTCAGCAAAGGGGGATGGTCAGGAACTAGTCCTGAGGGCTGATGAAACGGAAGCTCCAGCACTCCCTGTCATCAGCTTTCCGTCCACCTCGGGAGTACTGCCCTGCTCGACTGGTGCTACAGTCTGATCTCTGATTCCTACATTCTCGTTTAGCAGGGGTCGTGTCACGTGGGCTATACTGTTGTTGAAATGTTCTAGAAGCCTGTGTGTGTATATGTGTGTGCATGGTCACTAGGCGCTGTTTGTGGGCTATTGAGCAGGTGTGAGACATTCTGGAGAGGTGCTAACGTCACTTCCTCTGGCCCCTAGGTTTGACATTGACCTAACCTCTAGACTATATTATGTATGTTGCTGGTTATTATGTATTAAGATATTTTACAGTCCTGACATATATCCCTTTGGCCCAAACTTTAAAAAATCACCGCTAAAAAACTATTTGGTGTACAGCTGCAGGCTTTTGCATGGTTACGTGAATGAAATGAAAGAATTTTCCTGATTTTATTTTGTTTTATGGACTGGGAAAAGTTTGTGTGGAATAACTCAAAGGTGAAAAACTAACGCCGATAAAGAAGTTATCCTTGCATTTATGAGAAAGTAGAAAGGTTGTCGTGAATCTAGGCAGGGTGGAGGGGTGGGGATGTGGGTGGGCAGGTGGAGGCAAGGATGGGAGTGGGTGGGCGGAGGGAGGTAGGTAGGTAAGTACTGTAGGTAGACAGGCGGGTGGATGGGATGGGATGGGAGTGAGTAGTGAGGTGGAGGTGAGGGAAGGTATGGGTGGGTGGAAGGTGGGTGGGTGTGGGTGGGGGTCTGTGTTGTTAGGTAAATGTTTCAAAGGCACAGTCCATGAAAATCCTCGGTCTACACACACACACACACACACACACACACACACACACACACACACACACACACACACACACACACACATTCTGTACTGCGCTCTCTCTCTCTCTCTCTCTCTCTCTCTCTCACACACACACACACACACACATAAACTCTCTCTCTCTCTCTCTCTCTCTCTCTCTCTGGGCGCCACGTGGCGTAGTGGGCTAAGGCGCTCCAGCAGCAAGTAACCCAAAAAGTGCTTAGCTGAGGGGAGAAGTGATAGTTGGTGCTTCATGTAATGCCACTTATGGAAGAGTGACTGAACAGTAACCTTAAATATTTAGACTGAATTAACCTAGCCCAGGACCCCTACCTCTGGATGGAAGGATAAAGGACTGGAAGGATGGATGGACGGACGGATGGACGGATGGATGTGGAATTGTGGCATTTTTACCACCTGCTATAGTGAAGCTGGTATTGTTTTCAATTTGTGTGTGTGTGTGTGTGTGTGTGTGTGTGTGTGTGTGTGTGTGTGTGTGTGTGTGTGTGTGTGTGTGTGTGTGTGTGTGTGTGTGTGTGTGTGTGCGTTCAAGATATCATCACAAAATTTTACAGGTGTGTAGTAGGGAAAGAATGCGATCACGAGTTCGAAATTGGTGAAGGTAGGTTAAGGTCTGTCTGTCTGTTACCGTGATAACTTCGCAACCGCTCAAAATATCATCACAAAATTTAGCACGTGTGTAGTGGTGATAAAAGTCTCCTACGAGTATTGTTTTCGGTTTGTTTTTCTGTGTGTATGAGTGTTTGTTAGCACGATAACTTCGCAACCGCTCAAGATATAATCAACAAATTTTACAGGTGTGTAGCAGAGATGAAAATCTCTTACGAGTTCGAAATTGGTGAAAGTAGGTCAAAGTCAAGGTCATATTCCGAGCGGAGCTAGATATATATCGGCTCGTGGCTGGTGCGATTCCCGCGTTTGGGGGGCCTCTAGTCTAAATATGAATACGACGAAGCCTTTAAATTTATCCTTGCTAATACCAGACGACTTAACTCATCTTAAAGTGATGGGTTTAACGGAGGCAGTATGTACTGTAACCTCTCCCGGGATTTATTTCTCCCAGGCTGAATAAGATCGCCCGATGGTTGTAAGAGTACAATGAATAATACGTCATCTGTGTGAAGGTGTTAGCAGGCGCCCCGGCATCTTCCTCATCACCGTTTTTATCAGATTTGGACGGAGGTTATGTATTCATCTTTCCTGTTTGTTTTACTGGATTGCATGGTGTAGCCGGATCCGGAGGCAAGCATCAGTCATAAATCTTATTGGCGTTGGCAGAGGTATGCCTTCCCGGAAACACTGTAACAGACTCAGTCGACTCCGCCAACGCTGAACTCAGGTCGGTTGTATTTCATTCATTTATCCATCATCCAATCCTACGTTGCCCCATGAGGAGAGTAGGAGCTGGGTGCTAGGCAAGTTGGTCCTGACATTTAAGATGAGAGTGACCAGCCTCACTCATCCCTGAGTGGCATTACATGAGCAATAAACCCCAACCACCCCTTGGATATAAACCTACACAGGCTCAGTCCGATTGGAGAGCCATAATTACCCACTGAACCACCAGGCGCCATAATTTGGTTGTATGGTTACCACCCAGCGTAGTAAATGGTTTCCTGGTGTACAGGAAACCATTTGGCTTGTCACTCAGTGCAGAGTCACCCACAGGCAGAAGGAAGAGGAAAGAGTGAAGGAAAGAAAGACAGTAGAGGGAGTGTAAAGTCACCCGGTTGTATAAATCATAGATTATATTGCACTGGCGGAGTTACGAGTATGAGTTCTCTGCTGCTTTCTATTTTTTTTTTTTTCTGTGGCATATTATTTCGTATGTTCTTTAAATAATAATAATAATAATAATAATAATAAAGTATTATTATTATTATTATTATGATTACGGTATGATGATGATGATGATAACATTTCCTTGCTTGTTATATTTGCTGACTTCACGATGATAGTATTCTGTTGTAAGTTGTTTATGCTGATGTACGTGATAGTGAAGCATTTGTTATGAAAGAGCAGTATGTAAGATGATAAAAAATGAAAACGAGATGCAGTATGCAGCATACAATCAATAACCTTACAGCATATTTAACTCGCAAAACTGATCAAGACAAAATCATTAGCTAAATCATATTTATCTTTATTCTATAATATTCCTAAACCATCTATACATTTTACAAGTTAGTTACATAAATTTCTACCTTTCTGATTCAATCATTCCTAAATCATCTACCCTCCACAAGCACCAGATACATACATTTCTACCATTCTAATGCTAAAGTTTCTAAATCATCTACCTTATACAAGCAACAGATACATACATTTCTACCCTTCTAATTTTAACATTTCTAAATCATCTACCCCGTACAAGCAACAGTGACATTTCCATCCTACCCATTCCAATATTCCAAAATCGCGTACCACCTCCTCTTGTTTATTCCCTCCAAGAGTGGTCTCAGGTGGTATTGGTGAGAGAGCAGCAGGTAGGTTCCGCTTACTTACTTCCGATGCTACTAGAATGGGAAGGCTGTGTGTGTGTGTGTGTGTGTGTGTGTGTACAAGGAATGCCAACTAGGAAGGAAAATTTGCTTCTGAACACCACACACACACACACACACACACACACACACACACACACACACACACACACACACACACACACACACACACACACACACACACACACACGCACGCACGCTCGCGCATTCCTGACTGTATTTTAGGACTAGCGGGGGGGAGGGGGTTCAAAAGATAGGGAGAAGGAAAGTGTGTGGTCATAATGCCAACTACGAAGAAAACTGCGTCTCTTTGATGATGATGGATGATGATGATGATGATGATGATGATGATGGACAACTAGTAGGAAATAAATATGTCTGTATACATACAAACAGATTCCCAAACCTCATACACTACACATCACACTTCCACATCACATATATTCATCCAAAATCTTTCATTAACCCATCTCTGCCTCCCCACACCTCTAGTTTCCATGCTACACCTTCCACACCTGCCCACACATCATATATCTACACCTTACACCTTTCCCACACCCCATACCTGCCCCCAAATCTCCTACGTAGTTGATCAGGAAACCCCACTTCTTTTAATTAATACATTCATACCTTGATATCCCACACCTGCACCCACCCACCCACACACCCACCCACACACACACACACACACACACACACACACACACACACACACACACACACACACACACACACACACACACACACACACACACACACACACACACACACACACACACACACACACACACACACACACACACACCTTCCACATCATCCTCACACACCACACCTGCATTCTGCACCTTCTCCACACCTGCCAACACACATCTGTCACCGTGAAGCACTGTAGTGAAAGACGCTGCGAGGTGAGATGATCTTCAGGGAGGGAGGAGGGAGATTGGGATGGAGGGAGATTGGGGTGGAGGGAGATTGGGATGGAGGGAGATTGGGGTGGAGGGAGACTGGGGGGAAGGGAGATTGGAAAAGGACCTCCAATCTTTCTCCCTCACTCCACCAGTCCCAGGACGCTTTTTCCCCATCTTTTCCCTCCTATATGCAGACGATTTCATTAAGCTTACAGTAGACGATTTTGTAGAGAAGGGGTGAGTGGATGGCTGTGTCAAACCTCCATCAGTCTGGAAATATACAAACGATTTTTTTCAGCTCAATGAGTCATAGGAGCCACCAGACGATTTTACTTTTCAGCTTTTTAATTCTAGTTAATTAAATTCCCTAACAAGGTGGAAGAAGTATAATGATATGGTGGAAATTAAATGTGAATCTACCTATATCAGAAATAGGCCTATGTAGTGGAAGGAGGAAATTTAACAATGGCTGTGTTAGGAGCAGAAGGGCGGGGGGATGAAGAGAATGAAGACGCTCTTTAACACCTTTTCCATGGCGATTTATTTTCCTTGTTACATCTTACTGTCCTCTTGTGTTTAATATATCCTTCGAATATCGCCACACGCTGCGTAAATAACGAACGAAAAGATATTCATCATCCATATCTAGAAATAAATCGCAAAGGAAGAGGTGTTAGGGAGCTTCCTTAACCGACAAGAATACGTACAACGACCACAACTTCCACTACTATTATGACTACGGCTACAACTACTAGTACTACTACTATTAATACGACTACGACTACGACTACTACGACTACTACTACTACTATTTCTACAGCTACTACTACCACCCTAGAGTTCCTATGACTCACACTCAGATGAAGAAAATCGACTAACTTTAATTTAAAAAAGGAACTGAAATGGAGATGTCCTGAGCATGAGAGGGTCAATGGTATATCTATATCAATATCTATCTATCTATCTATACAGTATATATATATATATATATATATATATATATATATATATATATATATATATATATATATATATATATATATATATATATTAAAGTCCCGTAGTGCTTGTAAGAAAAAATCAAAGAATGTCAAGCGTTAAGAAAAAGACGATTAGTGGGTTATGCATAGACGAAGAGCTGGCCATTCCTAAAACAATGGATAGATGGATAGATAGACGGACAAATTGAAAGATAGATAGACAGATAGATAAACAGAGAGAGAGAGAGAGAGAGAGAGAGAGAGAGAGAGAGAGAGAGGGAAAGACAGATATGGATAGATACACAGATTGATATATTGATAATATACATAGATAGATAGATAGACAGATAGATCGATAGATAGATAGACAAAAACGACAGATACAAAGTAGAAAAATGGCCACGTCAGGAGCAGAGAGAGAGAGAGAGTAATCATAAAATACACAAATAAATATAATACTAATATCAACAGGGATTACATATATTAACTGTTATCAAGCTACAGTTACTGATGTCCTTATGGGAGAAATTAGTCCCTTATATCTCCACTTTAAGATCATCTCTGTCTGTCTGTCTGTCTGTCTGTTTCTCTCTCTCTCTCTCTCTCTCTCTCTCTCTCTCTCTCTCTCTCTCTCTCCTTTATCGTTTGTTACACTTTTTTCTTCCCTCCTCTTTCTCTTCTTTTTTTTTTAATAGACTTCTTTCTTCCTATTCATATTCTTCTACTCTCTCCCTCTCTCTCTCTCTCTCTCTCTCTCTCTCTCTCTCTCTCTCAATACAACGCCATGGCTGGGTAAGGCTCGGTATCTCGGCTCAGGCTGGCTCGGCTGTGATCGTGGCCATATCTCAAGCCTGGTAAAGTGCTGCATAGGAAAACAATAATAGCACACACACACACACACACACACACACACACACACACACACACACACACACACACACACACACACACACACACACACACACACACACACACACACTCTTACTAAACACATTCTACTTCTTTGTGCTGAAATGCATGAAGAAAAATAAGATCTAGTACTTTTACTTTAACTTGGCCCACATTTTCGTCTTTTAGGAGCTTCGGTCGCATAACCATTAGCAGAAAAAGACAAATTACCATTCTACTTCCTCTCCATAGAACTTTCTCGTGACTAGCATCATATTTCAGGATTAATCTATTGTTACAACTCAGTATTTAAGGAGAGAAGGCGGTATTAGCTCAAGTTAGGGTGAAAATAGTAGAGTAGAATGAAAAATGAAATGACAATAACACGAACTCCCATTTACTGAAGTTTTTTTCTCTTTCTTTTCTTTCCTTCATACACTCTCTCTCTCTCTCTCTCTCTCTCTCTCTCTCTCTCTCTCTCTCTCTTCCAATACTCAAAATTTTGGCGTCCGCATTTCACTTCTCAGTTTCGGACTTAAGCATGTGGCTCAAAATTCCATACGTAACTGTGAGCTAAATGTTCCTAACTTTAGCGAAGCGGAGGCTGTTTGTTAGCGAGTATGATCTGTGTGTTCTTTTTCTTTATGCTAGGAAGAAGGAACCAAAGGCCGCGAGCCCGCAATAACTGTTCTTCCAAGAGAAAAACAAAATACAAGAGAGAGACAGATTCAAGATCCGATCATTCGAGATACCTGGACACACTGCGTTTGAAAGACTGGAGATCGTAGGAAGCAGGAAATACAGACAGAGGGAGACAGTTCCACAGTTGACCTGTTGCGTAAGTGAAGGACTGGGAGTAAAGGTTAACTCTTGCATTAGAGAGTTGGACAGAAAAGGGATGAGAGTTAGCTGCTAGATGGGTGCTACGCGCCCGTCGTAGAGGTGGAGGAATGCAAGCAGACAGTTCAGAGGAGCAGTGACCATTAAAATAGAGATAGAAAAGAGATAAAGATGCAACAGTGCAGCGAAGAGACAGAGGTTGAAGGGAGTCAGTAAGAGGAGGAGAGTTAATGAGACGAAAAGCCTTTGACTCCACCCTATTGAGAAGAGCTGTATGTGGGGAACCTCCCCACACATGCGAGTTGCACTCCACAAAGGGACGGATATAACCCGTGTATAGAGTCAACAATTGTGCAGGGGTGAAGAAGGAACGGAGTCTGCTTAGCACACCTAATCTCTTGGAAAAGCAGATTTTACAAGAGATGTAATATGATCTTTCCAAGATAAGTCCCGAGTGAATGAAACCCCAAGCATGTTCAAAGATGATGCAGGATTAAGTTGAATATTATTTAACATTAGTGGGTATACCTGTGGAAGATTTTGTCGGGTTGATAGGTGTAAGAACTGAGTCTTTGATGCATTAAAAAAAAAAAGAATATTTTTACCCCAGTCAGAGATACGAGCCAAGTCAGATATTAGGCGTGCCATAGCCTCATTCCTTGTTTGTTGAAGTAACTGTTGAATTGGACGTTGCTGGGAAGTGTGTAAGGAGAAGGAGGAGGGGAGGAGAAAGCGAAGGGGGAGGAGGTGGAGGAGGATAAAGCACAGGAGGAGGAAGAGGAGAAGGAAGGAAAAGAGGGGAAGAAAGTGAAAGAAAAGAAGACGATGATGATGATGATGATGATCATGATGATCATGATGATGGTTAGGAGAAGAAAGGAAATGGTACAGAAGAAGAAGCAGGAAGTGAAGAAAGGAAAACGAGGAGAAGCAAGGAAAGGCAATGGAGGAGGAGGAGGAGGAAGAGAAGAAGAAGAAGAAGAAGAAGGAGAAGTTGGAGAGGAAGAAGAAGAAGAAGGAGGAGGGGAAGGAAAAGAAGAAGAAGTAGGAGAGAGAGAGAGAGAGAG
>NC_137069.1:22153569-22238569 GCF_032717465.1 Coenobita brevimanus
CTGACACCGTTAGAGTTCGTCCGCTCACACCTCGCCACCTGGCCTGACATGACTTCACCCACTTCTGTGTGTGTGTGTGTGTGTGTGTGTGTGTGTGTGTGTGTGTGTGTGTGTGTGTGTGTGTGTGTTTTGTGTGTGTAAAGACAAACTAATTTAAGTTATAAATATAATTTAAGTTACCGGTATATATATAACAAAGTGAACCGTGGAAGCACGTGACAGAAGCTTAATCTCTCTCCAATGGATTAACTCCCAGTATGGGCCTGGATGTTGCCGCTCGTGAGTGTTTTAACTTATTTATTTCTATTAAGAAAATAGCGTATGTTCTACTGATTCCTTCAAATTATATTATAAACGTAATTGTTACATTACTTACCCAACTTAGAACTACCGTGAAAGTCGGTAAAAGTAACTACATTTTTTTCAGCACCACTGTAAAATATGTATGCCACGTTTCTTTATTGATGTACAAGAGCCATATGCATTACAAGTTTACCTTCCTTTGATATGCTAGAATACTTACGTTTATATTGTATTAGTATGTGTGTACCTATCTGTGATGTCTATTACATATATAACAGAATCTACTCATCGCTCGTTTAGGAAGTATGGCATGGCTGCTACCAGCGCCAGACCCCACCCAAACCTTGGTTTTAGATTGGTGAGACTATAGTCACGGAGACGTGCCATGGAAAAGATGTAGAGTTGTAGCATTGTCTTTTTCTCCCACTGAGTTACGTGAAATAAGCTGCAAAACAACATAAACCTGGGCCAAGTTAAGGTGAAAGTATTATCGTTACTGTAAAACTCGAGAAAGACCACATATACGAGCAAAATAGATGACATTTCCCAAATTTTATTTTGCTATAGTTACCCATGAGAGGCTGGACACACGATCCGTTTTCTCTCATACCTGTGAAACGGGTCAGAGAGCTCGTTCGAATGAGGCTCCATGCGGAACTGAACCCCTGCTTTTCTAACATGGTTGATTTGGCGCTTGTGGCTTCATACTAAATTTTTGAGATACTCCACCCGTCCCTTTACCCTTCTTGTGCTATAAGGTTAATTCAAAGACATTTAATAAATCTCAAGGAGGTGTCTGGAGGTTCAAGGGAGGGGTGTATCAATTGTTTCATGCCAATCGACTCAGAAATAAATATCTTAGTCTGTGGCAACGAGAGCTGGTATGAAGAAATAGAAAAGCAATATCGAGGAAAAATAGATACAAAATATTCATTTTTTGAGAGAGAGAAAAAAGTTACTGTAGGGAGGAGGATAACGAAGCATATTTTCCTATACACACACACACACACACACACACACACACACACACACACGAAGACACTGCATATTTGTATTATGCATTCAGGCAGCGATTCAAGCAGGGGGCCCATCTGTAAACCAGAGTAGGAAGAGAGCAGGAAGAAAGCAGGAAGAGAGCATGTGGTGGAGTAGGAAGAGGTGTAGGAAGCAAAGTTCTATCTTGTGTGGGAAAAGGAGTAGAAGTAAGACCTGTTAAAGAGGAAGTGGTGTAGGAAAGGGAGTAGGAAACAGGAACCAAAGTAGGAGTAAGAAGTGAAGTAGAAACCGGAGTAAAATAAGAACGGAAGTAGAAACAGGGAAACAGAAAACGGGGTAAACACTGGCAAGGATGAGACGCACCAAGGCAAACAACTATAATCATCCCTTTAGTTTTTCTCCAAATTTCGCGAGGTTATGCAAATGTCAGGAAAAATATGAATATTTTCGCGATGTATGGGTTGTAAATTATGCATGTCTTTTATTCAGGGAAGGGGGTGTGAAGGCGTGAATGATGGGTGAATGAAAGAATGGTGGTTGTTAATGCATACACTGATGATGATAATGATGATGATGATGATGTGTGTATGTGTGTGTGTGTGTGTGTGTGTGTGTGTGTGTGTGTGTGTGTGTGTGTGTGTGTGTGTGTGTGTGTGTGTGATAATGGTGAGTGAATGAAGGAATGGTGGCTATTAGATGCATAGTCTGAATGTTTGTGTGTAATAATAACAACAACAACAACAATAATAATGATAATAATAAAAATAATAATAATAATTTTCGGTATATTTATTTATTTATTCGGCAGTTGCTGAAAATACACAAGTCCTTAGTGCAAGAAATAACCCTCTCCTTGCATTCCTCTCCCATTATGGCGGACACGCAGCACCCGTCTCTCTACACAGTCTCACCTCTCGTCGGTCCAGCTTCCTATTGTAAGAGTTATATGGTACTCTCAGTCTTTAGTGCGTGCAAAGGGTCAGCTCTGGAACTGACTTTCTCAGTCAGTCTTTCCCACTGCCTATATCCTCCAGTCGTCTAGAAATGCAATGTGCTCAGACATCAAGATGAATGTAGCTCGATTTTTGCTTTCCTACCTTCTTTTTTTCTTTCTTTGGGAACAAATTCTGCAGGACTTGGGTTCAATCTTCTCTTTTCTGCATTAAACACACACACACACACACACACACACACACACACACACACACACACACACACACACACACACACACACACACACACACACACACACACACACACACACACACACACATACAGAGAGAGAGAGAGAGAGAGAGAGAGGAAAGCATCTTAGTAGTGAAGGGGCTGAGACTAAGGGCAGCGTCACACTGGGACAAAAGTGGCTAACAGGCGAGCCAGTTTTGCGACCCGCTGGCCAAACTGACTCACGGTGACCGAGATTTTGCTTGCTATGTGAAATGGATAACAATTCTCGCTCACAGCTTGTTGGTGGGATTAAAACTCAAATGAGCCTTTATTAATTTTGTAATTGGTGAGACAATATTCTGTTATTCATAGAAAGAAACTTTAACTAAAATTGTTATATAAATACAATTTAATTCATGTTGTTTTTATTCACTTTTATTATTTTCTTGTAACATGAAATAAATACTCGGACACTCAGGTGACCAGCCCGCGGAGGCTGTCTGTTTTGTTTCCAAACAACAAGTAGAAAACATTTTTTGATATGGATCCTGCGGCAAGGAAAACTCTAGTAGACTGCTTTGTGGCTAAGGAGTTGCTAAAGTACATTAGGAGGTTGTAGAAACTGAGGGAAAGGGAGTAGGTACTCCGTGATGGTTTGTTTACAAATGAACACAAGGCACCGAGGCAGACGACACTGTTAGCCGTTTCGGCTCGCAAAAACACACGAGTGTGACGAACACTTGACTCTGCTAGCCGTTTTGGCTCGCAAAACTGGCTCGCATGTTAGTCACTTTTGGTCTAGTGTGACGCCACCTTAAGATCCCTTTTTTCGTCAGGTAAGGAAGCTTCCTAACAACTTCTCCTTGGCGAATCATTATGGTTAGGCTTACTATCCTATTCTAACTTAAATCCTTCAAATACAGCCATACTCTGCACAAACAACATTCAAAAAGATATCAAGCAGCCATATCCACAAATAAATCGCCAAGAAAGAGGTGTTCGAGGAAGAAGGAACCAAAGGCTGAGCCCGCATTAACAGTTCCTTCCAAGAAAAAAGACAAAAACAATACAAAAGTGAGCCAAATTCAAGATCCGTTCATTTCGAGATGCCTGGACACACTGCGTTCGAAGAACTGGAGATCATAGGAAGTAGGAAGTACAGACAGAGGGAGACAGTTCCAGAGTTGTCCCGTTCCATATATGAAGGACTGGGAGTAACGGTTAACTCTTGCATTAGACAGGTGGACAGAAAAGGGATGAGAGTTTGTTGCTAGACGGCGCACTCGTCATAGAGGTGGAGGAATGCAAGCAGACAGTTCAGAGGAGCAGTGACCATTGAAGTAGCAATAGAAAAGAGGTAAAGATGCAACAGTGCAGCGAAGAGGCAGAGGTTGAAGAGAGCCAGTAAGAGGAGGAGAGATGATGAGACGAAAAGCCTTTGACTCCACCCTATTGAGAAGAGCTGTATGTGGGGAACCTCCCCACACATGGGAGTTGTACTCTAAACACGGTCGAATAAAACCCGTGTATAGATTCAACAACTGTGCGGGGGTAAAGAAGGCACGGAGTCGGCTTAGCACCCAATCTCTTTGATGCAGATTTTACAAGAGATGCAATATGATCTTTCCAAGATAAGTCCCGAGTGAATGAAACCCCAAGCAAGTTCAAGGATCACGCAGGACTGAACTGGATATTATTAAACATTAGTGGGTACTCCTGTGGAAGATTTTGACAGGTTGATAGGTGTAAAAACTGAGTCTTTGATGCATTAAAAACAATGAGATTATTTTTACCCGAGTTAGAGATACGAGCCAAGTTAGACATTATGTGTGTCATAGCCTCATCCCTTCTTTGTTGAAGTAACTGTTGAGATGGACGTTGCAGAAACCGAGTGGAAAGGTGAAGGGTGGAGTCATCAGTGTACGAATGGATAGGGTTTGATGTACAGCTTAGAAGATCATTCATGAATAAGAGAAAGAGAGTTGGTAACAGGACAGAGCCCTGCGGTACACCATTTTTGATAGATCCAGGAGAGGAACGATAGCCGTCTACAACAGCAACTATAGAACGACCAGAAAGGAAGCTGTAGATGAAGGCATAGATAGAAAGATAGAAACCGTAAGAAGGCAGTTTGGAAATTAAAGATTTATGCAGACTCGATCAAAAGCCTTTGAAATGTCAAGTGCAATGGCAAAGCTTTCACCAAAGTCCCGAAAGGAGGATGACCAGGAGTCTGAAAGGTAGGTGAGAAGATCGCCAGTGGAGCATCAGTGACGGAACCCATACTGACGAGCAGAAAGAAGGTTGTGATAGGAAAGATACTTTAAAGTTTTTCTGTTAAGAATAGACTCAAAAACTTTTGAAACACAGGATGTTAAAACAACTGGACGATATTTAGAGGGTTGGGAATGGTCACCCTTCTTCGGGACTGGCTGAATGAGAGCAAACTTCCAGCAAGAAGGAAAGGTACATGTTCAAAGACAAAGGCGAAAGAGTTTATCTAGACAGGGTGTAAACACAGAAACACAGTTCTTGAGGACAACAGGAGGGACGCCATCAGGCCCATATGCCTTGTTAGTATTGAGGCCAGTGATGGCAGAAAATACATCAGCTGAAGAAATTTTAATGTTAGCCATGAGGATGTCAGAGGGGGGAAGTGATGGAGGAACAGCACCGGAAACATCTAAAGTGGAATTGGAGGAGAAAGTCTGAGAGAAGAGATCTGTTGAATCAGTAGAGGAATTAGGTATAGAGCCATCAGAGTGGAAAGGAGGAAGGAAGGATGATGAGGTACAGTTGTTAGAAAGGTTTTTGGCAAAGTGCCAGAAGGAGCGGGAAGAATTCGAGTTGGAGAGTTGAGAGCATTTAGTATGGATGAAATTATTTTTAGCAGAGAGAAGAACAGACTTAGCACGATTCCGGCCGGAAACATAAAAAAGATGTGATTCAGGGGTGGGTTGGCTCTGGTGCCTTTTATAGGCCCTTTCCTTGTTGTGGACAGCATTAGAACAAGCGTGATTAAACTGAGGCTTTCTTGCATTAGTCAGAGGAATGTATGCTTCCATGCCCGAGAGAATAACCTCCGTAATGCGCAACGCACACTCATATGGCCCCCGGCCATAGAAGCAATGATCATTCAAGGGAGAAATTAATAAAAGAAGTACTGTCTGACGGCCTCCCAATCCTCAGCTCCAAAATGCCACAGGCGACGTTTCTTCGGAGGGTCCACAGGCCGTACTGGAGCGATAGGACAGGTTAAGGTAATAAAGTTATGTTCGGAGGAGCCCAACAGAGAGAAAAGATTAACAGTGTAAGCAGAAGGATTAGTTGTAAGGAAGAGGTCAAGTATGTTGGGAGCTCTTTCCAAGGCGGTCTGGGATACGGGTAGGGTGCTGTACAAGCTGCTCTAGGTCATTAAGGATAGAAAAGATGTAGGCTTGTTCACCAGATGGATCAGTGAAAGGAGAGGAGCACCGAAGGTGGTGGTGAACATTGAAATCTCCAAGAATGGAGATTTCAGAGAAAGGAGAAATGGATAGAATGTGTTCCATCTTAGAAGTAAGATAGTCGAAGAATTTTAGATAGTCAGTAGAATTAGGAGATAAGTAAACAGCGCAGATATATATAGTCAGAGAATGGCAGGACAGCCGATGCCAGAGAGTAGAGAATTCAGAAGAATCAAGTTCAGGAACACGAGAGCAAGATAGGTCGTTTCGTACATACACACAACATCCACCTTTGGCTTCCTTAACCGGCGTAAATACAAGCCTACATTTCACCCTTCGAAAAAGTTATTAAGATAGAAAGTAAATATATATATATATATATATATATATATATATATATATATATATATATATATATATATATATATATATATATATATATATATAAACATGCACGTCAAAGGATGAGTTATTAAAATCTGGAGTGCAAAGTCCGCAAGCAACATTTGCATCGAGGAGAGCAGGTGGATCTGATATGAAAGACTGCAATTAGACACCTGGCCTTTCATTAACTCACTGCCGAATCAGTGAAAGAAAAAAGAAAGAGAAAGAGAGAGAGAGAGAAAGGAGAAATGGGAAAATGAAAAAATAAGGAAAGAAATGAAAAAAAGAAGGAACACGAACAGAGAAAAATTATTATTATTATTATTATTATTATTATTATTATTATTAGTAGTAGTAGTAGAATCCAATCATCCTTTTCTGCCTAAGGATGAAGAGAAGTAGGGCCAACAAATTACACACACACACACACACACACACACACACACACACACACACACACACACACACACACGAGAGAGAGAGAGAGAGAGAGAGAGAGAGAGAGAGAGAGAGAGAGAGAGAGAGAGAGAATATAAAAGCCTGTGAATAAAACAACAAGAAATAAGGAAGGAGTCAACCCCTTTATCCATGGGCCAACTCAAGTCCTGTATCCCAGGTGATTTTATTCAGCTGAGATCCCTAACACCTCTTCCTTAGAGATTTATTTCTGGATATTGCTGGTTATTATTCTTTTGTGAACACCTCTTCCTTAGCAGTTTATTTTTGGATATGGCTGGTTAATATCCGTTTGTACTTTATTTATGCAGAGCATGGCGACATTTTAAGGATTTATATAACGTAGAAAAGGATAGTAAGATGTAATAGGCTAAATAAATCGCTTAGGAAGAGGTGTAGGGAGCTTCATTAAACATAAGAAGAGGATAGTAAGATGTAATAAAATAAATAAATCGCTTAGGAGGAGGTGTCAGGGAACGTCATTAAACCGACGAAGAGGACAGTAAGATGTAATAAGCTAAATAAATCGCTTAAGAAGAGGTGTTGGGGAGCTTCATTAAACCAGCGAAGAGGACAGTAAGATGTAATAAGCCAAATTGCTAAATCGCTTAGGAAGAGGTATTAGGAAGCTTCCTTAACAGACGAGAATAACATCCTAGGAATGTCAACACTGCAGACACAGCTAAAAATAAGTTCAATATCAAAAAGTGATAAGTATATCTGTTCATTTTAAAACCAAATCAGGTGTAAAAGAACTTGTGACTGTGAAAAAAAAATACTAGAGATGCGGGATCATCGGGGTCGTAATATTGGGGGGGCGCAAAAGTCTACGGGCGTGAAATGCCTCGCGTCCGAAATAACATTAGTAAGAGTGAGACGGACAGGGCCGGTAATAAATATCCTCCCCATAAAAAATAAACAGCATATGGAGTGGAAATAAACTTGGTAAATTAGAGGAGGATTTTTTTTTTTCTTTCGTGGATGAAATTGCAGTATCGGACATGAAATATTTTAGAAACGAGCGATAAAACTGATTGGTGTAATGGCGATTGGTAATTACTGATAAGCGATAAGGAGTGGGAGTGATAGGGTGGGTGACGGCACGCGCAAATATATACACGCACACGCAATCATACTCACGCACACCTAAATATAATATAAATACACACACAAACACAAAACAATACACACACACACACACACACACACACACACACACACACACACACACACACACACACACACACACACACACACACACTCGCAATGTAGCAGTGCCTTGTGTGGAAGGGGAAACTATTAAATACAACATTAAAAAAAAGTTACGGCATGGTATAGTCTTTTGTCCACCTAATGTTACCGTCATATTCCTCCCACTACCACTACCACCACCACCACCACTACTACTACTACTACTACTACCACTACTACTACTACCGCTACCACTTGTCACCAGAAGCACCAGAAACGGCAGTATACCCGTACCTCCAATTTGTCAGTGTGTGTGTGTGTGTGTGTGTGTGTGTGTGTGTGTGTGTGTGTGTGTGTGTGTGTGTGTACGTAAATGAGATATGCGTGTGTATCAGTCTCGCTGCTGCTAAAATTACCTGGATTTTTCGTGCACATAAGTATTTTAAGGCAAGTGCAGTACAGGTATACCCCGTCATTACCAACTGGCCAGGTGAGGTAGCTCTCTCTCTCTCTCTCTCTCTCTCTCTCTCTTTGGTTGTCCGTTTGTCTGTCTGTTTATCTCCATCACTGTTTGTCTGTCTCTGTCGCTGTCTCTGTCTGTACGACACACACACACACACACACACACACACACACACACACACACACACACACACACACACACACACACACACACTAGCAAGGTAAGTATGCTGCGACAATGACTTCCGTGGCGAGAGTTAAGAGTTTATTAGTCAGTCAAAAAGATCTTCATAAATATATAAAAATAACTAATGGCGTGATTTCTTTCTTTCGTCTTTGAAAATAATTACGTATTTTCTTTATTTTTTCTTTATTGTTACATCTTTCCAATATTCTAGTTACTTCTTCGTGACTAGCAAAATGTCCTAGCATTAATCCTCTTCCTCGTGACTAGTCAAGTATCCTAGCATTAATCCACTTCTTCGTGACTAGTAAAATATCCTAGCGTTAATCCTCTTCCTCGTGACTAGTAAAGTATCCTAGCATTAATCTACTTCTTCGTGACTAGTACAATATCCTAGCATTAATCAGCTTCTTCGTGACTAGCATTATGTTCTAGCATTAATCAATTCCCAAACTCAGGATTGAGGATAGAAGGGAAAAGCTAAGTTACAGTGAAAGTAGTATATCATATCGATTATTATGGAATTTGCTCTCAGTGTTTGTCTGGGTCTGCGAGCTTGGAAGGGCTAAATCTCTCTCTCTCTCTCTCTCTCTCTCTCTCTCTCTCTCTCTCTCGAGCCTCGCCCGGGCTACCGTTGCCGGGAGGGGTAGCGCCCTCCTGTAACCCCAGCGGGGCTATATGGCCTTAGTTGCCTAGCTCGGGGAATTCATTTCTCCATTTTCTCTCTCTCTCTCTCTCTCTCTCTCTCATTTTGCCCTGTCTCTCATGTTGACACGGACCATGATTCGAATCCCAACCACCCTTGGCAGTACACTCTCCCAAGCTTGGCCAATTAACTTTATTATTGGACTGATTAATAGACTACTTAATTTACTGACTTTATTTGCTAGTTAATTTTTACTGACTTCATTGAATATTCTTGGCAATTTAACACCGATATTCCGGGCAATTATCAATGTATCTCTAAGTAGTACCAATATTCTTGAACTTAACTCCTCCTCCTCCTCCCCCTCCTTTTTCCCCCTCCCTTCTCCTCCTCCTCCTCCCCCTCCTTTTTCCCCCTCCCTTCTCCTTCTCCTCCTCCTCCTCCTCGTCCTACCCACCACCACAACCACCACCACCTCCACCTTCAATGCAATATTGCCATTTCCTTCCTTCCACTCTCACACTCCTTACCATCATTACTCTCAAGGACTTCAACTCATTCTTAATTAAATCTCAGCGTCTTAATCACCCCTAATTGCCCCTATAATTGCATCTAATCCACAAGACTCCTTCCTTTAATTGATTCGTAATTGATCTCCTCAGTCGAATGACGTGTTTTTCTACTTAATGGTAGGTAGGGTTATGCTGAGATTGTTGTTGTTGGGGCTAAGATGCGAATGAATGTGTTTGAATGGATGAGTAAATGGGGAGTGTGTCGTCCTGTCTCGGCTACCTCCTTTTCTTTGGGAGAAGCAACCTAGGTATATAGATAGATAGATTATTATTATTATTACTATTATTATTATTATTATTATTATTATTATTATTATTATTATGAACTAGTAATAATGATAATAACAATAATAATAATAATAATAATAATAATAATAATAATAATGATGATAATATTAACAGCAACAACAACAATCTTAGCATAACCCTACCTACCAATAAGTATCCGATAGAGCCAGGATTCCGGGGGCTTGAATGATGAGTGAATGGAAGCATGGCCCATTGGATTGGGCAGTTTTGGCCTGTCTGGACATTCTACTCCTCACCCTGCCCTTGGGTGGGAAAGGAGGTCCGGATGATGATGATGATGATGATTATTATTGTTGTTGTTGTTGCTGTTTTTTTGTTATTGTTATTATTATTATTATTATTATTATTATTATTATTATTATTATTCCTCTTCCCCCTGTTCTTCTTTCTTGCTCCTCCTCCTCCTCCTCCTCTTCTCCCTCCGCCACCACCACCACCACCACCACCTCCTCCTCCTCCTCCTCCTCCTCCTCCTCCTTCTTCTCCAACCTCCCCTCCTCCTCCTCCTCCTCCTCTTCCTTCTCCTCCTCCTCCTCATCCTCCTCTTCCTCCTCCTCCAACAAACGCCTCAATTAAATACCCTATTCTCATCACCTCTCCTCCACTCAAATCCTCCATTTCTGTTGCTCTTCCTCCTTCTCCCCCTCCCCCTCCCCCTCCACTCAAACTCTCCTTATCAGTTTATAAAGGCTTCATTCGTTAGTGAAGCGGAGGGGGGGAGAGGAGGAGGGGAAGACCAAGGATGAGATGGAGGGATGTGTAGAGGCATATGAGAGAGGGGGGTTTAACTTGGGGATAGGGCAGCGAAAGGACAGGGGACAGGGCGACATGGAAGCGACTTGTCTGTGAACTCCAATTACGGGATTAAGGCGTCTGGCTAGAGATACTGATAGATAGATAGATAGATAGATAGACAGATAAACAGATAGATAGATATAGACAGACAGTTTCATTCGTTCCAACCTCACTCCTTCCTATTTCGCCTTCACTCCAACAGTCAGTCCACGAAACTCTTAAGTGGATCGTAATTAAGAAACGACCCTGTTCCAAACGCATGATTTCTGGCGACTTATATTCACTGAGAGGGGTTTCATTCTCGTCCGTTAAATGTCTTTTTATATTTCCTTCCTGAGACCTACACACGGTTTTAGCATACTTGAGAGAGAGAGAGAGAGAGAGAGATGTTATTGGATGAAAGGGGATACTCGTCCATAATTCAATATCATTTTCATCATAAGTTTTTATCATTTATATTATTTTTATCATTTTATTATTTTTTATGTTTCTCATTTTTCATATTTGTCATCATTTTTTTATTTGTCATCATTTTTTCTGTTTTTCATTTTCTGTTTTTCATCATTTGTTCATTTCATTATTTTTAACTTATTTTTCATTTTTTTTCTTATTCATTTTTCTTATTTTTCATTTTCTATTTTTCATTATTTCTTATATTTTAATTTTTCTTTCATCATTGTTCTTATTTTTCATTTTTTTTTTCATTTTTCATCATTTTTCATATTCTTTCATTTTTGTTATTTTTCATTTTTTCTTTTTTTCATTTTTCTTATATTTTCATTTTTCTTTTTTCATTTTTCTTATTTTTCATTATTTCTCTTATTTTTCATTTTTCTTATTCTTTCATCATTTTTTTTTCAGTATTCATAATTATTCTCATTTTCATTTCTCTCATTTCATTTTTTTTACCACTTTTAAATGTCAATTTTCGTATTTTTCATTTTTCTTTTTTCATAATTTTTCTTTTTTCTCATCATTTTAACTTTTATAATTTTCTTTTTTAATTTTCTTTTCAATTATCTTTTTCACCATTTTTCTTGTTTTTCATCGTTTTTATTTTTTTTTATCATTTTTCTTACATTGAATACTCTCTACTGACTTACACTCAAGGGTTTAATTTGGTCTAAATTAAATACCAAAGTCATTAATCATCCCTAATGCCTTTCTCACTGCGACTCATTTTTCGTTCTTAAATCCCAAGGTCCTAATCGCCCCTAACGCCTATCTCGCTGTGGCTCATTTATCGGCCTTAATTAAATCCTAAGGTCCTAATCATCCCTAATGCCTTTTTCATTGCCACTCATCCCCAAAGCTCCTCCAACAAATGTGTGTGTGTGTGTGTGCGTGTAACTGGGGTCTTGCGGGGAGATACAGTATTCTGGTGTGGTTAGGAAGCTTACTTAACACCGCTACCATACCGATTTATTTCCGATTCTGCTTCGTTACATCTCTTCCTAACCTGTTTATTTTTTTATGCTCCGTTGCTATAGTCTTGTGTGTTACTCATGCAATCTATGTCGACATTAAAAAGACAGAAGATGTAAAAGAGAGGATGTTAATGTGTGGTTCTGAAAATAAATCGTTCAGGAACAGGTGCTAAGGAGATTACGGACCCTGGTCACCTGCCTTCTTTTCCAATCCTCCCAGTCGTTTCATTCGTTCCTAATTAAATCTCAACATTCTAATCCCCCCCTTTACTTCAATCCCCAGGATTTAAATCAACTCTAAATCTCTCTCCTCAGTGCAACTAATCTTCAATCCTCAAGGTCCTCCTCCAACAAGCGTAGTCACCTCATCCTTTCCAATCCTTCAAGTCACTTCATTCGCTCTTAATTAAATCTCAACATCTAATCCCCCTCCAACATTTTAATCACCTCTGAATCCCCCTCCTCAGTGCCACTAATCCGCTAGGTCAGAGGTTTCAAACTGGTGGCCCACGGGCGGCATGTGTACCTCGAAGAAGAAAAGAGTGGCTCATAATGACTTAAAAGGAAAGAGAGAGAGAGAGAGAGAGAGAGAGAGAGAGAGAGAGAGAGAGAGAGAGAGAGAGAGAGAAACGACAAACGGAAAATCCCATAAAATTCGTCAAATGTTCAGGTGATCAAATATTACAACACTGTTAGGAAAAATTTAATGATAATTTGATTGAAAAAAATACCACTGGAATTATTTTTGGCGGACAAATACTTCACGAAATTCTTATTTATATGCTATCAATTGATACAGAAGCAAATGCCACTGTAAGGGATAGAAGGTGTACCGAAGTTCTGCGAACTTTTGAATAGGGTGTGGCTTTGCCGTAATATATAATACAGTATTATTTTCATTCGTTTCCAATTTTGTATTGCAAATTATAAATTTCCATGCACTTTAAAGTAATAATACATAGTTAAAGTGTGCAAATATAGTTCACTATTCTGATGGAAATCAGGAAACAATATTTCATGTTTTGATAAATTTGGACGAAGTGCAAAACGTAAACACGCTGATCAAGGCTCCCAGGGGTGCTTGCTTAACCGGTATTATCCTATTGTTTCTACATATGAGGTCAGTGGTTGTTGTAACTTATAGTGAATGGGAATATAAGTTGTTAGAGACAGGAGTCACCAGATGAAACTGATAATGATGGGTGTTGATAGTCTGCCATAAAATTACATGTAATAAAACCGTTAGGTAGACTTGGCCCTCACACCATCAACAGAAATGAAGTGTGGCCATTTGGAAGGATTGAATTTGACACCACTGCTCTAGTTCCTCCTTCAACCACTTAATCCTTAAGGTCCTCCTCCAACCACCCACTCCTCAAGCTCCTCCTCCAACCACCCAATCCTCAAGCTCCTCCTCCAACCACCCAATCCTCAAGCTCCTCCTTCAACCACTCAATCCTCAAGCTCCTCCTCCAACCGCCCAATCCTGAAAGTCCTCCTCCAACCGCCCAATCCTCAAGGTCCTCCTCCAACCACCAAATCCTCAAGATCCTCCTCCAACCACCCAATCCTCAAAGTTCTACCCCAACCACCCAATCCTCAAGGTCCTCCTCCAACCATCCAATCCTCCAAGTCCTCCTCCAACCACCCAATCCTCATAGTCCTACTTCAACCACCCAATTCTCAAGGTCTTCCTCCAACCACCCAGTCCTCAAGGTCCTCCTCCAACCACCCAATCCTCAAGCTCCTCCTCCAACCACCCAATCCCCAAGCTCTACACCCACCCAATCCTCAAGCTCCTCTTCCAACCACCCAATCCTCAAGCTCCTCCTCCAACCACCCAATCCTCAAGCTCCTCCTCCAACCACCCAATCCTCAAGCTCCTCCTCCAACCACCCAATCCTCAAGCTTCTCCTCCAACCACCCAGTCCTCAAGGTCGTCCTCCAACAAGGGTGTGTGAATTAAGCGGGATATTCTGGTCCCCAACACACCTCCTCCTCATGACGTACCAGGCGTGAGAATAGCGTGGTTAATTGAAGATGCTGATGCCGTAGAGCCCACAATGATACCGAGTGGCACAGATACGTAGCCCCCTTCTCCTTGGCGACTTATTGATGGAGTGAGCGTCTGGTGGTGGTTGTGGTTGTGGTTGTGGTGGTGTAGCTGTGTGGTGGTCACTATTGTGGTTGTGGTGGTGTGGCTGTGTAGTAGTGGTGGTGGTTGTGGTGGTGTGGCTGTGTGGTGGTGATTATTGTGGTTGTGGTGGTGTGGCTGTGCAGTAGTAGTGGTGGCGGTGGTGGTGTGGCTGTGGGTATTTTGTGGTAGTTGTGGTGGTGTGGCTGTGGTTATTTTGTTGTGGTTGTGGTGGTGTGGTTGTGGTTATTTTGTTGTGGTTGTGGTGGTGTAGTAGTGTTGCTGTGGTTGTGGTGGTGTGGCAGTGGTGTTGTGGATGTGGTGGTATGGTAGTGGTGTTGTGATTGTGATGGTGTGCTAGTGGTGTTGTGGTTGTGTGGCTATGGTTATGTTGTGGTTGTGGTGGTGTTGTGGTTGTGTTGGTGTGGTAGTGGTGTTGTGGTAGTGGTGATGTGGTGTTGTGGTAGTGGTGATGTGGTTGTAGTGGTGTGGTAGTGGTGATGTGGTTGTAGTGGTGTGGTAGTGGTGTTGTGGTGTTGTGGTAGTGGTGTGTGGTGTTGTGGTAGTGGTGATGTGGTTGTAGTGGTGTGGTAGTGGTGTTGTGGTAGTGATGTTGTGGTAGTGGTGTTGCGGTTGGGTGGTGTGGTTGTGGTGTTGTGGTTGTGGTGTTTTGGTAGTGGTGTTGTGGTTGTGGTGTTGTGGTTGTAGTGCTGTGGTAGTGGTGTTGTGGTTGTGGTGCTGTGGTAGTGGTGTTGTGGTAGTGGTGTTGTGGTTGTGATGTTGTGGTTGTGGTGTTGTGGTTGTGGTTGTGGTGTTGTGGTTGTGGTGTTGTGGTAGTGGTGTTTTGGTTGTGGTGTTGTGGTAGTGTTGTGGTTGTGGTGATGTGATTGTGGTGTTGTGGTTGTGGTGGTGTGGTAGTGATGTTGTGGTTGTGGTGTTGTGGTAGTGGTGTTGTGGTAGTGGTGTTGTGGTTGTGGTGTTGTGGTAGTGGTTGTATGGCTGTGGTTATGTTGTGGCTGTGTTGGTGTGGTAGTGGTGTTGTCACGGGGTTTTTAAAATAAATGCAATTATTATTTAATTGATAATAATGTTCAATAATATTGAAGAGCAGGGACAATGATTGTCTTGCTAAATCAAGCAACGATTACTTTATGCTGGCTTGCTTCGCACGATTCTCTAAGAACGAGAATTTATAAACTTTCTCAACAGTACACAGCAGAGACTAATTACTCAATTGCTGTTTATTAGTACTGTTAGCCTCTGGAGAAAATTACTTCACCCCTGACAATAAATAACTAATACTATTAATAATATCAGGTTCTTGCTGATGCTTAACTCCTAGGAGGCACAACGGATTTTAAGCTTAATACAACAAGACTGGCCTAAGTACCAGTTATGAATGGCAAACGTTTATGCAAGCTAGGAGCTATAAGAGAAATAAGCTTAATTGCGGAGAAATGAAACAAGAGTTTACATTACATTAAGCTCAAGAAAAAGAACTGTTAAATTTATTGATTACAAAATAAATTTAACGTTACATTTCAAAATCAAATTAATGAGATCGCACTCACTCACTCACTCAAAAGCTAAATTCTTACGCCTAGGAAAAACACCTTAACTAAACTCTTAAGTCTAGGAAAAACGAAAAGAAATACTGGTCAATGAATGCGGTGTATCACCAACGAAGGGTGGGAGTCTGGAGAACTGTAGTCTAGTGGAGCCTGGGTTGACCTCTCACTTCTGGAGCACAGAACCTCACTCCATCACAGCAAACACTGGACTGAGTAAACTCGTGGGAAAAGAGAGTGCTAGGGCCACATTTTTTAACGGCTAGAGTGAGTGAAACGTGCCCAAAACAAATCGCTCAGCGGAAACGCTAATGTCTCACACAAAGACGATCACGTATGACAATGAAAAATTGATTTGACAAGGCTTCCATCCGAATGAGCGGTTACTGAACGATAAACTGGGTTTCCACTTGAGTTCGTGGTTTCCCACAAAAGCCAATGTCACTAGCCGACTCGTGACATTACGCCCCATAAAAATCAAATCTTTCTTTCTTCAGAAAGAAAGATTTCAATATACATACATATAAATCCTAACTCAGTCACACAAGATTCACACTGTGGTGTGTGTGCTATCCTGCTACAGGAGAAAGTTGCAGTCGCCAGTGAGCGAAAAAACCTCGTATTTACGTTAATAGAAGCAAGCTTGAGGGAAAAACTCCATGACGACGGTGAAAATCCTGTACTCAGGTCAAACTGAGCGAAAGTTCGCTACATTTACACTGACAACTAATTGTTGTGTAGCTTGGAGTATGTAATACAGGGTGTTGGTGTGACAGTTGTAGTGTAACTGTATCTATGTGTAAAATGACATAGTAAATATTAATAATATGGCGACGACGAAGGCAGTGGAGAAGAGGCGGCAGCGTGCGGCAGACGATCAGCTGGCCCGCACAGCAAAACTGCTACACCCATTGCTGTACCTGCAAAATCAATTAAGGTGGCGCATCAAAAGTGTCAATGAGACAAAATTCTTATTATGTTACAATTACTCTCTCTGCCTAGCAATCAGTACATGCTACAAAAAGTACGCTCTAGCTGAAAAATACGAGTGACAGCCTAAGCTTCGTACATTCGAGGTCGCCATTAATTACAGCACACGATTAGTGTCGGCAAGTTGAGAATCCTTGTGCAAACTCAGGCTTCCTTAGCCTCGAATTGCACATGGGTCCTCAACCTGTGCCTTAACCTACAGTACTTATATTAATATCGGGGAGCTGAGAATCCTTGTGCAAACTCGGGCGTCCGTAGCCTCGAGTCGCCTCTGTGGAGTTCTCTCATCCCCCTTAACCTACAGTACTTATATTAATATCAGGGAGCTAAGAATCCTTGTGCAAACTCGGGCTTCCATAGCCTCGAGTCGCCTCTGCGGAGTTCTCTCTCGAATTTCCCCCTTAACTTATGGTACATAATGTGTATGTACAGGCCCTGGACCTAATGTGTCCTGTGGGGCCAATGGGCGAGACGTCAAGTCTGCACCCACTTCACCACTACCCTGTCTCTCAACTGACTCAGAGATTACAGGTGTGGTTACAAATGGCACAGGAAGGACATGTCCCTGATTAGTGGTGTTACTTTGACACACACTGCAGGAACGGACAAAACTATCTATGTCTCGTCCCATCCCTGGCCAGAAAAAGTCAGCTCGGATACGGCCCTGGGTCTTCCTTTTGCCCATGTGACCTCCTGAGGCTGAACAATGATCCCATTGTAACACTGCTAGGCGGTACTTGGCGGGAACGACAAACTGCAGTCGAACCTCACCCTCGGGTGTTCGTGACTCACGGTAGAGCCGTCCTTGTTTGCGAAGGAACTTGGCTCGACCTCCCCGTGAATACTTAATCACTCGACCCTTTTGTTTGTTCTGCACGGCAGCAAGTGTCGGGTCAGAATGTTGTTCTTGTACAACAAGTTGGCTACACATCAGATTTTGTGGCGATTCAATGATCACTGAGGTGACACAGTCTGGGGCCTCAGCCATGGCTCGTGTTACTGCAGCCGAAGTCTGAGTAGCGTCATGTTCGGTGCAACTATCCTTGACACCAGGAATGTTGCCTACTATGAGGTCAAATAAAGGTTCTGGCATGACAACTGCGAGTGTCGTACCAGTATAAAATGGAGATGCCACCTGGATACATGCCTCAGGGAACAATCTCACTGATCCATCAATAAGCTTTGCATGGATCTGTCGACCTGTATACTGCTCAGGCCGAACTAGACTCTGCTTGACAGAGCAACCTGAGGAACCATTATCTCTCAGGACCTTCACAGGAATGCCTCCCACAAACCCTGGCTGAACAAGGAAGGTACTGTCACCTGTGGGAGGGCCTGTGGAGGAAGCAGCTAGCCACTCATGAGGCTGCTGAATTGATGTGGCAAACATTGTGCCTTGAGAATTATATACTTGAGGGGTTGTACTCACTGCCTGGGAAGATGGAACATTGGCCATCTGTGGAGGGGGGTTCACTGTCACTGTGGGACTAGTGAACTGTGGGGGAGTACTCATACTGGTAGGGACGTGACCACCGTGCTGCTGCTGAGGAATGAAGGCTGCGTTCGCTTCCTGCCTCTTTTGAGCTGGTGGTGAAAAAGTTTGTCCCGACGGTCGGTTGCGTGGCTGATACTGCTGCTGGTTAGGGTACTTGTTGTACCTCTTCCACTCAGGTTTATGAGTGTTTTGCCCCTGGTCCTTCCACTGCGGTTTTGGACCTTGGCCATTATTCTGAGAATGGCCTTGTTGCTGGGGTTCAGTCTGAGACAGCTTCCCAGACTTGGCAGTATCTTTTCTGCTGTTCCAGGTGTTTTGCTTACGAGTTTGATACCTGTATGCATTAAAATACGCGTCAGCCTTTTCTGCCATTTGGCTGGCATCTTTCACCTGGCAGATCTTAAGCTGTACTATGAGCTCAGCAGGCCACGACCTCTCTAGCTGTGTATGCAGCATAAGGTCAATTATCCCCTCATGCGTGGAAGGAGTTTCATCTTTCTCCATTCACTCATTTAAGTAAGCAGTGAGACAGTCGAGGAACTGAACAGCTGTCTCCTTGTCTTGGAGACGAGCTCGCATGAACTGAACTTTGGCGTCGTCTACTGTGAGACCATACGCCTTAGTGAGTGCAGCTTTCATCATCTCATATGTGAGATTGTCTCCACGAATTCTGTGGAGAATATCGAGGGCAGGGCCCTCAAATAACTAAGAAATTGGATCCGCTTAGCTGCCTCATCCAGTTGATACATGTCTGCCATGTCCTCAAAACGAGCTATGTACAGCTCGATTCGCTCGCTTTCCTTGTATGAAGGAAGCTTGGTGCGTGGGGTCGCCAGGACATGTGTAGGAAGAGCGTTAGTGGAGCTTGGCTTAACTGCACCAGATGTGTCTGAAGCCAAGGAATCTCGCTTGAGCTTCAGCACTTCAAGTTCATGTTTTTCGCATGCTTCTCGCTCGGCACGTTCATGTTCTCGTTCTCTGTCTTATTGTTCATGCTCGTATTCGCGTTGTTCTCGCTCATGTTCGCGTTGTTCACGCTCATTTTCGCGCTGAATCTTACGCTCTTCACAGGCATCATTCTCGCTCTGCTGGTCCATATTATGCCGTGAGAGTATGTACTCTTTAATTTCAGTTGGGTCTGTAAGACCCATTTCTTTGGCTTCCTGTAAAAATACAGTGGTAGCCATGTCGCTAATTTCCTGAGCAAACCGAAACTGAGTACTGACTACTTCCCAAACGAATGCTAATAACACAAGTAAAGAATACAGACACAAGCTAGTGGTGACCAGTCTTATCTAGTTAACTGGAAAAGAATAAATCAAAAATGCAAATGACTGGGAAGACTCAATAATTAACACAATGGGTACGGCGGCTACCCAGGAGCGAATAAAATCGTCTGGCGTGACCAAAAATAAAGTACTAAATAGAGTTAAGTACTCTATGGATTAATAAAGCAAAAATTCACTTGCTAAACTAACGATAAACACCAGTAAGCTTGTGCCTATAAACTTTAACGATAAATACCTAAATATGAACGAGTGAGTATTATCTCGTGAATAGCTTTAGAGCTAGGAGTTACTATCCTGGAATGAGGTCACCAATTGTCACGGGGTTTTTAAAATAAATGCAATTATTATTTAATTGATAATAATGTTCAATAATATTGAAGAGCAGGGACAATGATTGTCTTGCTAAATCAAGCAACGATTACTTTATGCTGGCTTGCTTCGCACGATTCTCTAAGAACGAGAATTTATAAACTTTCTCAACAGTACACAGCAGAGACTAATTACTCAATTGCTGTTTATTAGTACTGTTAGCCTCTGGAGAAAATTACTTCACCCCTGACAATAAATAACTAATACTATTAATAATATCAGGTTCTTGCTGATGCTTAACTCCTAGGAGGCACAACGGATTTTAAGCTTAATACAACAAGACTGGCCTAAGTACCAGTTATGAATGGCAAACGTTTATACAAGCTAGGAGCTATAAGAGAAATAAGCTTAATTGCGGAGAAATGAAACAAGAGTTTACATTACATTAAGCTCAAGAAAAAGAACTGTTAAATTTATTGATTACAAAATAAATTTAACGTTACATTTCAAAATCAAATTAATGAGATCGCACTCACTCACTCACTCAAAAGCTATAGTCGTTCTATTTTATCAAGGCAGTTTGGGTCGGGCTCTCTGGGACCTCACTCTGTTAGCTCTGTTGCCACATCGTCGCCACACACGTGCTCTCTCTCTCTCTCTCTCTCTCTCTCTCTCTCTCTCTCTCTCTCTCTCTCTCATATTATATATTAACTACTACTAATTGTATTTTCTTAATTTTTTCTCTTGTTTACGACTTTTTTTTCCACACCACCCTTGAGGTAAAAGTCTATAGGTGCGGTTTTTTTGTGTGTGTGTTTTTTTTTAAATAGCTTCCTTGGCGGGAGACTGACCGAGTATGACCCACTCACGCAGGGCTGTCCCTCGTGTCACCACCTGACAACGTCTCAAAGGCAACACTGACAAGTCTTATGAGATTTATACTATACTACAGCTTTTTTATTGAATTACATCTATACAGAGTGTTTAAAATTCATTTATAAGTAGTTACTAGCTTAAAATAGGAGAGTGAGAGAGAGAGAGAGAGAGGTGAACACAAATAATTACACGTGTGTCGGCGGCGATGTGACAACAGAGCTAACAGTGTGAGGTCCCAGAGCATCCCACCCAAACTGCCTTCATAAAATAGAACGACTGTAAATTCTTACGCCTAGGAAAAACACCTTAACTAAACTCTTAAGTCTAGGAAAAACGAAAAGAAATACTGGTCAATGAATGCGGTGTATCACCAACGAAGGGTGGGAGTCTGGAGAACTGTAGTCTAGTGGAGCCTGGGTTGACCTCTCACTTCTGGAGCACAGAACCTCACTCCGTCACAGCAAACACTGGACTGAGTAAACTCGTGGGAAAAGAGAGCGCTAGGGCCGCATTTTTTAACGGCTAGAGTGAGCGAAACGCGCCCAAAACAAATCGCTCAGCGGAAGCGCTAATGTCTCACACAAAGACGATCACGTATGACAATGAAAAATTGATTTGACAAAGCTTCCGTCCGAATGAGCGGTTACTGAACGATAAACTGGGTTTCCACTTGAGTTCGTGGTTTCCCACAAAAGCCAATGTCACTAGCCGATTCGTGAGAGTGTTGTGGCTGTGGTGGTGTGGTAGTGGTGTTGTGGCTGTGGTGGTGTGGTAGTGATGCTGTGGCTGTGTTGGTGTGGTAGTGGTGTTGTGGCTGTGGTGGTGTGGTAGTGGTTGTGTGGCTGTGGTTATGTTGTGGTTGTGGTGGTGTGGTAGTGGTGTTGTGGTTGTGGTGGTGTGGTAGTGGTGTTGTGGTTGTGGTGGTGTGGTAGTGGTGTTGTGGTTGTGGTGGTGTGGTAGTGGTGTTGTGGCTGTGTTGGTGTGGTAGTGGTGTTGTGGCTGTGGTGGTGTGGGAGTGGTTGTGTGGCTGTGGTTATGTTGTGGTTGTGGTGGTGTGGTAGTGGTGTTGTGGCTGTGGTGGTGTGGTAGTGGTGTTGTGGTAGTGGTGGTGTGGTAGTGGTGGTGTGGTAGTGGTGGTGTGGTAGTGGTGTTGTGGTAGTGGTGGTGTGGTAGTGGTTGTGTGGCTGTGGTTGTAACTGAAGTATAGTTAAATCGGGCTAGGTTAGGCTGAAGTAGGTAAGTGAAGTGAGGTAAGGTTAGGTTGGGACAGGTTAGATTAGGGTGGGTGAGGTGACGTCTGGTTAGGTTAGGGTGGGTGAGGTGACGTCTGGTTAGGTTAGGGTGGATGAGGTGACGTCTGGTTAGGTTAGGGTGGGTGAAGTGACGTCTGGTTAGGTTAGGGTGGGTGAAGTGACGTCTGGTTAGGTTAGGATGGTGAGGTGGCGTCTGGTTAGGTTAGGGTAGGATACATTAGGGTAGGGAAAGGTAGGGTAGATTAGGGTAGAGTAAGGTAGGTTAGGTTAGGTTAGACTGGAGTGTTCAGGGGAGATAAACTGGTGGTGATGGTGATGATAGCGGTAGTGATAAGCAGGGTACATGTAGTGATGGTGATAGTGGTGGTGGTGATAGTGATGATAATGGTAGTGATATGCGTGGTACAAGTAGTGGTGGCGATAGTGGTGGTGATAATGGTGGTGGTGATAGTGATGACAGTGGTAGTGATAAGGAGGGTACATGTAGTGGTGGTGATAGTGGTGGTGATAAGGAAGGCTGGTGATAGTGATAGTAACTGAGGATGCAGACGGTGGAGAGGGCCATAATGAAGCTGGCTAGGACAGATAGCTTGCCTCTCCAGCCCAACTCATTGCTATTGTCAGCGTCATTTGCTACACGTGGGAGTGATTCTAGTGTGTGGTGGTGGCGGTGGTGGTGTGGTTGTGGTGGTTGTTAGTGGCGGTGGAGTCGTTGTGAATTGTGGTTGAGAGTGGTTGTAGTTGTGGTGGTGGTGGTGTGGCTGGGAGTGGCGGTGGTTAGCTGTGGTGATAGTGGAGGTGATAGTGGTTGTGGTTGTGGCGGTTGTTAGTGGTGGTGGAGTGGTTGGGAGTGGTTGTAGTAATGGTGGTAGTGGAGGTTGTTAGTGGTCGTGGTGTGGTTGTGAGTTGTGGTTGTGGGTGTGGTAGTTGTGCTGGCGGATAGTCAGGTTAGGTCAAGTGTGAATTACGGTTGTGTGGATTGAACGTGCTGAATGGATGTGGTAGTGGTGATATACATACTGTACATACCTACCTACCTATACTTTTTTTTTTTTTTTTTTTTTTTTATGTGTCTGACTCTGGGCAAAGGCTCAGGGCCTATTTCTTGGGGGCAGTTGCCTATACCAAGGCCCAGTAGTCCTCCTACACCTCCACATGTCACCACTTCGGCGCTAACACCCACCGTCCATATTGAATACATGCTAGGGCTGTCTCATACAGGACTGGTGTATTGGTATTAGCGGGGGTACTTTTACGACATGTCGGCGGGTCATCTGGTAGATCAGGAAAGTCTGCTTTTAGGAAATTCAAATCCTTAAACTGTTCCCTGCCCCAGCCGAGATTCGATCCTGGGTCCATTAGGACTGCAAGCCGCCTCTCTACCGATTCAGCCACCGCCTCCTCCATACATATATACACACATAAATTCATACATACAAACATACCAATACATACATACATACTGTACATACATGTACACACATAAGTAAATACATACGTACATACATACATACATACCTATACATACACACATACATATATACATACACAAATACATACATACATGCATGCATACATACATACATACATACTTATACATACATAAGTGATGGGCACAAGTGGAAATAAACGTGAGTGTTGGGGAGGGAGCGCAGATTCCGAACAGACCCCTCCTCAAACAAAATAATAATAAAAAAAAAATAATAATAATAATTGTTCGAGCGAGCAAGGACTCCAAAGTTAGTCACAGTCTGGACCCCCGACATATGTACCCGAGCGAAAGATTTATCGCATCAGCAAGAAATGGAGACAGGGGTCGGGAGGAAAACTCTGTGGTACAGTAGTGAACTTTTTTGGATATCTCAGCCAGTTTTGAAGTTACAAGAAAGACAGACACCAATTTGGAAATCGCATAAAAATCCTTAATTATTTTCATTTCATAGACAACCCGTAATTCCCAATAGTTTTTCTGTAAATCGAGGAAACGATTTTTTATAAGGCAGATTAGCGTAACAGCCGGTTGTGCAAGAAGTAACGGTCTAAGGTTTCGTGAGTAGCACAGCAGTATTTTCCAACGATCACTGAGAGTAACCAGGTTTTGCCTTTTCAAAACAAATAATATCTTCTGTTTGGCCCTAGACCTAAAATTAATACAAGAGGAGTACTGGTTTTAGGAAGTGTGAGGGAATATTACTGGTGTAATCTAATAAGTTCTTTTTAGTATTTTCAGGTCAGGAAGTCAGAGGAAGACGATGAGCCACATGAGACTTGCTCGCACGCTCGCTCGAACACGTTCCACACTACCCTATTACATGTTAATAATAATAATTCGTGAAAGGTGCGGAGTGAGGAAGTCTGTGGACACCAGAATCGAAAAGAGTGTACTGAGAAGGTACGGTCATGTGGAAAGAATGGATGACAACAGAATGGTGAAAAAGGTACGGTATATCTGAGTGATTTTGAAGGAGGGAGGAAGCGAGGTAGGCCAAGATGGTGGAGAGATATGGTGGATGAGTGTGAGGAAGAGAGATAAGTAAGTTGGTAAGGCTAAGGGACTGACAAGAGATCGTGCCGGCTGAATGAATTTTGTGCGGAGAAGCACATGACTAGGGATTTGGCACCCCTTTTTAACGTGACAGCGTTTGGATTGACGCTATCGGATAAGTATATATAAAGCTACAGTAGGCTACGTGGTGAAACCGCCTGACCTATCAGATGGAGCCAGGATTCCGTGGGCTTGAATGATGAGTGAATCGAAGCGTGGCCCATTGAACTGGGCAAACATTGGCTGTCTGGGCGCTGCTACTCCTCACCCCGCCCTAGGGTGGAAGAGGAGGTCCGGATGATGATGATGATGACGATGATGATGATAATAATAATAATAATAATAATAATAATGAAAAAAGTTACTTGGCTAACCCGAGAAACGCCCATTGCCACATCTATGCCCTGTTCACTTTAACTTAGAAACTAACATTAAAACACGATACTAGTCACAGAGAAATGCTATGGGATGGACGGACAGCTGTAGCGTGGTCCTTTTCAGCCAGTGACTTAGGCGAAAAGTTTTGCAAAAAGACTAAAATCTTAATCCAGTTAAAATTAAAAAAAAAAAAATAAACTAATAGGAGTAAAAAAAGTGATATTTGATAAAGTTTTGAGGTAGAAATGTTATTATGTAAGATTTTTTACAATTATTGGAGTCTCATGAACGATGCCATGACGTCACACATGGCTAGAATAAATCCATTAGGTAAATGAATCACGGGAGCAGCGAGCAACAGCACGAGATGGTGGTTTTGTAATTCAGTGGCACAGATGCTGCATACGTTGGTGGGTGGTGAGTACAGGTAAATATAAAATAACACACACACACACACACACACACACACACACACACACACACACACACACACACACACACACACACACACACACACACACACACACACACACACACACACACACACACACACACACACACACACACACACACACACACCAAGCTTCTCCCAGTTTAGGATTTTTAGACAGTACAGGAAAGTTAGAAGAGGCGAAATGTAAGACGAATTTCTGTCCCCAAGTGCCCAAGTGTATGAGCTCTGAGAAAGGATATCATAGTTTAGCATAGGTAAACTCAGAGGCGTTTCTCGTGAGTAGTAGCCAGAATCAGACAAACAGATAGATAAAGATAGATTAGATATAAGCAGATACAGACAGACAGATATAGACAGACAACAGATAGAGACAAACACAGATAGATACCGGTAAAGACAGACACACATAGACAGTTAGATAGATCAGATAGACAGATAGATAGATCATATAGATAGATAAACAGACTGTAAGATAAATGGTGATTCACTACTTAGAGGCCCCAGAGTAATATCAATATTCTAGTAACTAACGAAACGACTTCAGTGAATATTGGTACTTATTTTCAACACCAAATTACAGTTGAATCACACATCAAGGTCCGAAAGCGATTTCCTTTAGTGTTCATACTGTACATACCTGAATCCTGAGTTCCATACGAGAGATTTTTCATTGTACCATATTGATTTAAATGGCTGGATTCTTCTTAATTATTTTTTCTTTTAACTAATCAGTTGTGGAAGGTTTGTTTATAAATCCCTCTTCCTTTAATTTACCCCACAGCACCTCCCATCAAAATAGTAATAATAATAATAATAATAATAGTAATAATAATAATAATAATAATAATAATAATAATCTTGCGTTAGTCTGAATAAAAAATACATTGCCAGTTACTGACTACAGAATAATCAGAGCAAATGGCCAACTACTATCCACTCAGCATGGTGCCAGTAAGAGAGGATTATTTGACTTCCTGTATCAGTCTCCTTAAATACACATGTCAGGAAGTTTCCCAAATGTGGCATAAACTGACAGACTAAAGTTCGTAAGTTCAAGATTACATATTAGTTCGTAAGTTCAGAGATACATATTAGTTCGTAAGTTCAGAGTTACATATTAGGCCGTAAGTTCAGAGTTAAATATAAGTTCGTAAGTTCAGAGTTACATATTAGCTACTTAGCATATTAGTTCGTAAGTTCAGAGTTACATATTAGTTCGTAAGTTCAGAGTTACATATTAGTCCGTCCACAGATTTCGGATATACTGGCATAGTTGTGGGTCCACAAAAAATCACCCTGTACCCTCTCTCTCTCTCTCTCTCTCTCTCTCGTGTGTGTGTGTGTGTGTGTGTGTGTGTGTGTGTGTGTGTGTGTGTGTGTGGACAATCTGCTCCAGGTGGCTGGTTTCTCTAGACTGACCTTCATATTAGACCGACAGGTTTATGGTAGTTGGGGGGGGGGGTGGAGGGAAACTGGGGGAGAGTAAAGAGACAATGGAGGAGGATGAAGGAGGGAAGGAGAGAGTGGAGGAAGATGGAGGAGGGAAGGAGAGAGTGGAGGAAGATGGAAGAAGGAGGGGGAGAGTGGAGGAAGATGGAAGAGGGAAGGAGAGAGTGGACAAGAATGGAAGTGATTGGAAAGAGGAAAGAGAAAAGGAAAGTTAAAGAAATGGATTTATGGGTTGGGAAAGGGAAGGGGAGGTATGGGGGAGTGAAAGGGTGAGATGGGATGTGAAGGAAGGATGTAGAAGATAGGGGAGTAGAAAGGAAAGATGGGGAAGGGACTGTGTGGGATGGGGAAGAGGGGAAGAATGAAGGGGAGGAAGGTGGGGAATGAGGGGTGAAGGGAAGGATGGGGAGTGAAAGGAGGGTTGGGGGGGGGAAATGAAAAGAGGTGAAACTAGAATGAAACCCAGTAGAGCGCAAGCCTCCTCCAAGGCCCAACATGCAGTTCCTTTTAATTCAGTCAAGTTTAATCCAATACCGTATGGAAAAAAACAACCCCCCCTATAAAGGCATATTTAAATCCGCTAGATCCGGAATTTCATATGGATCCGCGCCAAACTGTACACATTCGTAGATACCAACATCCTAAATATGCCTGATTTTTTTTTTTTTTCATCAAGGTTTATGCAATATTCACCGAAATATTTACGAAAATGTCGAAAAACACCCTATCTAGCAATGTTAAAAAAAAAAAAAATCCCGGATCCGCACCTTTATATGGATCCACACCAAAATTTAATGGAGTCTATTCTGGGCCAAGGCCCATTCTTCTACCAAGTTCCGTGGAAATCCGTCCAGTAGTTTCTGTGTAGTCTTGCTCACAAACAAACAAACAAACAAACGGACAGGAGTGAAAATATAACCTCCTTGGCGGAGGTAATGATGGGGTAAGTAGGAGGGAAGAAAAGAGTTGGGGGGGACGTAGAGAATGGACCGTTTCGTTTTTAGATATCCTTCACCTGTAGTGAAGGCCGGGCCATACATTAGCCTGGTGAGAGAAGGGAGAAAGAAATGAGAGAGAGAGAGAGAGAGAGAGAGAGAGAGAGAATAATAATAATAATAATAATAATAAGAAGAAGAAGAAGGGGAAGAAGAAGAAGAAGAAACTTTACTTCCACAAGAGTGATTATTCTTCTTACATAGTATTGACAAGGGTATACAGTATGCGACAGTGTACAATAGTCTACAAAAATTGATGTGCCTAAGTCAGAAGGAATTCCTTTAACCCACGGCGTCCCGTCGACGTTCTTTAACGTCCACACGTTTTGTCACTGCCAATCCCGTTGACGTACATAAACGCGAAAAAAATTGCAAGGTCCCTAATTTGCACAATTTTCAATTTTCGCGAGTCATTTTTGGTACGTATACACGTGACACCTTCCTCAACAAGATGCCAGGCAGGGACAATGCCTTACCAAGCATGACCTCCTCCCCCCCTCCTGCATGCCATTGCCTCAGCAATTCACCTGTTATCAGTGACCTGGCCAGTATAGCCATGTCATGCCACAGTACGAAATTCAGGGCCAGAGTGATTCCCCAATCAATGACAATGTGGAGGACAAACTTTACATAGCATTAGAGGAAGAAACAGTTAGAAATGATGATCAGGTAATGTGGCAAAAAAAAGTCAGGTATTAGTGAGTGAAACAATGCTTATAATGCCTATATTACTGCTTGAAAACCAATATACTCTCGTACTACATATAAATTCGTACCAAGTAAATAAATAAATACCGTTTATGAGTGGTGTGAAATAGTTATCCTCCCATAGAACTCGTTTTCTTTGGTGCCAGCCTGATAGAAAACCCAGTAAGGTAAGGAGGTACTCCTACCTGTAATGAGTATTTTAAACCTCAGGTGAGCAATTTCTCTATGAATTTTCGATGCTTCTCACCAAAAGCGAAGGTTTGAGCCCCCCCCAAAAAAAATCCTAAAATGGTCGGGATTGGGGGGAGTCAGTGGTGGAAAAGTGGTCGGGATGGGGCGGGCTAATTTTGCTTTGAATGAATATATATTACTGGCTTCTTTGATATTTAGTGGGAATTGGTTCCATATCTCAGGTCCCTTTACAGAGATGGATCTGGCACCAGTGTTAGAGTTTACTTTGGGGATATACAGGTTATTTTGTTGTCTGGTAGTACATTGAGTTACACGATTTACAGTAGGAAGAGATAGAAGATAATCTGGGTATTGACTTTGTAATTGTTTGAAAACTTTGACTGCTGTGTTAAAGGTTATTCTGTTAGGAATATTTAAGCACTTTAGTTCTTTTAAGATAGGGGTAACATGATCATATTTTCTAGCTCGTTCCATCTACTATTTTAGCAGCAAAATTTTGTAGTTTTTGGACGTTAATGAGTAAAGTGTTGTTTGATGAGCCCCATATTGTAATACAGTATTTTAGAAGGCTTAGTACAAGTGACTGAACAATGACTAGCCGAGCTGAACTATGAAAACTATTATTTATTGTTAATGTACATTAAGGCCCCTATAACCTTTTTGCTTATCTCGTTCACATGGGTGTCAAATATGAGGTTGCGGTCCATGTACACTCCTAAGTTTTCGACAGAGTTACTTGGTTTAATATGATCATCATCAAAATTAACAGTAGTGTTAGGTGGTATTGTTGCAATTAGCTGACGGGTTCCCATTAAAGATACACTGAGCCTTGTGTGTGTTTAGCATAAGTCCATTTCCTTGAGAAATATCTTCTGGCATTATTTTGAGTTTCTTCTGCCTTATTGATTAGAGTATTTAGTTCATTTAGTGTACCACTATGAAGGAACTGTGTGTCGTCAGCATATTGGACTAGTGTGCAGTCATTAAAGCTTTGTGCCATATCATTGACGTATATATTGAACAGTACTGGGCCTAGAATTGAACCTTGAGGAACACCATATGCCACTTTTACAGTAAATTAGAGGAAACTGTATTTTGCACACGCACTCTTCGTGATCTGTCACTAAGATTGTTTCAGACCAGAAGCTATCAATGTTTACTTTATTTAGTTTATGAAGAATATTATTACTTACACCATCAAATGCTTTGGAGAGATCACAAAAAGTCAACAGAGATATATGTTTGTTATCCATGCATTTATATATATTTTCTATTATTACTGTAAGCGCTGTATCAGTAGATAATTTAGGTCGGAAACCGTGTTGAGTGTTTGATATGTGTTTGTTAGTTTCTAGGAAGTTACTAAGTTGATTAGCAACGATTATTTTTCGATAATTTTTGAGAATATTGGTAATAATGAAATTGGCAGGTAGTTGCCTATGTAACTTGTGTTACTGGTTTTATATAGGGGAGTGACTATAGCGTTTTTCCAGGCTGTAGGGAATATCCCTGTCATGATGGAAGTGTTTATAATGTGATTTAGATAATATGCAATTACAAAGAGAGAGTCTTTAATGACGCACATTGGTATTTTATCAGAACCATAAGAATTCGTATCACGTAGGCTTTTAATGGTTAATATAACTGTATTTGTATCACTCGGCTGGGGTCGGAAATGCGAGTGGCTCCTGTGCCCAGTGTTTTCTATTGATAGAGTATTATCATCGCTTTGTAGGTTTTCTTGTGTTATTTCATATGTATTTCTAAAGACATTAGCGAAGAAACTATTAAACTTTTCTGTTGTTTCTTGAATGTCATTGGGTTGGTAATGTTTGCAGTTACAGTAATAAAATCATGGTCTGCTATAGCTTGCGGTACTACATTACTGTGTAATACTATGTCAGTGTTGTTGGTAATTATTACATCAAGAAGAGTATCAGATGTGGAAGTAATTCGAGTTGGTTCGTTTATTAGTTGTGAAAGTTTGTTGTTTTTTACGATGATAGATAATTTGCTGTTCGGGCTTAATAGATCGTCGTTTAGATTACCCAAGGCAAAAAAAGTTTTCATGTGTAATGATATGGATCTTAACGATATAGGCATGGGAGTTCCAATGTGCTTTAGGGTATCTATGAAGTTAGCCTGTTATAAAAAAAGGTAAGTTTCTGCACTGTATTTTGGTCCATATGTCTTCCACATTTGTTGTTTCGCTTCTTTGGTATTAGTTTTTTCTGAGTTGAGGTACTGTTTCACGTAGATACACACCCCTGCACCCTTGACGTTATCGCATCTGTATAGTTTATAATTAGGTATTTCGATATACAGGTCAGGAGTGTGGGAAAGAAGCCATGTTTCACTTATACATAGACGGTCTATAATTCATTTACCAGAAGATTTACTTCTTCAAAATTTGAAAGTAGTGATTGGGCGTTGATATGTTCTATGATTACTTTATCCTTTACATCATTAGTATTTGAGGAAACGGCTCGTTGCCACACTCCCAAGCACTGTAATACCTGCATAGTCGGCTTTTATGTCCGTAGGTAAAACATTCTGTGCATTGTACTTGGTGGTCGAATCTACATCGTGATGCGTGGTGGTTAAATTCCTCACAATTGTTACAACCGGTTTCCTGTGGTTATGGTGGATTTCGTTGTAGTGATGGTTGTATTGAGGGGGGTGTCAGGGAGCAGAGCATGGGTGGGATGGAGCACTACCCGTCATGTCCTGCTTCATCTTGTCTCCCCGGGCGTTGCTGGGAGGGTGTGGGTAGTGGCGATGCTCCCTGTCTTCCCACCTCTTCAGCTGGGCTCGGCGTCTGCTTCCTGTTACCTGCCATCCATCCCTGTCCACGTGGTTCTTACTATGGTCCGTCTATTATATGAAGAGCATTTGGGCGTTGTCCCTCTTGGGAATTTCCTAGGCCGCCTCTCTGCCAAACGTGTACACATCTCTGTCTCATGTCATCTATTTACTACTTCTAAATGAAGTTTATTTACAGTATATACATATATTTAATTCTTTAACCCCTACACCGCGGGCATGTTTACCAATGTTTTGCGTGTCCCGCGGGGTTATTCGGGCTCCGACAGACTCTCAAAAAATATTTGCCAAAAATCAGTTATCAGTCCTAGAATATTAAAATTACATATGCTTATGGCACATACCTTCAGCTTTCTCCTGGAATGTTTGTTGAGCCTTCGTCTGTTACCGTAGGACTTGTAGAGACCTCTGAAGTAGGGTAACGAAGTCTTCATTTTACACTTCCCGACAACCCGTAATATGATTACCACAGCCAGATATAAACACCATAAACACTATTCTATGATTTTCAAGTAGTTTAGGATCCATACTCCAAAAAAAAAACCACTGTGAAAGCAATGGAAATTATGAGCGCGTCTGATCGTCGCACTTGCGCTAGTTCGCTCTTGGTACTCTGTCATTTATTATTCATAAAACCCCTCACACTTTATATTTCTATTACTATATCACACTTATATATATCTGGAGTCTTTCTCCATAAGTTTCCTTCAGTCGTATTAGTTTATTGTCACTGAAGTCATTCAATTTTTCATTCAGTAAAATACGTAGAGAGCCATGGATTCACTTTCACTGTTATAACATAAATTATTTGTACTCATATTCTTATATTACTAATTACTTACATTACTATTTACATTTTCTATTCTATTTTCAATATTTACCCTTCTATTTTACTTACACTATGTTATTCACTGTCACTTTCAGTAAGATAAAACTATAATACACTGTTCAGTCATATGTACTGAACATCCATTGCTTTCACCTGCTATTTACACATTATTTACACATTATTTCCAAATTATTCTGCTTTCACACTTGCACTGTTAGAACTGCTTCTGGTTGTGGTAATTGAAGAAACAGGTAACACAGAGGGGAACCTGGCACTCAGCGCACTGCCAAGAGGTGCGTTTGTGCTCAGGTGTGCGGCGGGTGGTATGTGCACATACCTGACACCTGTGAATCGCAGCCTTCCTTTTCCCTGTGGCAGGCATAAGCTCAAGTCTGTGCCGATCCATATACGCCCTCTGCTCAAGTCGGTCGGGAAGTGTTACTGGATGGCGCCTTGGAGTTGCTGCTGTCACCCTACCATATCTTTCCAGCAGCTGCTGGACACAAGTCCTGGCGAACAACCTCAGGGAGAAGGACTTGGGTGGCTTGACTTTCATCTTGTACAGGATGAAGGCGTTCAGCATCGTCATATCTATGAGATGCAGAAAAACTTTCCTGTACCACCTAGTACTCTTCCTGAGGCAGTCGATCTCACCAATCATCATGTCGGACTTGTCCACCAGCCGCATGTTGATATTATAGTCCAACACAGCATCAGGTTTCATCACAGGTTCGCCTGTCCTACGGTCGACCTTCCCACTGTCTCTCATCTCCCCCTTATGTACGGTGGTAAGCATGTGCACGACCCTCTTGTCATGCCACCGTATTGCCAGCATCTTCTCAGACTTGCGTAGGTGCACGTCTCCTCGCTGCGAGGTTCCTGCCTCTGGGAATTTGGGGAAGTGGGCACGATTACTTTTCACAGTGCCGCAGGAGCCAATGCCGTGCTCAGAAAGGTATTTGGCAAGTTTTGGTGCTGTATAGTAGTTGTCTGTATACAGCACATGATTCCCACCAAAATACTTTTCTAGGAGCACTTTCACTACACAGCCTGAGAAGCCAAGGGGATGTGTTTTATCCAGATCGACAATGCTGGCTGAATATATGACGAAGTCAAGGATGTACCCCGTCTTACAGTAGCACAGTACAAAGAACTTAATTCCAAAGCAATGGCGTTTGCTTGGAACGTACTGAACAAACCGAAGACGTCCTCTGAACAAAACCAAGGATTCGTCAATGACAACCTTCTGAAAGGGGTGGAAGAATGACATAAACTTATCCTTCATTCTGCTCAGAATCTCCCGGATCTTCCAGAGTGGGTCGGTTTGGGAAGGTACAGTCACTCATAAAAGAAAAGACCCCCCCTGCCTTACAGGCAATATAACTCGGGGTATTCAGTGTTGGTAACAGTGTATTTGACGTCAGCCATATGGGGGGAAGAGGAGGGGTGTTTGAGAGGAGGGCGGAGTTAATCTGCACGAAACACTGCTTCAATCCACATTTCGAGTCAAACATACTTTATATCTGACTTGTTATGTTGTCCTTCACACAAAATTAACTTTATGCTACAAGAACATAGAACTTTCAGGTGATAACACAATCCCATACCCGAACATTTATGCATTAATGCTGCACATGATGCAAATGAAACCCCCGGCCTCAAGGGTTAAATGAATGGGCTCGACACACTTAGAACGAACTTTGAATGAACTTCCCCCAAACGCAGCTTCATACCCTCACACCTGACGTCATTTACAGTGTTACCAGTACCGATATCATATTGGTTGAAAGGCGTCTTGGCCGGAGGGGTCGTTTCTTTTATGAGTGACTGTACATCGTTGTCGGCAAAGTGCAGGTTTCCCATGATGTTCCGGAAGCGATCTCTGGCCATGTACTTACTGAAGGTGGGTGAGGGTAGTAAGGGGTCCATGGACCAGTATTCTTCCAACTCATGCTTCTTGGACTGTGGCATGAGAAGCATGAGGGCAAAGAACACATACAGCTCCTGCACTCCCAGCATGGACCACTGTTGCATCTTGGCTGAACCTGTACCACTTGCAGCACGTTGTGATTCATACCTGTTGGTCTCATCACATATGTGCTGCATGACTTCGTCATCTAGGAAGGCCAAAAGGTAGTCCACACACTCAGCATTTTCGTCAATAGTGAAGGCAGGCTGAACTCCTGAGGAGCTCTCATCAAATACTAAATTTTCAGGCACAAAATCTGACCCTTCCGTCCACACAAAGGCGTCCAGGATTCCCTGTTGTGGCGGTGTAGGGCGGGTGGTGGTGGTGGTGGTGGAGGTTGGCTGTGAGGCAGATTTATCTCGGTCAAGGTCACTCGCACTGACCCTAGGTTGCCGTACAGCACTAGCAGCCCTTACCCTACTAGCTATACTACTTTTCACTCTCCTTGATTTACCTCTACCTCTACGGCCTGCCTTCACTGTTGATGCTGGTGGTGACTCCGACGACGAAGACTCCGGAGATAACTCAGCCGACGATGATGAAGAAATGAGTGAAGTGGGGCTTGGGGAACGGGGAGGTGAATGCACTCATGACTCATGGCGGGCTGGGTCACGTGGGGGCATTGTTCTGGGGCTAACACGCCGCCTTTTCACTCCCTTCCCAAATTCCTGTCCTTGCTGCACTAATGGCTCCTTTCCCTTGGAGCTAGACACTAATTCTGACACTGAAGCACTCGTTGTAGCTGCTTCTGGCACGATAACCTCACCCGGCTCATCACACGATTCACCCGAATCATCAAAATCACTGTCCATCATAACCATGGACAATTGTGTCAGTTCACGTGCCACTGCAGAGTCACTAAGGCCTTTTCTGCTTCCCTCACTACTTTTCTTAGGGGTAGAGGTCACGGGGTCTTTTGCAATGGGCACAGAAGCGGCAGGATTGGCGAGACGCGAGTGCGACATTGTTTCACTACAGCGGAGGACAAGGAACTAAATGCTGCGGCTTATCTGAGAAGGGAAGGGTTGACAATGACACTTAGGCTGACTGCTGCTAACTTACATGCTAATTTTTTATAGGTAGAAAATCTTGGCAATACATAAAGAAATAGGTAGTTCCAGGTGAATGTAAATGTCACTTAGGCTTCTCCCTTCCTTTCAGATATATATTTTTATTACAAGGCATAATTCAAAGGGGAAATTACCGTGGTAATGTAGCGAATGAATGCACGTGAGGTGTTGTCAGGTGATAATTAGCCAATTCCTGGTGTATAACACTATCACTTGCCTGTTTTTTTTTTTGTATATATTTTTTTGTAGAAGTATAGGGCATAGGGCTTATTTCAATGGATGAAATCTGTGGAAAAATCCGGGGGAAATTTGCGTAGCGCAGCGCGGCGTGGGAGGTGAGAGGACAGGGTAATGGAGGGCAGGTAGGGAGGGGAGTCACGAAGGGGGTAAAATCGCTAAATTGTCAACAATGGATGGGAGTACAGATGAGATTTGGAGTTCTGACTAGTGTTGGACATTGGCAGTACTGATAGATGATACAAGCCACCACTTGAGAGCCCGGGATAATTCAAAATAACACAGAATCACAAAAGTGACGCCCCGCGGTATGATCCATTGTGGCCGAGCGTCATGAAAGTGACGCCCCGCGGTTAAGGGGTTAATAAGGCTATGTAATGTTATAAATGCCTCTTTTTTTTCTTTTAATAACAATTACTGTTTATAAAAACCACAACACTTGGCAACGTTGCTTTCCAACGTTGCCAAGCTTGTAAGGGTAGAGTGACCGTGTTAATCCAGGTAATTTCCACTCTGGCCGCCACCTGAGATGGATGCTCTTACTCCTGCTACTCACTCTCGTGTGCTCCACAGTAGAGAAAAAGAACTTATTTACAACGTAAATAAGTATTTTTTAGAAGAGAAGGCAAAGAGAGGACCTATAATTGTTCCCTCAAAAGCTTTTATAAACCATATATAAACATCACACTTTAAGGAGAAAATCACAGTCATAATAAAAAATAATATTAGAGAGACAGACAGACAGAAACAGAGAGTAGGGGGAAAGGTCATGGAGAAAGGGAATGAATAAGAGCGCAACAAGACAGACAGACAGTCAGTCTGGAGGCTTTTCCTCAAATTCTAAAAAATTTATAAAAGTGTATAGACTTTTTATATAAATAAATCTATAAAAAATGCAATTTCTATATACAGAGAGAGAGAGAGAGAGAGGAGAGGAGAGGAGAGTGGTGTGCTGGGAGGGAGAGTTGTTATTAGAGCCTTTATTCTAATCCGATTAAGTTGCCCGGTACAAAGTATGGCAGCACTGTGGGACGGGGACTCCCCAAGAGGGACAATGCCCAAATGCTCTTCATAAAATAGACGGACCATAGGAGGCTGGGGGCGAGGATATGTGTCATGGTTGATTGCAGAGTTCCGAGTGTCATGTTGATATGACCTGCTATTGTAGGAGTTCTGTTCCCATTTCCCTTTCATTTTGGTCCAGTTAATTCAGTCGTTGAAGCTGGGGTACTGTTTTGCCATTCCACTCAGTAGCCTTATAGCTCCATTTCAGTTCAGTATAGAGCCTTGGTTTTCTCCATGCACATCGTAGCAGGATTCATCAATGTCTGCAGTTGCCAGCTTGAAAACGAGTTGAGGGTTTATACTCCTTAGGCCGTTGTCTGTGGTCCACTTTAGCACTTGTTCATTGAGGGTGCTGATTTTGGCATTTAGGGATTCAGACTGGAGACTAGGCACTAGTTGGCTCACACAAATATCCATAGTTTCATTTATATTTCTTAGTTCACTGATTAGTGCTCCAAGGTTGTCTAGTGTGGCTGATGGGTCTTCGTTCTCCATTACATCATGGAGCCCACCGTAAAGTATGCACTTTGTTGGAGTCCATGATAGTTTTTCTGGGACCAAGCACTTCAGTAGGTCAATATTTGCTTCGGGCAGAGTGCGAATAGTGCACCTATTGTTCAGATCTGCTGCTCTCACTCTGGCTAGGTTGATGTTGTCTAGTAACAGGGTCTTCTCTTGACTCTCTGGCTCTTTTTCTGTTTGATGTTTTTGTGTGTCTCAGTCGCATGTGTTGTTAGTTTGCTTCATTTCTCTTCGAGCATAGACACCCGCTTATCTATTTCGTCCACTTTCTTACTCATGATAAAAGGTGGTGGTGGTGGTGGTGGATGTGGCAGTGGGGTAAAAGAAGCGTGACCTGAGGTGGTAGCAGGTGCTAATTCCCGCGGTGTAGTCAAGGTCGTGGTTTCCAGTGTTGCCACACGTTCGAATACCTGTTGTAGTAATGTGTTTATTTCTAGGTTTAGGCGCCCGATATCTTGGTCTTTCATTTTATTGTCTTCGATTATTTTGTTCCAGCCTCTTACCATCTGTTCGTTAGCAGTTACAGCATGGTCACAATATATGCACTCTGTGGTGCGAGAGTCACTGGTTTGGTTTACACTCGCCGAATGTTCAGTTATTTTCTTTATTAACTGTTCTTTTGTGACCCACACGTTTAGTAGTCCCAAGTCTCTACAGTGCTTTTGTAGTTGCAGTTTAGTATAATTGGCACTGAGGAAATCTCTAGAAGGATTGGTTAAACTTCGTGTGTTGTTCACTTTGGTCAGCCTGTGTTGTAGGGCTGGGTCACTGTGGGTCGCCATGTTTAGTCTTGTGACAAGTTTTTCTGGGTATAGCACGAACTATTCCTGTATGTTTGATGTTTAGGTACTTTAATTGTATATGCGGTTTTACTTGACGGTTTTTCACACTAGTTTATATGGTTACTGGTATGTTGGAGCACTTTTATCCACACAAAATTTAGGTATTTAGTGGAGCACAGACCAGCGTGACCGTCTCTCAGTGGACGAGAGAGAGAGAGAGAGAGGTGCTAGTAATTAAGATGTCAGGAGAGATACTACCTTCCCTTCGTCATTCCCTTGAATGAGGAAGACTGATAGATAGATGGATAGATAAATAGAGATATAGAAATAGAGATAGATAGATAGATAGATAGACAGAGAGAGAGAGAGAGAGAGAGGTGCTGGTAATGCAGGTGTTTGAAGAGATACTACCTTCCCTTCGTCACTCCCTTGAATGAGGAAAACTAATAGATAGATGTATAGATAGATAGAGATATAGGTAGGTAGAGAGAGAGAGAGAGAGAGAGAGAGAGAGTTAACGTGTAAGGTAGTCCATATATTGCACTCCTACTAGTATTGCAATTATTGCTTACTGATTTCTAGATTTTCTTCATTTTGCAATTTATTTCACGTAGCTCTGTGGCAAAAAGACAATACTACAACTCTACATTCTTTCTCAAAGCACTTCTTCGTGACTAGCATTATATTCTCGCACTGATCTATTGGTACACTTAGCAGTCAAGAAGGAAAGATGGTAATTTTAGGCCAAGTTACAATAAAAGGAGTGTACCTGGAGATGCCCGTGTCTTGTGTGGACGGCTTGTTCATATGTTAAGATATCTGCTTTGCATCACACCTTGCTACCTGTGATCCTGTTCATGTTATGTAGTCTCTCTCTCTCTCTCTCTTTCTCTCTCTTTTAATGTTTGTCTAATATTTCGTCATAGAAGCGATCGCGAAGCATGAGCGGGATAGTGTGTGTGTGTGTGTGTGTGTGTGTGTGTGTGTGTGTGTGTGTGTGTGTGTGTGTGAGAGAGAGAGAGAGAGAGAGAGAGAGAGAGAGAGAGAGAGAGAGAGAGAGAGAGAGAGATTTTTAAAACATGATGATGATGTTGATGACGATTTTCTTGTTTCTTACAGTTTATTATATTTTTACCCGTGTTTATCAGCGTTTTCATTTTTTTTTTTTCTGGCCAGGTGTCACGAGAGAGAGAGGGAGGGGGTGGGTCACAGCTCCCCGAAGCGCCCTCATGAATAAATTTTCCAGTTAACTTGACACACGGCCTTGACGTCACGCCTGGGTGAGGAAGGGGTCGTCGCCCCCTCCTCTCTCTCTCTCTCTCTCTCTCTCTCACACACACACACACACACACACACACACACACACACACACACAGTCCCCTTTGCTAAACATGAGAATGAGAGAGAGAGAGAGACAGACAGACAGACAGACAGACAGACAGACAGAGACAGAGAGCAAATAGATGTTCAACGGATGGATGGACTGTTGAATAAATGGACAGATAGTAGTCTTTACTCCTAGACAAACACACAAGTAGACACACGGATACAGATACTATTGACTACAGATTTATACATGAACAAAATAACTAGAGCACAAATAAAGCACAAGCACCGTCTTAAATGCTCGCCCCGGGGTGAAATCAAACCCAGGTCAAACAAGTGGCAGACGCACGCTCTTCTCACACACGCAAGGTGGACATTTTTTTTTTTTCCTACAGTATTATTGTTAGTTGAAGTAAATTTGTGGCTGTCGACTGCACGAGACTCATAAGTTCTCCCATTATATTCCAGTTAACGCCAGACAATTTTCTTCAGCTGAGTGACTCATAGGTGCCTGAGAATGTTAATACTGCGTTCATAAATCCTCTCTCAGTCGCGACAACTCGAGCTTTTAGTTCCTGCTAATGATAGACAATTTTATTCAGCTAAGAGTCACAGGAGCAGCAAAGTCAGACAGATAAAAGCTACAGAAGATTTGACGACGGGAAGTTCCGCTGCCTCCAAGTCAGGGTGGTCCATATATGACGCCCCCGTGATTCACCTGGTTGGGTGTTGCGGGGACGACTCGCTTTGCTAGTGTAGGGAGCGTAGACAGTTAAGTTGCCTCATAACATTACTAATAACCCATGCCAAACAGTGGACGCAAAAAGCAAAACAAACATAGTAAAGAGTGAAAAAGATAATTGGAAAACAAAATTAAACACGGTAAAGAGTGCGAAGATAACTAGAAAACTGAACACTTACATTACACACACCAGATGTTTTTCTCACAAATTAGGCAGAAGATTCCTCTTGTCCTTGAAATACTGGGTGTGACATAATGTGGGTAGAACAAAGTAGTGATGTTTGCCAACTACAAGCCTATATGGCGTTTTCGTCACGTTCTTGATGGCACGCAATTGGTTGTGTGTGAAGTGTATGAGGCCCTCATTGGTAGCAGGTGCCTCTATTGTTTCTGTATGGACGGAGATTATTTTTAAGACAGCCTAGTGGTTAATTAGCCGAGAAAGGTGGAGTAAGTCTCCTTTATAAGGTCGAGGAAAATGTGAAGAGACACATTTTGTCTCTTTTTGTACAGACACACATTTAGTCTTATTTTGTACACACATTCCTATACACATTTTTGTACACATTTTGTCTCATTTACTGTCACGTTACACTTGTCACATTGTGTTGCACTTTTCCCCAACACTACTCACTACGTGAATTTGATTACAAAACACACTGTTTGTGCACCATTTCTCATTGTTTGGTTCACTCCTCCATTTACACTAGTGTGTGATTTATATCTGGATTTAACCTTCGAAGTCTCCACGTTTCCTCGAGCTTTGTGAGTACTTAGCCTCGTCTGAGTGTATTCTGGTTAGGTAAGAAATAACTTGTTTTATATTTTTATTCTGAGGCCTATATGAATCCTCCCTTTTGTAAAACGAATCCTGGTTTCTTCTTTGGTTGTGTATGTTATAGTGTACAGTAAAGTTAAGTTAGTTTTCTTGCAAGCTTTACCTTACCCCTTTTGGTGCTTAAGGGTTAAGAGTGCACCGTAATACACACCCCCATAACACAGCTAAATACGCCTGGTAGTTAAGTATTTATAACGACTGTGTATATAAGAACCCTTGTTGTTGCTGATGCCTCCTGTGTTTAAAAATTACGAGTTGTCTGCCGTACAGTGAGATGCGTGGCGAGAGAACTGAGAGGCGGTTTGTTTACATCGGCTTTTATCTCTCAATTCTACCATTCTGTTACTTTTATTTTACTCTCATTTATTTGCCACACTCCCTGAAGTAAATATTAAAGTAACTGACCTTACACAGACGCTGTTTTTATTTATGATATATGTCTAGACCCAATAATGCGATTCGTCCGTCTGTGTGAGTGAGCCAGCCAACCCGTACAATCTCCAACCAGGGAATTTTAGCAATCTTTTCTTTCTTCATGTACAACTTCTCGTAATTTATCGTCATTATTTTGGTCCTCAGTAACCAGATTAGTACTTCCATGGTCAGTTATATTTACTAAATTTAGCATGGGGAGGAGATCACTGAAGTACATCGTGTCTGTAATGCCAAAAAATTTACTATGTGTCAACTCGAGATGCCACTGCGTGGACTGGGGAAGAGAGGATCAGCAGTTTATGTCTTGCTGTCAGAGTGGTTGGTGAGTTCGCGTATGCCGTATCGTTTTCCGGTTCGGTATTGTGGTTGTTTGGCGTCGGTTTGCGTGCGTGTGCCTTGGATTGCATGCATGTGCGTCGGTTTGCGTGTGTGTGCGACACTGGAGAGACTAAGAGGCTGGAGGACAGGACCAAGATGATAAAGGGTAGATGCATGTGTCGGTGTTGATCCAGTCTTGAAGGTGAGGAAGGAGCAAGCTGTTTATGTTGTTCTGAAAATGCATGATAAGATTTATTGTTTCTTTCCAGATTTGTGCTTTATATATGTCGATTTGCCAGTATGTGTATATGTAGGCTTCGTATACGTGTGTATGTATGTATATATGTATGTATGCATGTACGTATTATCCAGGGAGTACTTACGACAGCTATCGTGAAGACTTCATAGTTACTTCCGTTCGTTCGTATAACCCAGACAATAATAGTTAAAAACATTTCTGAGAAAATGAAAGCATTACGACGCTTAGCTCCTCCTGGTTCATTCAGTTTTTGTTTTTTCAGTCTTTTTTTTTTTTTATCTAAGGTGTTTAGATCTGTTGTCTTATTACCTGTAGAGAAGATGCAAGTACTGTACAATAGAGTGCTTGTGCAGATGGATCATCTTGAACTGGTGAGAGGATGAAGTAAATTTGTGACAGAGAGGTGTGGAGGGCTGTGTCTTACCACGCGGGATGAACTTTGGGATTACACACACACACACACACACACACACACACACACACACACACACACACACACACACCGAATGAAATAGTGTGTGCCAAAACTTTTCGTAAATTTAAGGATATGTATGATAAAAATGGTTTGGTACACGGGACAGTACGAGCTTGACTCATTCCTGTAAAGACACAATTAGGTAAGAACAGTTAGGTAAGAAAACACACACACACACACACACACACACACACACACACACACACACACACACACACACACACACACACCAGTTAGCAAAGAATGAAGCTTCGGATTCACTCAGAGGCTTGTACACCAATATACTAACCCCCTGAACTTGGCCCAAATCCACATCTTTCTACATCTCACATTTTTTCCCTTTTTTGATAGACTCCATTGCACATTTTTTTCTTTTTTTCTGTTCTCTTTTCTTCTACTTTAGTACTGCCTTTTTTTAATGCAAGGAAGAAGGAATCAAAGGCCAGAAGCCCATACGATTGTTCCCTCCAAGAAAAAACAAAAACAAGATAACAGCCAAATTCAAGATCAGTTTTTCTCCCCGAAATAAACCCCAGCACAACACAGTTCGTTTCAATTTTGCTGACACTTAAAGATTTTTAATATTTTTTCACGAGACAAAAAAATAAAAAAAGAGGTGCACGCATCACTCCATACATTTTTTTTTTTTTCCGTAGGTTGTATTAGAAGGTTCCTTACACATCTTCCTTGGCGAATTATTTTGCATAGTACATCTCAGAACCTTCTATGTATTTGATGAGACTTCTGTCGATAGAAAAAACGAGGTAATTAACATTGAGGAGAATAATTAATAATAACATCTACAGAAAAAATCGCTGTGGAAAAGACCATACGTAATCTTGGAAGTCAGCTAGGAATGTGACCCCCACGTCTCGTCCTTTCTAGAAAAAAAGTCCTATATTTCTTTCACCTTAACTTGGCAAAAATTTTCGTCCTTTAGCGACTTGTAAAAAATAAAGATAAAACTGCGGCTCTGCATCCTTTCCATGGCACTTCTTCGTGACTAGCTACTTATTCAGGTGCCAATCAATAATTGTTAAAACTTAACGTTCAAGATAGAGATGATTTTATGCCAGTTTAAAGGTGAAAGGAGTATAGTTACAAGAGTGAGGTGTTCTTAAGTTTGTTTATGAATATGATATCTGTACTTGGTCCATTATTAGTTAACTTTTTTACATGCCTTAGGAGTCTGGGAGGAGGAGGAAAGAGGAGGAGGAGGAGGAGGAGGAGGAGGAGGAGGAAGAAGTGGGATAGAGGGAGGAGGAAGAAAGGGAGAAGGAAAAGGAAAGAGAAGGAGGAGGAGGAAGAAGAAGAAGAAGAAGAAGAAGTGGGAGAACGGGAGGAGGAAGAGAGGGAGGACAAGGAAACAGGAGGAGGAGCAAGTAAGGAGGAAGAAAAGGATAAGGAAAAGGAAAGAGGAGGTAAAGGGGAGAAAAATGGAAGAAAGGGATAAGGAAAAGGAAAGAGGAGATAATGGAGAGAAAAATGGAAGACAAGAGATGATGATGGTGAGGGAAAATGGAAGAGGGGGAGGAGAAGGGGAAGTGGAAGAGGGAGGAAAGCAGGATTAAGATTAGGAGAAAGAGGAGAAAGAAGAGTAAAAGGTAAAAAGAGAGATTAAGATTAGAAGGATGAGAGGAGAAAGAGGAGTAAGAGGTAGAAAAGGAGGATGAGGAGAGTAGAGAGGAAGGAGGAGGAAGAGGGGGAGGATAAGGAAGAGGAGAAAAGGAAGAGGAGGAGGAGGAGAGAAAAAGTGAGGAGGAGAGAGAAGAGGAGGAGGAGTGGGAATACAGTAGATGCAAAAAGAAAATGAAGGAAGGAAGGGAGAGAGGGAGAGAAGCAGGTAAGGGGAAAAGAGGAGAGGGAAGAGGAAGAAGAGGGAGGGAGGAAAAGGGGGAGACAAAAGAGAAGAGAAGAGGATTACATAGGATTACATACGAAAACAAACAGCAACAGACCTTATGTCCTTTCGAGGCTGCTTCTTACAAAGAAAACTATGACTACACGATCTAACTCTACATGCTGAAGGACAAGGGTAGTAAAGCAAGAAGGCTCCCCCCACCACCAAACCCTCCAGGAAAAAGTGAGAAAAACCACTATATAGCATGGAAAAACTGACATGGAAATTTCATAGGAAATATTGGAAAGGAAAAGTCACATTCTCAAATACTTTGTCTATAAGCTACCCGATTGAGTAACCTAAAAGAGAAAGTAATCAAATAAACTAATAGTTACGAAATGACGTTATAAACCGGTACATTGAGTTAATGGGAAATCTGTGGACATAACGTGGAAACTACACACTGCACAGTGTGGATGTTTAGGGGTGGTGCGGCAGCCTTGCCTGGCGCTTTTAAGGTAGGCAGCAGTCAATCAGGCCCTACCTCCGTTCACTCCACTGAGACAAGGAACTCGGGAATAAGATGGAAGGAAGAAGTATTGGGGGAGAGGAAGAAAGAAAAGGTAAATCATCATCATTATCATCATTTTAATCTCATCATCATCATCATAATCTCAGGTATCATCATCATCATCATCATAATCTCAGGCATCATCATCATCATCATCATCATCATCATCATCATCATCATCATCATCTCAGCCATCATTATCATCATTTTAATCTCATCATCATCATCATAATCTCAGGCATCATCATCATCATCATCATCATCATCATCTCAGGCATCATCATCATCATCATCATCATCATCATCATCATCATTATCATCATCATCATCTCAGCCATCATTATCATTGTCATTATCATCATAATCATCATCATCAGGAAGTCACAAAAGCAGTTTTAACGAGAGAGAGAGAGAGAGAGAGAGAGAGAGAGAGAGAGAGAGAGAGAGAGAGAGAGAGAGAGAGAGAGAGAGAGAGAGAGAGAGAGAGAGAGAGAGAGAGAGAGAGAGAGAGAGAGAGAGAGAGAGAGAGAGAGAGAGAGAGAGACGTAGAAGATAAAGAAAGGAAAAGGCAGAGAAGGTAAAATGTTGGGAAGTAAGCTGATATTGAGAGGCTCAGGGAAGAAGAGGAAGTAAGGATGATGGGTCTCCAGAGATAGATAGATAAATTGATAGTTAGGTAGATAGATAAATAGTTAGGTAGATAGACAGACAGATAGATGGATATATGGAGAGACAAACAGATAGGTAGGTAGGTATATAGATTTCTCTCTCTCTCTCTCTCTCTGATATTGTTTTTAAGTACTTAGTAATTTACGTTCCAATGCATTTACTATTTTCCAGGTTTCCAGGAGAGAGAGAGAGAGAGACGTTCCCAAGTTGAAAGAAATAAAGCTAGTACCGGTATAAATCTTCATCATACTTCCTTCCTTGTTGTTCAGGAAGCTCGTGTATGTAAGAAATTTTACCCACATTTAGAAAACTCTTGAATTGGGGAATGAAGTTTATGCCCGACTTGGACCAGTTAATGAGGACTGAATATAGTTTATAATGTTGTCCCATTCCCATAAACAGTTCCTGTAAATGTCGGTATAATGAAGCTCCCTAACACCTTTACGTGAGCGACTTATTGGGCTTATTACACCTTCCTGTCCATCTCTGTGTTATATAAATGCTTCCAATATCGCCATACTCTGCATGGATCTCATGCAAAAGGATATTAGCCAGTCATAATAAAAAAATAAATCGCTAAGGAAGAGGTGCAAGGGAGTTTCGTTACTAGACGAGAAGACGTAAGAAGGAAACAAGATCAACTAGATTTTAATTTTGTCTTTCTCACAAGGTGCTACATTTCTTAAGTCTTTCACAGCTCTTTCTTGCCAGGTCACTACTCGTCCCACTTTTATTCTCCCTCCCTTCATTCACTATTCATTCTTAGGCTGCCTTCATCGCTATCCCACCCTCCCTCACCCACACTTCCCCCTCCACACCTCCCCCCTGCCCCACCCCACCCACACCCCCTCCTCTCTTACTTTTGATCTTTTATACGGTTCTTTCCCCCTCCTCCTCCCCCACTTAACTGCTGTCACCCTCCTATCTTGTTCCCCCCTTTTCACCCCCTCCCCTTCCCTCTTCCTTTTTCTTCATACCCCCTCCTGCCTCTGTTTCCTTCCATCTCCTCCCCTTCCTCTTATTCCTCCTCCCGTCTCCCTCCTTCTCCCCTTTCCATCCCCTCCATATCCTCCTCCTTCGTTCTTTTCTATTCATCCTCCCCTCCCCTCCCCCTCCGTGCCCTCCCATCCCCTTTCTTCTTCCCCTCTCTTCCTCCTCCCTCACCCCCCTTATCCCCCCTCCATCATCCCCTCCTATCACATGTTCTCCCTTCCCTTCTGTCCCCATCCTCCCCTCTATGGCTCCTCCATATTCTCTTTCGCTCCCTCTCCTTGTCATGTGTTCTTCCTCCTAGATCCTCACCCCCAACCCCTACCTTCTGCTGCCCCCACCTACATGCTACCCACCTCCCCCCCCTGCTGTCCCCACCTATCCCCCTGCTCCCCCTACCTACCTCTTCTACTGCTTCGCCTCCTTCCCCCTCTCTGCTCCATCACATACGTCTCTACGTTCCATCCTCCTCCCCTTGTCATATGATCCCCGCCTCCTCCTCTCCCCCCGGGGGGCGTGTGGGGGGCTTTTTATGCAGGGGGGAGGTAAAGAGGAGACTAATTTTATCCCCCTCACTGCTACAGATCCTTCGCAAGCTGAGGAAAATCGTCCGGGAGCAGGCAGATTTAAAATATATGGAATGTACAGTTGGCAGCACATCAGCCTGGTACAGCATCAGTGGGAGGCATAGGTGTAGCATTTGGTACACTTGACAACCCTGACATAATGACAGGTTTGTTGGCGGAGCTGGCATGAACGAAGGAAGGTGTCAAGGTGTACAATATTACCTGATAGGACCAGGTGACCATGATACATGACCGTCGGAAATTGTAGCTAGACCTCCACTTCACACACACACACACACACACACACACACACACACACACACACACACACACACACACACACACACACACACACACACACACACACACACACACACACACACACACACACACACACACAGTCCTAAGTATAGCTGTGTGGCCAAGTGTACATTATCAAAGAGAGAGAAATTGGTGTACACATGTGGAGTGATTAGCCCTTTCCCCCAGAGGACCTCTTTTATCTGTTATCTTTGTCATCTCCAGGCAGTTTTAAGGATTACATAAGTCTTCACTATACCCCTTTCACCTAAACTTGGCCCCAAAATCACCGCTCCTTTGGGGGGCATATTTCACGAAGCTCAGTGACCGGAGGAAAAAGATAATACTACGGCTCTGCATCCTTTCCTTGACACTTCTTCGTGACTAGCTCCATGTTATAGTGTTAATCTATTGTAACAAGTCAGCGTTCAAGATACGGAGATGGCAGTTTTAGGCCAAGTTAGAATAAAAGGAGTATAGCTGGTTGGTGTACCGGCTCTCCTAAGCTGAGAGAGAGAGAGAGAGAGAGAGAGAGAGAGAGAGAGAGAGAGAAAATACACACTAAAAAGATCGTGACAGGGTAACAACAGAGAGAGAGAGAGAGAGAGAGAGAGAGAGAGAGAGAGGCGCTGAGAAGTGTTCCGGGAAATCAGGTAAGCTAAGTCAAGGGAAAGAGGAATGAAAGATGGAGTGAAGAAATGAAGAGGGGAGGAGGAGGAGGAGGAGGAGGAGAAGGAGGAGGGAAGAGAAGGGAAAAAACAGAATATAAGTAAGGGTGAAGGTCAGTGAAGCGAGTGCCTACCTTTGACGGGGGAAAAAATAATAATTAGAAGGAGCAAATGAAGAAGAAAAAAAAAGAGAAGGAGAAAGGAGGAGGAAAAGAAGAAGAGGAAGAAGGTGGAGGAGGAGGAGGAGGAGGAGGAGGAGGAGGAGGAGGGAATGGAGGTGGATATGGAGGAGGAGATGGAGAAGAATAAGGAAAAGGAGGGGGAGAAGAAGAAGAAGAAGAAAAGAAGAGGAAGGAGGAAGAAGAGAAAGAACAAAAAAAGAAGAAGCGTGAGGAGAAGAAAAGGAGGAGAAAAATAAAAAGAAAGAGGAGAAGAAGAAGGAGAGGGGGGAGGAGAAGGAGGAGGAGGAGGAGGAAGAGAAGAAGAAGAAGAAGAAGAAGAAAAGAAGAAGAAGAATATATTACATTTTTCACTCAATATAAACTCTTGAAAAACCATCTGAAAATCCCAAGCAAAAAAAATAAAAAAATCTTTCTCGGGATCCCCTTTATATATACAAAACGCTAAATACATATTAAATTTTGTGCCTATCAACGACACAGATCATTAAAGCAGGATATTGTGTTCTCTAAGTCTAAATCGTCCCTTAGAAGAAGGCCGGGAAGATTGAGGCAGGATGAATGGGAATAATTAGACAGGCAAGCAGACTATCTATCTATCTATCTATTGCCAGACGCCTCAATCCCGTTTGGGGTGGCCACAAACAAAGCGCCTCCAAGTCGCCCTGTCCCCCGCTATTTCACTGCCCTGCTCCCAACTCACACCCCCCTCTCTCATATACCTCTCCACCCCATCCCTCCATCTCATCCTCGGCCTCCCCCTCCCTCTTCCACCCTCCACCTCACTCACATACACTCTCTTCGTCAGTCTTTCACCCTCCATCCTCTCCACATGGCCAAACCACCTCAGTGTGTTCCTCATAACGCTTCCTATCACATCCACATCCACACCACAACGCTCCTTTATATCCTCATTCGTCAGCCTGTCTCTCCACGTGACTCCACAGGCTCCTCTTAAATAACTCATTTCCACTGCTCTCACTCTTGACTTGTGTCCTTCCAACAATGTCCAAGCTTCACTACCGTACGTTAGAGTTGGTATCACAATACTGTCATGTAGTAACTTTTTCACTTCCATGCTCACTTCCCTGTTTCTTATCAATGCTTTCAAGGAACCAGCAACCTTTCTTCCCTGCTGTACCCTTTCAAGCACTTCACCCTCCAAACCTCCATCCTTACTCATCACACTACCCAAATACTTAAACGTACTCACATTTTCCAATTCCTCACCATCCAACCTCGCTGTACATTCACTAACTTCACCTCTCTCAATGACCATCACTTTACTCTTCCCTACATTCACCTTTAGGTTCCGTTTCTTACACACTCTCTCAAACTCATCCACCAAGCCTTGCAGCTCCCCTTCATCTTCACTCAACAACACAGTATCATCTGCAAACAACAGTACAGGGAGTTTCCAAACACTATCCTCTCTCACCAGGGCCACTCCAACATCCACTACCCTACCTTGTACCTCTTTTATTACCCCATCCATGTACAGATTGAACAACCATGGAGACATGACACATCCCTGTTTCAACCCAACTTTCAAAGAGAAAAATTCACTTAGTTCACCATCCACACGCACTGCAGCCTTCGCACCATCGTACATACTCTTCACAGCATTCAACAACTTCCCATATACTCCATATATTCTTAACACTTTCCACAATCCTTGTCTATCCACCCTGTCATATGCTTTCTCCAAATCCATGAAAGCCGCATACAACTTCTTTCCCTTCTCTAGAAACTTTTCCACTAAAGATCTAAGAATGAATATCTGATCTACACAACCTCTTCCCTTCCTAAAGCCTCCCTGTTCTTCTCCAACTAATTTCTCTGTTCTTTCTCTAACTCTGTCTATAAGTATCCTACCATACACTTTTCCTATTATACTAAGAAGACAAATGCCCCTATGATTACCACACACTTCTTTTTCCCCTTTTCCTTTGTACAAGGGAATAATTATACCTGACTTCCAATCCTCCGGGACTCTACCTTCCTCCCAGGCCAATCTGCACATCTTCCACATTAATTCTACTACTATCTCTCCCCCATGCTTCAGCATTTCACCACACACTCCATCAATTCCTGGGGCTTTCCCTGATTTAACTTTCTTCATTGCTTCCACAACTTCTATCCTACTGATTTCTTCCTGTCTTCTCACCTCCCTCCTTCTCCCAGCCATTCCCCAGCCACTTATACTCGCATTACTTCCATCCTCTACGTTCAACAATTCCTTAAAGTGTTCTCTCCATCTGCTCACTTTTTCTCCCTTCTCCACTAGTAATCTACCATTTTTATATTTCACTCCCCTGCTAACTTCACTTCCACCCTGTCTTACTCTCTTCACCTCTTTCCAGAACATTTTCTTACAGTCCCTCCATTTTACACTCAAATTCCTTCCAAATTCCTCATCCACTCTCTTCTTACTCTCTCTTACTAATCTTTTCACCTCTCTCTTCCTTTCCACATATAACTCTCTCTTCCGCCTCTCAACTTCTTCCACGCCCCTATTTCTCATCCATTCATTATATGCTTTCTTCTTTTGTGCCACAGCCTGTTTCACCTCTTCAGTCCACCACGCTGTTCCTTGCACCCCCCTCCGTCTTCTCTTCCTTCCACACACCACATCACATGCTGCACATATTTCTTCTGTAAATATCTTACACATACCTTCCACATCTCCCATCTGCTCCAATTCATATTTGCCCAATCGTTCCTCCACTTCTCTCTTATACTCTGCCTTTTTCTCATCCTCTTGTAACCTTTCCACTCTCCTTGCAACTACTCCTTCCTCTTGTCTTTCCCTTCTTCTATTCCTCCATCTTACTTGCATCCTAATTCTGGCCACCACCAAGTAGTGGTCAGAAAGTCCACTCCCCCAACCTCTATACACTCTTGCATCCTTTACACATCTTCGCATCCTTTCATCCACACACACATAATCAATCATTGCCTTCATTTCATTCAGTTCACCACCCACCCTTCTCATCACTCGCCATGTATACCTGTGGATCATTTTATGCCTGAAGAGGGTATTGGCTATCACCAATCCCCTCCCAGCACAAATGTCCACTAACGCACTCCCATTCTCATCTATCTCAGCAGGCACACCCCACTCACCAACTATTCCATCCACCTTCACATTACCAACTTTACCATTCATATCACCAATCAAAAACACTCTCTCATTCCTTCCAAACTTTTCCATGCACACTTCCACATTTGTCCACAACTCTTCTCTCACTCTTCTAGCACGATCTTGCGTTGGCGCATACACACACACAATCGCCCACATTTGTATTCCAACTTTCAACTTTACCCACACAATCCTTGACCCAACTGATCCATACTGTCTTATGCTCTTCTTCCATCTTTTACTCACAACTATACACACTCCTTCCTTTGCCCTCTCATTCTCATCTACTCCTGCACATATACCCCATCCATACTCCCATTCTCTCACACTTTCTCCTCTCCATTTTGTTTCAGTTATTCCACATACATCCACTTTCGCATCCTCAAGCACCTGGCAGGCGTAAAAACTCTGAGAATGTGAGTGACTTGATGTTGTATAAAATTAGAGAATATTTACAAAAGGATGATAGCGAGGGGAGAAATGCGACTGGAAAGAGAGAGAGAGAGAGAGAGAGAGAGAGAGAGAGAGAGAGAGAGAGGGTTGGAGATGGAGATGGAGGAGGTGAAGGTGGAAGTAGAGCTAGATAGAGAGATGGAGACAAATGTACTCAAAGAGAAGGAGACTTAGCTACCGTATAGAGAAAGAGCGACAGCAACAGAGCAGGCGAGAGCGAGAGACAGAGGGAGGCAGAGCGAGAAAGATATAGAGCGACAGAGAGAGACAATATGAGACAGAGCGACAAAGATAGCTACGGACAGGAAGACAGCGACAGAGATAGAGCGACAAAGGTAAGAGAGAGAGAGAGAGAGAGAGGAAAGGGAGAGAGAAAGAGAGGGACACACACTAACACATCTGATAAAGTGAAGTGGAGGGAGATTAAGATGGAAATCCAAGGGGAGTAAGAATGTATGAGAGAGAGAGAGAGAGAGAGAGAGAGAGAGAGAGAGAGAGAGAGAGAGAGAGAGAGAGAGAAGTATATGTTTGTCTGTGTATGTATGTGTTTGTTTACTAGTGTGTTTTGGGTGTTAATATGTGCTAGTGTGTGTGTGTGTGTGTGTGTGTGTGTGTGTGTGTGTGTGTGTGTGTGTGTGTGTGTGTGTGTGTGTGTGTGTGTGTGTGTGTGTGTTTCTTATTTACCCTTTTTATTATAAATGAGATGGCCAGCATGCAATTTATATATAGTAATTTCACTTTGATTGATGCAAGAAAGAAGGAACCAAAGGTCATGAGCCCTTTGAGTGTTCCCTCCAAAACAAAACAAAACAAATCCAAGATACCTGAAGAATCTGGCTTATAAGAGACCAGGTAGAGACTAATTAAGGTATATACCAACAAGTGACGAGTGATTTCTTTTTTCTTGTACATATTTATGTTTGTACTACCAACATTTCGGTAGCTTGATCCACGGCATCAAGGTGCCATTATTAAGGAAATATTGAGTGCCTGATAAGTCAACGCTTTGGCATCTTTTCCTTATTACTCGTCCCCGCTCCGGAGGGGTTCGGAGTCGGGTATTGTTTTCACTTGGTTTGTCTGTCTGTCTGTTGAAAACTTTTCCCGAAAACTACTGGTGCGATTTTCACTAAATATACAGGGATGATGGGCTATGACCTTCTGATCATCTGATTAAATTTTGGGCCAAATTGGGCCAAGGTCCAGGCTGTAGGCCCCCAAAATGTAAGAAAAAAAAACGGGGACGGGTAAAAATCGTTTTTTCGCTACAACACCTTTCAGATTCGTCATACCGACATGAAACCAAAACCTAAAGGTGCATCTTTCAAACCTGCATCCTATAACATGTCTCATTACCTTAGGGGGGTCACCCCTCGGTTAGCGGTAGGGGTCAGTGTCAGGTGGGTCGGGCCTAAAATTTCAAATGGGCATAAAATCGTCAATTTTCACCCGATTTACTCCAAATTTGATATGTGACATCTTTGACTAGATATCCTATTGTGTTTATACGTAAGCATTAAAATGACTGCCGGGGACGGGTTTGCTGTGCCTTGGCACAGCTTCTTGATTCTGCAGTATTGAATCATTATAGAATGTTAAAACAGGTGACTAATTTATAATTCTCTCTCTCTCTCTCTCTCTCTCTCTCTCTCTCTCTCTCTCTCTCTCTCTCTCTCTCTCTCTCTCTCTCAATGGCTTTATCAGAACAGCTTCCAGTTTAACGATGTCCTTTCACAAGTGCCAAAACCAGAAGTGAGCAACGTAATCTAGATGAGGTCGTAAGAGGTTAATTTTCCTTACCCTTGTATTGGAAGTTATTGTTAATGTTATCTGGCATTCTGTGTCCTTCTGTAAAGCCTCCAACGCAGCCATATACGAGGAAGGAGAAAATTATAGCTGTTGCGAGGCATTAAATTTATATCCGTTTTATACAGTCAGTTGTCTTTGTCTTTCGGTCCGTAAGCTTGTACAGGCGTTAGGGGAGCTACATTGAGGTGGTTTGGCCATGTGGAGAGAATGAAGAGTGAGAGACTAACAAGGGGAGAGTAAGAGTATGTGAGTGAGGTGGAGCAGGGAGAGCGAGGGGGAGGCCGAGGATGAGATGGAGGGATGAAGTGGAGTGGTATATGAGAGAGGGTGTGAGCTGGGGGTTGGGCAGTGAAATGGCGAGGAAGGCCGAGGATGAGATGGAGGGATGGAGTGGAGGGGTATATGAGAGAGGGGGTGTGAGCTGGGGGCAGTGAAATGGCGGGGAACAGAGCGACATGGAGGCGATTTGTTTGTGGCTACCTTTTACGTTATTAAGGCGTCTGGCAATAGATAGATAGACAGGTAGAAGTTTGTACCCATATATTAAATTTCCACCTCATGCACTACCTGTCTCTCATTGATGCTAAAAACTGCATCTAGAGTATGCAAAGCGACCGAGAGCTCTATCAGGCATGTAGCTGTAGAGCTGAGTAGAGCACAGAGTCAAAATCCAACAATCTATAATGCAATAGGGGATAAAGATGGTCTGTGGACATCGATAGAAAGCTTTGAAGGGGAAAAAAAAGGTGTTTGTTAGGTTAGTTTTCATCAAATTCGCTTAAACACACACACACACACACACACACACACACACACACACACACACACAAATGAGAACTCGAAAATAATAAAAACTCTAAGGGACATCCTTTGAAAACCAAGAAAGGAATATCAATCGTACTCACTTGGACACATTCCACACCTTCATGAGTGGAAACCTTTACCGTAAGAGAATATCCCGTATTTTTTTTTTTCTGTTATTTTTATAGAGATAATGCACAAAATTCCGATTATATTGTAATTTTACGTTTGGTGCCAGAGGCAGATTTTGAAAGGTTACCTTATCCCTCGTCTGGTTCTTTTAAATGGATAGAAAAGCAATGACAAGAACAATATTGGGCCTTGAGAGAGAGAGAGAGAGGATGGGGAAACAATGGAACAAATGGAAACAAAAAAAATCAGAACGAGAGGCGAATGGAAGAATGAAAGAAAAAGGCGAGACACCAAGAGAGAGAGAGAGAGAGAGAGAGAGAGGTTAATAAAGAACGGAAGGCCGGAGGGAGCCAGAAGAACAAAGGCAGGCCCAGCTGAGGAGAAACTTAAACAACGCGAGCGAAAAATATTAGTCTGTGATGAAAAAAGGAAAACAGAAAATGGGAAGAAAACGGGAGAGAAAACAATGGTTCGCGCCAAAATAACGACAGGAAATGTAATGGAAAAAGATACGTAGATAACACAGTGTAAATTAGATATGCAGTGCTTGTATATGAAAAAAGGAGAGAATATTTTCATAAATTTATGATGAACAGAAATTACTTTAATAAATTGTCTGCCAGTCTGTGTGTCGATACGAAGGATATATATTGAAATAAAATTCGTGGGCAACACGGTAAAGATGTAATATAGAAAAGGTTTTTTTTTTTTAAAGCCAGTGATGAGCAGGAAAAGTAAAAAAAAAAAAAAACTAGAACTCTGTCTTGCGGACAGTCACTAGTCTCCGTTTGCTGTCTCTTACAATGATCTTGACCCCATTGGGGAGATTTGCAATTTTTTTTCTATCATCAATGGCCCATACCAGGACACATAACCTGGGTCGTTCAGATTGCTTGTGCAGGTCGCACTGAAATCTCCAGTAGACACGATCAACCTATCTCGTTCACAACATAACACTGACATGAGTCTTTCTGACATGCCCTTCCACTGCGCGGAAAGGATTTAGATTTTTTTTTTTCTATCGACCCACTCCAGAACACATAACCTAAGCCCTTCAGATTCCTTGTGCAGTCTCTGGTTCTGCTGGAATTGTAGCGAAACTATGAGGCCGGAATAATAATAATACCAGCAAAAACAATAGTCTCCACCTGTGTAATAGATGGAGACTAACTAGCTATTTTATCTGTCTGCCTGTCTTAAATGTCTGATTTTTTGTCTGTTTGTCTTTATGTAGGATGTCCAATTGTTTATATGTCTGTCAGTCTTTTATGTCTGACTGTTTGTCTGTTTGTCTATCTGTACGTAGAATGTCCAGTTGTCTGTCTCTCTGGCTGGCTTTTATGTCCAGTTGCTTGTCTGTCTGTCTATACGTAGGATGTCCAATCGTTTATCTGTCTGTCTGTCTTTTATGTCTAATTGTTTGTCTGTCTATACGTAGGATGTCCAATTGTCTGTCTGTCTGTCTGTCAATATGTAGGCTATAAGCAAAATACTTATACCATTAACAAGAGAGAAAAAAAATTAAATGTTACTCGAGATAACAGAGGACATTTGAAGCGTTTGATTGGTGGGTTTACCTTAGCTGAACGAAATCAGTTGGTGCTATTTATTTATTATTTACTTTAATGCCGAATGCTAATCTCCAAGTCCAGGATTTAGACCATATCTTGACACCCTGAAGGTTTCATGTTGGTAGCTTAGGTCGTTCATGATATATAGTGGTGCTAAAGGCGGGCGATAAAAACTACTTGTCCTTTGGCAGCCATTATGGTGACCTTGACCTTGACCCCGAGTGCCCATTTTCGAACTCGTCCAAGATTTTGGCCATATCTTGATACCCTGAAGGTTTCATGATTATAGCTGTTGAGCCGTTCATGAGATATAATGGGAACACACACACACACACACACACACACACACACACACACACACACACACACACACACACCGAGGCGGGCAAAAACATTATCGCTCTGCCTTCTAAAAGCGGGAGATACAGACACACATCAAGGTTGGGAAAAAATTTAAGCAGGTGTGGCGGTAGCAAGAACAGAATATAAACAACCAATGAAAAGTAAACAGCCAGTGAAATATAAACAAACAGTAATTTCTAAACAGTTAAATCATCTCAGTGAAGAAAATGAGTGAGCCGAGAGAGGACAGAGGCAAGAGAGAGAGAAATAGAATCCCCCAAACTGAACCGAGAAGAATCACGTTCGGAGAGAATTAGTGGAGTAAACATGTCAATTTTCATTAGTAATTTAATAAAGCATCTGCCGGTGTGGTTGCGGTGGTGGTGGTGGTGGTGGTGAGTGAGTGATGGTAGTGGTGTTGGTGGTGGTGTGCGTGGGTGGGGTTGGGGAGGGATTGTAGAGATGGAAGAGAGTGGATTAGGGATGGAGTGGGTGAGGATGGGTGTGTGGGGGGGTTGGGAGGCTCGTGTGTGTGTGTGTGTGTGTGTGTGTGTGTGTGTGTGTGTGTGTGTGTGTGAGGAAATATGTTACTGTCTGACTGAAAATATGATTTGGGAATTTGGGAGCGAGTAAGTGGAGAAAATGTTGAAATAAGTGAGATTTGTTGTCTGAAACTTGAAGCTGAGAGATAGATAGATAGATAGAGAGAGAGAGAGAGAGAGAGAGAGAGAGAGAGAGAGAGTTCTATAGATAACAAAACCAAGCAAACCTTAAGGGTAACTCCAGACAATCTTCCTTAATTCAGAGAACATTAAACTTACTCTTCAAAAGACTTAACATATTGCCAGAATCACCAGTCACTATATCATTTCTTTTTCACATGAGGGAACTGGCCCACTCACACAAGCTGCATAAGGATTCCTGGGTGCATGAAATTCTACTTACTTTAGCTATGGGATAAGGAGTTCATTGCATTGGTTAGTAGTCTAATCAACCCTGCAATCTGAGTACGCCTGACCATCACCTGTGCTCAGAGGGGTTAGGGGGTTAGGTTAGAACACATGCGTTGCTTTTTTTTTTTTTTATGCGAGGAAGAAGGAACCAAAGGCCATGAGCCCGCAATAACAGTTCCCTCCAAGAGAAAAACAAAATACAACAGAGAGCCAAATTCAAGATCCATTCCTTTCGAGATGCCTGGACACACTGCGTTTGAAAGACTGGAGATCATAGGCAGCAGGAAATACAGACAGAGGGAGACAGTTCCAGAGATGACCTGTTGCATGAATGAAGGACTGGGAGTAACGGTTAACTCTTGCATTAGAGAGTTGGACAGAAAAGGGATGAGAGTTTGCTGCTAGACGGGTGCTACGCGCCCGTCGTAGAGGTGGAGGAATGCATGCAGACAGTTCAGAGGAGCAGTGACCATTAAAGTAGCAACAGAAAAGAGATAAAGATGCAACAGTGCGGCGAAGAGACAGAGGTTGAAGGGAGTCAGTAAGAGGAGGAGAGTTAATGAGACGAAAAGCCTTTGACTTCACCCTATTGAGAAGAGATGTATGTGGGGAGCCTCCCCACACATGAGAATTGTACTCCAACAGGGGCGGATAAAACCCCTGTACAGAGTCAACAATTGTGCAGGGTTAAAGAAAGAATAGAGTCGGCTTAGCTAACCCAATCTCTTGGAAGCAGATTTTACAAGAGATGTAATATGATCTTTCCAAGATAAGTCCCGAGTAAATGAAACCCCAAGCATGTTCAAGGATGATGCTGGATTAAGCTGAATATCATTAAACAATAGTGGGTAAACCTATGGAAGATTTTGACGGGTTGATAGGTGTAAGAACTGGGTCTTAGATGCATTAAAAACAACAAGATTATTTTTACCCTAGTCTGAGATACGAGCCAAGTCAGACATTAGGTGTGCCATAGCCTCATCCCTTGCCTGTTGAAGTAACTGCTGAGATGGGCGTTGCGGGAACCGAATGGAAAGGTGAAGGGTGGAGTCATCAGCGTATGAGTGGATAGGGTTAGATGTACAGCTTAGAAGGTCATTGATGAATAAAAAGAAGAGAGTTGGTGATAGGACAGAGCCCTGAGGAACATCACTGTTGATAGATATAGGAGAAGAACGATGGCCGTCTACAACAGCGGCTATAGAATTATCATAAAGGAAGCTAGCAATGAAGGCACAGATAGAAGGATAGAAACCGTAAGAGGGCAGTTTGGAAATTAAAGATTTATTCCAGACTCGATCAAAAGCCTTTGAGATGTCAAATGCAATGGCAAAGCATTCGCCAAAGTCCCGAAAGGAGGATGACCAGGAGTCTGAAAGGTAGGTGAGAAGATCGCCAGTGGAGCGTCCCTGACGGAACCCATACTGACGATCAGAAAGAAGGTTGTGATAGAAAAGATGCCTTAAAATTTTTCTATTGAGAATTGACTCGAAAACTTTTGAAATACAGGACATTAAAGCAATTGGACGATAGTTAGAGGGTTGGGAGTGGTCACCATTCTTTAGGACTGGCTGAATGAGAGCAATCTTCCAGCAAGAAGGAAAGGTACAAGTTGACAGACAAAGGCAAAAGAGTTTGCCTAGGCAGGGTGTAAGCACAGAAGCACAGTTCTTGAGAACAACAGGAGGGACTCCATCAGGCCCATATGCCTTGTTAGTATTGAGGCCAGTGATGGCAGAAAATACATCAGCTGAAGAAATTTTAATGTCAGCCATGAGGAAGTCAGAGGGGGGAAGTGATGGAGGAACAGCACCGGAATCGTCTAAGGTGGAATTGGAGGAGAAAGTCTGTGCTAAGAGATCTGCATTATCAGTAGAAGAAATAGCTACAGAACCATCAGAGTAGAAAAGAGGAGGGAAGGATGATGAGGTAAAGTTGTTAGAAAGGTTTTTGGCAAGGTGCCAGAAGGAGCGGGAAGAATTCGAGTTGGAGAGTTGAGAGCATTTAGTATGGATGAAATTATTTCTAGCAGAGCGAAGAACAGACTTAGCACGATTCCGGGCAGAAACGTAAAGATAATGTGATTCAGGGGTGGGTTGCCTCCGGTACCTTTTGTAGGCCCTCTCCTTGTTGCAGACAGCATTAGAACAAGCGTGATTAAACCAAGGCTTTCTTGCATTAGTCAAAGAATATGAGAAAGGAATGTATGCTTCCATGCCTGAGAGAATAACCTCCGTAATGCGCAAGGCACACTCAGATGGCTCTCGGCCATGGAAGCAATAATCATTCCAGGGAAAATCAAAGAAGTACTGCCTGAGGGCCTCCCAATCCGCGGCTCCAAAATGCCACAGACGACGTTTCCCTGGAGGGTCCACAGGCCGTACCAGAGTGATAGGACAGGTTAAGGTGATAAGGTTGTGATCGGAGGAGCCCAACAGAGAGAAAAGATTAACAGTGTAAGCAGAAGGATTAGTTGTAAGGAAGAGGTCAAGTATGTTGGAGCTCTCTCCAAGGCAGTCTGGGATACTGGTAGGGTGCTGTATAAGCTGCTCTAGGTCATTAAGGATAGAAAAGATGTAGGCTTGTTCACCAGGTGGATCAGTGAAAGGAGAGGAGAGCCAAAGGTGGTGGTGAACATTGAAATCTCCTGGAATGGAGATTTCAGAGAAAGGAGACATGGATAGAATGTGTTCCATCGTAGAAGTAAGATAGTCGAAGAATTTTTGATAGTCAGTAGAATTAGGGGATAAGTAAACAGCACAGATATATTTAGTCAGAGAATGACAGGAAAGCCAAAGCCAGAGTGTAGAGAATTCAGAAGAATCGAGTTCTGGAACACGAGAGCAAGATAAGTCGTTGCGTATATATACACAACAGCCACCTTTGGCTTTGAAATGAGCATAGAGAAAGTAGGATACAGAATAGGGTTTGCTGTCAGTTGCCTCAGACAGCTGAGTCTCTGTTAGAAAAAGAAGGTGAGGTTTAGAGGAGGAGAGGTGGTGCTCAACAGAGCGAAAGTTAGAGGAAAGGTTGCGAATGTTGCAGAAATGAAGAAGAAGAGAGTCAGACAGTGGTTCCAGGCACCTCGAGTCGTCACCGGGAGAGGGGCGGAAGGTGGGGGCATTTATGGTCCCCCCCCCCTGGGTACTCCGAGGCTGGGTGGTGAGACGCTATGTTTATTTAATTTTGGAAAAGGAAGTGTAGTGTGTACTGTGCTTGTAGTTTGGTGTAGATAGAGAAATTTGTGTTGGAGAGCATGCTGGCCTACTCTCTGTGTAACTGAGACACTGAAAAAGTTCAGCAAAGGGGGATGGTCAGGAACTAGTCCTGAGGGCTGATGAAACGGGAGCTCCAGCACTCCCTGTCATCAGCTTTCCATCCACCTCGGGAGTACTGCCCTGCTCGACTGTTGCTACAGTCTACTCCTACAGAAACACTAGACGGATTCCTACCCAGAACACGAATCTATGAAGTTAAGGGCTTGGAAATACGGCCAGACAATTCTTTACTTAACTTTATTGTCCAGTTCTGTAACTTTACTTTCCACACATCGGACGTATGGGCGTTTTAGTGCTCCCTTTCGTAGCATCCTTTCATTGTTCGGTCTTTATTTTTTTTAGTCGGTCTTTTTGTCACCAGGCGACTTTATTTAGGTTAGAGAGAGAGAGAGAGAGAGAGAGAGAGAGAGAGAGAGCAACAATAGTCAACTTTAATAGCAGCCTGATGGACGTGGAACTACAGTATTTGGAAGCGTGTAATGCGCCTGGTGTAGAGAGAAATAAAGCAGTAAATAAAGATGTTAAGGTCCAAAAATAAGGTAAAATAAAGCAACGAAATCCTCCATGGCTAAACATTATCTTTGTTAGCTGGACATGCAGGTATTTTAGTGTTCTTTGTATATTAATAAACTGTCCATTTACAGCAAGTAATAAAGTAAAACAAGATAGTGGAAAAGTTAAAGTTTAGAAATAAAGCTAATTAAAGCCAAACAATTCTCTACACCTAAGCTTTATTTAGGGTAGGAGGAAGTGCAGGTATTTGTGTCATTTGCAGTATTAAGAACACACCTGGTTAAATAAAGCAAGATAATAAAGCAATTAAGATCCACAAATGAAGGTCAGTACTCTCTCTCTCTCTCTCTCTCTCTCTCTCGCTCTCTCTCTCTCTCGCTCGCTCGCTCGCGCGCGCGGGGGGAGGGCAACGTATGTATGTGTGTAGTATGTGTGTGTATGTATTTTCCTCTCCTTGTGTGTGTGTGTGTGTGTGTGTGTGTGTGTGTGTGTGTGTGTGTGTGTGTGTGTGTGTGTGTGTGTGTGTGTGGATCGATGGAAGGAAGGATTTCTCTCTCTCTCTCTCTCTCTCTCTCTCTCTCTCTCTCTCTCTCTCTCTCTCTCAATAAAATATTTTGGTGGTATCAATGACAAAAGGCGTCATGTTTCTACTACTACTACTACTACTACTACTACTACTACTACTTCTACTACTACTACTACTACTACCCTTGTATCTATGTACCCCGCTGTCCCTTTCTCTCTGCCGTTACCATTGTCCTGTTGTACCCATTATTCCATTAATCTGAGGCTGTTTGTGATGATGATGATGATTTTAACTGAATATGTAAACTATGTCAGTTTCTCTCTCTCTCTCTCTCTCTCTCTCTCTCTCTCTCTCTGATTGAACAGAAGAGGTAAATGAAGAGTTCTTACCCCAGTCTGAGATCTCTCTTTGAGGAGGAGATGGAGGGATGGAGTGGGGAGTTATATGAAAGAGGAGTGTGTGATGTGGAGGGAGAGCAGCCTGATGACGTTGAACAGAATGATGTAGATGCCGTACGTTTCTGGCCATCCTTAACGGTGTAACATCTGGCTATAGATAAAGATAAATATAATCTTTATTGATAGACAATAAAAATAACTCGCTACTCCAGATTCTTGTCCCTCCTTCCCAAGACTTCAACTAACAGGAGTCCTTCAGTCTCTTCCTTCTTTCCTTGTTTTGGCAAAAGTTACCAGAATATTGCTAAGACTTGGAAAAAATTGTTATAGAAAAATTGCTTAATGTAACTAGGCACCTGAAGAACCAGGCACAGAATTGCAAAATGGATTTTTTTACACTGAAACATTAGTTTTTCTGTATCTGGTTCTCTCCCATCTCAAGCTAGTGTAAGGATGCATGGTTGTAGTAGTAGTAGTAGTAGTAATAATAGTAGTACTAGTAGTAGTAGTAGTAGTGGTAGTGGTAGTACTTCAACTCACAGCAATTTTTCATAAGCTTCCATCATTCCTCGTTTTTACAAAAGTTACCAAAATGTTGCTTAAACTTTGAAAAAAAAAAAAAAAATCACTAACGAAAAATTGCTTAATATTACTGGGCACCTGTAGAGCCAGTTATTGATTTTGTAGTAGTAGTTGTGGTAATAGTTACTGTAGTAGTAGTGGTGGTACTTGTGGTAGTAGTAGTGTTGTAGTAGTAGATGATGATGATAGACACAATCTATCGAGGTGGCTTCATCTTGGCTGTGTAATGAACCGCAGTCAATCTTACGCTCTCAGTTTTATGCTTTTCTTTTCGATAGTGGCGAATGAGGACGGCCTGTGTGGGAGGAAATCTGTGCTTTTCTGTTTTTCTTTTGGCAGGATTTTTGTCTCCCGGGAAATTGCCTTCGTCATCTTTCCTCTTCGTTTTTCTCCGACCTCCGCTGTTTGAAGCTTCGAGTCAGTTTCACGTGTGCTTCATTCCCCGTTTCTCTCTTACCCAGGTTAGTTTCGGATTAATGTTGCTAAAGTCTTCTTGGATTTCTTGATTATTTCCCTTTACTTAGTCCTTTTTATTTCTTCATTCATTTGTTTATGGCATGCATTATTATTTTTTAGTTTTTTAATTTGATGAATGTGACACTAGATTCGGGATAATCGTACTCTCTCCCTCTCTTTCTATTTGTTTATTTGTTTGTTTCTTGTTTACTTGCGACCCATGGGAGAGGAAAGCTTGGGGGTATCAGTTCCTCTCAGTTTTTCCTTTTCCTGGATTTCAGTCGCTTGGGAAAATATCTTTATTATTTTCCTTTCACATTTATCATATGTTTCTGAAAATTTTCATATCCCAAGTTTCCTTCTAAATCCCTTTATGAGTGGAGATTTTTTTTCCAGATATATTTTATTGCTCTAATATACTTGCCTAATGGTACCCAGAAAAAGTATATTAAAATAGACAGTGCCGTGTTAAGAGTTGATGGTGATATTATACCTTCCTCCTCAGTGGCCTTTTTTCGTCCCCCCCCTCTCTCTCTCTCTCTCTCTCTCTCTTTCTGTTCCAGCGGTGAGATCCTGTGTGTAATAAAGAAATAATAAACTCATTTAGCCAACTCAAGCTTAACTTCGCATGGGTCTCACCGCTGGAACAGAGAGAGAGAGAGAGAGAGAGAGAGAGACGATTCATGCACGTTTTAAAGCTAACCCACTAAGAGCACTTAACTGTGTATTCCAGATCCTCACATTAACATCAAACACCAGCTACTGTTCTTGCTCTTGGACCCGGGAGTTATCATGCAGCTGAGGAAAATCGTCTGGGGGTGATTAAATAAAGACAGCTTACACATGGCTCTGAGTGGAATTTAATGAGAGACAATTACTTAGGCCTATACTCGTGGAAGTTTATATGACTGGATGAAATCATCTAATTAGGTTCAAAAAATATCTCCAGCTCTCCGGGGTTCTATATGAAAAAGCTGCCCTAGAGATAAACCGATTGACATAACCAAAAAGTACAATAACAACAATAACAACAACAACAACAACAACAACAACAGCTACTACTACTACTACTACTACTACTACTACTACTACTACTACTACTACTACTACTACTTCTATTACTACTACTACTACTACTACTACTACCAGTACTACTACTAACAATAGTAATAATAATCCATCCATCCAACCATCATCCAATCCTACGTTGCTCCATGAGCAGCGTAGGAGCCTGGGGCTAGACAGTTGGTCCTGACATTTAAGATGAGTGAAATAATCATAATAATAATAATAATAATAATAATAATAACCCACACCGTACACCTGTACACTAGCAATTTTTCTTCTTCACCTCACTATTTTTTTTCTTTTATACACCCTCTTCTTTCTCTTCCTACTAAATGTATGGTAAAAAAGGCTATATATGGCTTTGACTGTACTCTTTTTACTCTAACTTGGCCTAAGCTTGTCAACGCTCTGTCTTGACCACTGAGTTGTAGCAATAGATTAGCATTGCAATAGGATGCTGGTCACGAAGAAGTGCTAGAGATGAGATACAGAGACGTAGTACTGTCTGTCCTCGCCTCTCAGCTACTTGAAATAAGCAACAAAAGGACGAAACTCTAGGCCAGGGTAAGCTGAAAAGGTATAGGATGTGCTGGCTTAAGTAGATTAGAGTAAGAGACTGGGGTAACTCCTCAGACTCACCACAACTGCTGAACATACTGTATTCTTGCTCTGCTGGGCCTACCCTGACGCAGAGTTGCCTTGGCAGACCTCTGGCTGAGAAGAGGAAATTCTGCTTTTGTTTTGGTCGGGCTGGAATGGAAGGATGGATGGATGTGGACAGACAGAGAAAGAAACAGACTGGACACAAGCGACGGGCAGACGAAAGGAGCGGAAAGGGGACGGACGTAGGGGACAGAAGCGATTAATTGAGAAGAATGAAGAGGACAGACAAACGCACGCATAAAACAGACAGGCTGAGGAGACAGACACTCGTACAGATGGGAGAAACAGACACGGACGGAACGGACGGGAGAGACGGGAAAAAGGAACAGACGGTTAAGAGACAGGCGGATGGAGCGGACAGAAGAGACTGGCTGACATAAGGGGGAGATAGACAGATGGACGAAGACGGAAGAGACAGAATATGGATGACGATATCTGACGGACGGAGGAAGTGGACGGACAGACGGACTGATAAACGGAAACAGCTAGATAGATAGAGGGGACAGAGGAAGCAGAGGGCAAAGGGGGCAGATGGACATAGACAGGAAACAGACAGACGGAAGAGATGGATGGAAGAGACGAGCAGACGGAGAACAAACGGACGGACAGAGGCAAAGGTCGGATGGAGGAGACAGACAAACAGAGGTGACGGACGGAGGAAAGCAGACTGGGAAGAAGTCAGAGGAATTCAGACAGATGGAAGATGCGAACAGAATCCCAAGACAGCTCAAGGAGGAGAAGGAGGGGGCAGGGGAAGAAGGGGAATCCAGGCTGTGTTTATGTAAAGTTGTTCCATTATCGTGCACGCCACGGCCCGGCAGTGAGGGACAATCATGTCACAATTTATGTGAAATATCTCGCGTTTTTCGCCGCCAAGTGGGAGGCAGAGGGGGCGTTTCGGGTGGCAGGTGGTGCGGCTTTTTACGAAATTATGCCGATCGTTGCATTTTCGCTGTTGACGTCGGGAGGGTATTTACAAAGAACGAGAAACGAGTCTCCACAACAGGTAGCTATTCTCAGAGACCCTTTTCTTTATTTCCATATTTTTTCGATTGATTATTCACTCGTTTGATTAAGGAGAATTTAGTGTTTGTAGGAGGAAAGACAAACATTATTAATATTATTATTATTATTATTATTATTATTTATTATTATTATTATTATTATTATTATTATTATTATTATTATTTATTATTGTTATTATTATTATTATTATTATTATTATTATCATTACTTATTTCAAAATTGCGACGTTTCAAAGGCTATTTGGCCCAGCACCTTCAAACTTGGTCAACTTCGAGAGTTGTGCTCATCTTTTACCCAAACATGGTGTCAATCCGTCAACCGGATCTCTGGATATTATAGTGAACACACAAAAATGAGTCAGCCATGCTATCTCAAGAACCGTTTAAGCTAGGAAGCTGAAATTTCACTACAATATAGCCTTAAGGCGGACGCAGTGCGGAAAGAGTTATGGTTCCAATCGGTTGATTATTCCCAGAGATCCCGTGGGGTCAAAAACTGAGACTTTTCGGGCTATTTCGAATGTCACCTAATTTTCCATGAAAGATTAAAGCCAGGGCAACCAAACTTGGTGGACGTATAGACTCTGATGATCTAAGGTGACATGCACAAGATCAGTGACCTTGACCTCAAGATCACAAATGACATGCAAGGCAAGGAGGAAGAGAGCGAAGAAGAGGGGTATCACGATATTTTCAAAGGGCATAAACCTCTCTCTCTCTCTCTCTCTCTCTCTCTCTCTCTCTCTCTGTATATATATATATATATATATATATATATATATATATATATATATATATATATATATATATATATATATATATATATATATATATATATTGTTACATAGCCTATGATTTCATCATCCTTTGTGTAAATTTAACGCACAGTATGCTGCATGTTTGATCACGAGCGTGTTCTGCCTCAGTCCCCCCCTTCTACCGTTATAGTAGAGTAAGTCGTCCTTTCTGTTGTTCAGAGCAGGATTTTCAGCTCTTTGTCCCTATGGCTTCATTTGCGCGTCCTTCTTACAAGTTGTATCAAGCTCTGCTGGCCCCTATATAATGAGCTCAGTCTCTGCATCATTGCCACTTAGATCTGCTCCTCATTTTGTTCACATCTCTGTCCTCCCCTGTACAGTTATTATTATTGTGAGTTTCTCAGGAAGTCTTCAACCATCTAGCAGCTGTGTAATTTGAGTATAACTGTTATTGCATTTTTTCTTGTACTGTGTAGCATGGGGTGTTAATTCGTAGGCCTACTAAGGTTTTGTAATTAATGTAAAGTTTGGATGTCATTGACAATAATGGTTTGTATCTGTAGTAATTTATCTTGCATTAACTGTGCATTACCCAGTGTATTTTCATTTTATCAGGGCTGACTTAGGTAAATTTACTCTTGCTAATTTCGTGTTAATAGAGGCTATTGCAGTTAACCATATATCTAACCTGTTTTTTGCCATTACATTATCCTTATGAGTCCTGAATGTTTTGTTGTTAGTTTGAGTATTAAACTTTAACTTGTAATTTTACCTAACTCTTTTGCTTTGAACCTGGAACTTTACGGGACAGAAGTGACTCTTAGTATTCTCACTTAATGTGTACATTACCTTTCTCTGTTCCGTAACATAAATTTGGCGACCTCATATCAGGATATTCAGGATATTATCATAAGGATATTGCTTGATATTTTGTGACTGTTACTTATTCATGATGTCTACTATTTCTACACTTGATGAAGCCAAAGATTTTTTGTCAAATGTGCAAACAGTGTGTGATGTAGAAAACAGAACAAAGAATGAACTTAAGCTTGTTGCTCAACAATTGGGAATTGCTGTTCGCTCTCATCATTCTACAGTAAAGATCAAATTGTTGACATGATTAATGAAAGCTTCTTTAATGTAACTCCTCCAAATGAGCAAACGCAGATTGAATTAGCTAAGTTACAGCTAGCCCTGCAGGAGGCTCAGGCTAAGGAGGCGGAGTCTCGTGCTAAGGAGGCGGAGGCCCGTTCTAAGGAGGCTGAGGCACAAGTTGAAATTGCTAGGATTCAGGCAGACCATGAGTATCGCATGAAACAAGGTGGAACTGGATCATCTAGCTCTGATGATTTTGATGTGGCTAAAAATGTTAAACTTGTCCCTCCTTTTAATGAATCTGATTTAACAAAGTATTTTCAGTTGTTTGAGAGGGTAGCTACAGGTTTTAATTGGCCCAAAAGGTATTGGCCAGTACTCCTTCAAACTGTTCTCACAGGTAAAGCTCAAGTAACTTATGCATCTTTGCCTCAGGATCAATGTGATAATTATGATGTAGTTAAGAGCTTGATTCTTAAGGCCTATGAGCTTGTTCCTGAAGCCTATAGAGTAAAATTTAGGACAACTTACAAGCAAGATAAGCAGTCCCATGTTGAGTATGCAAAAATCAAAGAAGATCTGTTAGAGCAGTGGTTAAATTCTAAGAATGTAGATTCTGATTTTGGTAAATTTAAGCAGATGATTTTGCTGGAGGACTTCAAAAGGTGTATTAGTAAAGATGTAAGCCTATATCTTGATGAGAGAAGAATAGATAATTTGCCTGATGCTGCTGTTTTAGCTGATGAATATGTTCTCACTCACAAGAGATATTCTAGAGAAAAAGGGAAAGCTGAGAGTAAGTACGTTGCCTCTACTCAGAGTACAGGTAACAGGAAAGAGAATAAAGATGATGTTTCTCAGGAAGTAAATACCAGCTTCATCTCTAGATTTCAGAAAAGTAAATGTACTTATTGTAGTAAGCTTGGTCATACTACAAAGAAATGTTTCAGGAGACAGCGTGATGTGAACAAAAAGGAGTCTTTAAATATTCAGTCAATTGGTCTAGTGTCCACTCTTGAAAGTTCCCAGAATGCTTTAACTGAGTTAACTGAACCTGCTTTGAGGGGTAACTTAAATTCTCATGATGGAGCTCCTTTTTTGAGCAGTAATGTGGGTGACACTCTCAGGAGTTCATGTGCTAATTTCCTGTCTGATGGTTTTCTCAGTCCTCTGGACAGTAATGACAGGAAATCAGTTCAGATATATCGTGATACAGGTGCTTGCCAATCCCTTATGCTTACCAGTGTTCTAGGCTCTAATGTTAATTCCTCTGATGAAACTGTAATCTTACAAGGTGTAGGGAATAATTACTTCTTTGTCCCTCTGTGCAGAGTGAATTTAGAATCTGGTTTTGTTAATGGTTCCGTTATGGTTGGGTTGGTTGAGACACTCCCAATGTCAGGTGTAACTTTCTTACTTGGAAATGATATTGGTGGAAGTCAAGTGTCTCCAGCTCCTCAGTTGTCTAGTGAGCCAGTGGCTGCGTCCCAGGATTGTGATGTCCCTGATGTGTTCCCTGCATGTGCTGTCACTAGGGCTAAGTCTAAAGTTACTGGTGATTTAGAGGATAATGATGATGATGATGTTATCCTAGCTGACACTTTTCTTGCTAATTTGGACCACTCACCAGATGAGGCAGTACCCCGTAGTGTTGATAATTTGTCTCATCAAGAGTTGGTTGAGTTGCAGGTTGCTGACCCTGAGTTGAAAGGTCTAGCTAACTCTGCTTGCAGTGAGGAAGAGTCAGCTGGTGCTTCTACTTGTTATTATGTAAAGTCAGGAGTACTTATGAGGAAGTGGAGACCCCCAACAGCATCAGCCGACTGTGAGTGGGAGGTTGTACATCAAGTTGTCATCCCTCGTGTTTGTAGGCAGGATATCATTAGAGTGGCTCATGATTCCAGTTTGGCAGAACACCTTGGAGTGAGGAAGACTGTGGCACGCATTTTGAAACACTTCTACTGGCCAGGTATCTTCAGGGATGTTTCCTGGTATTGTAAGTCTTGTCACACCTGTCAAGTTGTGGGGAAGTGTAATCAGACCGAAAAGGTTGCACCTCTAGTTCCCATTCCTCCTTTTGAGGCGCCTTTCACCCGTGTGTTGGTGGATATTGTGGGCCCTCTTCCTAAGACTTCTTCAGGATTTTCTTATCTGTTGACCCTGATTGATATGGCTACTCGTTATCCTGAAGCCATTCCACTTAGAAATATCTCAGCAAAGAACGTGGTTAAGGAAATGCTAGGGTTCTTCACAAAGTTTGGTCTGCCCAAGGAGGTACAGTCAGACCGGGGAAGTAATTTCATGTCAAATGTTTTCAAGCAGTCTCTGAAAGAGTTGGGCATCACCCAGATCACGTCTTCAGCTTACCATCCCCAGACCCAAAGAGCGTTGGAGAGATATCATCAAACACTCAAATCGATGCTCAAGAAATACTGTTTGGAACATCAGAAAGACTGAGATAAAGGTCTTCCATTCGTTGTGTTTGCCGCAAGAGAATCTCCAAATGAATCACTGGGCTTCTCACCTTTTGAACTACTGTTTGGCCATGAAGTAAGAGGACCCCTTAAGCTACTCAAGGAATGCTGGCTGTCGGAGGAAGATGACGTCAACCTGCTGGAGTATGTGATGAAGTTCAAAGAACGGTTGTCCACTGCTTTACAGCTGGCGAGAGAGAATTTAGGAGGTGCTCAGAAGATGAAGACTTGGTATGATAAGAAGTCCAGGTTACGCCACTTTCAGCCAGGAGATCAGGTTTTGATACTGCTACCAGTGCATGGGCAACCTCTTCAAGCCAAGTTTAGTGGTCCTTATTTCTTGGAGAAGAAACTCAGTGATATCAACTATGTCATCGCCACACCAGATCGTAGAAAGAACAAGCAACTATGTCACATCAACATGCTAAAGTTATATCACAGGCGGGAAGAAAATAATCCAGTCTGCACTGTAGCTGTTTGCCCGAGTCTGCAAGTGAAGCTCTCCCATGCAGCATGAGCCTGAGTGATAGTTTGGGGAAGAATCCTGATATCATGAATGATCTCCAGACTAAGCTTTCTCATCTACCTCCCGAGGAAAGGCAGGAGTTTTCGGCATTACTGCAGGAGTACCCGCAAGTGTTCCGTGCCACTCCAGGAAGAACCACTGTGTTGATGGATGATGTCGATGTTGGAGACGCAAAGCCAATTAAACTGCCTCCTTACCGTGTGAACCCAGTGAAAGTTCCTCTCATCCAGAAGGAGCTTGGCTACCTGTTGGACCACAAGATGATTGAGCCCTGTCAGAGCGAGTGGAGTTCTCCTGTCACTCTAGTCCCTAAGCCAGGTGGGTCACAGCGGCTTTGCATCAACTACAGACGTGTTAATCAGATCACCAAAACAGACACTTACCCTCTCCCTCGCGTGGAAGATTGCATAGACAAGATCGGAAAGGCTAGGTACATAAGTATGTTTGATTTGTTAAAGGGATACTGGCAAGTACCTATGACTGAACGTGCCAGGGAGATCTCATGTTTTGTAACACTAGGAAAGACTTTTGCATGTTCTGTAATGCCATATGGCATGTACAATGCACCAGCCACATTTCAGAAGCTCATGAATGTTGTAACAGAGGGTTTGGCAGGGTGTGTTGTTTATATTGATGATGTATTAATCTTCAGTGACAACTGGAAAGATCACCTATGCCATGTCAGTAAATTTCTTGAGCGTTTGGTTCATGCTAATCTTGTAGCTAATTTATCAAAGTGTGAGTTTGGTCAAGCTAAAGTTCAGTACCTCGGGTATGTAATTGGTGATGGACATGTTGCACCACCAGCAGCTAAGGTTCAGGTTATAAGTGATCTTCCCAGACCTAAAAGTAGGAAAGAGCTACAAAGATTTTTGGGAATGGTAGGTTATTACAGGAGATTTGTTCTTAACTTTTCAATTCTTGTATCACCACTTACAGACCTACTGAAAAAGGGAGTTAAATTTGTCTGGACCGATAACTGTGAATCCTCTTTCAACAAACTTAAAGCCTTCCTATTAAGTCAGCCAGTGCTCGCTACTCCAAATTTTGCTAAGCCTTTTAAGATGGCTGTTGATGCAAGTGATACAGGAGCTGGGGCTGTTTTGCTGCAAGAGGATGATCAGGGTATTGAACACCCTGTATTTTACTACAGTAAGAAGTTCACTCCACCTCAAAAGAACTACTCAACTATTGAGAAAGAGCTTTTGGCCTTGATTTTGGGTTTACAGCATTTTTCATTTTATTTGTGTTCTGGTTTTGACCCCATAGTCATTTATACCGATCATAACCCACTGAAATTCCTTAGTAAGTTTAAAGATAAATATCAGAGATTGACAAGATGGAGTCTACTTCTTCAGTATTCATTAGACATACAGCAAGTCAAGGGGAAAGAAAATGTTATTGCAGATTGCTTATATAGACTTTAGACAGATTGTTTTAGAGTAATAAGAAATTTCCTTTGTAAATTTCTTTTTTCTTTGTGGGGAGGTGTTACATAGCCTATGATTTCATCATCCTTTGTGTAATTTTAACGCACAGTATGCTGCATGTTTGATCACGAGCGCGTTCTGCCTCAGTCCCCCCCTTCTACCGTTATAGTAGAGTAAGTCGTCCTTTCTGTTGTTCAGAGCAGGATTTTCAGCTCTTTGTCCCCATGGCTACATTTGTGCGTCCTTCTTACAAGTTGTATCAAGCTCTACTGGCCCCTATATAATGAGCTCAGTCTCTGAATCATTGCCACTTAGATCTGCTCCTCATTTTGTTCACATCTCTGTCCTCCCCTGTACAGTTATTATTATTGTGAGTTTCTCAGGAAGTCTTCAACCATCTAGCAGCTGTGTAATTTGAGTATAACTGTTACTGCATTTTTTCTTGTACTGTTTAGCATGGAGTGTTATTTCGTTGGCCTACTAAGGTTTTGTAATTAATGTAAAGTTTGGATGTCATTGTTAATAATAGTTTGTATCTGTAGTAATTTATCTTGCATTAACTGAGCATTACCCAGTGTATTTTCATTTTATCAGGGCTGACTTAGGTAAATTTACTCTTGCTAATTTCGTGTTAATAGAGGCTATTGCAGTTAACCATATATCTAACCTGTTTTTTGCCATTACATTATCCTTATGAGTCCTGAATGTTTTGTTGTTAGTTTGAGCATTAAACTTTAACTTGTAATTATACCTAACTCTTTTGTTTTGAACCTGGAACTTTACGGGACAGAAGTGACTCTTAGTATTCTCACTTAATGTGTACATTATCTTTCTCTGTTCCGTAACAATATATATATATATATATATATATATATATATATATATATATATATATATATATATATATATAATTTTTTTTTTTTTTCACACTGATATATCTGAACGCGAAATATGGCCAAACGAGCCATTGATTGAAAACACATTCTCCTCTTTCCATTCTCTTCTTTTCCTCCTTGTGCTGAGAAATGTGTCTTGTACACCATGATATACTGTGTGTGTGTGTGTGTGTGTGTGTGTGTGTGTGTGTGTGTGTGTGTGTGTGTTAATATTCCTGCACTGACATACTCAACATGGGTAATAATCATAGTACAGGTTGGTCCATATATAAAGCTCCTCTTACACTTCTCCAGGTCCTTTCTCGTATCAGTATGTCGATATAGAGACAGCGTAGATTAAACTAGCTCCTTTCAACCTCTGTCTCTTCACCGCACTGTTGCATCATTAGCTCTTTTCTGTCGCTACTTCAATGGTCACTGCTCCTCTGAACTGTCTGCTTACACCTTTCCACCTCTACGACGGGCGCGTAACACCCGTCTAGCAACAAACTCTCATCCCATTTCTGTCCAGCTGTTTAATGCAAGAGTTAACTATTACTCCCAGTCCTTCATTTCTGCAACAGGTCAACTCTGGGACTGTCTCCCTCTGTCTGTATTTCCTACTTCCTACGATCTCCAGTCTTTCAAACGCAGTGTGTCCAGGCATCTCGAAATGAAAGGATCTTGAATTTGGCTCATTTGTATTTTTTCCCCCTTGGAAAGAAAGGTTTCTGGGCTCTTTGGTTCCTTATTTCTTGCATTAAAAAAAAAAACGTACAACAGAAAATGGTAAGGGTTATAATTGCAAAGAAATCGCCAAAGAAGAGGTGTTCCGGTTCCATGAATTAGATGCGTCGATACAAGGTTGAAGCCTCTTTATGACTCGTCTCTCTGGGGTGATCAGTGTGTAGGTATTAAAACGGCAGACTAAATGGCATGCCAGAGAGTGCTGAGGGTTAATCTTGCAACGAAATCGCTAAGGAAGTGGTGTTACGGTCCCACGAATCAGATGCTTCGAGACAAGTTTGAAGCCTTTTTACGCGTCGACTCCCTGGGGTGATCTGGGGGGAGAAGGGCAACTTGTAATACCCTCATCAGGAGTTATAACTTGAACCGAACCTCCGTAAAACTCAGTCGCATCGTGGGAGCCTGCATGAAGACGCTCTCAGGGGACTTGTTTTCGAGACCGTCTAAGTTATGCTTGTTCTTGTTCACACACACACACACACACACACACACACACACACACACACACACACACACACACACACACACACACACACACACACACACACACACACACACACACACACACACACACACACACACACACACACACACACACACACACACACACACACACACACACACACACACACACACACACACACACACACACACACACACACACACACACACACACACACACACACACACACACACACACACACACACACACACACACACACACACACACACACACACACACACACACACACACACACACACACACACACACACACACACACACACACACACACACACACACACACACACACACACACACACACACACACACACACACACACACACACACACACACACACACACACACACACACACACACACACACACACACACACACACACACACACACACACACACACACACACACACACACACACACACACACACACACACACACACACACACACACACACACACACACACACACACACACACACACACACACACACACACACACACACACACACACACACACACACACACACACACACACACACACACACACACACACACACACACACACACACACACACACACACACACACACACACACACACACACACACACACACACACACACACACACACACACACACACACACACACACACACACACACACACACACACACACACACACACACACACACACACACACACACACACACACACACACACACACACACACACACACACACACACACACACACACACACACACACACACACACACACACACACACACACACACACACACACACACACACACACACACACACACACACACACACACACACACACACACACACACACACACACACACACACACACACACACACACACACACACACACACACACACACACACACACACACACACACACACACACACACACACACACACACACACACACACACACACACACACACACACACACACACACACACACACACACACACACACACACACACACACACACACACACACACACACACACACACACACACACACACACACACACACACACACACACACACACACACACACACACACACTATATTTCCCCAGTTCCTCATGCATCTCCCATGCTCGATCACACACACTTTTTTAGACATACCTGCAGACATACGTTACCGTCATTAACACCTCCCCACCCATACATTCTCCTCTCCTCCCCTACGCATTCCCCATATTCCCCACTGTCATCCCCACACCTTCCACCACCCATCCTTATACCACTAGACAGACCATCATCACAAACCCCTCCTCCCACACATTTTCGGGCACTACCACATTCACCACACACCACTCAAATCTTCTTATTCTCTCCCTCATACCTTCTCCTTACCCTCCTCTTCCTTTCCTTATATTCCTTTACACATCCTCCTCACATACTACCCCATATATCTCGCAGACCCCCCCACACATGTCCACTTCCCCACACACCCACATCCCCAATACATTAACCCCCACACACTCCACTGTCACCCCATAAACTTCGCCAGGTATCCCCACACGGTAAAATGGGTGGGAGGGGAAACACAGGAAAGAAATTAAGTTTTTATTTCTCTAACTTTTCGAACTACACCAGGCCAATATTTAGCGAGATGGGAACTGGGCTCTGTTTAGTACAATGTTCACACACTCCCTCCCCAACCATTTTCCCTCTCGTCTATACTCTTCCCCTCCCTTCCTCCCTCCCTCCCTCACATACCATCCTTCCCTACCTACGTCTCTCTATTCCCCTTCTCCATGCACAGTTGTCCATAATATCGTTCTTCCTCTTTGTACAACAAATTTGAAACACGTACACAGAGTTTTGAAAGATTACATCATTAGTCTTCAAATTTCATTGTTGTGACTTTTTTATTTATTGTACGGAGATGATGTTTTTGTCCTCAACAGTACTTCCGCTCCTTCCTTTCTTCCTTCCTCCCTACCTCGATCTTACCCTCTTCCATTCCGTCCTCTACGCCACTCCATCCTTTTTCAACTTTTTAGTCATGTCTTATATCCCTTCGCATTTCCCTACCCATTCTCCTAAGTCTCTCTCCCTTCATACTTTCCCCACAAAACACACTTCCTTCCCTCCCTTCCAGTATCATCCCTCACCTCTACTACCAAAGCAAACTTTCCGTTCCTCCCCAATTACTCCATCTCTCCCCAGCCTCATTTTTCAACGCAACCTCACATACCTCTCATATTTCCCACACATTCCCTCACCCCCCCCTCTCCTTTCTGACGTCACTGTTACACACACAGTCACAATCTTGTGTCCTACTTTTCTTTCCCAAACTTATCTCCCCATCACACTTCTCAACTTCTTCGCACCCTATCCCCATTCTCCAACTTCCCAACACAACCTCACACACTTAACAGACTTTGTCTTATCTCTCTTTCACATACTTCCACCCCTTCCCCTAAGACACCCCACCTCCTCCTGCCTCAGCCTCATCTCTCCACCTCTGTTTCCCTAGACATTCACATTCCTTTAGGTTCCAAGCCCCTATTACCTCCCTCCCCAGTCCCCCACGCCTCACAGATCCCTAAAACTCCCTACACGTCTCTACTGGTTTCCCCACCACATACTCATCCATTCCCCCTCCAAACCCCTTCCCTGCCTCTCCCCATTCCATTTCATTCCCCACATCACCCCAACCCAATGGCACACTCCTTTTAACGCCCTTACTCTACTCCCCCCCCCAACACACACTGTTCCCTCCCTCCCATTTCCACCCTCATTCCACATCATCTCCCTCTCTTTCTCCCCATATCTCCCTCTCTCTCCCCACGTCTCCCTCCCTTTCTTCCTACATCTCCCTCTCTTCCTCCCCACATCTCCCTCTCCTTTTCCCCACCTCAACTCCCCTACACACTACTACTTCCTCTCCCCTTCCGTTTCCCAGTCCCCCAACTTCTCCCCCACCCCACCCCCACCCTCGTCCCCAGCCCCTCCCTCCCCCACCCCTCCCCCCACCCCCACAACCTGGTAATGGGAACCGATACCCGTGGGACACACTGCCCTGGCCAGTTACGTCGACTCTAAAGTCCCGTCCAGACGATCGAGCAATGCCCGCGGGCACAAGCGAGCAGTTTGCCTGTTGACGGGCTCACCGCTTGTGCCCGCGGGCAAATGCGTAAATTGCCCGTGGCAATTTACGCATTTGCCCGCGGGCACAAGCGGTGAGCCCGTCAACAGGCAAACTGCTCGCTTGTGCCCGCGGGCATTGCTCGATCGTCTGGACGGGCCTTAAGCCACCCACCCCGATGTCTGTCCTGATGTCAACTTAAGAAGCTGATGTCAAGCTGCGGGACCGATATCATATGCTGTGCTGATGTTTGTGGAATTTGTCACCTGCGGTTCTGATGTCCAAATAGGGTCTCGATGTCCGTATAAACCTAACTTGCGGGGCTCATGTCTCCTGCGGCACTGATGTCAAAATCTGGTGTTGGTGTCTCTGTAGATGTTACTTGGGGCGCTGATGTCAATTTGTGATCTTGTTGTCAACCTTGGGCCTTGATGCTTGTAAAGATGTCACTTGTGATGTCAGTTTGCAATTCAGAAGTCATCTTGTAGCACTGATGTCACCTTGCGAACCTGATGTCAGCTAGCACGTGTAATATCAACCTAACGATCCTGACTTTGACTTCGATTTTTATCCTGATGTCAGCTTGCGGCAATTATGTAAACTTGCGGCACTAATTTCAACTTGCGGCACTGATGTTAACTTGCGGCACTGATGTGAACTGGCGGCACTTGCCAATTGGGGCACTCATGTCAATTTGCGGCACTCATGTCAAGATGTGGCACTCATGTCAACTTGCGGCACCGATGTCAACTTGCGGCACTGATGTCAACTTGCGGCACTGATGTTAACTTGCGGCACTGATGTCAACTTGCGGCACCGATGTCAACTTATAGCAATGATGTCTCTTGCTCATACCCTCAGTTTCCGCATCAACGTACTGCAAGAAGGAACACATCTCGGCACAAGGCTGCGAGAGAAAAATGTACGGAGTCTGAAGTCTGATTTGATTGACCCAAAAAAATGTATGAGGGTCGAGAGAAATATGAAAGAAGATTAATCTGATTCAGTGGGTGGATTGACTGATTGGAGAGTTGACTGGGTGGGATTGGGCAGCAGAGGTTAGGTGTGGGTGGGAGAGGTTGGGATGTCAGTGAGAGTGGACTGGGTGGGACTGGGTAACAGAGGTTAGGTTTGGGTGGGAGAGGTTGGGTATGTGTGTGAGTTGACTGGGTGGGAGTGGGTAGCAGAGGTTGGGTTTGGGTGGGTGAGGCTGGGTGTGAGTGAGAGTTGACTGGATGGGAGTGGGTAACAGACGTTAGGTGTGGATGGGAGAGGTTGGGTGTAAATGTGAGTGTAGAGATGATTATAGGTTGGGTGTAGATGTAGGTTGGAGCTACATGGGTGGAAATGGGTGGCATAAGATGGGTGTGGGTAGGATAGGTTAGGTGTTGCGTGTAGGAGTTATGAATAATAATAATAATAATAATAATAATAATAATAATAATAATAATGATAATAATGATAATAATGATAATAATAATAATAATAATAATAATGATAATAATGATGATGATAATAATAATAATAATAATAATAATAATAATAATAATGTATGAAAGAAGAAGTGAATTATTAGTGGAGACAGAAATGATACTTTTCAAAGGATCATGCTTGTGGTGAAATGCTGAAGCATGGGGGAGAGATAGTAGTAGAATGGATGTGGAAGATGTGCAGATTGGCCTGGGAGGAAGGTAGAGTCCCGGAGGATTGGAAGTCAGGTATAATTATTCCCTTGTACAAAGGAAATGGGGAAAAAGAAGTGTGTGGTAATCATAGGGGCATTTGTCTTCTTAGTATAATAGGAAAAGTGTATGGTAGGATACTTATTGACAGAGTTAGAGAAAGAACAGAGAAATTAGTTGGAGAAGAACAGGGAGGCTTTAGGAAGGGAAGAGGTTGTGTAGATCAGATATTCATTCTTAGATCTTTAGTGGAAAAGTTTCTAGAGAAGGGAAAGAAGTTGTACGTGGCTTTCATGGATTTGGAGAAAGCATATGACAGGGTGGATAGACAAGGATTGTGGAAAGTGTTAAGAATATATGGAGTATATGGGAAGTTGTTGAATGCTGTGAAGAGTATGTACGATGGTGCGAAGGCTGCAGTGTGTGTGGATGGTGAACTAAGTGAATTTTTCTCTTTGAAAGTTGGGTTGAAACAGGGATGTGTCATGTCTCCATGGTTGTTCAATCTGTACATGGATGGGGTAATAAAAGAGGTACAAGGTAGGGTAGTGGATGTTGGAGTGGCCCTGGTGAGAGAGGATAGTGTTTGGAAATTCCCTGTACTGTTGTTTGCAGATGATACTGTGTTGTTGAGTGAAGACGAAGGGGAGCTGCAAGGCTTGGTGGATGAGTTGGGGAGAGTGTGTAAGAAACGGAATCTAAAGGTGAATGTAGGGAAGAGTAAAGTGATGGTCTTTGAGAGAGTTGAAGTCAGTGAATGTACAGCGAGGTTGGATGGTGAGGAATTGGAAAATGTGAGTACGTTTAAGTACTTGGGTAGTGTGATGAGTAAGGATGGAGGTTTGGAGGGTGAAGTGCTTGAAAGGGTACAGCAGGGAAGAAAGGTTGCTGGTTCTTTGAAAGCATTGATAAGAAACAGGGAAGTGAGCATGGAAGAGAAAAAGTTACTACATGACAGTATTGTGATACCAACTCTAACGTATGGAAGTGAAGTTTGGACGTTGTTGGAAGGACACAAGTCAAGAGAGAGAGCAGTGGAAATGAGTTATTTAAGAGGAGCCTGTGGAGTCACATGGAGAGACAGGCTGACGAATGAGAATATAAAGGAGCGTTGTGGTGTTGATGTGGATGTGATAGGAAGCGTTATGAGGAACACACTGAGGTGGTTTGGCCATGTGGAGAGGATGGAGGGTGAAAGACTGACGAAGAGAGTGTATGTGAGTGAGGTGGAGGGGGGAAGAGGGAGGAGGAGGCCGAGGATGAGATGGAGGGATGGGGTGGAGAGGTATATGAGAGAGAGGGGGTGTGAGTTGGGAGCAGGGCAGTGGAATGGCGGGGGACAGGGCGACGTGGAGGCGATTTGTTTGTGACCACCCCAAACGGGATTGAGGCGTCTGGCAATAGATAGATAGATAGTAATAGGACCAAAAGATGATAGACAGATAAGTAGGTAGGCAGATAGATACATAGACACATAGACAGAGAATGAGACAGATAAATAGACGTAGCCAAACTGTGGCAAAATAATAGTTGTTCCCTCTCGGTGTTACAGGAGTTAGTGAAAAATAATGGCATTTAGCTTTTTGTACTCTATCCCTCTCTCTCTCTCTCTCTCTCTCTCTCTCTCTCTCTCTCTTTGGGAATATACAAATTACAACAGTGAGGTAGACTGAATCGGACACAAGAGATGACTAAAAACAAACCCACGGCATTCAGGAGAGAGAGAGAGAGAGAGAGAGAGAGAGAGAGACCCATGGGACCAACTGCTCGGATAGCGACAGTATAAATCTTCAAACGCTGTGTGAAACGGCTTTGAAGCAGGATCGGAACACCTCTATGGGATTCAACCCTTTGTGACCGCTGGCAATGAAGGCTGAATGCCCTTTACCGATGGCCGTGGTGTGTGTGTGTGTGTGTGTGTGTGTGTTTTTTTGTTTTAATTAATTTATTACGCTCATAGAGCGACAAACCTAGTACAGTCCTCAGTCTCTAATCATACATAGTATTCGTGACACGTAGGACACGCTGTCATGTAGAGTGAAGCTGGACAAAGGCAAGAGTGATCTTACAAGAAGGTGAAATACACCAGCATACACTGTGAAACAAGTTTCAGCACCCACCAAAGTGTGGGTGTCGGGCTAAAACAGTATCCAAGTTGTCATCATTTAACAAGTGCCGACACACATGTATTAAGTCCTGGCCCTGGGGCAGCAAATCACTCACTGAGGGACACTCGAGGCAGTAGTGATGGAGACTGTTGGCATTTGGACGGTCGCAGAGCTTGCAGGTGGAGTAGTGGGGTACGTCTCCCCGCCTCGGAGACTTGCCACAGAGGTCTGTACCCTAGCCGAAGCCGGGCAGTCACAATATTATGTCTGCGAACCATGAGCCCATGTCGGCGATACCTCGGGGAAGAGAGTCGGAAGTGGTCGTAGTGTTGTATAGATACACTCTGTGGACGCTCAACATTCATGCGGTGGAGTGTGGGGAGAAGTGCGGCATAGTATATGATCCGCTTGTAGCAGAGAAGGGAGGGTGCAGCACCGTCAGGCAGCTGCAGTTCGCAGGCACTCTTAGCGAGGAGGTCCACCCTGTCGTTCCCAACTATTCCAACATGGGAAGGAATCCACAAAAATCGTATGCAGAGGGAAAGATCTTGAGCAGCTACTAACTGATGCAAGATGTGGTTGATGAGTGAGCGTTGAGAGGGGTGTGGAGATGAGATGGCCTGAAGTGCAGACTGAGAATCACATATCACAACACCATTCACCTGCCGCTGACGGAGGAGACTGACAGCCAGGAGAAGGGCCTGAAGCTCACAGTATGTAGAGCTGGACGAGTTGGGTAACCTGCGACCAACCCAGCCACCCTCCGGGGGCTCCAAGTCCGGTGAGTAGATGGCGCAGCCAGCACTGCCATCAGGCTGTATGGACCCATCCACATAGAGGTGATGTGTGTCAGAGACAGAGGAGGCGAGCGCAGCAATGTGCTCCAAAGCTAGCTGTTTCTGAAGGGAAGGTGGGTCAGTCTTTGAGGTGGGTGTGAAGGTGACATGAGGCTGTGGAATCCTCCATGGGGGTGGCCCATGATCAACCTCGGCCACGGTAACGTCGATGTGAAGACGCTGCAGGGAGGAGCACACTGTGTTGACGAGGGTGCGGACGCCAGGACGAAGTAGAAGGCGAGGAGCAGCAGGGTCAAGTGAGGCTCGCAGGACGTGGGAATAGTGTGGAACAAGATGGGGTGAGTGAAGGCACTTGATGCTGAAGGAGGTGACGTTGGCGTGGATCCTCTCAACAACTGAAGGAAGATTTAGTTCAGTCAACATGTTTTCTATCCTGGTGGAGGTGGGGCACCCAAGAATGTATCGCATCACTTTGTTCTGAAACTTTTCTAAAGGCTCCAAGGTGGTCCTAGAGAGCTGGCTAAGTGCTGGGGAGAGATAATCGGTGACTGACCGTATGAAGGTAATGTAGATGTTTCTTGCCAAGGGGATGGAGATGCCGGCAGCATAATTAGTGAGCCACTTGAAGGGGACAAAGCACTGTTCTAGCCGGTGGAGATCTTGGATGATGGGATGGACACGCTGCCGAGCAGGTATGGCTGGAGTGATGCGCACTGGCGTTCCCAGGTATAGGTACTGCGTACAGGGCGGGATAACTCTTTGTCCAACAGTAAACACCGGGAGTGTACCACAGCCCCGAGGAGAGAATGCTCGACTCTTGTCTGGGGAGAGAAGGAGGCCACAAGCAGAGGACGACTCGTAGAAAGACTGTAGGAATCTCTGAAGACTGGCAGCAGAGGTGGAATGCACACAGATGTCGTCAGCATAGCAGGTGATAGTCGTGCCAGGAATATCGGGTAGAAGAGTCAGCAAGCGGTGCATCAGAACATTGAAAAGAAAAGGACTTAAAACTCCACCCTGGGGAGTACCAAGCTCGAATTCCCTGGACGTGCAACATGCCCCTTGGAATAGCACACGTGAGGTCCTGTTACAAAGATAACCTCGGATCCACCATAGGAGATTACCGTGTACCCCAAACTCAACCAGCTGGTCAAGAATAACCTCCTTGTTGGCAATGTCAAAAGCACTCTTGAGATCAAGAAATGCTACCACACTGGCGGGGGAGAGGCGGGCATACAGGTCCATCAGGCAATGGTGTGTGCTCCTCTGTGGCAAAAAACCATACAGGCTCTGAGATAACTTGTCTTGTAGCCGGAACATGAGGCGAGCAAGGAATATGCACTCAAGCACTTTACAAAAGCAGGAGGTGAGTGAAATAGGCCTGAACTTGTCTGTGCCAGGTTTGGGAATGGGCACAATGGTACTAGAGGTCCAGGCATGAGGCACGTATCCCCTTTGGAAGCAAAGATTGTAGAGCTTCAGCAAGGGAGAGCCGGGAACTTTGAGGAGGAGGCGGAGGACTTGAAAGGTGATACCATCTTCCCCTGGTGCAGTCGTCTTACTCCTGGCAAGAGCACGGCGCAGTTCATCTTCAATGATGGGTACGTCGTCTTCTTCATCCGGCCGGAGTAATGCAGCCATGAGACGCAATGTGCAGGCATTCCTGTGGGTGGAGAGTGCCTCTTGAACATGGACGGGAAGACTGTGTGACTGCGCCTGCTCAGACCAGGTAGTGATCAGGTCCTCTGCATACTGTGCTGGGCTGTGGTGAAGAGCACTTGGGGGTTTCCTCCTAATAACTCTGTTGATAAGGTGCCACATGGAGGCAGCACTTGTCTGGTGATTGATGCTATCAGTATACTTCCTCCAAGCCTCGGTACGGGCACCCTGCTGAAGGGCAACAAGGTCATCTCTGGACGCACGATACTGCATGAGACGGGCATGTGTTGGTTGGCTCTGGAATGCGATACCATCATCCACAGCTTGCCTTTCTGCCTGGAGAATGCGCTGATCCAGTGTCCAGGCATGAGCCACACCGTGTCTTTTGATGTGCGGACGTGTCACAAAACGAGTGTAAAAGTCATGTGTTGCTCGAACCAGAGAGGAGTACAGATTCTCAGGCGACTGGAAGTTAAATGTTGGTAGAAGACTGGAGATGTAAAATATGTAGTTAGGGCAGTACTTTGGAGGAATGGTGATGCGGAAGCGAGTGTGAGGAGAGGAAGGTCCACTTGGTAGGGAGTACTGTAATCCAAGAGCGATGTGATCAGAGAAAAGGGTTTGTATAGAAAAGCACTGAACATGTGACGCCACCAGGCCAGAGGTAATGATGTGATCAAGCGTGCCTCCTTGGGTGTGCGTGGCGCCCCCAGTAGGCCAGTGAGTGAGCCGGTGTCGGCGGATGTATTCGAGAAGAGGTAGTCCACCACGATTTGGGGAGGGGGAGGCATCACCTAGGGCGGGGTGCCGGGCATTGAAGTCCCCCATGTAGATCATGCCTTGCGACGTAGGTGGTGGGAGAGCAGGGAGATTGATCTTTCCTGGAGCAGAATACACATTGCAGAGTCGAAGCTTCCCAGCACCCACGGTGATCTCGAAGAGCTGGAAGGTCATGTTGTCATCGGTAGAGCAGCGGAGGAGTTGATGGGGAATGGAGGAGTGAATGTAGCTCACGAGGCCATTCCTGACGTGATGGACATAAGAG
>NC_137069.1:22243569-22251069 GCF_032717465.1 Coenobita brevimanus
TCCAGACGTGTACGAAGAATATACTCGTATAATTTTACTGCATATTTGAATTATAAATTTTACATAACTTGGCCCATTAAAAAGATTGAAAATTTGAGGACGCATAGACATATTAAAAAAAAAAAAAAAAAAAGGATGCTGTTAGAAAATGGTGATTAGTGAAGTTGCGCGGAATCTGGCTATATAAATACAATACAGAGTATTATTCATATTAATTCCCAGTAATCCGAACAAAATAAGATTCATAAAAATAAAGTGAAAAATTCGAATAGGTACAGATTTTGAAAGAGTTCTCGATAAATATGTTGTGGTTGAAGAATTTCCAAATCGCCAATCTTTAGTTTGAATATTTTGCCACAACTGCACAGGCAAAAGTAAAAGTTGGGCGAGCCATCTCTGCTGGGTGTAGGGATGGAAGGTTTGTCTGTCTGTCAATCTATCTATAGCCAGACATCTTAATCCCTTAAGAGGTGGCCACAAACAAATCGCCTCCATCTTGTCCTGTCCCCTTCCATTTCGCTACCCTACCCCCAGCCCACACACACCTCTCTTATATACCTCTACTACATCCCTCCATCTCATCTTCGGTCACCTCCTCCCTCCCTCTCCCCCCCCTCCACCTCACTCACATGCACTCCTCGTTAGTCTCTCACTCTCCATCCTCTGGAAGGTGCTACATGGATTTCTTTTTTCTTTCTTTTTCTTTTCTTTTTTTCTTGTGTGTGTGTGTGTGTGTGTGTGTGTGTGTGTGTGTGTGTGTGTGTGTGTGTGTGTGTGTGATCACGATATGAGACGCACAGCAAAAGAAGACAAGAAGGAAGGATACTCTCTGTTGCTGTGGGAGGAATGAGGGATATGGAAGGGAGGACACAGTACTGGCAATGTATGCTAACTTTTGACCATGGCTGTGAATCAGAACAAAGGGGATGCATAAAAATTTGCGTGAATGAGAGACCCTCAGTTTTTGAACTATGGCTCCCACATCATTACGGGAAATCCATTGTGGTGTTAGTGGCGTATGTGTGAACTCGACTGGGAAAAAATGCTGGCGTATGTGTGAACTCGACTGGGTTGGCTGGGAGAATATAGAGCTGTTATAGAGCTTAGAGCATGAAAATTAATCTAGGCAATATTAACACTTAAAGGTCTTACGCTGACTCTGCTGACTATACTCGCCGTGAGTCAGCACCAGTTCATTTTAAGAGTTGTCCTGATCATCAAAGGGTTAAGCTTGATATATTTGGGTATGTAAAAATAGGGAAAAATTCTGATATGCATAGATTCTGAAAAACTTCTTGGTTATAAACTCCATCATTAGAGCGAAATCCATTGTGATATATATGTCACCAGCTGGCACACCACAACATTCTCTCTCTCTCTCTCTCTCTCTCTCTCATGAACCGCCACAATGCGTGTCAAACTGTTACGGCTCCGGGGCAGTAATGAATGTATTGCCCATTGTCCAGTTTGCTCTGTTGTGAGTTTTGAGTCCTGGCTTGCAATTACTCCCTTCAACACACAGGTATATATGTGTATTTTTATTATGGTCAACTTACACACACACACACACACACACACACACACACACACACACACACACACACACACACACACACACACACACACACTTCTTTTACCTTACTTTAGCGCACATGTATATTTCGTTTCATACACACACTGCACGTACTCGATATACGCAGCTAATACTCGATATATGTTGTATACCCCCCCCCTCTCTCTCTCTCTCTCTCTCTCTCTCAAATATTTGTCTTAGTTTCTTGTAATCCAGTCTTGTCCCTCTGTAATTCAGTAATTCAGTAACATCATAATTTAGCTTACAGAGTATCGCATTATTCCCATACATGCCAAGAAAAGTGTAAGTTTAAAAAAATAGTTGAAAGATCAATAGGATGGAAGTAGTGGAAGCAATGAATAAAGTCAAAATGCGGAAAGCCCCAGGAATTGATGGAGTGTGTGGCGAAATGCTGAAACATGGGACAGTAGTAGAATGGATATCAAAGATGTGCAGATAAACCTGAGAGGAAAGTAGAGTCACGGAAGATTCATTGTTCAGATGTAATTATTCCCCTGTACAAAGAAAAATGGGGAAAAAAGTATGTGGTAATCGCAGAAGCATTTGTCTTCTTAGTGTAACAGGCAAAGTATATGGTAGGATACTTACTGACAGAGTTAGGAAGATAGTAGAATAATTGTTTGGAGAAGAAGAGGAAGGTTTTAGGAAGAGAAAAGTTTGTGTAGATCAGATATTCATCCTTAGGTCTTTAGTGGATAATTTTCTAAGGAAGGGAAAGAAGTTGTATGCGGCCATCATGGATTTGGAGAAAGCATATGACGGTGGAAAGACAAGGAATATGAAAATATTACGAATATAATTATGGAGTACATTGGAAGTTTTTGAATGACGTGAAGAGTATGTACAAGAGTGCTAAGGCTGCAGTGCATATGGATATTGAACTCAGTGGATTTTTCTACCTGAATGTTGGATTGAAACAGGGAGTTGTCATGTCCCCGTGGTTGTTCAATCTTTATATGGGTGGGGGTTATAAAAGAGATACAAGGCAGAGCAGTGGAGCTTGGAGTGACCCTAATGAGAGAGGGCTGCGTTTGGAAACTTCATGTATTGTGTTTTGCAGATGATACTGCATTGTTAAGTGAAGATGAAGGGGAACTGCAAGCCTTGGTGAATAAGTTTGGAAGAGTGTGTAAAAAACGTAATCTCGTTTATCGTTTTTAAAGGCTCCAACATGCTTGCATGCGTCGGCCTTGGTCACCTAATGGCGGCTCTCCATGCTGCACGATCCATTGCAGCCTCCCTGTTCAGTCCCTTAACCATGAGGTCACACTTAATGACCTCGTCCCAAGTTTTTCTCGGTCTACCCCTCGTAGCCTCACCCCCAATATTAACACTTCTCACCTTCCTCACCCAATTATCATCCCCCATCCTCTCCACATGTCCAAACCATCTCAATCAACCTCTCCTCATCACAACACCAATACACTCCAGTCCCATCCTACCTCTCAACTCTTCCATCGTGTACCCAGCCCTAAATCTAAAGGTAAATATTTAGTAAATATTTAGTGTAAAGTTATGGTCTTTAGGAAAATGAGATCACTCAGTGTACAGTGAGGTAGAAATGGAAAATGTGAGTGCATTTAAGTGCTTGGGTTGTGCGATGATTAAGGATGGAAGTTTGGAGGGTGAAGTGCATGACAGAGTTCTGTACAACAATCAAGAAACATTGCTAGTTCTCTGAAAGCAGTGATAAGTAATAAGGAAGTGAGCTTGGAAGTATGAAAGTTGCTGCATGATTGTATTGTGATACTAACTCAAATGTATGGAAGTGAAGCTTTGACCTTGTTGGAAGGACACAAGTCAAGAGTGAGAGCAGTGGAAATGAGTTATTTGAGAGGAACATGTGGAGTTACATGGAGAGACTGACAAACGAGGAAGTGCAGGAGCGTTGTGGCGTCGTTGTGGATGTGATAGAAGACATCAGGAGAAATACACTGAGGTGGTTTGGCCGTGTGGAGAGGATGGAGAGCGAGAGAGTAACGAGGAGAGTGTAAAGTGGAGGGGAGGAGAGGGAGGAGGAGGCCAAGTATGAGGTGCAGGGATGGAGTGGAGAGGTATATGAGAGTGGGGGGCCTGAGCTGGGAGGAGGGCAGTGAAATGGTGGGGGATAGGGCGGCATGGATGTCGATTTTTTTTTTTTTTTTTTGCCACCTCTTTCTGGATTAGGGCGTCTGGACATAGATAATATTATTATTAATAATAATGATAATAATAATAATAATAATAATTATTATTATTATTATTATTATTATTATTATTATTGTTATTATTATTATTATCGTTATCATCATTATTATTATTATTATTATTATTATTATTATTATTATTATTATTATCGTTATTATTATTATTATTATTATTATCATCATCATCATCATCATCATTATCCAGACCTCCTTCCCGCCCAAGGGCAGGGTGAGGAGTAGCAATGTCCAGGCAGCCCAAAACTGCCCAATCCAATGGGCCACGCTTCCAGTCACTCATCATTCAAGCCCCCGGAATCCTGGCTCTATCGGATACGCCAAAAACATTCAACATGTTCTGTAGCTTCACATATCGTATCCGACAGAGTCAATCCAGACGCTGCCACGTTAAGAAGGGGTGCCAAAATTCCCTGGTCATGCACATCTCCTCACAAAATTCATCCAGCCAGCTCGATCTTCTGTCAGTTCCCTAGCCTCACCGACTTCCAAACCTCTCTTCCTCACACATTCATCCACCATATCTCTCCAACTTCTCCTTGGCCAACCTCGCCTCCTCCCTCCTTCGAATTCGCTCAGATACACCTTCTTCACCACTCTATTGTTATCCATTCTCTCCACATGACCATGCCATCTCAGTACACTCTCTTCAAATCTGGTGTCCACCGACTTCCTCACTCCGCATCTTTCACGAATCACATTATTTCGTATCCTATCCACCCTCTGTACTCCACATACATTCCTCAGCAGTCCCATCTCCACTGCTCTTACTCTTGACTTTTCATTTTCATGCCACACCATAGTGTGGGAAGAGAGAAGGGTTCCAGAGGACTGGAAATCAGGTATAATTGTTCCTTTATACAAAGGAAAAGGGGAGAGAGAAGTATGTGGTAACCATAGGGGCATTTGCCTTCTTAGTGTGACTGGTAAAATATATGGTAAATTACTCATTGATAGGGTTAGGCATATGACAGAGGAGCTAGTTGGAGAAGAACAAGGGGGATTTAGGAAGGGAAAAGGGTGTGTAGATCAGATATTTGTTCTAAGATGTTTAGTGGAGAAGTATCTAGAGAAGAGAAAGAAAGTGTATGCTGCCTTCATGGACTTGGAGAAAGCTTATGACAGAATAGATAGGCAAGGTATGTGGAAGGTATTAAGAATATATGGAGTGGAGGGGAAATTGTTGAATGCTGTGAAGAGTATGTACGAAGGAGCTAGGGCTACGGTGCGAGTGGATGGTGAGCTGAGTGAGTTCTTTGATCTCAATGTGGGGCTGAAACTGGGTTGTGTGATGTCTCCATGGCTGTTTAATATATACATGGATGGGGTTGTGAAGGAGGTGCAAGGTAGAGCAGTGGATGTGGAGGTGGCTCTAATGAATGAGGGTGAGATTTGGAAGATTCCGGTGTTGCTGTTTGCTGATGATACGGTATTGTTGAGTGAAGATGAATGGGAGTTGCAAGGTTTGGTGAATGAATCTGGGACAATGTGCAGGAGGAGGAAGCTGAAAATTAATGTAAACAAGAGTAAAGTTACGGTGTTTGAGAGGAATGACGTCACAGAATGTACATTGAGGTTGGATGGTGAGGATATGGAGAATGTGAGTGCATTCAAGTACTTGGGTAGTGTAATGAGTAAGGATGGAACTTTGGGGGATGAAGTGCGTGAAAGGGTACAGCAGGGAAGGAAGGTTGTTAGTTCACTGAAAGCAGTGATGAGAAATAGGGAGGTGAGTATGGAAGTTAACAAGTCACTGCATGATAGTATTGCAATCCCTACCCTGACGTATGGAAGCGAGGCGTGGACCTTGCAAGAGGGGAACAAGTCAAGAGTGAGAGCAGTGGAAATGAGTTACTTGAGAGGAGCATGTGGAGTGACATGGAGGGACAGGTTGACGAATGAAGAAGTGAAGGAACGTTGTGGGGTGGATGTGGATGTGGTTGAGGAGATTAGGAGAAATACACTGAGGTGGTTTGGACATGTGGAGAGAATGGAGAATGAAAGACTGACTAAGAGGGTGTATGTAGGTGAGGTGGAGGGAGGGAGAGGGAAGGGTAGACCGAGGATGAGGTGGAGAGATGGAGTTGAGAGGTATATGAGGAAGGTGGGGGTGAGTTGGGGGGAGGGTAGTCAAATGGTGGGTGACAGAGTGACTTGGAGGTGTTTTGTCTGCGGCCACCCTTCGCGGGATTAGTGAGTCGGGCTATAGATAGACAGATAGATAGACCATAGCCTCTCATCCATATGTTAAAGTTGGCACTAACACTCCTTCATGTAAGCCTCGTGCAGCTGCAACACTCAAGCCTCTGTTTCTTATCAAGGCCTTCATTGCACCAGCTACTTTTCTTCCTTGTGTCACTCTACTTTCAACTTCTTTTGCACATTTTCCTCTCATTTCTATCACTGTACCCAGATATTTGAACTCTCTCACCAATTCCAGTCTCTCTCCATTCACTGTTACATTGCACTGGGAGTCACCTTTTCTCTCAATAACCATCATTTTACTCTTTTCTACATTTACTCTCAAGGAACAACGCTTACAGACATCAGCAAAACTCTGCACTAGCCTATCAAGTTCTTGTCCGGTACTTGCAAGCAGTACTGCATCATCAGCATACAACAAATTTGAGATATTCCATCCATCACCATTCATTACCAGTGCCATCCCTCTCTCCATTACTCGTATTTTCACTTCACTCATCACCCCATCCATGTATACATTGAACAACCATGGGGACATCACACAACCTTGTCGCATGCCCACACTGATTGTGAGCCATTCACTTAGATGCCCATTAACCCTGACACATGCTTCACTACAATCATAAAAACTCTTGACGGCACCTAACAGTTTACCCTCTACACCGTACATGCGCAAAACTGTCCACAATCCTTCTCTGTCCACTTTGTCATGCTTTTTCCAGATCCATGAATGCCATAAACACCTTATGGTCCTTCTCACAAGCCTTCTCTACTATCTGTTTCACTGCAAATATTTGGTCCCCACATCCTCTGCCACTCCTAAAGCCACCCTGTTCATCACTCACTAGGACTTCTGATATCTCTTTTACTTTCTCTATAATAATTCTTCCATATAACTTCCCTACCACACTCAGTAAGCTTATGCCACGATAATTCTTGCACTCACTTCGTTCACCTTTATTTTTGTACAGGGATACAATCACAGCCTTTTTCCACTCTGCAGGCACAGTTTCACTCATCCATGCCTTCTTACATATCTCCAACAAGCACTTCATTCCATCTCTCCACTACATTTAAGCATCTCTGCATACACCTCATCAACCCCAGCTGCTTTGCCATTTTTCAGCCGCTTCACAGCACTCTTCACCTGTGCGAGTGTCACGTCTCCTGGCACTGCATTCCTTCTCTGCACACCCCTAAAATCAATCATATTTACAGCTGCTCTGCTCTCTCTATCCCCATTCATCAGGCTTTCAAAATAATCTTTCCATCTGGTCCTTACTTCATCTTCATGGGTTAATAATCTACCACCTGCATCCTTCACACGATCCCATTTCTTACCGCTTTCACTTCTACATTTCCGCACCTCATTCCAGAATAACTTCCTATTGTCAGAGTAGTTCGCATTCATTTTTCTTCCTAGATCCTCATTTACCTCCTTCTTTTTCTTCTTCACTAGTCTCTTTACGTGCTTCTTGCTCTCAACGTATTCAGTTCTTCTTC
>NC_137069.1:22256069-22258569 GCF_032717465.1 Coenobita brevimanus
TTTGTGGTTTGTTTTTGGATACGTCTGGTTAATATAATTTTGTATATTATTTATGCAGAGTATGGAGGTATTGGAAGGATTATGTGTGTTACACAGAAGTCGGCAGTAAGGTGTAAATAAGCTACATAAATCGCTTAGGAAATGGTGGTACGGAGCTTCCTTAACTGACGAGTATAGTGGCCAAAGATCTCTGACCCCTTTCAGATAAGTTGATGGCCGGGTGTGATAAGACTGGAGGGATAAATTGACTACTAACCAAGGAGACTAACCTGACAATGATCCCTAACCCCTTTGAGTTCAGATGATGGCCAGGTGTGATCAGAATGGAGGGTTGTTTTGACTAGTAACCAAGGAGACTCTCTGACAAGATCCCGAACCCCTTTGAGATCAGATGATGGCCAGGTGTGATCAGACTGGAGGGCGGATTTGACTAGTAACCAAGGAGACTCTATCCTTCCTCATACCATAGGCTCATCAAATATTAGGGCAATGTTGAACCTATGGATATGATTCAGTTCTATCATATATAAAATAAATCAGTCACAGTGGCCCGCTTTTACAGAACATGGGAGTTTCAATACTGCTTTTGCTGTGTATTGTTGGCGCAATTTACGTTTCCTGACCTCCCACGAAAAGAAAAAATGTATTGTAGCCTCACTTTCGACTTTCAAAAGATGCAATTTCCATGCCATTTTGGGGGTGAGCGATCTGAGTATTATATCATGCCAGATGTCGGACAAAAGGAAAAAAATATATAAAAATGTCGATGGGGAATTCAATTTTATACTTCTGAAGGTATGGCGTGAGTGAGTGGGTGAGGAGGAGGACGAGGGGGATGAGGAGAAGGAGTAGGAGGAGGAGGAGGAGAAGGAAGAAGAAGAAGAAGAAGTAGAAGAAAAAAAGTTGAAGAATTTGAAGAAGAAGAAGAAGAAGAAGAAGTAGAAGAAAAAAAGTTGAAGAATTTGAAGAAGAAGAAGAAGAAGGAAGAAGAAGAGGAAGAGAAAGGAGGAGGAGGAGGAGAAGAAGAAGGAGTACAAAGGAATAAAACGGAATGCAAACAGCAACAGACCTTATGGTCCTATCGAGGCTGCTTGTTACAGAGTAGACCATGATTACGAGATCTAATTCCTAATTCTACATGCTGAAGGTTAGGACAGCAAGAAGGCTCCCCCCGCCTCCAAACCCTCCAGTAAAATCTGACAGGAAAACATGAGGAGGACCATCCTGCAGCACGGAAAAACTGACATGGAAATTTCATAGGAAATACTGGAAAGGAAAAGTTACATTCTATAATACTTTATCTATAAGCTACCAGTCTGAATAACCTGAATGGGATTGTAATAGAGTGAAATAAACAATCAAATAGAAAAAAAACTAGCGCATGACATTATGTACGGGTACGCTGAGTTAACGGGGCGTGTAAAGACACGGTGTGGAAAATACACAGTGTGGATGCTCAGGGGTGGTGTGGCAGCCTTGCCTGGCACTTTTAAGGTACAGCCAATCAGGCCCCAGAGAAAGAAAGAAAGAGACCCATGGGACAAATTGCTCGGATGGCGATAGTATAAATCTTCAAACCCTGTGTGAAACCGCTTTGAAGCAGGATCGGAACACCTCTATGGGATTCAACCCTTTGTGACCGCTAGCAGTGAAGGCTGATCGCTCTATCGATTGCCGTTGTGAGAGAGAGAGAGAGAGAGAGAGAGAGAGAGAGAGAGAGAGAAATGCAGACCACACGTCTAAAGGACTAAACGTCCTTTCTATAGCCTGTCTCTCCTCACCTGACCATTTCAGTTCATTTGGTGGCCATGTGTTGTCGGATTAGAGAGTGGCTTTGGCTATACTATTACTCTAACTTGGCCAAAAATTGCAATATCTCCGTCTTGAATGCCACGTTGTAACATTAGGTTAGCACTAGAATATGATGCTAGTCACTGAGAAGTGATATGAAAGGTATGTAGTGTCATAGCCCTTTTCCTCGACTGATTTTTTTTTCCCTTAATGCAAGAAAGAAGGAACCAAAGGCGAGGAGCCAGCAAGATTATTTTCTCTAAGAAAAAAAAAAAACAGGAAGGCAAAGTCAAGAGTTCTTAATTTCGAGATACCTGGACACTGCTTTTGAAAGACAGATCACAGGCAGCAGGAAAGACAGAAAGAGGGAGACAGTTCTAGAACTGACCTGTTGCATACATGAAGGACTGGGAGTAACGGTTAACTCTTGCATTAGAGAGTTGAAATGAAAAGGGATGAAAGTTTGTTGCTAGACGGGTGCTACGCGCCCGCCATTGTGGTGGAGGGATGCAAACAGACAGTTCAAAGGAGCAGTGACCATTGAAGTAGCGATAGAAAAAAGATAAAGATGCAACAGTGCGGCGAAGAGACAGAGGCTGAAGGGGCAAGTAAGAGGAGGAGAGTTAATGAGACAAAGAGCCTTTGACTCTCTCTCTCTTTCTTTCTAACTTCAATATAGCCATCATTGATATCTTCACAACTAGAATTC
>NC_137069.1:22261069-22288569 GCF_032717465.1 Coenobita brevimanus
CTATTACTGCTACTATTACTACTAGTACTACTACTACTACTACTACTACTACTACCACTACTACTATTACTACTACTACTACTACTACTACTACTACTACTGCTACTACTATTATTATTTTATTAGATTTTAACTTTTTTTTTTTCATATTTCTTAGTACATGCTTATATAATTTTTTATTTAGTTCTGTAGATTTTCTGTTTTTATAATTTGCAGATATTTATAATGATTTTTTTTATCTTTATATTTTTTGTCTTAGCATTATGGTTTACTTATTTTTATTCTTTCCTGTGTTTTAAAGCTTAATTTGTAATCTTTTTATATCATTAATTATAGTTTTTATTGCCCTAAGAGAGCAGCAGTGATTTGTTATTTTTATGTACAGTATGTGCATGTGAGTGTACTGTATATGTATATGTATTTATACGTATATATGTGAGTATATTGTGTACAGTCTATAACTTTTTCAGTGATTACCAAATTCCATCTTTCGGAAGGATATGCTATTGTTAAGTATGTTCTGTACTGTACACAGGCCTCTGGAATTTCTGGGTTATGTAATATTATGTAATCTGTATATGTACTGTATACTGTATTACGAAATAAAGAAATGATGATGATGATGACTACTACTACTGCTACTACTACTACTGCTACTACTACTACTACTGCTGCTGCTGCTGCTGCTGCTGCTGCTGCTGCTATTACTACTACTACTACCACTACTACTACTGTATTACTACTCCAGTTAAGGAAGCTCCCTAACACCTTTTCCTAAGCGATTTATTTTGCATATTACACCTTGCTGCCCTCTTGTATGTGACAAATTATTCCAATATCGCCATACTCTGCATAAATAGTGTATAAAAGGATATTAACCAGCCATATCCAAAAATAAATTGTTAAGGAAGAGGTGTTAAGGAGCTTCTTAACCGACGAGAATACAATCCAGGCCTTAAAGAGCGCCATTTTTATCCTAAGCCCGTGTAAAGGGATTTTAACGGGGATGCCAGCAGACAGGCGGAGTAGCACGACACCAGGTTAACATATACAAGGCTGAGACTCCCTAGTGCAATGTAGGTGGATCTGTCTGTCTGTTTATCTATCTGTCTGTTTGTATGTCTATTTGTTTGTATGTCTGTCTGGCTCTCTGTTTATTTATGTCTGTCTGGCTCTGTATATGTATCTGTTTATCTGTCGCTGTCTGCTATTCTCTACTTAGTGTTGTCTGTTTGTCTGTCGCTATCCATCCACCCATCTCTCTCTCTCTCTCTCTCTCTCTCTCTCTCTCTCTCTCTCTCTCTCTCTCTCTCTCTCTCTCTCTCTCTCTCTCTCTCTCTCTCTCTCTCTCTCTCTCTCTCTCTCTCTCTCTCTCTCTCTCTCTCTCTCTCTCTGCTCCTGTATCTATCTATATCTGTCTGCCTATCTTTCTGCCTGCCTGTCTGTCTGTCTGTCTGTTTCCTATCATCTGTCTATCTGTCTGTCTATAATAATTTATTTGTATGTCCCTCTCCAACAAGGAAAGCAAGTAAGAGATAGCAAGGCCCAAGTCACAAAACATACAGTACAAAATACATATACCTGAGGTGTCAAAACTTCCATGGTCAGTGGATTTTGAAATTGAGGTTGATGTGGAGTGTATCAGTAAATCATAAAAACCTGAAAATAAGCTGAAAAATGACGAAAATCTCCGCTACGTTTGGATGGGTGAACCAGACTATGTTAGAAAGATTAGGAGAGACCGTGACGTAACATAACATCAATCCATTCTGGCCTACTGACCGTCAATCTGTACCATCCAATCCCAGCAAGTGCCAGCATTTCATATCATCATCTTGTTCTCTGCTTGCCTCTTCCTCTCACTCTATCTCTGGCCTGCCCTATCACCATCTTATTCTCTGCTTGCTTCTTCATCTCACTACATCTTTACATCTTGTTGTCTGTCGGCCTCTTGTCACTCCATCTTTCCATATTGTTCTCTGTCTGCCTCTTCTTTTCACTCCATCTCTGGGCTGCCACTCAGTTCCCCGGTTGTCCATCTGTTATCTGCTCTATGAAGGACGTGACCTGCCATATCCATATATGCTTTTTGATTGTTCTGATTATCCTCTATTCCTTTTTCTTCCCTTATCCAAAAGCTCTTTTTTATCCTCACATGCGACACCCAACATAATCCCTTTCATTCCTCTCTGAACATGCCTGAGTCTTCGCTCCATGAACTTTGTTAGACTAATAGTTTCCAGTAAATAAGGTAACCACGTAATATTTTTTTTTCTGTGCATGCGTGTACTCTAATCTCGTCACCATCATCATCATCATCATCATCATTATTAACTTCATCATCATCACCATCATCATTATTATTAACTTCATCACCACCATCACCACCACAGTCATCAGCATCACCATTATTAAAGTCATCAACATCATTATCATCACTTTTTCCAGTTTAATGACGAGGTTGTACATTCCCATTTCACTGTATCTCACTTTGCCTTACTTCATTCTCTCATCTGCCTCACCCTGTTCTCCCATACGTCAACTTGCCTCACCATACTCTTTTCCACCTCTTTCCATCTCTCTCCCAGGTTCACTCTCTTTTGAGTACCTCTCCCTGCATTAATCTATCCTTCTCTACCTCTATCTGCCTCACCCTACTCTACCTACTCCTGCCTCATCCTACTTACCCTACCTCACCCTGCCTCCTCCTCCTCTCTTCCACTTCTCCCTGCCTCACCCAACCTCTCCCTGCCTCATCCTCCTCTCATCTACCTTTCTCTGCCTTATCACCTTTGTCTTTCTACGGGTCCTGCCTCACCCCTCTTATCCCTCTGCCTCAGTTACCTCTTGTACCTTCCCCTTCACTCCTGCCTCACCTTACCTTACCCAACACTCCAACTTCACTCTGCCTCATTCTGCCTCTCCCTCCTCTGCCCAGCTTTCTCTTCTACCTTCCCTTACCTGGCCCAGTAGTTTTATCTATCCTTGTCTTTGTCCTCTCTATCCCTCTCTACCTCATTCAACTCTTCTACCTATCCCTATTCGCCTCTACCTCTCTCTGTTTTACCCAGTTTTCTCGTCTACCTGTCTCTGCTCCCCGAACTCTTTCCTCTCTCTCCTTGCCTCTCTCGACTCTCTTCTGTTTCTCCCTGTTTCGCCTTTCTCGCTCCCTGCCTCCCCTTAACATTTCTACCCCTCCCTTCCTCTGTCTCTTCTCTTTTCTTTTATCCACCTCTCTCTCCCTCTTCATCGCTCACCCAGCTTTTTGCTTTGTTTTCCCTTCTCTTATTCCCATCTCATCATGTATTCTACTGGTCAACTCTGGAACTATTTTTCTCGGTCTATCTTTTGCGTATACCCATGACCTCTAATCTTTGAAATGCACTATATTCAGGCATCTCAAAATGAACAGATCTTGAGTCCCTACCTCTCTCCTGTTTTCAGTTTTCTCCAGAAAGGATAAATCGCTGCAGGCTTTCCACTGTTCAAACTTTCTTATGCAGAAAAAATAATTACTCCCTTCCACCTTCTTCTGCTTTAGCCCTCTGCCTCACCTGGTGTCTTACCTGTCTCAACCTCACCTGATTTTATACCTATCTCTGCCTCACCTGTTTTCTTACGGTACCTGTCTCTGCCTCACCTGATTATATACATGTCTCTGCCTCACTTGTTTTATCTGCCTCTGCCTCACTTCTTTTTACCTGTCTTTGCTTCGCCTGATTTTTAACCTGTCTCTTCATCACCTGTTTTTTACCTGTCTCTGCCTCGCCTGTTTTTATACTTGTCTCTGCCTCGCCTGTTTTTATACCTCTCTCTGCCTCGCTTGTTTTTATACTTGTCTCTGCCTCGCCTGTTTTTATACTTGTCTCTGCCTCGCTTGTTTTTATACTTGTCTCTGCCTCGCCTGTTTTTATACTTGTCTCTGCCTCGCCTGTTTTTATACTTGTCTCTGGCTCACCTGTTTTTGTACTTGTGTCTGCCTCACCTGTTTTTATACTTGTGTCTGCCTCACCTGTTTTTATACTTGTGTCTGCCTCACCTGTTTTTATACCAGTCTCTGCCTCGCCTGTTTTTATACTTGTGTCTGCCTCGCCTGTTTTTATACTTGTGTCTGCCTCACCTGTTTTTATACTTGTGTCTGCCTCACCTGTTTTTATACCTGTCTCTGCCTCGCCTGTTTTTATACTTGTGTCTGCCTCACCTGTTTTTATACTTGTGTCTGCCTCACCTGTTTTTATACTTGTGTCTGCCTCGCCTGTTTTATACTTGTGTCTGCCTCACCTGTTTTTATACTTGTCTCTGCCTCACCTGTTTTTATACCTGTCTCTGCCTCGCCTGTTTTTATACTTGTGTCTGCCTCGCCTGTTTTTATGCTTGTCACTGCCTCACCAGTTTTTTGCCTTGCTCTGCCTCACCTGTTATTGAACCTGACTGCCTCACCCGTTTTTTTAATCTGCCTCTGCCTCACCTTTTTTTTTTACCTGTCTCTGCCTCACATTTTTTTTTTTTTACCTGTCTGCCATATCTGTTTGTTTACCTGTCTCTGCCTCACATTATTTTACCTGACTGCCTCACATGATTTTTTTACCTGTCTCTGCCTCACCTGTTTTTTCCTGTCTCTGCATCACTGTTTTTACCTGTCTGTCTCACCTGTTATTACCTGTCTCTGCCTTACCTGTTTTATTACCTGTCACTGTCTCGCCTGTTTATTTACCTGTTTCTGTCTCGCTTTTTTTACCTGTCTCTGCCCCATCTGTTTTTACCTGTCTGCCTCACATGTTTTTTACCTGTCTGCCTCACTTGTTTTTTACCTGTATGCCTCATCTGTTTTTTTTACCAGTCTTTGCCTCACCTGGTTTTACCTTCCCTGCCTCACCTGTTTTTACCGTCTCTGCCTCACCTGTTTTTATACCTGTCTCTGCCTCACCTGTTTTTACCGTCTCTGCCTCACCTGTTTTTATACCTGTCTCTGCCTCACCTGTTTTTACCTGTTTCTGCCTTACCCACGCCTCTGCACCACCTTTCCTTACCTCTCTGTGTCTCTCTGCCTCGCCGAACTCCTTTTCCTCTCTGTGCCTCACCTAAGCTCTTTCCTTTTTTAATCCTCTCTTTTACTTGATTATTATTATTATTATTTTTTTTTTTACTCCTTGTCTCATCCGGAACTACACTACTTTTTCATACTTAACTATCTCTCTCTGCCCCACCCAACTCCTCTTCCTCTCTCTGTCTCACCCAGTTCCTTTTCTTCTCTGTGACCCACCCAACTCCTTTTCCTCTCTCTGCTTCTCCCAACTCTTTCTCTTTGTGCCTTGCTCAACCCCTCTTCCTTTCTGTGCCTCACCTATTCTCTTTTTCTCTTCTCTGTGCCTCGCCAAAGCTCTTTTCCTTTTCTCTCTGGTTCACCCAGCTTTCTCCTCTACCTTTCTCTGCTTCTTTTGCCTCAACCAACTCTTTCTCTCTCTCTCTCTCTCTCTCTCTCTCTCTCTCTCTCTCTCTCTCTCTCTCTCTCTCCACCTCCACCCTAGAGATATCCCCTGTTGCCCCTTCCAGTTTCCTTGCCATGCCTACTGACCCTCCCATTTTTAAAGGAGGACCTTCTAGCATTCCCTCTTCCCCCAGCTCTCTCTTACTTCACACTACCTCTGTCTGCCTCTCCCTGCCTTTCCCTGCCTTTGTTTGCCTCTCCCTGCCTCTCCCAGCTGTCCTGCCTCACTCTCCCTCTTTCTAGCTGCCTTTCTCTGTATTCTCACCCTGCAACCTTAATCTTCTACATTCCTCTACCTCTCCGTACCTCTCCCTGTCTGCCTCTCTCTACCTTTCTCTACCTCTCCCTGCTTCTCCCTACCTTTCTCTACCCCTCCCCGCCACTCTCTTGTTCTATCCCTACATTTCCTTGTCTCTCCTCACCTCTCTACCGTTCTACCACTCCCTAGCGCTTCACCTCTCCCTTTCTCCTCCCTTTTCCCCTCCCCTTTTCCCTAGTGTCCCTTTGCTCGGATAATAAAGCAAGATCCTTCCATTTTCTTTCATGTAGTCTCTTTACCCGTATTTTCGTGGGGTAAGGAGGCTCCCTAACACCTCTTCCTTAACGATTTATTTTCCAAACGATTCATTAATATCCCCTGGGTTGCTTCTCATGTCTTTTCAATATCGACATGGATTGCACGAATAACACACAAGAATATAGTAACGGAGCAGAATCAGAAATAAATCGGTAAGGAAGAGGTGTTAGTAACCTTCCTAAATGCATTCCAGTCCCGTAGCTTCCTTACTGATGATACTATTGAAGGTCTCAGGCTCCCGCGACCCCCTTCTTACCCAAATAAAGACGTCCGTTTAAGAACATGCCATTGTACCTCTTCTTTTGCGATTTATTTTTGGATATGGCTAGATAATATCCTTTTGTACAGTACATTATTTATGCAGATTATGGCGATATCTCTATGTCCAATTGGATGATAAGGAATATTTCTAGGGATCTGATTCATATTCACAGAGTTTTAGGTTCAGTATGTGAGAGGTGTAAGGCTGAGAGGGAGACCTTGAATAGGATGGATGGACAGTGTGAAGAGAACGTTGGATGTGAGAGGGATGTCTCTTGAGCAAGGAAGAGTGGCTGTGCATGACAGAAATAAACGGAGAGAAATTGTGAATGAATAAATGATGACGCAGCCCTGAGGGGATCTCCTGCATTTGGTTTGATCAGCTGATCAGGTCAGGTGCGGGTAAGGGGATGGGTCTATTATGATGTGATAGGGGTAAACCAGCTCTGCTGTCGGGCCCTGCTGCGGATGTCACTGATTGCACTGTGCAGTTGACCCTCGTGCGGTGTGGTGCAGTGAGGATCTGTCCCTTCTCCCCTTTGGGGCTAAGTGTGAATGAATGTGTTTTGAGTGGATGAGTAAATTGGGAGTGTGTCGTCCTGTCTCGGCTACCTCCCTTTCCTTGGGGGAAGCAGCCTACTGTAGGTATATAGATAGATAGATAGATAGATTTTTATGAATGCATTAAGATTCATAATGAATGAGAGTAACTTTATGTTAATATCTCGGTAAGGCTGTCTTTGGCCCATTTTGTTTCCTTTTCATGACAAGGACTAAACAGCTTGGCCCTTCTAGTTCACATACAGTATGCTACTTCCACACCATTATGCACACGCCTGCACATTACACTCGCTCATCAAGCTGTGTTTATCGTACGCCATTGAATCCAGCTGTGCACTATTGGATCCAATCGCACACTTTTGGATCCTACGTGCACTATTGGATCCTATTGTACACTGTGGGATCCTATTGTGCACTACTGAATCCTATTGTGCAGCATTGGATCCTATTGTATACTATTGGATCTTAATGTAAACTATTGGATCCTACTGTGCATTATTGGATCCTACTGTGCACTATTGGATCCTGTTGTACACTAAGGGATCCCATTGTACACTACTGGATCATATTGTACAATGTTGGATCCTATTGTACACTATTGGATCCGATTGCACACTATTGGATACTATTATACACTACTGGATCCTACTGTGCATTATTGGATCCTGTTATACACCACTGAATCCTACTGTACACCATTGGGTCCTATTGTACACTGTTGGATCCTCTGGCTTTATCTAATCCCATTTCACAGTAGTATCATCACAAAACCGGAATTCAGGAGGTTCAAGAAGTCGAGGACAGAGTTTACATGCATGAGTTCCAGTCCTATAGTGCTTTTATTCAAAGATCCCTAACCCCATTCACCTCAGTTAACAGCCAAATGTGAATTTGACTAATAACCAAGGAGACTTATTCCTATTTTGTAACTAAGGCTTATCGAATATCATATTCAAGTTGTGGCAGCTACAGTTAATCCATACTTACTGTTCCGTCTGTGTGTGTTTGTGTGTGTGTGTGTGTGTGTTTGTGTGTGTGTGTGTGTGTGTGTGTGTGTGTGTGTGTGTGTGTGTGTGTGTGTGTGTGTGTGTGTTGTATTCCTAACTCCTTTTAATCTAACTGATAACGTATCTTTTATTACATACTCGGCATTGCAGCAGAACCATTTCATTCACCTGTAGATATATAACTTTCGACACAGATGGGTTAGATATAACCTTCATTAACCCCTTCACTGCCAAGGAGGATTCATAAACTGATTAAGACGATTTAGTAGCGAGCTCTCATAAGCTGAATGAAATCGTTTGCAAGCAGCACGGATACAATGACATATTGTACTCTTTTCACCCTAACTTGGCCCAGATTTTTTGTCCTTTGGCAGCTTGTTTCTCGCAGCTCAGTGGCAAAGGTAATTGTGCATCTCTGCACCCTTTTCATAGCACTTCTTCGTGACTAGCACCGTATTCTAGTGTCAGTCTCTTGTTACGACTCAGCATTCAAGATGCAGTGGGAGCAACTTTAGGCCAAGTTTGATTTTTTAAAAAGTATAATGCAAAGAAATAAACGTTTACTCCAGCATTAGTACCCAAGAATTTCAAATATTTCAGTGAGGGTGACGATGGCAAATTCGACGATTTTTTTTTCTTTTTGTTCGGGAGGGTGGGTGTAGTGAAGAAGGAACCAAAGGCCAGAAGCACACACTCGTCTTAAGGTAGTCAGAATGAGATTAAAGATGTCATTGTACAGAAAGGGTTGAATTTGCTGTTGATGGATTCCTAACAAGTGGGAATTAAGGTTAAGAGGAGGAGGAAGAGGAGGTGAGAAAGACGATGATGATTAAGATGATATAATTATAAGTGCAGAAGAACAAGGAGGATACGGCTGTTATTGATGATGATGATGATGATAAATTTAGCAAAGAAGAGGATAAGGATAATGATGATAATGATGATGATAAATTATGCAGAGAAGGAGGATAAAGATAATGATGATGATGATGATGATTGTTGAAGCAGCCCTGAGAGCTCCAGTTTGGCCCCTGCCACTAACTGGTTCCAGCAAAAAATATACTAGAACTTTGTAACAGTCCTGCTGACAGCTATTAGTCTCCACCCACTGTTTCTTACAATGACCTGTCATTGACCCAAATAGGGAGATTTGGATCTTTTTTTTTTTTTCTATCAGCAATGGCCCATACCAGAACATATAACCTGGCCAATTCAGATTCCTTGCGCAGGTCTCATTGAAGTCTCCAGTGTAGACGACTAATTTATCTTGTTCACAACACAGTACTCATTTCACACTGTCTACAAGCCCTTTCATTGTGCATAAAGAATTCCGATTTTCTTTTCTATCAGCAATGGCCCGTGCCAAGACACAACCTAGGCTCTTCAAACTCCTTGTGCAGTCTCCGACTCTCCTGGAATCGTCACGAGACTATGAGGCCGGAATAACAGTACCAGCAAAAACCTACCGGTATGTAATAGGTGGAGACTAGTAAACAAGTCACTCACTTGAATATGATGAATAATGAAAGGCAGTCATTTAATGAGAGGCATCATCATCATCATCATTATCATCATCATCATCATCATTATCATCATCATTGCTCTCGTCGTTACCATTATTGTCATCATTGTCATCACAGTAGTCATCATCATCGTCGTCGTCATCAGATCACCGTCTTCATTATCATCATCATGAATATTACAAAAAACACAAATCACACTACAAAACAATATGTAAAAGGCAAATAATAATAATAATAATAATAAGAAGAAGAAGAAGAAGAATTAGAAGAAAAAGAAAATTGAAGAAGAACAAGAACAAGAACAAAAAAAGAGACAGAGAAGAAAAAAGAAAAAGGAGGAGAAGGAGGAAGAAGATGATTCAAATACCCTCTTCCAAACAATTTCACAATATCTTTAAAACAATCAATACGCCAGGTAAAACGGCAAATTAAATCAATATCCAAAGGGCTAGCCAAAGTAATCAAGGTGGAGATCAAGGTGTTGCAAACCGTGCCAACTTCACATCAAACCCGTGTAATCAAAGACAGAGGCGGCGACAGAGACCTGAGGGAGAGGAGTTGTGTAGAGTGGGTACTGTTAGGGAGAAGCCAGAGGGAGAGGCCAGACACAGCCAAGCCCAATACAAGCAGCCTGAAGTTGTGCGACGGGGTATATTGTAGTGGGGTTTGGGAGGTTTGGTATAGTCCTTGCCTTCCAGCTTGATCTAAAATTGTCCACCCAACCGAACACAAGCAGCATGAAGTTTGTGTGTGAGTTGGAGGTATATTGTAGATGAGTTTGGAAGGATTTCCTATACTCCTTTCCCCACAACTTGATCTAAAATTGCCCAGCCAACCCAACACAAGCAGCCTGAAGTTGGTGTATGTCAGAAGGATATATTGTAGAGGAGCTTTGGGAGGTCTGCTATACTTCTTTCCCTCCAACTTCTCCTAAATTGCCATCTCTCCGTCGTGAACGCAGAGCTGTGACAGTTAAAACTAGAATGTGATGCTAGTCACGATGAAATGTTATGGAGAGAGCGTAAAGCTGAAATATTTCTTTTTATGCCCTTTAGCTGCGTATGATATGCTGCAAAAGGATGAAAATCTCGGCCAAGTTAATGGAAAAGAATCTTAGCACCTGTCTGCTAGATAACACCTTAGGATTTATTTTTGCGTTATTAATTTCGTTATAACATCAAAAAGTTTGTATCCATAACGTACAAGACGATAACGAGATACGATGCGCAAACTAAATCGCTACAGAAGAGGTGTTTGGAGCATTTAATGCCAACAGGAGAAGAGTCAGATCCTCCCAACTTCACTGTCAATAAATTCAGTCTGAAGTTGGTGACTATGTGAGGTATTGTATTGTGGGAAGTACTGCATTGTGGGAGGTATTGTACTGTGGGAGGTATTGTATGGTGGGAGGTAGGCTACTGTACTGTGGGAGGTACTGCATTATGAGAAGTAATGTATTGGGGGAGGTACTGTATTGGGGGAGGTACTATACTGGGGGAGGTATTGCACTGTGGGAGGTACTGTATTGTGGGAGGTATTGTATTGTGGGAGGTACTGTATTGTGGGAGGTACTGTATTGTGGGAGGTATTGTATTGTGGGAGGTACAGTATTGGGGGAGGTATTGTATTGTGGGAGGTACTGTATTGTGGGAGGTATTGTATTGTGGGAGGTACCGTATTGTGGGAGGTACTGTATTGTGGGAGGTATTGTATTGTGGGAGGTACTGTATTGGGGGAGGTATTGTATTGGGGGAGGTATTGTATTGTGGGAGGTACTGTATTGTGGGAGGTATTATATGGTGGGAGGTATTGCATTGTGGGAAGTATTGTATTGTGGGAGATACTGTCTTGTGGGAGGTATTGTACTGTGGGAGGTATTGCATTGTGGGAGGTACAGTATTGTGGAAGCTACTGTAGTAGGGTACGGGAGGCTTGTTATCATCTTTTGCTCAGCGATTTATTTTTTGCTTGATAGGTAATGATGTTTATATTCCTGGACGAGCGAGAAGTTAGAAGCTGCCAAAACCAGCGTGTGTGTGTGTGTGTGTGTGTGTGTGTGTGTGTGTGTGTGTGTGTGTGTGTGTGTGTGTGTGTGTGTGAAGTTGGTGATTGTGAGGCCTACTATTGTGGACTAAAGCTTCTTCACTCCAGATCCTGCGCAGTTTATTTTGTATGTCAACTACTGATACACCACCAGCCTCATTGTTGTGGGATAGGCAGGTAGTTGATGGATGTTTGTGTAACCAGACAATTGAGCCTCTCGGTTATGTCGGTGCCACCACGTGAAGGCAGCTCCCTCCAGCACCGTCAGTAATATTAAGGCGTATATTAAGGTACAGAATAGATTGCTAAGAAGGAGATGCGACGACACTTCCTTTAACACTTCACTTTGTTTAACACTTAAAAGATTTCCTTTAACGGTTAAAACACTTCGTTTAACACTTAAACACTTCCTTTAACACTTAGAACACTTCCTTTAACACTTAGAACACTTCCTTTAACACTTGGAACATTTCCTTTAACACTTAAAACACTTCCTTTAACACTTAAAACCCTTCCTTTAACACTTAGAACACTTCCTTTAACACTTAGAACACTTCCTTTAACACTTGGAACATTTCCTTTAACACTTAAAACACTTCCTTTAACACTTAAACCACTTCCTTTAACATTTAGAACACTTCCTTTAACACTTAGAACACGTCCTTTAACACTTAGAACATTTCCTTTAACACTTAGAACTGGGACTTACTTTTCAGGATACACTTCACACACACACACACACACACACACACACACACACACACACACACACACACACACACACACACACACACACACACACACACACACTTCCTTTAACATTTAGAACACTTCCTTTAACACTTAGAACACGTCCTTTAACACTTAGAACATTTCCTTTAACACTTAGAACTGGGACTTACTTTTCAGGATACACTTCACACACACACACACACACACACACACACACACACAATATGATAACCGAAAGACAGTTTGGTTTCAGAAAAGGAAAATCATGTGTTACTAATCTGTTGAGCTACTATGACAGAGTAACAGACACAATACAGGAAAGAGAAGGATGGGTGGACAGTATCTATTTAGATTTCAAGAAAGCATTTGGCACAGTACCACACCAAAGACTTTTATGGAAACTGTACCATCAAGGAGGAATTCGAGGCAAACTGTTTTGTTGGATGCAAGATTTTCTCATAAAAAGAGAAATGAGAACAGTACTAATGGGAAACTACTCATCATGGAAAGAAGTGACTAGTGGCGTACCACAGGGCTCGGTGCTGGCACCAATCATGTTTTTATTGTATATAAATGATATAGACAGTAACACTGGAAATGAAAGCTATCTAAATATGTTTGCAGATGATGCAAAAATACAAAGGAGAATTACTAACACAGACTCTTGTAAAGAGCTACAAGAAGAATTAAATAAACTTCATGAATGGAGTAATACATGGCAAATGGAATTCAATGTGGACAAGTGTCATGTAATCAAGTTTGGTAAAAGTGGAAAAAGACCTGATTGGGATTATACGTTAGGAAATAAAACCCTACACACATCAGAAAGAGAGAAGGACCTAGGTGTGATTATCAATAACAGACTATCTCCGGCTGACCACATCAGTGAGAAGGTACGGAACATGTATACACTGCTTGCAAATATGAGAATAGCATTCACATACATAAATGAAGACATGCTAAGAAGGATAATAATATCATTCATCAGACCAACCCTGGAGTATGCATCAGTAGTCTGGAGTCCTCATCTCAAAAAACACATAGACAAGATTGAAAAAGTTCAAAGGGCCGCTACAAGATGGATACCAAGCTTAAGTGATCTAAGCTACGAAGAAAGACTAAATAAACTGAATCTACCAACAGTAGAGGAGAGAAGGAAAAGAGGTGACATGATAATGCTATATAAATGCATATCAGGGAAGGAGAAAATAGACATAAATTATTACTTGACATATGGGGAAGCATCAGCAAGAGGACACTGCAAAAAACTGCATAAGAAGATAGGTGATAAAGACGTGAGGAAATTCAGTTTCCCAAACAGAGCAATTGATCAGCGGAATGCACTACCGAATGAAACAGTGTGTGCCAAAACAATTCACAAATTTAAGGATATGTACGATAAATATGGTTTAAGACACGGGACAGTACGAGCTTGATTCATTCCTGTAAAGATACAATTAGGTAAGAACACATAGACACACACACACACCCACACACCCACACCCACACACACACACACACACACACACACACACACACACACACACACACACACACAATCAATCAGTCAAAATTTCAGCTAACTACGCCGGGGGTAGGAACTGATACCGAAGAAAAATATCAATTCACTATATATTATCAAACCTATGAACAGATGCATTATTATTAGTGATGAGTTAAATGTTGAAAATAAAGGGCTTCTGTGTGTGTGTGTGTGTGTGTGTGTGTGTGTGTGTGTGTGTGTGTGTGTGTGTGTGTGTGTGTGTGTGTGTGTGTGTGTGTGTGTGTGTGTGTGTGTGTGTGTGTGTGATGAATTTCCTGGATCCTACGACCTCTTTTAATGCACCTCAACCACAATCACCACCACCACAACCACAACCACCACCACTACCAGCACCATCATCACTACCACAGCTTCAAGCAACAGAGACCTACCACTATCACAGCAATTATTTTTTTACCAAACGCTACTACACACAAAACTCCCACCATCACTGCTAACACTACCATCATCACACCACCACCACTGCCATTCAGACTACCACAGCTACAAGCACAACTACCACCATCATTCCCACAACCACAACGACAAGTACTATAGTAACCACTGCCACTACCACAACAGCCTTTCTACCACAACTCTGACCATCACTACCACACCTTCGACAATTTCAACACAATCACTACCACAACAACAAGCAACAAAGTCACTACCACCGCTACCACAGTCACTGCCACAACTACCACTACCATTAGCACAAAGTACAAATACCACAACTACAACGGCAACTACGATCACTACCACTACTACCATCATCACTGCCACCATCACTACCATAACACCATCACCGGTACCCAAGCAACGATACGAGTACCTGTCACATCTATAAGCAAAATCACACTACCACCACTATTACTACCACTACCACCACCACTACTACCACTACCACCACCACTACTACCAATACCACGACACTACTGCCACTACCACCACCACTGTAACCACTAACACTATCACTACTACTGCTACCACAACTGCAAGCAACGGAGCCACCACAACGACTACCACCAACAGTATCAACACCACTAACCCCACTATCACCACCACCACTACCATTCCACAAGCACTGAGACAACTACAAAGTACCACAATTACCACAACACCACCTCGGCTACTTCAACACTCACCATCATAACCAGTGCTACCCCCACCACTGCCACCACCACCAGTACTACCCCAACCACTACCACCACCATCACTACTACCACATCTACCACCATCACTACTACTACCACTACTACCACCATGGCACCATCCAACAGTGCACTCTCGCTACATTGATCAGGAATACCGCTCAGCATAGCACCAGTTACCCCGCCAGATAGTTTCCGTCCCTTGTCAGCTGCTTCCGTCCCTCTCTGCTAGTCCCATTGGCGTCTCTGCGGCTTTGGCTAGTCAGGAGGAGAGTGGCAAGTCATTCCTGGGTCAAAAATAGTGACAAACACCCATTTTCCCTGTCTTTTTGGCCCTAGATAGATCATATAGAAGGCTTGGCGTATTTCGAAGCTTCACAGAAAACGAGACACTGGTTCGAAACAGATTTTAGGGGATACTTGTGAAATGTCAGTGCATGGAATCGAAGGCAGGCTACTCTTGACATAACCATCGCCATTCCTGGGTCATGAAGTTCTGTTCCTCGCCTCTCCATTCCATGCCGAAGCTGTGATTACCTAATACCGACCCTCCCGTGAATGTGGAAGTCGGTGTTGCACTCTCGGCCCCTAACACCTCTTCCTTAGTTGTTTATTTTTAGATATGGCTGGTTAATATCCCATTGCATTTTATGTATCTAAAGTGAGACGATATCAGAAGAATTGAGTAACACAGAGGAGGACGGCTGAAAAGTCACACTATCGTGACCATGAAATAGGATACAAAAACCCACACTGGCAGACGAAAAAAGATGTATTCCAAACAGTTTCGGCGACAGCTGTCGCCCTCTTCAGTGGATCTACAGACCAAGAGTGGTACATACAAATGCTGAGAAGCTGCTTATATGCAGGGTGAGGACACGTTTTCCCAACCACACCTGATGTGACCTCACCTGACTCTCCCTCTACTCTGTCCACGACCTGAGTGAGGGATTACAAGGGGCGGCAAGGACCTTGCCACTAATCCTCTCATCACTGGATCTAATTTATACATTCTTTCACTATGGTTAAAATTATTATATCTCTCTATACATACAGCTTCCACAATCCTACGTTTCTTATAGTTACTACATTTGTACAATATTTGGCTAGAATTCCAGTCGATTCTATGGTCGTTTTCCGAAGAGTGAACGTACACTGCGTTATTTATGTTGCCTATCTTACAAGCATACTTGTGTTCCTTAATGCGGATGTCCAAATCCCTTCCCGTTTCACCAACATAAACCAGATCACAGTCTCTACATGGAATTTTGTATACCCCAGCAGTTTTGTTACTAATTGGTTTATTCTTTACCAGCATTGATCTTAAGGTATATCTAAATGCAATGTTTACATCCAAATCATGACTCACAGACTTCACCAAGCTAAGATTTGACACATACGGAACCGTGATGTATGGCTTATTTTGCTGACTTTGTGATGTTGGTCTAGGTACAAAAAAGGCTTTTCTGGCTTTAAAATACGCTTGCCTTATAAACCAACTGGGATATTTTAGATCTAAAAATATTTCCCATATCTTGGCGTTTTCCGTATCCAGATGTTGGGGACTACTAATTCTGAGTGCTCTAAGGAACATAGAAGAAATAACTGACATTTTAGTGGAACTGTGGTGATATGAATAATAATGTATATACAAATTGCACTGGGTTGGTTTCCTGTATACAGAAAAGCTAAGTGTCCCAAGTTCATCCCTGTGCACAAATACATCTAAAAATGGAAGGGAACCATTATTTTCCCATTCAACTTTAAATTTAATTAAGGGAACCAGTGCATTTAATTTTGTAAGAAACTCGTCAAAGTTAGTGTATACGTCTGGCCAAAATGAAAACACATCATCAACATACCTATACCAAATTAAATTTTGAGGAGATATGGTGGTAAGAAGGCTGGATTCAAAATATTCCATGTACAGGTTACTAAGAATTGGAGAGAGGGGCGAGCCCATACCCATACCAGACTTTTGCATGAAAAACTGATCACCAAAAGAAAATGCATTACACTGCACACAAAGGCTAATAAGTTGGAGAAAGACATCATGTGGCATGCCGAGATCAATGTTACAATTAGGTCATTTTTCTTCCAAGAAACTAACTACATCTTCAATAGGGACTCTAGCGAACAAATTAGCACCATTGGTTGGCACATTCTCTAAATCCCATGTCCAAAACTCTACTGATTTTATTGTTAAGATTAAGTCTCTCAGTTTCTCCAGTGGCAGGTTGGTCAGTTTTGATGTAGACTCGCTTTTTACTAAAGTCCCTATTGAAGATGTAGTTAGTTTCTTGGAAGAAAAATGACCTAATTGTAACATTGATCTCGGCATGCCACATGATGTCTTTCTCCAACTTATTAGCCTTTGTGTGCAGTGTAATGCATTTTCTTTTGGTGATCAGTTTTTCATGCAAAAGTCTGGTATGGGTATGGGCTCGCCCCTCTCTCCAATTCTTAGTAACCTGTACATGGAATATTTTGAATCCAGCCTTCTTACCACCATATCTCCTCAAAATTTAATTTGGTATAGGTATGTTGATGATGTGTTTTCATTTTGGCCAGACGTATACACTAACTTTGACGAGTTTCTTACAAAATTAAATGCACTGGTTCCCTTAATTAAATTTAAAGTTGAATGGGAAAATAATGGTTCCCTTCCATTTTTAGATGTATTTGTGCACAGGGATGAACTTGGGACACTTAGCTTTTCTGTATACAGGAAACCAACCCAGTGCAATTTGTATATACATTATTATTCATATCACCACAGTTCCACTAAAATGTCAGTTATTTCTTCTATGTTCCTTAGAGCACTCAGAATTAGTAGTCCCCAACATCTGGATACGGAAAACGCCAAGATATGGGAAATATTTTTAGATCTAAAATATCCCAGTTGGTTTATAAGGCAAGCGTATTTTAAAGCCAGAAAAGCCTTTTGTACCTAGACCAACATCACAAAGTCAGCAAAATAAGCCATACATCACGGTTCCGTATGTGTCAAATCTTAGCTTGGTGAAGTCTGTGAGTCATGATTTGGATGTAAACATTGCATTTAGATATACCTTAAGATCAATGCTGGTAAAGAATAAACCAATTAGTAACAAAACTGCTGGGGTATACAAAATTCCATGTAGAGACTGTGATCTGGTTTATGTTGGTGAAACGGGAAGGGATTTGGACATCCGCATTAAGGAACACAAGTATGCTTGTAAGATAGGCAACATAAATAACGCAGTGTACGTTCACTCTTCGGAAAACGACCATAGAATCGACTGGAATTCTAGCCAAATATTGTACAAATGTAGTAACTATAAGAAACGTAGGATTGTGGAAGCTGTATGTATAGAGAGATATAATAATTTTAACCATAGTGAAGGAATGTATAAATTAGATCCAGTGATGAGAGGATTAGTGGCAAGGTCCTTGCCGCCCCTTGTAATCCCTCACTCAGGTCGTGGACAGAGTAGAGGGAGAGTCAGGTGAGGTCACATCAGGTGTGGTTGGGAAAACATGTCCTCACCCTGCATATAAGCAGCTTCTCAGCATTTGTATGTACTACTCTTGGTCTGTAGATCCACTGAAGAGGGCGACAGCTGTCGCCGAAACTGTTTGGAATACATCTTTTTTCGTCTGCCAGTGTGGGTTTTTGTATCCTAACAGAGGAGGACAGTAAGGTGTTATAAGCAAAATAAATAGCTTAAGAAAAGGTGTTACGGAGCTCCCTTACCCAACGAGAATGCGGGCATAGATGGCATAGGAGGCTCCGTAGCACCTCTTCCTTAGCGATTTAGTTTGCATACTACACCATAACATATTCTTGTGTGCTGTTTCAATTTGATATTGACATAATTCTCATTAGTAACATAAAGAGGACACTGAGTGCAATGTGCTGAGAAAATCGCTAAGGAAGAGGTGTTAGGGTGCTTCCTCAACCGACGAGAATACAAGTAATGAACAAGACAGCTTTAAACCAATCTAGTGACTCCCTAACACCTCCTCCTAAGCGATTTAATGTGCTTATTACTCCTTGCTATCCTCATCAGTCACATTTAAATCATTCAAATTAATATCACCATACTCAGCACAGGCAACATACAAATTGATATTAACCAGTCGTATAAAAAAATAAGTCGCTATGAAAGAGGTGTTAGGGCATGGACACGACAGCTTTAAGCCAACCTAGCAGCCAATGTTGTACGCCTTCAAGTTTTTTTTATTTTTTAAATTTGTTCCTTTATTTATTGATGGCAAAATTCTGATATTTGATTGATTTAATTAGAAACAGTTGCAGGTCACAGAGGAGACCGAAGCACTGTTTTTTAGCGATTTATTTTGCTGATTTTATCTTAGCATTGTCTTGTATGTATTATTTTGTATCAACATGAAGAGCATGTTGAGACATACAGAATATGTCGCTAAGAATGATTTGTCACGGAATTCCAAAATCACAAATTACGATGAATATTGCAGTGAGAAATTAGACCATATAATTATTTCCATTATCAATCGCGGATAATAAGAGATCGAGTAGGAGAGTGTGTGTGAGTGAGGTGGAGGAGGAGAGGGAGTGAGATGGAGGGGGAGGGGGAATGAGGAGGAGGGAAAGTGAGGTGGTGGAGGAGGTGGTGAGGAGGAAACCGAGGATGAGGTGAATGAATGGGACGGAGAGGTATGTAAATAGGGACGGCATGAATTGCAGGGAGGGCAGCCTGATGACGGGACACAGGCTGACATGGAGGTAACCTGTTCATGGCCACCCCTCCAGGATTAAGGCATCTGGCTGGCCTATAAATAAAGAACCAGAGTAGATAATGTTACAGATATTTGTTTACTGTAAATATGTTACAAAATATATATCACGTAATACCCCTGGGGTCGTATATCTGACGCCTTTGAGTTCGTAATGCCTCCTGGTCAGTGATTTATTTTGCACATTATACCTTAAGAGTCTAGTACCGGGTTTGCGGAAGAGATGCAAGTAAACTGCAAATGACGAACTGAGGTAAAGAGACAAATGAACTATACTCTTTTTGTTCTAACTTGGCCCAGAATAACCATAACTTCAGTTTCAATGCTGACATACAGAATGCATCACGTATTTCTAGACACATTTATCATAACCTGGCGGCATCTGCCATCTTCCCATTAGAGTTAGTATTGAAGATGGGCCATTGCTACAAGTGGTAAGGTTGGGTGGGAGAGAGACACAGGTTAGAGCTTGAAGTCTTTATTTCCTGAAACGTTTTGGGCTACACACACCGCACCCACTGAAGATTGGCTGAGAGAAAGAGACGGGTTAGAGCTTGAATTCTTTATTTTCTCTAACGTTTTGGGCTACAAAGAGGACTCCCTGAAGTTTGGGAGGGAGAGAAACACAGGTTAGAGCTTGACTTCTTTATTTTCTCTAATGTCTGGGGCTACACAGAACCCAGACTCCATGAAGATGGGTTCTGTGTAGCCCGAAACGTTAGAGAAAATAAAGAATTCAAGCTCTAACCTGTGTCTCTTTCCCACCCAACCTTTCCAGTAGTTTGCCTACTCTTTTCACTTTAACTTGGCGTAGATTTTCGTCCTTTTCATTTTTTTTTTTTTTCATGTAACTCAGTGGCAGACTAGGGCAGTACTACGGCTCTACTGCCTTTTCACTGCATTTCTTCGTGACTATACCTCTTTCCCCTCTGACCTGGCCCAAAATTGTCACCTCTCCATCTTGAATGCTGCGTTGAAACAATAATTTAACACATTTTAAAATATGCTAGTCACGAGAAAGTGTTGTGTGTAGCATTCTCTCTCTCTCTCTCTCTCTCTCTCTCTCTCTCTCTTTATGCATCTGTGTCCAGTCTGTATAAAAAGGTTGTGTAAAAAGGTTACTAAAATATTTCATACGTCGGTCTTGGTCACCTAATGGCAGTTTTTCACGCTACTCGATCTCTGGCAGCCTCCCTATTGTGTTTAGGATATTAATTATGTAGGCAGGAGGCTAGTAAATCATGTAATTGTTTTTCCAAACTCATTTATTTGCGCTGACAAATAAGTTTGTTCATGCACGTTGCCTTGGGTGAGATCATCTGTTATTAATAATAATAATAATAATAATAATAATAATAATAAACAATAATAATAATAATAATAATAATAATAATAGAAATAATAATAATAGATAGTAGTAGTAGTAGTAGCAGTAGTGCTAGTAGTAGTAGTAGGTGTTGTTGTTGTCGTTGTTGTTGTTGTAATGATTGTGGTGGTGGAGGAAGCAGTATAGTAGTAGTAGTAGTAGTAGTAATCAGTCATCATTGCAGTAGTAGTAGTAGTAGTTGCAGTAGTAGCAATGGTGGTAATAATAATAATAATAATAATAATAATAATAATAATAATAATAATAATAACACACATGGAGAGACAGGCTGACGACTGAGGATATAAAGGAGCGTTGTGGTGTTGATGTGGATGTGATAGGAAGCGTTATGAGGAACATACTGAGGTGGTTTGGCCATGTGGAGAGGATGGAGGGTGAAAGACTGACGAAGAGAGTGTATGTGAGTGAGGTGGAGGGGGAAAGAGGGAGGGGGAGGCCGAGGATGAGATGGAGGGATGGGGTGGAGATGTATATGAGAGAGGGGGGTGTGAGTTGGGAGCAGGGGAGTGAAATGGCGGGGGACAGGGCGACTTGGAGGCGATTTGTTTGTGGCCACCCCAAACGGGACTGAGGCGTCTGGCAATAGATAGATAGATAGAATAATAATATCAATATGGTGGAAGGGTACACTCCGACAAATGAGGCTGCTGATGAAATGAAGGATGACTTTTATGAGAAGCTGAAGGATGTAGTGAATAGAGTGGCAAAGACACGATGTGTTAGTTTGCATTGGTGATTTTAATTCGATTGTTGGCAGTAGTAGGGATGGCTTTGAAGATTGTATGGGTAAGGAGGGTGTTGGTATAAGAAACGAAAATGGGGTGCGATTTCGAAGCTTTTGTTTGGCAAATGACCTTATAATTGGTGGAACTATCTTTGAGCATAGAAAAATACATAAGACTACATGGATTTCGCCATGTGGTAAATATTGTAACCAGACTGACCACATTGCAATTAGCAGAAGACATAGGAGTTATTTGCAAGATGTTTGCGTAAGGAGGGGAGCAGATATAGGTAGTGATCATCAACTTTTGTCAAAGATTAAAATAAAACTTAAGAGAAACGTTAATGGTAATTGTACAGGAGGTGGTAATTATGATTTTGGTGGGCTGGAAAGTCATGAGAACACGAAGGAAAAGTTTCGGTGGGAATGTAGGAACAGGTTTCTAGTCCTGCAGACTTTGATCAAATCTGAAGACAATGATATTAATCAAATGTGGAGAGAGGTAAAAGAGATTTTGCATGAGAGTGCTCAGGTTACCATTAAGAAAAAGGGAAAAGCGAGAAGGAAAAAGTGGATGTCAGATGAAACATGGAATGCAATTCAGAAAAGGAAAGAGGCGAAGTTAAGAAGTGAAGAACAACATGTTGATGGCCAGGTAGTTGAAGTACTTAGAGCAAAGTACTGGAGTTTACATTCTGAAGTAAAAAGACTCGTTAGACGTGATAAGAGGAGGCTATATGATGAAATGGCAACAGGGACAGAAATTAAGTAAAAATGACTGTCAGAGCACAAAAGCAGCGTATCAGGCCATAAAGGAGTTAACTGGGACTGAAAAGAGAAGGAAGGAAATACCTGTACGAGATAGAAATGGTAATTTGATGACTAAAGATTTGGATATAAAACTAAGGTGGAACGAGCATTTTGAATCGGTTCTAAATAGACCAATCCCAGCTGAAGAGGACATTTGGCCAGCCGAGAGAGATTTGCAGATAGAAACAGGGGATATAACCTTGGAAGAGGTAGCAAAATCTATAAAGGAGTTAAAGAATTTTAAGGCCCCAGGAGAGGATGAAATATTTCCTGAAATGCTTAAGGTGGAAAATGAAGAGTTGATGAATGCGCTTTTAAAACTTTTAATGTGGCTTGGGATAATGGTGGAATTCCAGAAGAGTGGAAAAATGGAGTGATTATAAAAATACCAAAAAAGGGGGATTTAAGTGTGTGTGGCAATTGGAGGGGGATAACTTTGACACCTGTAGTTGCAAAAGTCTTTTCCAAAATCTTGTTGAACAGAATAGAGCCAGTAATTGATATAAATTTTTAAGAGAAGAACACGCGGGATTTAGAAAGGGTCGAGGATGTACTGATCAGATTTTTATTGTAAGGCATCTAATGCAACAAGCTAATGAGGTGAAAATGCCACTTAGTATGTGTTTTGCGGATTTTGAAAAGGCGTTTGATAGTGTTTCACGTGGAGCTATGTTGAAAATTATGAGATTCTATGGTATACCAGAAAAGTTTGTAAATATTATTAGAAGCATGCATGAAGGTACTTTTTGTGAGGTAATGGTGGGTAGTTCTTTGAGTGATCCATTTGAAGTTAGGTCAGGAGTGATTCAAGGAGGAGTTCTTTCGCCATTGCTGTTTGTTTTGGTTTTGGATTATGTTATGAGAAAGGTTGTAAGGAGAACAGGTGCAGGAATTAACTGGAAAGAAAATAAGAAGCTGATGGATTTGGAATATGCTGATGATATTGTACTGACTTGCGGAAGTATTTACGAGATGCATAGGGTGCTTGATTATCTGGTGGAGGAAGGAGGAAAAGTGGGATTGGTAATAAATTGTGGAAAGACTGAAATTATTAATATGAACGTGGAGAACCAAATCGATTGTGTAATTGGGAATAATGTGGTGAAGAATGTAGAAAACTTTAAATATCTGGGAACGATTGCATCATCTAATGGATCATTAAACAATGAAATTGATGAGAGGATTAGACAGGCTTGGCGAGCTGTTGGAATGTTGAAATCTGTCTGGAATAATAATATGCTTTCGGTACATACTAAAGTGAAAATTTACAAGTCCATGGTTAAACCAATTTTAATTTATGGGGATGAGTCATGGTACAGTACAATTGCAACAGATCAGAAAGTATTTGGATTTGAGAATAAAATACTGAGAAGGATTCTTGGGGTAAAGTGGCAAGACAGAGTTACAAATGAAAGAGCAAGGGATATTACGAGAGTGGAACCAGTTAATGTATATGTGAGACTGTCTCGCTGGAAGTGGCTGGGGCACTTATGTAGGAAAGAAGGCAGTTTAATACAGGATGTGCCAGAGTGGACTGCTAGAGGAAGAAGAGGTAGAGGTAGGCCGAGGGAAACCTGGTTGAGGACAATGAAAAGAGAAGCAGGAGAGGAGTGTTGGTGGGACCTGAAGGAGATGGCAAGAGACAAATATTGGTCGAGAGAGTTCATCGAGGCCCTTTGCATCCCGTGGGGTGCCACAGGAAATGATTGATTGCTTGATTGATAATAATTGGCAGGTGGGGGCGCTCACTGATGGTAGGTGGGGACGCTCACCATCCACTAACTTGATGTAGTGCTCCTTTGGGTGTCTGTCCGTTCCTCTCTTCCATCCTTCCTCTTCTGTCTTTCTTTCCCTTACCCTTTCCTCTTTCTTCTGCCTACGGGTGACTTTACACTCCCTCTTCTGTCTTTCTTTCATTCTCTCCTCTTCCTTCTGCCTGTGGGTAACTCTGCACTGAGTGACAAGCCAAATGGTTTCCTGTACACCAGGAAACCATTTACTACGCTGAGTGGTAACCATATAACCAAATTATGGCGCCTGGTGGTTAAGTGGGTAATTATTGTGCTCCAGTCGGACTGAGCCGGTGAAGGTTTATATCCAAGGAGCGGCTGGGGTTGTTTGCTTATATAATGCCACGCAGGGATGAGTGAGACTGGTCATGCTCATCTTAAATGTCAGGACCAACTTGCCTAGCCCCTGGTTCCTACGCTCTTCATGGGGCCACGTAGGATTGACTGATGGATAGATGGATAATAATAATAATAATAATAATATTAATATTAATATCAATGATAATAATAATAATAACAACAATAATAATAATAATGATAATAATAATAGTAATATCAGCAAAATTAAAATGATTAAAATCCCTTTACAAACCTGACATACCCCGTACATATAATCTCATTCAAACAGTAACCAGTTGACAGTAACATTTCACAACATATATGAGTTCATTGAAAAAGAAAAAGCACTACAAAAGAACTTAGAATATATATTGTTGTCTGGACATTTTTTTGTCTTTCATAAGCTGACAATAATGTGTGTAATTTTTGAGCTTCTGCAATTAATATGATATCGTACACTGTAAATAAAATGTAGTGTTGACAAAATAATAATAATAATAATAATAATAATAATAATAATAATGATAATAATAATAATAATAATAATAATAATAATAATAATATTAATAATTTAATAATAACATTAATAATGGCAACTATTGATGCAACTCCTATTATTATTACTACTGTTACTACTATACTACGGTACTAATACTACTATTATAGCTACTACAATTGCTACCACTAATACCACTACCACCACCACCACCATTACCACCACCACCTCCACCATTACCACCACCACCACCACCACCATCATTACCACCACCGTTACTACTACCACTGCTGCCAGACGATATTATTCAGCTGGGGAGGGCATCACACCTCACCAGCTGCCATAACCACAACAAATCATCCACCTGAGACCTATTCCACCTGTGCCATATTTTGCTGTTAAGTCTCCTTCACCAGCTGAGTGAGGCATCGGTGTTGGTCCCCCCCCCCCTCCTCTCTCTCTCTCTCTCTCTCTCTCTCTCTCTCTCTCTCTCTCTCTCTCTCTCTCTCTATCTATCTATCTATCTATCTATCTATCTCTCTCTCAATCCATCCATTCATCCATCTATTTATTTGTATATCTTTCTATGTCTGTCTGTCTTTGTCTGTCTTTCTCTGTGTCTGACTCTGTCTTTCTCTCTGTCAGTCTGTCTGTTTATGTCTATTATTTTTTGGTTACACGATTACCACTTAATATTGTACGTAACGTCTAGATTTGCAAAAGACAAATTTGCTTGTCACTCTGTAGAGCCATCTTAAGGTATCACTACATCGAGTGAGTAGATGGTGAGAGCCGCTACTTGCCATCATGCATAAATTGTCCTATGAAGTTAACTTGTTTCATTCTGCTTAGGTCACTCGAGTCATTTCAACAAGTTTCACAGTGTATTATTCTTCGTAAAAAATAACAATGCTTTTGTGTGGTGAGAGGCTGATTCAGTAGACGACAGTACTTAGTTGTATTATATTAGTCAGGTATGGTATTTATTAGTCATTAGAGGTAAGTGGTGGCGAACATCATCCACTCACTTTATGTAGTGCTACCTACTTCTTTCTTCACCTTGATCATTCTTTTTCTAAGCCTGCTCCCCCCTTTTCCTACTCCTCCCATCGTTCTTGTCACTTTTTATTCTTCTTCTTTCCTTTTCAGGTGGCTTTACATTGAGTGACAAGCCTAATGGTTTCCTTTATGTCAGGAAACCATTTACACAGCCGGTTGGAAACCACATAACCAAACCATACGTATTCCCTACGTGTCAACAAGTGGTTTGGTGGAGGGTTAGTGCCCCTCCTGTAAAATAACTAACTCAAAGACAAACGGTCACCCCTTACAGGATTATAGCATCCGCTATAGATAGATAAATAAATATTAATCAGATGCAACCATACTAGGCAAGTTCGCTATTAGGGATCAGAGGAAAAGTGTTCCCCTCCCACATTATTAACCGATGTTCAAAGGAGCGTTGGAAAGAACAATGATAAAGCACTGTATGATGTCCTGAGAGGTTCGGAAAAAAAAAAGTCAGAGAGAGAGAGAGAGAGAGAGAGAGAGAGACAGACAGACAGACAGAGAGACTACACCTCATTTCCTAACCTCCACTTCTTACCACCTTAACAGCGCAAAACTAGGGAGTAACGGTTTCATTACTACTTCATTTTAGGGACATAATAGAGAAGCCTGAGCGTGACGTCATAATAGGAGATGTATTAGAGAGAATAAGAGGGAGGGAGGGTGGGGGACCGGAGGGGACGAGGGAGGGAGGGAAGAGAGACTGCAGGTTGAGAGGGAGGGGGGATGGAGGACTGGAGGGGAAGAGGGAGGGGGTGGAGGAGAGGCTGGAGAGAGGAGAGAGGAAAATGGAGTAGGAAGTGTTCTGAATTTTAGCAACCTTAAGAAGGGAGACTGTAAATAACTATCCACACACACACACACACACACACACACACACACACACACACACACACACACACACACACACACTCTCTCTCTCTCTCTCTCTCTCTCTATGAAATCACACCCAACCTCCTCGCTTATATCTCTAAATACTACCTTATAATGAAGTCGTTTCCTCTCGCTTTTCTTGAGAGGGTGATGGTAGTGGGGATGAGGCCTACAGGGTCGTGAAGGATGAAGGTGGAGGTCGTCAGGGTTCAAGGTAGCGGTCGTAAGGGGTCGTCAAAAAGGTCGTCTTGGCGCTACGGGATTGCAACGTGCGGGGAAGAACTTGGCCAAATGCAGGAATATGGAAGTGGTCGTTAAGTGGGTCGTACTGCGCTCTTAAGCATATTCGTAGTGCTTTGGGCGTCCTGT
>NC_137069.1:22293569-22358569 GCF_032717465.1 Coenobita brevimanus
AAAAGAACTACTGGTGTGATTTTCTGGTATAACGAATTTCCCCCCCCCCTCCAAAAAAAAAAAAAAAGGTTTCTGGTATCATGACGTCCATACATTGCGATTTTCTGATATTACTCCATATATTGTCTGGTATTATGTCCAATATTGTAATCATCTGGTAGTACTTCATATACTGCAATGTTCTGGTATTACTCCACATATTGCAACTATCTGGTATTACTCCATATATTACAGTCTTCTGGTATTACTCCATATATTGCAATCTTCTGGTATTATGATGTCCTTATATTGCAATTTTCTGTTATTAAAGTTCTGGTATAACGAAGTTCATACATAGAAATTTTTCTGGTGTTATGAAGTCACTATATTTCGATTTTCTGGTGTGTTTTGAGGTCCTGGTGTAATATTAGATTCTGGTATTAATCCCATCACGCCGATGACGCAATTACCGAATATTCTGGCAACCACATTTATTGATTTTTATTTTATTTTCCTTTATTACTTTATTTTATTTATTTATTTATTTATTTACTTTACTATTTATTTATAAAATTTATTTATTTTATTATTTATTTACTTTATTTTCATTGCATTTTATTTATTTATTTATTTTTTTATTCATTATCTTTTCACTGCTAGAGATTTTGCATAAAGTACAACATAATCGTCTGTGGGTACCATGAATTACACACACACATACATACATACACACATATATACATGCATACACACATGCACACCTAAACAGACAAACATACATACATACAACATACTTTCACACACACACACACACACACACACACACACACACACACACACACACACACACACGTCGAGCAAAACATAACACCCGCTCCATATAACACCTTTATCTCTCCATGTGACACCTTTATCTCCATGTGACACCTTTATTTCCATGTGACGCCTTTATATCCATGTGACACCTTTATCTCTCCATGTGACACCTTTATCTCTCCACGTGACACCTTTAACTTTTCCTCTTTCTCCTCCTCGAGCCACTATACTCTTCACTTGTTTTTCACACTTAATTCTTCTTATTAACACTTCATTGAGCTAGAATTTCTCCACTTCAAGTCCCACTCCAGTCACCAGAACATCACAATGAGAGTCTGGCTAAAATTTCGTCCCTCAAATCCAGGTCGACCAGATTCTAGTGTGATGAATAAAACAAATCCTTTACGGAAACACGTTACAATTATTTTCCCGTATAAATAGTAGTTATTTTTTTATATACTTCAGCGTTAATTAAACTATATGTTGTGATACCCCAAAAGTTATAATGAATATTGATTTAGCCACATACAATCCATTTTTTTTTTTTTTTTTTTTTAACAAACGAGGTGAATATGGCTTCATTTTATGCAGATTTCGTGAGCTTTATTATGTGTCTAGATAGATATCTTTCACTTATGTATATATTTAGAGATACGTATTTTTCACACACACACACACACACACACACACACACACACACACACACACACACACACACACACACACACACACACACACACACACAGAAATGAATTTCCTTGAAGACATGAATTTTAAGTAAAATAGCTTATGTGTCTTGTAATTGGGTTATCAGTGAACTTATCTGTCGCTTTGCATCACTAACAGTCTAATCGTTTTTCTGTCTTTTTGTCCGTCTGACTAATCTATTTTTTTTTTTTTTTTTTTAATCAAGGGAGAAAGAGCCAAACGCTGGAGGTCTGAGAGTTTTTCATTCCAGGAAAAATTTAATAAACAATCCAACTTAAAAGCCCATTCAATACATACTATTTATACAGCATCGTTATCTGTTTTTTCTTTCTGCCTCCCTATAATATCTGTCTATCTATATATCATCTCTGTGTTTTTACTTCAGCCTATCTGTCTGTCAATCTGTGTCTATATATCTATTCTGAGAAGCAGCCTGTGAGCTAGAGACTTTTTTTTTTTCTAGTTGGCATACTCTGGCTAAAAAAGAATCATCTCCGGTTCTCAGAAAGTGTTTTGATACATAGCACGCTTCTATATGCCTTTTAGTTTGAAGTTATGACTGAGAGTAAGAAAGAAAGAAAGAAATGAAGGAAGGAGGAAAGGAAGAAGAGCAGAATCGACATCGTTGTGACCCGATTTCGTGACTATTACGAAGGTTAGCAGGATATTACGAGCAGCTTTGTACTTCGATAGCGAAGATCATTTAGTCCGTCTACTTAAACCTGGACCTCACGATCACCATTGTTCTCCCTCCCCTATATCTTATGTAGGGACGCCATGGTAAATTTGTGCCACCCTTATGCGGTATTTACTCCTTGCTAAAAAAAAAAAAAAAAAAAATCGAAATCAGCCATAGCAGCGAAGGTGTAAACATAAAAGAGTAGCTAGGACAAGGAGCGATAATTGTAAATACATCCACAATCTGTATATCAAGTGGTGACAATACAGCAGTTTTGGCCCTACTTGAACCCTCCTTAGGTCCAGTGGGGTCCACGTCCAGTAGGGTAGTTATGGCTGTACTGGCCCAAACAACCAATTTCAGTAATAATTGACCATTAGTTTTAAATTTTAGAGTTTGTGAATATATGAAAATTTTGACTGTTGGGACTTCTTAGTTCATCATAAGAAACATAATAAATGGACCTAATATTAAGAAGTGTCCACACTATATTTGGCGAAGGGCACAAGATAGACATGGTAGTGTTGACTCTTTAGTTAGGAGGAAGCGGTGGCTTAATCGGTAGAGAGGTGGCCTGCTGTCCTACCGGACCCAGGTTCAAATCCCCGCTGAGGCAGGGAACAGTTTATGGATTTGAATTTCATGTAAAGCAGACTTTACCCATCTACCATAAGACCCGCCGACACGTCGTAAAAATATCCCCGCTAATACCAATACACCAGTCCTGTATGAGACAGCCCTAGCATGTATTCAATATGGACGGTGGGTATTAGCGCCGAAGTGGTGACATGTAGAGGTGTATGATATGTAGGAGGACTACTGGGCCTTGGGAGCAGGCTGTGAAGCCTATGCCCAGAGTCAAGCACATAAAAAAAAAAAAAAAAAAGACATCCAAACTCTTGACTGTGCTGAGGATTCTTAATTCAGTTTTCCAGGAAGAAGGGTATGATCATGAGGGATGTCGATGAAACACTTTACTGTAGTTAATGATCCTTTATTAACTTGCTGTCCCTTCATACATGCTAGGTGAAACTAGGGAGGTTGGACTTGTTCCAGGTCTGAACAAGGCTTGAAAAATACTCTAAAACCAGACAATGGCCATGCAGGACCTAGTCTCAGAGGCAAAACACAGTACCAGAACTTGGTTGAAGTCCACTCCCAGAGTTACACCCAGACTTTCACCCTGAAAGTGCCAGAACTTTCAGGTAGTTTCAAACAAATTATTCAGATTACAGTATAATACAAGTGAAAAATAAATATTTTCATGGTAGTATTTCAAGGAAGTAGATTATGCAGCTGCCCTTTGACCAACCTAATCTTTATTTGTTGGAATGATACTGCATAAGAGAAGAACATATCACCCTTATTGTATAATTATAAAACAGTTTTTAGCATCAGAATGGTGTACGTCACCGCATAGTCTTACTCCAGGGCAGCAAGCTGCGAACACAGTTAATCTGGGCCTCCGCACACAGCAGTTCTGTACTTCTCATATCTCACAATTTTTAGGGCAGATATCACTTTCAAAACTTTACTAACATATGTCTAATACAATCAAAATACCTTTTAGGTGATTAGAAGTCGATTCACAAACTCCTAATGGGGCTAGGAGAAGGAAAAGCTCCAGGCTGGAGGACATGACGTTGTCACAGAGAGAGTAAATAGGACAGGGATAGTGTCTCTTCTCCTCAGTAAGCACTCAGCCTCCCCTTAGGAACCCTTATGATAAAATCTGTAGACTACTTATGATCTTTCATTTTAGCAGTGTGGATAGATATTACTAAATATATAGGAAAACACTGGTAATATTCTAGTCTCAAGTGTCGTCTTTTAACCCGTCACGTCCCGAGGTTTTCCGCCCCTCTGACATCCCCCAGTCCCGAGCCTTTTTGGAAAAAAATTTTTTTGGCTAAAACTTCCGCTTAGGTTTAGAAACGAAGGGAAATCACAAAGAAAGGGGTTCCCGCGGTCTATAAGTGGTCCATACAGGTGAGGTCCCCCGAGCCAGGTGTCGTGTTCTATAATGGACGTGATATGCGCTCACGTTTTCTATGGTAAGGAATACTGGGAGAAACAACACACAACACCTCTATATTTATTGAATTTGAACTAATAAACAATAACAGTAACAATATAATGGATTTCAGACACATATATATGAAAAATAAGCATTGTACCATCACGCGAGCATAGCGAGTTTGGTCCGAGTCGTAACATGCTATATGCTAAGTTTCTTGTATCAGTCAACCTATCATTTTTTCTACTTGTATACTTCTGTTTCAATGACATTTTACCAATTACAACTGTTTGTAAGTGTTTTCAGATGTTTTCATTCATTATGATGACATGCAGCATAAGTCTAGCGCAGATCAGCTTAGTAAGCGCACTCGCTATGACTCGTATTTCAACATACCAAATTGTTTTATCACTTTCCTATTATTTTTCTCTTTACATAGAACCTTTCCTCCACCACTGTAAATGTTTTCAATTATTTTCATTCATTACAAGGGCATTTAGCGATATGCTAGCGCATATTCACGTAGCTACCACAATCTCAAACACTCGTGTTTCATCATCTACTTTATTTATTCACTCCAATTATAATTTCCCACTTACATTACACACGTTTACACCCCTATACTGCACTGTACATACTTACTGGCATTATTTATTTAAGTGAGCGTGAGAATATTGCATGAAAATACCCTCGCAATGATAGGAGTGGGGAAATGGCGGCCGGATATTCTCAGGGGAGTTTGTGCAATAGGGGCAGTGCGGGTGCTATGTTGGGGCCTTTCAACAGCATACCGTGCAAAGATTTCTCTTGTGAGCTCCCTCACAAACCCTTCAAAGGTTTCCCGAACTCCTGTTGTCATGGCGTGAAGGTGGTGGCAATTCAGAGCAGTGATGTCTAGCAAGTGAAAGAACAGTTTCTTATACCACTTCATCGTGGTCCTGGCACACTCTACCGTCGATAGCATGGAGTCTGACTGGTCCACGAGGCGCATGTTTATATTATAATCCATGACACACTCAGGTTTCCAAATACGACGCCTGTTCTCGCTACGGTAATCAACTGAATCAGTACGGTGCATCAAGGGGCGGTGAACCGTTGACAATAGGCTTATCTCTCTATTGTGATTCCACACAGCTGCAAGGATGTTGTTGGCTTTGAAGGAGACAATCTCATTCCTTGCAAGTTTCCGCCCTACCTTGGCCATGTGACTCCGGTTCACCTTCACTGTTCCACAGACTCCAGTTTCATGTGTGTGAAGATAACGAGCGAGAAGAGGGCTAGTGTACCAATTGTCCAGGTAGAGGACGTGACCACGATGAAGGTAGTCTTCTATCATCGTCTTTACCACTGCTCCCGACAGTCCAATACTTCGATCTTCTATTATGTCTGTCTGTGCACCGGTGTACAAGACTATGTCTTGCACGTATCCAGTCCTACAGTCGCACATAACAAAGATCTTGAACCCAAAACGGTGCCTTTTGCTGGGTATATACTGCCTAAATGAAATATTGCCTCTCCGCAACACGAGACTCTCGTCTATGACGAGGTCTCTATAGGGATAGAATGAGGAACGAAAGGTTTGCCTCAGGTGATCAAAGATCAACCTAATTCGCCTCATTTTATCAGTGTTGTTTGCATTTGCAGGATCATGAGCATCATAGAAATGGAGGCAACTTAGAATTTGTTGAAACCAATTACGGCTCATCACTTGACCAAATATTGGGGTAAACATAACAGGGTCCCTAGTCCAGTAAGCAGGAATTCTATTCTTTCGTATAATACCCATCAAAAGGACCAGGGCAAAAAATAAGAACATTTCTGGAAGGGAGACAGGGTAATCATAGATGATAGAATGCCTACTCCTTGTTCCCAATCTTTCACTCTCAAGGCGCTGGGAGCTTGCAAACAGGTTGGTTTGGTATACAATCTGCTCCACAAATGCCTCACTAAAAAACAGGTGGAAAAAATCCAAGCTGGTGGAATTACGGTGAATTCCTGGAGCAATGCAGCCAGAGCGCCCCTGCTCAGTGAAGGGGTGAATGAGGGGAGAAAAATCACTCCCATCCTCCCAATTCCACGCCACTAATCCCTCGTCCCCATCATCCCCATCACCGCCTTCATCTGGGTGGGGAGGAGATCCTGGTTGGGGTGGTGGGGGAGAAGGAGTGCGGAGGGCTTCCCCACTGTCACTCCTCTTCCCTTTGCCTTTACCCTTTCCCTTTCCCTTACCCTTACGGCCTTGAGGAACATTAGGGGGCTGTGGGGATGAAATAGGGGAATATTGGGGAGCAGAAGACGTGCTGGGGAGTGGTTCCTCCCCACCTTCCCCCTCCATAACAACACCACGTGCTTTCTCACGCACCCTAGCTCGACCACGTGTTAGGGGATATTGGGGAGCATAAGACGTGCTTGGGAGTGGTTCCTCCCCACCTTCCCCCTCCCTCACAACCCCACGTGATAATGAACGCACCCGCACTGGCCCACGTGATCCACTACGCCGCCTCACACTACGTACGGAGAGCAATGACTCACTCACGTCACTCTCACTTTCCCTAATCCTCCCTGCACTTTCCCTTTCACTCCCCACTCCCTCCACTTCACTTCCTAACTCCCCAAACAAAATGCTAGGCCCATACCTGCTCATATGACGTGGTGTGCGCTCTGGGCCACGATGAGTTATGACCTCACGTCCATACCACGTGGCAGCACATCCCACAGCTCCGTCCTCGTCCTCGTCCTCGTCCTCGTCCTCGAATTCTGGTTCCAAATCACGTTGGGGATAGGGATAGGATGTTGCACGTGCCTTCTTTGCCTGCTGCTCCTCTCTAGCAGCACGGTAAGTCACGTACTGCCGCTTCCTGGGAGACGGAACTTCCTCGTCACTGCTGGTGGTTTCTTCCTCCTCTGGCTGCACGTAATCCTTATCCATAACCTCATCGTCCAGTGGGGAATCACTGTCGCCTGTAAAAGTGTCCAGGGCGGCTTGAATTTCGCTGTCTGAGAGACCTCTCTTAGCCATGTCTGAGCAGGACCGGTGCTACCAGGTGAGTGGACGAGTGGTGGGTTAGCATGGGTCGCGCGGGGTCGCCGAGTGTCCCCGCCTGGTGGCAGGTAGGGGAAGGTAATGCGAGGATACGTTCCGCAAATCAAGCGCGAAATTTGAAAATTGTCGAAATTAGGCACATTGCAATTGCATGACGTACCAGTACGTCGCCAGGACTGGCAAATGCAAATCGTTGCAACGTACCCATATGTCGACGGGACGGGGTGGGTTAATTGAAAAAAAAAAAAATAGATACTCAAACGATGTAAAGAATACATAACATCATGAAAAATGTTTAAAAACATGTGATGTTACGGCGTAAGGAGTGAAAATCTTATTGACATTTTCAACCTGTACATGGCCTCTGAAAGAAGTAGTCACAGAATCCATGGTGAGGCTGGGTGGTTAGGAAATAGAGATTGTGAGAGAATTATTTAGCTAGTGTGATGAGTAAGGATGGAAGTTTAGAGGATGAAATGCATAGAAGGGTACAGCAGGGAAGAAAGGTTGCTGGTTCATTGAAAGCCGCGATAAGGAAGAGGGAAGAGAGTAGGGATGTGAAAAAGTCACTGATAGTATTATGATCCCTCCTGTAACATATGGGAGTGAAACTTGGACCCTGTTGGAAGGACTCAGGTCAAGGGTGAGGGCTGTGGAAATGAGTTACTTTACGAGCATGTGGAGTTACATGGAGAGACAGAGAAATAAGGATGTGAAGGAATGTTGTGGTGTTGATGTGGATTTGACTGAAAGCGTTAAGAAAATACTCTGAGATAGTTTGGCCATGTGGAGAGGATGGAAAGTAAGAGAATGACTAAAAGGGTGTATGTGAATGGGATGGAGGGGGAGACCAAGGACCGAGGATTAGCTGAAAGGATGGGATAGAGAGATATATTAGAGTGGTGACCGAAGATGAGATGTAGGGATGGAATGGAGAGATATGTGAGAGTGGGTGTGTGTGAGTTGGACGGAGGGCAGCGAAGTGAGAGGACGGGATGACATGGAGGTGTTTTGTTTGTGGCTGCCCCTTATGGAAGTATGGCTTCTCTGGCTATAGATACCGTAGATAGTCAAAAGTGTTTTCCATATTTTTCGTTCCACTTACAGAAAACTTTATTTAGGTTTATTGCACCTAAATAGTAAAAAAAGATATTTGTAAGCTATATCTGACCACTCCAGTTCGAGAATCATTACTTAGTGACTGAAATCGATAGAATAAAATAAAATGATATCCAAACCTGAAGAGTTAAAGACGGTGCACAGTCCAAACTTCCTTCCGTCTGGCTCTCATCCATGTCACCTTGGAAGACGATGATAAGGAATAAAGAAAGATGAATGAGTCTTAAACCCAGTCTGAAAGTCCCATCCTTAAAATTAAAGATCGCAAAAATCCGGGCAAGCCTCCCCCCCCCCTTTTTTTAATGATTATCTATGGAATGGATAAGGCCTTTACTCCCGTCGGTTAAGGGCACTCCGCAACATCTCTTAAAAAGTGATTTATTTGGCTTATCACTTTTTACTATCCTTTCCTGTGTGGTTTAAATCACTTTGATACCACAATACTCTACATATATATCGTGCAAAATCATAATAAATAGTCATAACGAAAACAAATTGCTGAGGAAAAGGTGTTAGGGCCTGTGTTTCCTTGAGAAGCAATTGTAAGAAGTTCACCTTCATTACCGTAAATACACCTGCTTTCCTTCCACATCCCCTAAGACGTTTTATACGAGTAAAGGGAGAGCTCAAGGTAATGAGAGAGTGGAGATTAGAGATAAGGAAAGAGATAAGGAAAGGGGTAATAAGTATGGTCAAGAAGGCCTGGTGTCTCTGATCCGTATTTTCGTCGGGTAAGGAAGCTCCCCAACACCTCTTCCTTAATGATATATTTTTTGGGTATGTCTGGTTAATTTCTGTTTGTATGCTATTTATTCAAAGTATGGCGATATAAGAGGATTTACGTAACAGAAAAGACAGTACGGTGAAATAAGCAAAATAAATCGCTTGCCAAAAGGTGTTAGGGAGCTTCCCTAACCGACGAGAATACTGGCCTTTGTGTCCTGCTTGTGAAGTGAATTTAAGCAGTTAATTCATACTTCTGTCAGACGATTTTATTCTCACTCTTCCCAGACGATTTTAAGACTTACCTTCAAACAATTTCTTCAGCATCTTTAAGTCCCTTTTACTGAAGCAGCAGAGATTCAGTAAGAAAAAAATAATAAGCCTAATACCAAGGGCATGTGTGTCCTCTTGAAGTGGTTCCAGTAAGTCTAAATGAACACCCTTATAGTTTCTACATTTTCCTCTACTTCCAGTCGACTTGGGGTCAGCTAGAAACCCCCCTGGAAGTGTGGCAGTAGAGATAAGACATAAGAAAAGGATGGTAAATTAGGAAGTTTGATGAGTGTGTATCCCTTCTTCACAATGCAGAGGGACGATTTTTATATTTCCGTTCCAATTAATCAATTCTATTCTTGTTATCCACGTACAATTTTATTCCTGCCAAGCGAGAGCGTTTTTATTTTATGTAACCTGAGAATCCTTCGTATTGGAAAAGTGGAGATGAATAAAAAGAAAAAGGGGAATATAACTTGTTAGAATGGATGGCACATTTGTGTCGCCCCCTGTTTGAGTCTGGTGTGTGGATGGCGCATTTGTGTCGTTCCCTGTTTGAATTTAATGTGTGCATGATGCATTTGTGTGGCCCCATGTTTGAATTTGGTGTGTGGATGGTGCATCTGTGTTGTCCCCTGTTTGAGTTTGGTGTGTGGATGATGCATTTGTGTCGCCCCTTGTTTGAGGCTGGCGTGTGGATGGTGCATTAGTGTCGCCCCATGTTTGAGTTTGGTGTGTGGATGGTGCATTTGTGTCGCCCCCTGTTTGAGTTTGATGTGTGGATGGTACATCTGTGTCGTCCCCTGTTTGAGTTTTGTGTGGTTGGTGCATTTGTGTCGCCCCATGTTTGAGGCTGGTGTGTGCATGGTGCACTTGTATCGCCCCCTGCTTGAAGTCTATGTGTACCTTATATAACTATGTATTTATTTCATGGTGCCATCGGACCATCTTACTATGCTCAGAAAGGGCCTTGTAGTGAAGGGAGTTTTAGAAAGAACTGTAATTGTAAAGCAAGGGAGAAAAGGCATAAGAAAGGTTACATTGAGTCAGGTTAGAAAGGACCTCTTTGTCTGCTCGATGTCAAGTCTCTCTAAGGAATCACCATCAACACTTAAAATGCCAGAATGTCTTTTAAACTCTTGCTACAGTCAGAGTGATTTTTTTCAGGGACTTCATGTCGTGGAGTGGAGATGCGAGCACAAGAAATGGTCAGTAAGTTTGGATAGTACTGGCTGTACATTTGTGTCACCCAGTAAGACTATATGATTAAACTCAAGAAAGGCCTTGTAGTGAAAGGGGCTTAGAAATATCCCTAGTTGTCAAGGAGTAGAGATAAGACAAAGGTAAAAGCCAGTGAGTCAGGTTAGGGAGGGACTGGAGTTTGTGTCCCTTTTTAAGTAGCTTTAACCAATCTTTATTAAATCCTTAGTCATCTACATTATTGCTATGGCCAGACGATTTCCTCATGCTTGAGAGGGCCCCCAAAGTGAAGAGGGTTAGAAATATCCGTAGTTGTGAAGGAGTGAAGGGAGGACATAATGAAAGGGGCAGTAAGTCTACTTAGGAAGGGTGGGTTGTTGTATATCCTCCTTGGGAAGTGGATTGAAGCACTTTTATTCAGGCTACCGTCAAACAAGTATCTTTTTACTGTCCCATTAATCTTTTTTAATATAAATCTTTCTTAAATCAAAATAAATAAATAAGAAAGATTCTTTCATGCTGAAGCGGCAGAGAAAAGGCATAAGGGAAAGGAGCAGTAAGTCGGGGTAGGAAGGCGGTGCGTCTTTGCAATATCTTGTAAGAAGTTTATATTAGTTTTCATTGAACCCTTAAGTCTTCTGCATTCCTCTTACGATTACAATTATATTTAACTGACAAGAGACCCCTGTACTGCTTTTACTCTTACTTGGCCTAAAATATCCGTCCTTCCATCTTATGTGCCAAGGATTAATAGCAGATTAATAGCAGAACACAATGCAGGTAACACAGAAGTACTTAGGAAAGAATGTAGAGGCATAGCATTATCTTTATCTGCCTACAAATTATGTGGAAAAAGATATAAAAGGATACAAATCTGGGCCAAGTAAAGGTAATGTGGGTGTAAGAGTGAAAGTGGCTTAGAAAGACCCTTGGTTGTGAAGGAGCACAGATAAGGCATAAGGGAAAAGGCTGTAACTCAGGTTAGGAAGGGCTGGTGGTTAGGAAGGGCTGATGGCTATGTGTCCTCTCCTTATTTACGAGAGTCCGGGCACACCACAGGTCAGGACGGAGTTACGACACCATAAACATGGACAGACTCTCGCTGCTCCCCCCACACATCTGCCCATCGACAATTTATAGCACTGAGTTGAAAGATAAAGAGTTCTATTGCCCGTCCTTCCAGTGAGATGCGGTGCAGAGACGGTCGGAAGCTGGAGCTCTGAATTCACCCTTTTCTGAGAGGATAGTTATATATATAGTTGTGTGTGTAGCGGGGGTGTATGTGTGTGTGTGGGGGTGTTTGTTAGGGGTGATTGTGTGAGTGGTGGGGGTGTATATGTGTGTGTGTAGGGGGTGTTTGTTTATGTGTGGGGGAGTGTTTGTGTGGGGGGGGGTGTTTGTGTGTGTGGTGGGGGTGTATATGTGTGTTTGGGGGTTGTGTGTGGGGGGTGTTTGTGTGTGTAGGGGGTGTTTGTGTTTGTGTGGGGGTGTTTGTGTATGTGGAGGGATGTATGTGTGTGCGGGGGGTGTATGTGCGTATGGGGGGTGTATGTGTATAAAACAAGAGGCCGAAATGCTAAAAATCTTCAGAATCGTCCATTCTATCTAGTCATACAAAATACAGCCTAAGTCAATCTTTCTCACTGTAACTATGTATGCGAGTATATAATAGAGAACAAATACCTCAGTTGTTTTTATTTTTTGGTTGCTTTGCATGTATCTCTATAAGTATGTATGCATCTTTGTTAAATATTTCTTCAGTCCCGTATACCGTCTGAATTAAACCTAGCATATTTACTGTGTGTAAGTTTGAAAAAAAAAAAAAAAAATGTGCAGGTTAATGAAAGGTCACAGGACTTATGTCAGGGTCAGAGTTTTGGGTGTGGCTTAGGGTCATGAGTGTATTATCTGATTTCGATCATAATTTGCACAGATATTGCATGTGGAGATGGGAAGAGGTGAATTGATTTTGGTACAGATCACTCAAAAGTCAAGGTCACAGGTCTAGGTCATTATTCGAGCGAGCGTTTCGCTCTTCTCTCTAAACACCAACTCTAGTAGTTTTTTTTTTTTCAATGAAAAAAGAACCAAAGGCCAGAAACCAGCAAGAATCTTCCCTCTTGTCTCTAAACACTCTCACTATTTTTTTTTTTTTTTTTTAGGAAGAAAAACCAAAGGCCAGAAATCCGCAAGATTGTTCCCTCCCAGAAAAAATAACAAAATAACATATGTGGTCACAGTATTTCGTTTGACGGTAAGCATTATTAATTTTGACCTGTTTCATTGCCTTCCTTAACATAGACAGGATGCGATAGATACATAACGAGAGGAGGGTGTATGCTGAGGGATATTATGGTGCTCCGATATACCACAGTGGCAGGAGCTCAAGGTTTTTAGCCCATATACCCCGCGGTGGACTTAGAAGGCTGCCTAACATACCCTTTACATATCTTTACCTAGCTGTGTGGTATTTATTTTATATCTTTATTCCTTTTTATATACGAGTAGTGCATTGCTTGTTTTTTTTATGGGTAGGTGTGAAATTCTACACATTGATTTCTATTGTTTTTGTTTTTTGTTTATATTATTATTATTATTATTATTATTATTATTATTATTATTGTTATTATTATTATTATTATTATGGTAGGTGGGGGCGCTAGAGGTAGGTGGGGGCGCTCACCATCCACTCACTCGATGTACTGTAGTGCAGCTTTGGGTGTCTGACCTTTCCTCTTCTTTCCTTCCTCTTTTGTCTTCCTTTCCTTCATTCTTGCCTCTTTCTTCTGCCTACGGGTGACTTGACACTCCCTCTTCTGTTTTTCTTTCCTCTTCCTTCTGCCAATGGGTGCCTCTACACTGAGTGACAAGTCAAATGGTTTCCATTTACTACGCTAGGTGGCAACCATATAAGCAAATTGTGTAGCCTGGTGGTTTGGTTGGTAATTAAGATGCTCCAATCTGATTGAGCCAGTGTAAGTTTATATCCAAGGGTTGGTTGGAGTTTATTGCTCACGTAATGCCACTCAGGGATGAGTGAGGCTGGTCACTCTCATCCTAAATGTCAGGACAAACTTGCCTAGCCCCGGGTTCCTACGCTCCTCATGGGGCGACATAGGACTGGATGATGGATGGATGGATTATTATTATTATTATTATTATTATCATTATTATTATTATCATTATTATTATTGTTATTGTTATTATTATTACTATTATTGCTATTATTATTTTTACTAGTAGTAGTAGTAATAGTAGTAGTAGTAGCAGTATCATTATTGTTATCCTCATTATTATTATTATTATTATTATTATTATTATTATTATTATTATTATTTTTATTATTATGATGATGATGATTATTATTATTATTGTTGTTGCTGTTATTGTTATTATTATTATTATTATTATTATTATTTATTGTTGTTGTTAATACTTGTAGTATTATTGGTATTATTATTATTATTATTATTATTATTATTATTATTATTATTTTTATTATTATTATCATTATCATTATTATTAGTAGTAGTGGTAGCAGTAGTAGTTGTAGCAGTAGTAGTAGTAGTGTTTTAGTAGTAGTAGTAGTAATTGTAGTAGTAGTGATAGTAGTGGTTTCTTTCTACAGAAAGTGCCATTTAGGTCTTCAGAAATATTTATACCTGGAGGTGAAAAAGTGTATACAGTAGTCTTAATAAGCTCCTTTAATACTACAGATCCTTCTTAAGTTAAATAAAAGCACCAGAAGAAAAGATATACAAGATAAAATACATTTTCGGATTGAAGGACCCATTTTCTCGACAGGTAAGGAGTCTCCCTAGCACCTCATCCTTAGCGATTTATTATTGGATATGGCTGGTTAATATCCTTATGTACAGTCGTGGTCATAAATATCATCTATCCTCCGCTACCCGTTGCCTCAGGTTAGCTCATTTATGCGCGACAAGTCACACTGAAATAAGAGGGACTGAGAGGGAGGGGCCTGGGAGAGAAGGGAAGGTGGTTGGGGGGACGAGTGATGGTTCGGGGGTGGGATGAGGGAGGGGAGGGATTGGAAGTAAGGAAGGGAGAATGAAATGTGATGTGGTGGTCACATTGTTTGTCTATTTTCTGTCATTCAGGGCATGATGTAAACGAGTTAATATTCGGTAGATAACGTTGCATTACACCTGGTATAGCGGCGTCAAATCACAAGCTTTCGATAGGAGGTGATGTCAAGGACAGGCTGAGAGAAATATACTAACGTGATAGATCAACATTTGTGCTGAGCCATCGAGACTGTGGGCCCCAATTGTCACTGCGTGGGAACCAGAGGAGGGGAGGACGCGGGCCCGCCTCCTCCAGCACACCAAGGACGAGTGGGAGCTGTTCAGACGAAACCAGCAAACCATTAACAAACCTGTTTCCTTGGTGCCGCGAAAACAGCAAGAGGTGAGGCAGGACGCCACTGGACTAATTACAAAGGCTTGCCTGGTTGCTTTGGCTTAACTAATGTCAGTAAACATTGACACAGGTATATTTGGGTAGTTTTGGTATGATTTTGTTTCATTTTCCTTCTAAGATTTTAAGAGAGATATAGTTATTATAGAGACCCATGTGCACAGACATCAAATTAATTTACCTTTTATGCACAATTATTTTCAACGGCCTTTTCATATAGAGATGCCATAAAATAGCAGACATGATATTGACTGTATAGAGGGAGTGTATACCGAGAAGATGATCATATTTACTGTGGGCACAGCCATATCAAAGGTTGCATATGCTATTTAGTTCCAGAAATTAATTACATGTAAGGGTAGAGGACGTTTCTTTTACAAACATTACGGAAATCTAAGCCAACAAGATTCCATTCTGCGCCCGAAGTCAAAATAGACGGAAAAACACTAATATCTGGCTCCGCACCAATGCTTGATCTGTCACGTCAGTATATTTCTCTCACGAGCCAGCCCTTGATATCGCCACTCAAAAGCTTGTTATCTGACGCCGCTATACAAGGTGTAATGCAGCATTATCTACCGAATATTAACTCCTTTATATCATGCCCTGAATGAAAGATAATAATAGACAAATAATGTGACTACCACTTCGCATTTCATTCCCCCTCCTCTTCCTCACTACACCCCCACACCATCACTCGTCCCCCAACCCACCTTTCCTTCTCTCTCTGGCCCCTCCCTCTCAGCCCCTCTTACTCTACTGAGACTTGCCACGCATAAAGGAGCCAGCCTGGGGTACAGGGTACCAGAGGATAGGTGATTATTTATGACCACGACTGTACGTTCACGCAGAGTATGGCGATATAGGAGGATTTATATATAACACGGAAAATGACAGGTAGGTGTAATAAGGGAAATAAATTGCTCAGGAAAAGATATTATACTCCTTTCCCTCTAACTTCCCCTAAAATTGCCATCTCTCCATCTTGAATGTTGAGTTGTAGCCATAAATTAACACTAGAATATTATGCTAGTCAGGAGGAAGTGCTATGGAAAAGATGTAGAGCCGTAATATTGTCTCTTTCTGCAACTGAGTTCCATAAAATAAGCTTCAAAGCGACGAAATTCTGGGCCAATTTTAGGTGACAGGAGTATAGTGAGTCTCCTAGCACTGCAGGCCCTGAGTTTTTGTAATACTATTGTCGAACAGAAGTAGACTGGTAAAGAAGGTGCCAGGGAGCCTCTTAAACCACAGGCCTTTAACTGTAGCCTAAAACTGACGTTACGAAGAAGTACATTGGTCGAGGTATCAGGGAGCCTCCTAAATCCCATATCCCATAAAGTACTTGGCAAGGAAGATGTGTCAAGGAGCCTCCTACACCTCACACTCCATTAGTTGCGATATTGATGAGGCGAGCTCCTGCGATCCCCCCCCCTCCTCATAGCTCCCCTCCCCTTCTCACCCCCTCAACCCTTCCCCTTCAACCCCCTTCTACCTCCCCCAAAACTCCTTCCCCTCCTTCCCTCCCTCTTCATCTCACTGCAACCACCCTCCCTCACCCACCACTTCCCTTCCCTCTCATCCTTTACTACAACTCCTTCTCCCTTCCCCCTCCCAACAATTTCTCTCCCTCCCTCCCTCCCACAATCTTCTCTCTCTCTCTGCCAACAATCTTCTCTCCCTCCCTCCCTACAGTCTTCTCTTCTTCCCTCCCTCCCTCCCACAATCCTTTCTCTCTCCAACCCTCCCTCCCAAAGGTCTTCTCTCCTTTCTTCCCTCCCTCCCAAAGGTCTTCTCTCCTTTCTTCCCTCCCTCCCAAAGGTCTTCTCTCCTTTCTTCCCTCCCAGCAGTTTTCTCTCCCTCTCTCCCATCAATCTTCTCTCCCTCCCTCCCAACAATCTTCTCTCCTTGCCTCATTCCCCAACACTCTTCCCTCCCTGCCTCCCAGCAACCTATGCTTCCTCCTCCATCCTTCTTTCTCTCACCCACCACACCCTCAGTCTCCATCCCCCCCCCCCATCCCTTCCATGACAACCCTCTCTTTCTACCTACACTTTCCCCTCCTTCATCCTTCTTCCCTCCTGCTGCATCCTTCTTCCCTCCTGCTGCATCCTTCTTCCCTCCTCCTCCTCCTCCTTCATCATTCTTCCCATTTTCTACAACTCCCTCATTCTCCAACCCTCTCCCCCTTCCCCAGCTCCCCCCCTTCATCAGCCCCTCCCACCCCCATCATTCTTTCCCCCACCCTCAACCTCCTCACACCCCTCTCCCCCTTTCCTCTTCCCTCTACCTTTTCATTCCCTCCCCCTCTACCACACTTCCCCTCACTCACAACCCCTTAATTCTCCAACCCTTCCCCCACCATCATAACCCCTTTCCTTCTAACATTACCTTCTCTTCCTCACCCCCTTTTCCCCTTCATCCCTCACCCTCCTCTCCCTCCCCCTTTACAGCTATTACTCTTCCCCCTCTTCCTCATCCCTTCATTCGTTCCTCCCCCCCCTCCATGACAACCCCCTCCTCTGAACAACTCCTTCCCTCTCTCCTCCTCTCCATCACCCTCTCACTCCCCCTCCTCCCTTCGCCCCTCACCTTTCCCCCTCCCCTCCCTCACCTTCTCACCCCCCCTTCCTCTCCCTCACCCTCTCACCCCCCTTCCTCTCCCTCACCCCTTCATCCTTCCCTCACCTCCCTCACCCCCTCCCTCACCTCCCTCACCCCCTCCCTCACCTCCCTCACCCCTTCATCCCCTCCCTCCCCTTTCTTTTCACCGACTCTGGCCTCCTCCCAACACCGATTCATTTACTTCAGAGTCAAGCTGCCTTTGTGGACCTTATTCTCGTGGCCGTAGGAGGCTCCCAAGCTCAGTGTGTGTGTGTGTGTGTGTGTGTGTGTGTGTGTGTGTGTGTGTGTGTGTGTGTGTGTGTGTGTGTGTGTGTGTGTGTGTGTGTGTGTGTGTGTGTGTGTGTGTGTGTGTGTGTGTATGTGTGTGTGTTATTCCCCTCACCTTTCTTATGTCCCTTTTATATAGCTTGGCCTTACTTACAGGGACACAGGATCAAAAGGCGTACAGCTTTGTGTTGTCGGCTCTTCGGTGAGACGGTTTATTGCTTCTCTTCTTCATTACTACTTCTTCCTCTTCGTTCGTGGGTTTAATGACTTTAGAAACGGCAGCAAGCTTTACACACACACACACACACACACACACAACACACACACACACACACACACACACACACACACACACACACACACACACACAGAAAGAGAAAGAGAATGTACTGTACTCACAAAACGTACAAAAGCATTACGTGAAACATTGTTGTTTTTCTTTTTCTTTCCTTCTCTTTTCTTTCTTTACAAATGCAAGATGGTCTAATAAACCTAAAATATAGAGAGAAAAGTTTGCCAAGACTCTTCGCCAGCCTCTAGGAGTTTGTATATCTAAAATGAATCTCAGAATGACCCAGTTTGCACGACCTTAGACTCATAAGGTAGTCTCTCTCTCTCTCTCTCTCTCTCTCTCTCTCTCTCTCTCTCTCTCTCCTTTTATTAGCGTCCTCACCTAAATAATGCATAATTTTGGTATAATCTTGCTACCTCATGACGCCTGGTGGATGAGTGGGTTAAGGTGCGCCAACCGAATTCAGCCAAGAAGGGTGTATGTCTGAGGAGTGGTTGGAGTTTATTGCTCACAAAATGCTACTCAGGGATGTGCGAGGCTGGTCACCCTTAAATGTCGGGTGTGAGTATTTAGCACCCAACTCCGACGCTACTGATGGGAGAAACATGTACTGTACAGGATGATAGAGGATGATTGCCACCTCCAGAGAGAGAGAGAGAGAGAGAGAGAGAGAGAGAGATTTAATTCATGTCAGAGAACATCTCGCAATGGAGACGTTGTTTTAGGCTATATCTCAGAAGAGTAACCTGTGAGCTGAAATAAACTCACTGGTAAAAGCAAAAAAATAAAATAATAAAATAAAGTAAATGTAAAGATAAACAAATAGATAAATAAATAAGTAAATATATAAAAATAATATCCTCGCTCTAAAGGGATTATATTTACTAGAACACCATTGTCTGAAAGTATGCTCTGTCTTCACCGTAGGACGATCTTTATTTTTTCCTTTATTTCTTTTTAACACTATAGTCAGATTGTTTTCATTTGACGGAACTGGGCTGCTTCCACAACTCAGACACTAAATCGTGGTTGTGAGATTCAGTGAGCCTTACTGTAGGTATAGGGTAGGAATGAGTCTTCTTGCTTAGGCTACTAGCCAATTTACCCTCCAGTCTCACTACGCCTGGCATGGGGTTCCTTTTTTTATCAAATAAGAATAAATGAGCTATATTAAGATCAGTACATTTTTCTAGCAGAGCATGTAAAACGGATTAAATATTATGAATGTCGTATATTGATCTGTGCAAAGAAAGAGAGATGGTTTATATGAGATGGACGCCGACCAAAAATCCAAAATCTTGTTAGCATTTTCCACTAGCTGCTGAAAAAAGGAAGTTTCAGAACTATAATAAGAGCTGTAAAAGTGTGAGTTTCAACTTGGATTTTAACTCTAGGTACCTGGGGCTGAGTACCTGCATAAGGGTGATGATGTGTCTGTATATTAAGTTGTGGCCACATTTCACCCCCATGGTGGTATTACCTAAGTCAATGGTTGCTGTCTATCACAGTTATGTGGTACGCATAAAACTATAAATAACTATAATTTGGTGTTCAATGTTTCTTCGACCTTATTGTTTAGAAATGCTCCTTCCTCCAAGCATAACTCCCCACCCACCCCTCTATTTTTTTTTTGCACTCCCCCTCTTTTGTGTGTGTGTGTGTGTGTGTGTGTCTGGCTTCTACCAGGAACTTACCTGATGATACCATGATGCAAGGAGAAAATGCATTCTGTGGTGTCCCCAACATCAAGCCTGCCTTCATCCCTCTTTCCTGTACTGCACACACATTCCGCTGAAAAGTTGAAGACGTTATCACAGTGTGCGACACATAACCAACTGGAATACATTTTTTTTTCTTCTTATGCTTGCGATCCCTTCCCTCTTGAACCTTATTAAAATTTTATTGAATCCTTTTGTTAAGCCCCGTTTTCAGCTTTTTCTTTTCCTCCCTGGATTTTTCTAACCTTCTCGACTGCTCTTTATTATTTCTAGCCTCTTTGAACCTTGCGGAATTTCAATTTGTTATTTATTTATTTATTTATTTATTTATTTACTTATTCATTTATACTATTTACAACCTCCTTGAACCATTCTGAACCTCTTTGAACTTTTCTAGATAAGCTTACATCTTTTTAAACCTTTCTGAACTTTTTCCATCACGAGGGGAGGGGAGAGCAAAAGAGACGAGGTGTGGAGGAGGACTAATGGGCCACACCTGCAGGGGGTCGACAGGAACAATACAGCCACACAATTGGGTACAGCGGACAAGGGTGTAGAAAACGAGGCAACCAGTTTTGACACTAGACGAAAGTTTGAGGAAATATGTCGCCTCGGACATAAAGGAATCATCATCATCATCATCATCATCATCATCATCATCATCGTTATCAGCTAGACCATCATCATTCTCATCATTCAGACAATCGTCATCATGATCATTATCATCATTCAGACAATCATCATCGTCATCACCATCATTCAAACAATCGTCATCATCATCATTATCATCATCATTTTCAGCCAGATCATCATCATCATCATCATCATTATCATCATCATCGTCATTGCCACTCAAACCATCATCACCATCATCATTAGCTTGTGACAATTCACTGCAAGGTGAAGGTCTCTCCCCTCTGTGTCCATTTAGGTCTATTGGCCCATAACCTGTTCCAACCAGTCCCAGCACATCTCCAAACTTTGCCTCTCCATATTGCTCTCTCTCTCTTCCTCTCACTGTCTCTCCATCTTGGTCTCTGTCTCTTTCTTTCACTGTCTCTTCATCTCACTGTCTCTCCAGCTTGTTCTCTGTCTCATCCTCTCACTGTCTCTTCACCTTGTTTTCTGCCTCTTCCTTCCACTCCATTTCTGGGCTGTCACATAGGTACCTTGGTTGTCCATTTGTTATCTCTTCTACAAAGGACGTGACCTGCCCACATTATTTTTTATATCTCATGCTTTCGTCTGTTCTCTTATCACACGAAGCTCTCTCTTTATATGTGATTCCTATTCAACTTCATTATTCCATATCTCTGTCTAATACACTGGGGAGAGAGGGATGCAAAAATGAAGTAGTTAATACAAGTGCAAAGAATAAAGAAAACCCTAATTTTTTCTTTTCCCCCTGATTAACCATACATTCACAAACACACACACTCTCTCTCTCTCTCTTTCTCTCTCTCTCTCTCTCTCTCTCTCTCTCTCTCTCTCTCTCTCTCTCTCTCTCTCTCTTTGCATTAATTCCATGGACCAAGAAGGAATAACCACACGTGTCTGAAATTTTACCTGGGGAAAAACAGCACATACAAATACACCTGTTCTCATCACCTGTTAATATGTACCTCCAACACATGGATGGGATTTCACACAAATTAGAGGTAATAAAACGAACACACACACACACACACACACACACACACACACACACACACACACACACACACACAGAATCATTCTTTGTTTCTAGATCCTACCTTACCTCATCTTTAGGTGGGAAAAGGGATCAGATTACCGTGATTATGAACCGTGTGTGTGTGTGTGTGTGTGTGTGTGTGTGTGTGTGTGTGTGTGTGTGTGTGTGTGTGTGTGTGTGTGTGTGTGTGTGTGTGTGTGTGTGTGTGTGTGTGTGTGTGAATTTTCTGCCGCAAAAAATAAACAAAACATCTCATGAAATCTAATAGGACACCGGTGTTAAAATATTTACAAACACACAACACAGACTTGGATGATGATGATGATGACGATATATATAAGTATGTGTATGTATGTATATCCTAGTAAAACATATAAACATAGCATTCCCTGAAGTCTGAGAGGATCCCAGTGTTTAAATATTTACAAACACAAAACACTGACTGGCTGGTAACGGCCCGAGGCCACTTCATTACCTGCTAATCACCTGCTAATCACCTGTCCAGCTGAAATTATTTTGTTAATGACGCCTGAAAGGAACTCGTTATTACTCCGACAAACACACTTAGACATAACTGTTAAGGTCTATTGATGGTGTTGGTTTGTCATTATGGTTTTTGAGGTGGATGAGCTGATGGATAATTAGATAGATAGATGGATAGATAGTTAGGCTGATAGGTAGTTAGATAGATAGATGTACAGATAGACAAAGACAGATAGACATATAGAGACATTAATACACAGGAGGACAGAAAGACAGACACAGACGGACAGACAGACAGATAGACACAAACAGATAGGTAGATTGGTATGGACAGACAGATACGGACAGACAGACACAGATAGACAGATAGATAGATAGCTAGGTAGACAGATAGACAGATAGATAGATAGGTGCATTAATTAGCTCTTTCAATAGGATGATGTATTTTTGCCCCTTCAATACGGGGCCAGTTTTTGTATTACTCTTTCTACCACCAGACGATTTTATTCAACTTGTGAAAATACTACAGGTGATGGATGCAGTGTTCACAATGGTGTTCAAAAAAAGTGCTCAAAATAAGGTGTTCAAAATAGTGTTCAAAACAAGTGTTCAAAATACACAGTTCAAAATAGTTCAAAATAGTGTTCAAAGTGCGTTCAAAATACTGTGTTGAAAATAGTGCTCACAATACTTTCAAAATAATGTTCAATATAGTGTTCAATATACGTGTTCAAAACAGTGTTCAAAATAGTGTTCAAAATAGTGTTCAAAATAGTGTCCAAAAAAGTGTTCAAAATGGTGTTCAAAATAGTGATATTCAAAATAGTGTTCAAAAAGGAAGAAAGTCTCCCCTAAGCTGTATACAATCGTCTGGAGATTTGGAATAAAACAGAAAATCTCAGTAAGGGAAGGAGTGAACCACTCTTAAACGATTACCTCTTTTTTTTTCTCTCTCTCTTCAGGTCAAATACGCTCCTTTTAGTCCCTCCTTTACTGTTACCAGACGATTGTATTAAAGTTAGTACAGCACCAGAGAAATGATGGGGTAAATGAAGGCTGATAACCACCTGCAGTTTGAAAAGATTATCCTCAGTGCAACGCAGATGTGTGGATAGATTGCGTTTGTAAATGTGTGAACAGGTGTGAGCAGGTGTGTGGATAGGTTTTGGTAGGTGTAGGTAGGTGTGGACAAGTGTGTGTGTTTATATGTGTGTGGGTGTGTGAATAGGTGTGTGGGTAGGTGTGGACAGGTGTGTGGGTGTATGGACAGGTGTTAGCAGGTGTGTGGATTGGTTTTGGTAGGTGTGAACAAGTGTGTGTCTATGTGTGGGAAAATGTGTGTGCTTATAATGTGGGTGTGTTTGAACAGGTGTGGGTAGGTGTGGACAGGTGTGTGGGTAAGTGTGGACAGGTGTGTAGGTAGGTGTGAATAAGTGTATGGATATGTGTGTATGAGTGTGTGGGTAAGTGTGGACCGGTGTAGGTAGATGTATGGACAGGTGTTGATAACTGTGTGTAAATGGGGCAGGTGTAGACAGGTGTGTGTACATGTATGGACAGGTGTGTGTCGTTATTGGCAGGTGTAGGTAGTTAGAACAGAAAGTACGTAAAGATGTCAAGAAAAACACATAAAACCCATAACCACGCAAGCACTATTTGTACGACACTAGACTCTGAAGCACCCTCTTAGCCAGCTGGTGGTATGGTGTTGTGAGGCGAGGGTGGATTGGGGTAGAAGGTGGTGTGAGGAGAGGTTGAGAGGTGGTGTGGGGGAGAGAAGAGGTGGAGGAAAAGTGGTATTAAGGAAGGAAGAAGTGGAGAAAAGGTGGTGTATGGAAGTAAAGGAATGGCAAGGTAAATAGTGTGATGTAATGTTGATAAGATGAGATGAGGTGAGGTGATGTAAATGGATGTCGTGTAAAATGAGGTTACAAGATAAATGGAGCACCAACATTAAAAGAAAAAAAAAAAAACGAAATGTGTGTTTAGATGTTATGTAACCAGTTGATGACAGTAAAAATATCATGGCAGCGTAACAACGGACGTCACTGCTGTAAATTATGTAGGCAAAAGTACGCGGAAATATGTTGGAGAAGACAATATCAGGACTGGAATTATTAACTCTTGCATTGCAGCGGCATCTTCAATACCTGAGCGGCAAAACATGTAAATGAGAGCAACACGAGTTTGTCTATCTCTATCTATCTGTCTACTGCCAGACGCCTCAACCCGTTCGGGGTGGCCACAAACAAATCGCCTCCACGTCGCCCTGTCCCCCGCCATCATATCACTGCCCCTCTCTCATATACCTCTCCACTCCATCCCTTCATCTCATCCTCAGCCTCCCCCTCCCTCTCCCTCCCTCCACCTCACTCACATACACTCTCTAAGTCAATCTTTCACCCTCCATCCTATTCACATGGCCAAACCACCTCAGTGTATTCCTCCTAATGCTTCCCATCACATCCACATCCACACCACAACGCTCCTTTATAACCTCATTTGTTAGCCTGTCTCACCATGTGACTCCACAGGCTCCTCTTAGATAACTCATTTCCACTGCTCTCACTCTTGACTTGTGTCCTTCCAACAACGTCCAAGCTTCACTTCCATACGTTAGAGTTGGTATCACAATACTGTCATGTAGTAACTTTTTTCACTTCCATGCTCACTTCCCTGTTTTTTATCACTGCTTTCAAGGAACCAGCAACCTTTCTTCTCTGCTGTACCCTTTCAAGCACTTCACCCTCCAAACCTCCATCCTTACTCATCACACTACACAGGTACTTAAATGTACTCACATTTTCCAATTCTTCACCATCCAACCTAGCTGTACATTCACTGACTTCACCTCTCTCAAAGACCATCACTTTACTCTTCCCTATATTCACCTTTAGATTCCGTTTCTTACACACTCTCCCAAACTCATCCACCAAGCCTTGCAGCTCCCATATGTCTTCACTCAACAACACAGTATCATCTGCAAACAACAGTACAGGGAGTTTCCAAACACTACCCTCTCTCACCAGGGCCACTCCAACATCCACTACCCTACCTTGTACCTCTTTTATTACCCCATCCATGTACAGATTGAACAACCATGGAGACATGACACATCACTGTTTCAATCCAACCTTCAAAGAGAAAAATTCACTCAGTTCACCATCCACACACACTGCAGCCTTAGCATCATCATACATACTCTTCACAGCATTCAAGAACTTCCCATCTACTCCATATATTCTTAATACTTTCCACAGTCCTTGTCTATCGACCCTGTCATATACTTTCTCCAGATCCATGAAGGCCATGTACAACATCTTTCCCTTCTCTAGAAACTTTTCCACTAAAGATCTAAGAATGAATATCTGATCTACACAACCTCTTCCCTTCCTATAGCCTCCCTGTTCTTCTCCAGCTAATTCCTCTGTTCTTTCTCTAACTCTGTCAATAAGTATCCTACCATACACTTTTCCTATTATACTAAGAAGACAAATGCCCCTATGATTACCACACACTTCTTTTTCCCCCTTTTCCTTTGTACAAGGGAATAATTATATCTGACTTCCAATCCTTCGGGACTCTACCTTCCTCCCAGGCCAATCTGCACATCTTCCACATCCATTCTACTACTATCTCTCCCCCATGCTTCAGCATTTCACCACACACTCCATCAATTCCTGGGGCTTTCCCCAGTTTAACTATCTTCATTGCTTCCACAACTTCTATCCTACTGATTTCTTCCTGTCTTCTCACCTCCCTCCTTCTCCCTGCCATTCCCCAGCCACTTATACTCGCATTACCTCCATCCTGTATGTTCAACAATTCCTTAAAGTGTTCTCTCCATCTGCTCACTTTTTCTCCCTTCTTCACTAGTCATCTACCATTTTTATCTTTCACTCACCTGCTAACGTCACTTCCACCCTGTTTGACTCTCTTTTCCTCTTTCCAGAACATTTTCTTACATTCCCTCCACTTTACACTCAAATTCCTTCCAATTCCTCATCCACTCTCTTCTTACTCTCTCTTACTAATCTTTTCACCTCTCTCTTTCTTTCTACATATAACTCTCTCTTCCGCCTCTCAACTTCTTCCACGCCCCTATTTCTCATCCATTCATTGTACGCTTTCTTCTTTTGTGCCACAGCCTGTCTCACCTCTTCATTTCACCATGCTGTTCCTTGCACCCCCCCTCCATCTTCTCTTCATCCCACACACCACATCACATGCTGCACATATTTCTTCTGTGAATATCCTGCGCACACCTTCCACGTCCCCCATCTGCTCCAATTCATATTTGCCCAATCGTTCCTCCACTTCTCTTATATTCTGCCTTTTTCTCATCCTCTTGTAACCTTTCCACTCTCCTTGCAAATACTCCTTCCTGTCCTTCCCTTCTTCTATTTCTCCATCTTATTTGGATCTTGATTCTGGCCACCACCAAGTAGTGGTCAGAAAGTCCACTCCCCCAACCTCGATAAGCTCTTGCATCTATTACACATCTTTGCATCCTTTCATCAACACACACATAATCAATCATTGCCTTCCTTTCATTCATTTCACCACCCACCCTTCTCATCACTCGCCATGTATACCTGTGGATCATTTTATGCCTGAAGAGGGTATTGGCTATCACCAACCCCCTCCCAGCACAAATGTCCACTAACGCACTGCCATTCTCATCTATCTCAGTAGACACACCCCACTCACCAACTATTCCATCCACCTTCACATTCCCTACTTTACCATTCATATCACCGATCAAAAACACTCTCATTCCTTCCAAACTTTTCCATAAACACTTCCACATTTGTCCAGAACTCTTCTCTCACTCTGTCTGCACGATCTTGCGTTGGCGCATACACACACATAATTGCCCACATTTGTCATGCCACCCCCCCCCCCCGGTCATCCATTCTAAGGCGGTGGGCGGAAAGGGGCGGAGCATAAGGGACACGTTGCCTGGCGCTGGGTGTACCTCAAAGCTAAATAAACCCGCCTGGCATTAGATGGAATAGAAAGCTAGAGTTGTTCCGAGAATGAGAGGCTGAATGACGACGGTACCGACAATCACAGGCTCCTATAACTCGCCTTTACCTGAACAGAACCACGTGGCGCTAACTGGAAAAAGAATAACAGAGTTTTCCCAAATATGATAAGGTTAGTGTCTAAATCAAAAAAAGAAAACTGCACTATAATGAGTTGCAAGGGAAAATATATGCATGGAATCGCGTGTGAAATATCCCTTAAAATATCAAAAAAGGTAAATACATAGATGGGTGGGTGGCTATTTACTTACTGTGATGGGCATATAGACAGGCATCAAGTTACGCGAATTTGCACTAGATTCTTTGTTTGCGCGAAAAATACCACTGTTTAAAAGTCGTTAGTCCAACTCACAGGCATGTTAGAGAGAGAGAGAGAGAGAGAGAGAACGCCCTAGTCTTTCTCCAAGCCGCCTCCCTTCATTTTCAATTCTACTTTCTTCCCCCTCCCTCTCTTTCTCTCTCTCTCTCTCTCTCTCTCTCTCTGGCGAATTTTCAGCAAACGACACTGATGATCCTGATCCGTGGCCAAATAAATCCATCATTGCCATTTGCTACGGATTTGCTATCCTGATTTTCATAGTCCATAAAGAGAGAAGCAAAGAAAGGCGACAGGACTTTGGCGACCGACTGTGCTTCATTCTATCCTTTCCTCTTCTATTCCTTGCTCCATCTCTCCTTCCTCCGTTTATTCCTTGCTCTGTCTCTCCTTCCTCCGTTTATTCCTTGCTCTATCTCTCCTTCCTCCGTTTATTCCTTGCTCTATCTCTCCTTCCTCCGTTTATTCCTTGCTCTATCTCTCCTTCCTCCGTTTATTCCTTGCTCTATCTCTCCTTCCTCCGTTTATTCCTTGCTCTATCTCTCCTTCCTCCGTTTATTCCTTGCTCTATCTCTCCTTCCTCCGTTTATTCCTTGCTCTATCTCTCCTTCCTCCTTCCTTTCCTTGCTCTATCTCTCCTTCCTCCTTCCTTTCCTTGCTCTATCTCCCCAAACCTCTATGATATCAGCACTTCTTCCTGTCACTCCATATCCGACCTCCTCATCCACTCCTCCAGTCTATCAATCCATCTCAGTCTTTCCTTCTTCAATGTTCATGTCTCTCAAAACATCATCATTATCACCACCACACCGTCATGCTATACAGCTGTCCTCCCCCATGCACCCTTCCAACATCTTCCATCTCCTTCTCTCATCAACATCTCCAAGCCTCTCTAGCACTCCTCCTTATCATCCATCACACCACTCCAACCCCCTCCTTCACGTACTTCCATATCTTAATCTTCCATCTCAGTCTCTACCTTCCTTCGTTACTTCATCTTCCAATTCTTCCATCCATCCCTATTACTATTTATCACTATAGTTTTTTCACATTAACTTGGCCCAGATTTTTGTCCTTTTGCAGCTTATTTCTCGTTACGTAGCGGCAGAAGAAGACAGTACTATGGCTCTACGTCCTTCCCGTAGCACTTCTTCGTGACTAGCACTATATTCTAATGTTTGTCCATTGCACTAACTCAGCATTCATTAAGGAGAGATAGCAATTTTAGGCCAAGTTTGAGAAGAAAAGGTATAGTCTGTCTTGCCACTCCACGCCACCCTCCCTCATCTGTTTTCCTTTATCCAGCTCATTCTCTTTCTCTTATTAGATTTAATGGGTTAATAGGGAGTGTCTTAGCCACTTCACAACGAGGAGGGTCGATGGAAAGGAGTAAAAATGATCTGGAAGGGACAGGAATAAATAATAATAATAATAATAATAATAATAATAATAATAATAAGTACCAAAAATAAATCATCACCATCAGCAGCAGCAGCACCAGCACCACCACCAGCACCACCACCATCAGCATCCAGACCTCCTTCCCCCACAAAATTGTAATATAACTTCATAATAACAACAAAAACAACAACAACAACAATGAAAATAATGATAAAAATGGTAATAATATTAATAATGATGATGATGATGATGATGATGATGATAATAACAATAATAATAATAATAATAATAATAAAAAAAAATAATAATAATAATAATGATAATAATAATGATAACAGTAATGATAATAATACAATCACCATGTCACGAGTCGGCGCGATTTTATATTTAAATAAACTCGTGACATTGAACTTGGTGGGAAACCGCGAATTCTAATGGAATCCCAGTATTTATCACTCAGTCAACTGCCACGTATTCACCCGATCAGGAGTGTTTTCAGAACAATTTTTCACTGTGTCATAAGTGATCATCTTTGTGCGCAACTTTAGCACCTCCGCTGAGTGATTTGTTATGGACGTGTTTCGCTCATTCAAGCCGTTAGCAAGTGCAGCTCGACACTCGCCTCCCTCTCACGATTTGAACTCAGTCAAGATTTGAGAGCCGTGGAAGCAGGTTAGCAGCGTGTGTGTCGCAGCGTCCTTCCTCAGCCGACGCCCAGTTCCCGCCGCCGCCGTTGTCCAGTTCCTGAATTCCCACCTAGCGTGATTTGGCGAGAGGCTCAGCGTGTGCAGCGTCCTTCCTCAGCAACGACGCCCAGTCATCCGCTTAGTCCACTTTTTTTACCAGTATTTCTTTTCGTTTTTCCTAGGTATAAGAGTTTAGCTTTTGAGTGAGCGAGTGAGTGCGATCTTATTTTGAATTCATTTTGAAACATGTAATGTAAATTTGTTTCATCATAATTAATAAATTTTCAGTTCTTTTCTTTGAGCTTAATGTAATGTAAACTCGTGTTTTATTTCTCCATTAAGCTTATTTTAGTTATAGCTCCTAGTTTGCATAAACACTTTGCATAATTCATAACTGGTACTTAGGCCAGTTCTTTTGTATTAGCTTAAAATCCGTTGTGCAACCAGTAGTTATTTTTTTTTTTATGTGAGGAAGAAGGAACCAAAGGCAACGAGCCTGCAAAACTATTCCTTCCAAGAGAAAAACAAAATATAAGAGAGAGCCGAATTCAAGATCCGATCATTTCGAGATGCCTGGACACACTGCGTTTGAAAAACTGGAGATCATAGGAAGTAGGAAATACAGACAGAGGGAGACAGTTCCAGAGTTGACCTGTTGCATAAATGAAGGACTGGGAGTAACGGTTAACTCTTGCATTAGAGAGTTGGACAGAAAAGGGATGAGGGTTTACTGCTAGACGAGTGCTACGCGCCCGTCGTAGGGGTGGAGGAATGCATGCAGATAGTTCAGAGAAGCAGTGACCTTTGAAGTAGCGATAGAAAAGAGATAAAGATGCAACAGTGCGGCAAAGAGACAAAGGTTGAAGGGAGTCAGTAAGAGGAGGAGAGTTAATGAGGCGAAAAGCCTTTGACTCCACCCTATTGAGAAGAGCTGTATGTGGGCAGCCTCCCCACACATGAGAGTTGTACTCTACACAGGGGCGGATAAAACCCCTGTATAGAGTCAACAATTGTGCAGGGGTAAAGAAGGAACGGAGTCGGCTTAGCACACCCAATCTCTTGGAAGCAGATTTTACAAGAGATGTAATATGATCTTTCCAAGACAAGTCCCGAGTAAATGAAACCCCAAGCATGTTCAAGGATGATGCAGGATTAAGCTGAATATTATCAAACATTAGTGGGTATACCTGTGGAAGATTTTGTCAGGTTGATTGGTGCAAAAACTGAGCCTTTGATGCATTAAAAACAACAAGATTATTTTTACCCCAGTTAGAGATACGAGCCAAGTCAGACATAAGGTGTGCCATAGCCTCATCCCTTGTTTGTTGAAGTAACTGCTGAGATGGACGTTGCGGGAATCGAATGGAAAGGTGAAGGGTGGAGTCGTCAGCGTATGAGTGGATAGGGTTAGATGTACAGCTTAGAAGGTCATTGATGAATAAAAGGAAGAGAGTTGGTGATAGGACAGAGCCCTGAGGAACACCACTGTTAATAGATCTAGGAGAAGAACGATGGCCGTCTACAACAGCGGCTATAGAACGACCAGAAAGGAAGCTAGAGATGAAGGCACAGATAGAAGGATAGAAACCGTAAGAGGGCAGTTTGGAAATTAAAGATTTATGCCAGACTCGATCGAAAGCCTTAGAGATGTCAAGTGCAATGGCAAAGCTTTCGCTAAGGTCCCGAAAGGAGGATGACCAGGAGTCTGAAAGGTAGGTGAGAAGATCGCCGATGGAGCGTCCCTGACGGAACCCATACTGACGATCAGAAAGAAGGTTGTGATAGGAAAGATGCTTTATAATTTTTCTATTACGAACAGACTCGAAAACTTTTGAGATACAGGATGCTAAAGTAATTGGACGATAGTTAGAGGGTTGGGAATGGTCACCCTTCTTTGGGACTGGCTGAATGAGAGCAAACTTCCAGCAAGAAGGAAAGGTACAAGTTGACAGACAGAGGCGAAAGAGTTTGCCTAGGCAGGGTGTAAGCACAGAAGCACAGTTCTTGAGAACAACAGGAGGGACTCCATCAGGCCCATATGCCTTATTAGTATTGAGGCCTGTGACAGCAGAAAATACATCAGCTGAAGAAATTTTAATGTCAGCCATGAAGAAGTCAGAGGGGGGAAGTGATGGTGGAGCAGCACCAGAATCGTCTAAGGTGGAATTGGAGGAGAAAGTCTGAGCGAAGAGATCTGCTTTTTCAGTAGAAGAAATAGCTACAGAGCCATCAGAGTAGAAAAGAGGAGGGAAGGATGATGAGGTAAAGTTGTTAGAAAGGTTTTTGGCAAGGTGCCAGAAGGAGCGGGAAGAATTTGAGTTAGAGAGTTGAGAGCACTTAGTACGGATGAAATTATTTTTAGCAGTGCGAAGAACAGACTTAGCACGATTCCGGGCAGAAATGTATAAAAGATGTGCTTCAGGGGTGCGTTGGCTCCGGTACCTTTTATAGGCCCTCTCCTTGTTGCGGACAGCATTAGAACAAGCGTGATTAAATCAAGGCTTTCGTGCATTAGTCAGAGGATATGAGAAAGGAATGTATGCTTCCATGCCCGAAAGAATAACCTCTGTAATGCACAAGGCACACCCAGATGGCTCCCGGCCACGGAAGCAATAATCATTCCAGGGAAAATGAAAGAAGTACTGCCTGAGGGCTTCCCAGTCCGCAGCTCCCAAGTGCCACAGACGACGTTTCTTTGGAGGGTCCGCAGGCCGTACTGGAGCGATAGGACAGGTTAAGGTGATGAGGTTGTGATCGGAGGAGCCCAACGGAGAGAAAAGATTTACAGTGTAAGCAGAAGGATTAGTTGTAAGGAAGAGGTCAGGTATGTTGGAACTCTCTCCAAGGCAATCAGGGATACGGGTAGGGTGCTGTACAAGCTGCTTTAGGTCATTAAAGATAGAAAAGGTGTAGGCTTGTTCACCAGGTGGATCAGTGAAAGGAGAGGAGAGCCAAAGGTGTTGGTGGACATTGAAATCTCCTAGAATGGAGATTTCAGAGAAAGGAGAAATGGATAGAATGTGTTCCATCGTAGAAGTAAGATAGTCAAAGAATTTTTGATAGTCAGTAGAATTAGGAGATAAGTAAACAGCACAGATATATTTAGTCAGAGAATGACAGGAAAGCCTAAGCCAGAGTGTAGAGAATTCGGAAGAATCAAGTTCAGGAACATGAGAGCAAGATAAGTTGTTGCGTATATATACACAACAGCCACCTTTGGTTTTGAAATGAGTATACAGAAAGTAGGAGGATACAGAAAAGGGTCTGCTGTCAGTGCCTCAGACAGCTGAGTCTCAGTTAGAAAAAAAGGTGAGGTTTGGAGAAAGAGAGGTGGTGCTCAACAGAGCGAAAGTTAGAGGAAAGGCCACGAATGTTGCAGAAATGAAGAAGAAGAGAGTCAGACAGTGGTTCCAGGCATCTTGAGTTATCACTGAGAGAGGGGCAGCACCAGCAAGAACCTGTTTATCATTAATAGCATTAGTTATTGATTGTCAGGGGTGGAGTCACTTTCTCCAGAGGCCAACAGCACGTGTGAGTAATTAGTCTCTGCTATGTACTATTGAGAAAGTTTATAAATTCTCTTCCTTAGAGAATCGGTGAAGTAAGTCAAATAAAGTAATCTTTGCTTGGTTCTCACAAGTCATTTCTTTGTCCCTGTTCTCAAGTATTATTGAATGTTTTTCATTAATATATCATAATCATAAAAACCCCGTGACAATTGGCGACCTCATTCCAGGATATTAACTCAAAGTTATTAATGAGATAATACTCATTCACTCATGTTTAAGTATTTATCATCAAAGTCTATAGGCACTATTTTACTGGTGATAATTAACACAGTTCTATTAATTTACGTAATAGTTTTCAGAGTCAGTTATTTGTTTAATTTTCTTTTTTTCTCAGTTTAATTAGAGAAAACTGGTCACCACTAACCTGTGCCTATATTCTTTATTCTCGATTATTGGGATCTTTCTCTCCAAATTGCAGTCAGTACTGAGTCTCTAGTTCATTTAGATTGAGTTAGCATCATGACTACCAACGTCTATGTACAGGAAGCCAAAGATATGAGGCTTACAGACCCCACAGAAGTAAAAGATTATGTCCTCTCTCGGTTTAATTACGAGCAGCAACGCGAGAATGATGCTTATGAAGAGCGTCGAATTCAGTGTGAGGAACGCGAAAAAGAACGCGAACACGAGCAAAAACAACGAGAACACGAGCAAAAACAATGCAAACTCGAGTTAGAACAAAGTGAGAGAGAACGTGAATACGAACGTGAACAACGAGACAGAGATCGAGAACACGAACGTGCCGAGCGAGTAGCAAGCGAAAAACATGAACTTGAAGTGCTGAAGCTCAACTGAGATTCCTTGGCTTCAGACACATCTGGTGCAGCTGGCCCAAGCTCCACGAGTGCTATCCCTGCACTTATTATGGCCACCCCACACATCAAACTTCCTCCATGCAAGGAAGGCAACCGAATTGAGCCATACATAGCTCGTTTTGAAGACATGGCTCAACTTTACCAGCTGGATGATGCAGCTAAGGAGCTTCAGTTTCTTAGCCTGTTTGAGGGCCTTGCTCTCGATATTCTCCACAGAATTCGTGGAGACAACCTCACATATGAGATGATGAAGGCCGCACTCGTCAAAGTGTACAGTCTCACAGTTGACGACGCCAAGAGTCAGTTCATGAGGGCGCGTTTACAGGAAAAAGAGACTGCCGTTCAGTTTCTTGACCGGCTTACTGCTTACTTAGATGAGTGGATGGAGAAAGATGAAACTTCTTCCACGTTTGAGGGGATAATCGACCTTTAGCTGCGCACGCAGCTAGAAAAGTCATGGCCTACTGAACTTATGGCTCAGCTTAAGATCTGCCAGGTAAGAGATGCCAGCCAAATGGTAAAAAAGGCTGATGCATTCTTCACTGCATATGGGTATCAAACTCTCAAGCAGCATACCTGGTATAGGAAACCTGATAAATCTGGGAAACCGTCTCAGACTGAACCCCAGCAACAAGGCCATTCTCAGAATAATGGCCAAGGTCCAAAACTGCAGAGGAAGGACCAGGGGCAAAACACCCAGAAACCTGAGTGGAAGCGGTACAACAGGTATCCTAACCAGCAGCAGTATCAGCCACGCAACCGACCGTCGGGACTGTCCTTTTCAGCACCAGCTCAAGTGAATAGGAGGCAGGAGGCTAACGCAGCATTCCTCAGCAGCGGCACGGTGGTCACGTCCCTACCAGTACGGGTACTCCCCCACAGTTCTTTAGTCCCACAGCGACAGTGAACACTCTGCCACACGAGGTCAGTGCTCCATCTACCCCGACAGTGAGTACAACCCCTCAAGCATCTAATTCTCAGGGCACCATGTTTGCCCCATCATTTATTCAGCAGCCTAATCAGTGGCTAGCTGCTTCTTCCACAGGCCCTCCCACAGGTGACAGTGCCTTCCTTGTTCAGCCGGGGTTTGTGGGAGATATTCCTGTGAAGGTCATGAGAGACAACAGTTTCTCAGGTTGCTCTGTCAGACAGAGTCTAGTTCAGCCTGAGCAGTACACAGGTCGACAGATCCAAGCTAACCTTATTGATGGATCAGTGAGATTGTTCCCTGAGGCACGTATCCAGGTGGCACCTCCATTTTACACTGGTATGACTCTCGCAGTTGTCATGCCAGAACCTTTATTTGACCTAAAAATGGCAATATTCCCGGTGCCAAGTATAGTTGCACTGAAGATAACGCTACGCAGACTTCGGCTACAGTAACACGAGCCATGGCTGAGGCTCCAGACTGTGTCACCCCGATGACCATTGAATCACTGCAAGATCTGATGTGTAGCCAAGCTGTTGTTCAAGAACAACATACTGACCCAACACTTGCTGCTGTGCAAAAGAAACAAAAGGGTAGAGTGATTAAGTATTCACAAGGAGGTCAAGCCAAGTTTCTTCGTAAACAAGGACGGCTGTACCGTTAGTCACGAACACCCCAGGGCGAGGTTCGACTGCAGTTCGTCATTCCCGCTAAGTACTGCCAAGCAGTGTTAGAATGGGGTCATTGTTCAGCATCAGGAGGTCACCTGGGCAAAAGGAAAACCCAGGGCTGTATCCGATCTGACTTTTTCTGGCCAGGGATGGGACAAGAGATAGATAGTTTTGTGCGTTCCTGCAATGTGTGTCCACGTACCACTAATCAGGGACATGTCCTTCCTGTGCCGTTCGAAACCACACCCACAATCTCTGAGTCAGTTGAGAGACAGGGCAGTGGTGAAGTGGGTGCAGACCTGACGTCTCACCCGTTGGCCCCACAGGACACAGTATGTCCAGGGCCTGTACATACATATGTACCGTAAGTTAAGGAGAGTTTGAGTACCCCGCAGAGACAGTCCGAGGCTGTGTATGAATTACCTTGTGGAATGTCTCGAGCTGTGGGCCTCTCTGAGGATTCCTGGAGAATGCACATTATCCACATGAGTGTTCACACCCACGGTGGGTGTTAAAATGTGACCTGCCCGAGATTGTGTAGGGATTCTCAGCTTTCTAATGTTAATTATAAGTATAGGGTTTAACCAGTAAACTGGGTCCCTAGCGAATTGCAGCATTTGATGTCCTGCAGAAACGCTAGTCTTTTTGCTCTTGACCACGTTCCCTGGTTAATTTAGCGAATTGCAGCATTTGATGTCCTGCAGAAATGCCCAGTCTTTTCGCTAATTAAGTTTAGGGTTTAACCAGTAAACTGGGTCAGCGTTTGATGTCCTGCAGAGTCGCCTTGACTATGTTTCCTAGTTAATAATGTAAATAGTGTACTTTTTGCAACATAAGTACTGATTGCTAGGCAGAGAGAGAAATGACACTTTCGATGCTCCACCTCGATTGCTTTCGCAGGTGCAGCTGGTGGGTGCACCATTGCCATGCAGAACAGCTGATCATCCCTGATGCATGCTGCCGCCTCTTCTCTTCTGTCTCGTCATCATCATTTACTATTGGTTTGCATTATGTAATTTTACACGTAGGTACAGTTACAGCACAACAGTCACACCTACACCGTGTATTACATACATCACGCTACATAACAATTAGTTGTTAATGTAAATGTAGCAAACTTTTCGCTCAGTTTGACCTGAGTACAGGATTTTTCACCGTCGTCACGGAGTTTTTCCCCAAAGCTTGCTTCTATTAATGTAAATACAAGTTTTTTTTCGCTCACTGGTGACTGTGACTTTCTCCTGTAGCAGGATAGCACACACACCGCAATGTGAATCTTGTGTGACTGAGCTGGGATTTATATGTATGTATATTGAATTTTTTTTTTCCCCTGAGAAAAAAAAAAATTCATTTTGATGGGGCATAATGTCACAAGTCGGCGCGATTTTATATGTAAATAAACTCATGACATTGAACTTGGTGGGAAACTGCGAATTCTAATGGAATCCCAGTATTTATCACTCAGTCAACAGCCACGTATTCACCTGATTGGGAATGTTTTTAGAACAATTTTTTACTGTGTCATAAGTGATTGTCTTTGTGCGCGACTTTAGCACCTCCGCTGAGTCATTTGTTATGGGCGTGTTTCATTCATTCTAGCCATTAGCAAGTGCGGCTTGACACTCGTCTCCCTCTCACGATTTGAACTCAGTCAAGATTTGAGTGCCACGAAGCAGGTTAGCAGTGTGTGTGTGGCAGCATCCTTCCTCAGCCGACGCCCAGTTCCCGCCGCCACCGTTGTCCAGTTCCAGAATTCCCACCTAGCGTGATTTGGCGAGAGGCTCAGCGTGTGCAGCGTCCTTCCTCAGCAACGACGCCCAGTCATCTGCTTAGCCCACTTTTCTGACCAGTATTTTCTTTTCGTTTTTCCTAGGTTTAAGAGTTTAGCTTTTGAGTGAACGAGTGAGTGCAATCTCCTTATTTTGAATTCATTTTGAAACATGTAACGTAAATTTGCTTCATTGTAATTAATAAATTTTCAGTTCTTTTCTTTGAGCTTAATGTAATGTAAACTCGTGTTTTATTTCTCCATTAAGCTTATTTTAGTTATAGCTCCTAGTTTGCATAAACGCTTCGCATTATTCATAACTGGTACTTAGGCCAGTCCTTTTGTATTAGCTTAAAATCCATTGTGCAACCAGGAGTTAATTGCACCAGCAAGAACCTGTTTATCATTAATAGCATTAGTTATTGATTGTCAGGGGTGGAGTCACTTTCTTCAGAGGCCAACAGTACTAATAAACAGCACGTGTGATCACCTAGACATGAGGTTTCTTGCTGCAGCCTCCACAAACCCACAACATCCACTACAGTACATGACAGCACATCCACCCACACCAAGGAACATCAAAATAACACCCAGCACACGATACCATACACATATACTGTCATCTCTCCCCCCTCGCCCACCTCAGACCAGCTTCCAGAAGCATATCCACACTCAGATCACTCGTCGCTTCATTCAGTCACTTAAAGACAACACACAGCTGCATGCACAGCCTCCTGACATCCACCCTTCTGAATTCTATCTTCCTCGTGAGGACAGGGTCCACCTGGCCAGGCTGAGATGTGGGCACCATCCAGCCCTCTTAAGCTACCAGAAGAGGCTGGATGACTCTGTCGCTGATGCCTGTCCAGGATACAACTCAGCACCCCATACTATTAAGCACATTATGGAAGACTGCATTGCACACAACCACCTATGCCAACAACACAACATACACTCTTTGAGAGCTCTGTGGGAAAGCCCGGTCTCGGCCACGGCCTTCCGAAGGGACTCGGGGCTGTTCGGCCAGACTGCCTAGGGAACAACTACTACTGCTACTACAGCATGTGTGAGTAATTAGTCTCTGCTGTGTACTGTTGAGAAAGTTTATAAATTCTCGTCCTTAGAGAATCGGCGAAGTAAGCGACATAAAGTAATCATTGTTTGGTTCTCACAAGTCAATTCTTTGTCCCTGTTCTCAAGTATTATTGAATATTATTCATTAATATATCATAATCATAAAAACCCCGTGACACACCACCACCATCACCTCTACCACCACCACCACCACCACCATCACCTCTACCACCACCACCACCACCACCACCATCACCTCTACCACCACCACCACCACCATCACCACCACCACCACCACCCCCACCACCAACAACACCAATACACCTTCCCGCTCAACAAGGCTAATTGGCAGAGGTCAGAGGTCAAATTAGAAAGTTGCTGACATATTTCAAACCATCCAGCAAAAGTTATCCCCAGGTCAGAGGTCAGGGTCAAAGGTCAAGGGGTGTTTTTAGGGAGGATGAGGGTGTGGAAAAATGCCTTTGTGTGTTAAGGTAGTGTTTTGTCTCTCAAAAGGATGATTGAAATTTTATAGTCTCCCCCCGATCTCTCTCTCTCTCTCTCTCTCTCTCTCTCTCTCTCTCTCTCTTGTGTGTGTGTGTATGTGTGTGTGTGTGTGTGTGTACTGAGTGGTGATAGGGAAGGGATGGAGGAGCACAAGGAGAAGAGGGAAGGGAAGGGAAAGAAGGGGAGGGGGAGGGGAAGGAGAGGGGGGTGAAGGGGGGAGGAGAGGTACCATATATATAGGCAAGAAAAGGGAGGAGGGGTGGGGAGAGAGGGGAGAGGAAAGAGAGGGGAGAAAGAAAAGAGGGAGATAACAGAGGGAGGAGATGAGGAAATGAAGAAGGGAGAAGGGGGAATGGGGAAGGAATGGGATGGGGAGGATGGTGAAAGGTGAAATGGAGTGAAGAAGGGAAAGGGTGGGGGAGGAGTAGAGGGAAGAAATGAGATGGGTAGGGAGGATGGCGGGGGAGAGACGGGAGAAAGTATAGAGGGGAGGGAGGGGATGGTGAGAAGGAGGAGGTATGACGTGGGAGAGGTGGAGGAAGGGAGAGGGAGGGGGAGGGAAGGGAGGAGGGAGAAAGAGGGGATAGGAAGAGGGGAGAGAAGGGGAAAAACGGAAGAGGCGAAGAGAAGGAGAGAGGCGGGAGGTGAGGGTAGGGGTGGGGAAGGGAGGTGGAAGAAGGGGTCGGAAAGGGGTGGGGGAGGAAGGTGAGAGAAGGGGTGGGGGAGGGAGCTGGGGGAAGGGGTGGGGAAAGACTTTATAGAAGGGGAGAGACTGTGACTTTGAGTCGATACAATATGAACAAAAATGAGAGAGAGAGAGAGAGAGAGAGAGAGAGAGAGAGAGAGACCTCCTAGTCAACACACGCAACAGGTGGCCTTTTAAGATATTCACGAACACTTAATAACGCAGAATCAATCTCTTTTTGTTATGATTTTTAGATAATTGCTAAATATAACAATACCTGTGTTGCAATAAGAGAGAAAATATTTATCGAGAAATTTAGATCAGAAATGGGTATGGGAAACAGCACTTGAATGAATAACTGTTCTTGCATGTGTGTGTGTGTGTGTTTGTGTGTGTGTGTGTGTAAGTTAAATACGGACTAACTGTGTCACTTATCAGTTCTCACTAACCTGTAGAGTCAAAAGCAAAATCTCTTACTTCCCAGGTATTGTTGCTTTGTGAATTAGCTTTATCACTCTCTTTATTCAATCAAGTCAAAGACTATTAATTCTTTATATCACAACAAGAGGTTTGCATCTCTTATACATATCTCTAATTAGCGATGTTTACCATAATACTTGTTATAACAATTTATATCAGTTTATAAAGGCCATTGTATGTAATATAAACCTGTCTTACCACCAATCCAGGACCTCATTTGTCTACCTGGATGCAGAATAAAAAACGCAATTAGATTTTTACCCGCAGAGTAATTTACCATTTTATTTATATCTAGCTATCTATCTATCTGTTTATCTATTTATTTATCTGTCTGTCCGTCTGTCTATATAGATAGTAATAGACAGATAGATAGACACAGCATACTAACATCTCAGGATAATATGGATGGTTAAGTACTGAGAGAGTAGATGTTGCTTTCCTTTTTGTGTGCTGCATCTCTCTCTCTCTCTCTCTCTCTCTCTCTCTCTCTCACACACACACACACACACACACACACACACACACCGTACAAGCACCAAATGCTTTAACGACGCTATACTTATAGTCTGTATCACATGTACACTCATATATGTGCGCAGGATCTGTGTGTGTGTGTGTGTGTGTGTGTGTGTGTGTGTGTGTGTGTGTGTGTGAAAGAGAGACAGAGAGTGGGAATGGGAAAGGGAGATGTGTTCTTACCTAATTGTATCTTTACAGGAATGAGTCAAGCTCGTATTGTCCCGTGTCTTAAACCATATTTATCGTACATATCCTTAAATTTGTGAATTGTTTTGGCACACACTATTTCATTCGGTAGTGCATTCCATTGATCAATTGCTCTGTTTGGGAAACTGAATTTCCTTACGTTTTTATCACCTTCCTTCTTATGCAGTTTTTTGCAGTGTCCTCTTGCTGATGCTTCTCCATATGTTAAGTAATCATTTATGTCTATTTTCTCTTTCCCTGATATGCATTTATATAGCATTATCATGTCACCTCTTTTCCTTCTCTCCTGTGGTGTTGGTAGATTCAGTTTATTTAGTCTTTCTTCGTAGCTTAGGTCCCTTAAGCTTGGTATCCATCTTGTAGCGGCCCTTTGAACTTTTTCAATCTTGTCTATGTGCTTTTTGAGATGAGGACTCCAGACTACTGATGCATATTCCAGGGTTGGTCTAATGAATGATGTTATTATCCTTCTTAGCATGTCTTCATTTATGTATGTGAATGCTATTCTCATATTTGCAAGCAGTGTATACATGCGCCGTACTTTCTCGCTGATGTGGTCAGCCGGAGATAGTCTGTTATTGATAATCACACCTAGGTCTTTCTCTCTTTCTGATGTATATAGGGTTTTATTTCCTAACTTATAATCCCAATCAGGTCTTTTTCCACTTTTACCAAACTTGATTACATGACACTTGTCCACATTGAATTCCATTTGCCATGCACTACTCCATTCATGAAGTTTATTTAATTCTTCTTGTAGCTCTTTACAAGAGTCTGTGTTAGTAATTCTCCTTTGTATTTTTGCATCATCTGCAAACATAATCAGATAGCTCTCATTTCCAGTGTTACTGTTTATATCATTTATATACACTAAAAACATGATTGGAGCCAGCACTGAACCCTGTGGTACTCCACTAGTCACTTCTTTCCATGATGAGTAGTTTCCTCTTAGTACTGTCCTCATTTCTCTTTTTATGAGAAAGTCTTGCATCCAACAAAACAGTTTGCCTCGAATTCCTCCTTGATGGTACAGTTTCCATAAAAGTCTTTGGTGTGGTACTGTGTCAAAAGCTTTCTTGAAATCTAAATAGATACTGTCCACCCATCCTTCCCTTTCCTGTATTGTGTTTGTTACTCTGTCATAGTAGCTCAACAGATTAGTAACACATGATTTTCCTTTTCTGAAACCAAACTGTCTTTCTGTTATCATACTGTGTTCTTCTAGATGATTTACCCAAGCTTTTCTTATAAGTTTTTCTAATACCTTGCTTACAACACTGGTCAGTGATACTGGTCGGTAGTTGAGTGGATTTTGTCTATTTCCTTTCTTGAATAAGGGGAGAATATTTGCTTTTTTCCAAATATCTGGTAGTTTACCTTGACTCAAGGATTTCTTGAAAATTAAAAATAATGGTTTGCATAACTCCTTTGCACATTCTCGTAATACCCAACATGAAATTTCATCAGAACCACTTGCTTTTCCTCTGTCTATTCTACTTAACTCCTCCTGTATTACTTTTTCTGCTATTTGTATATCTGGTAGTATGTGTGGACATGCGTGTTCCACATAGTCCCTCTCAAAATTTTTTTCTTCTGTAAAAACTAATTGGAAATTCTTATTTAGTGCTTCACAAATATCTTTCTCTTGTGTATAAGTGATTCCCTCATCCGTAATGGATTGTGTTATATCTTTTACTTTAGTTTTGCTTCTGATATAGCTGTAAAACAGCTTTGGTTGATCACTACTTTTATTTATTATATCCTCCTCAAATTGTTTTTGGGCTTCCCTCCTTATTCTTGTATAGTCGTTTCTTGCCTATTTGTAATTATTGTACGCCCTTTCACTATTGTGTCTTCTGTATCTATTCCACAACAAATCTCTTCTTTCTTTTGATTTTTTACATTCTGTATTGAACCATTTCTGTATTTTCTTATCTGCTTCTTTGTGCTGTGGGATGTACTTCTGGACTCCAATTTCATAAAATTCACAAAAATTTTTATATACAGCATTTAAATCTTGTCCTCTAAGCTCATTTTCCCAATCAACTTCTAAGAAATACTTCTTTTGGTCTTGATAATTTCCCTTTTTATAGTTTAGGCTCTTTTTGTAACTATCATTGCTGTTTACTATGTCATATGCTATCCTGAAGTTATAGTTTAGTACTGCATGATCGCTTTTGCCGAGTGGAGGGTGATATATCAAACTGTCAATATAATTTTCTTGCCTCGTAAATATTAGATCTAGCACTGAAGGCACATCAAGTCCTCTTTTTCTCGTGGTTTCCCTCACATGTTGCGTTAAGAAAAACTCTTGTACGAGATCCAGGAGCTTTTGGTCCCAACAGCTTTCTTGGCTATTTATATCTAGAGTATTCCAATTTATATTTGTATTGAAGTCCCCAGTTAGTATAATTCTTTCCGATTTCTCTTCCATTTTATGTAGCAATGATCTTACACTCTGAATTGTATTCTCTGCCAGGTCCTCATATTCGTCTCTTTCCCATGTGTTTGATCTGGGTGGCATGTACAAATTGGCTACAATTACTTTACCTTCAGATGTGTCGATCTCTACTGCAATCAGTTCTACTTGTGATGGTATATCTAGTGTTATTTCCTTGACTTTTAGATTTTTCTTAGTTAATATTATAATTCCTCCTCCTTTTTTTAAATATCTGTCTCTTCTCCATATATTGTATTCCTCTAAGTTTAGTATGTCATTTGATATCCTTGGTATTAATTTTGTTTCAGTTAGGCATATTATTTGTGGTTCATTTTCTCTGACATAATCATTCATCTCTAGTAATTTAGATACCATTCCATCCACATTTGAGTACATCAACTTTATCATCTTGTTTATATACTTGTCCTGACATGGTTCTACTACCTTCCTCCTTTTTCTTCCATCCTGTTTGTGTACCACTTTCGTACCTGCAATCCTATTACTTTGTAAAAAAATTTCTTCTTGTCTTCTGATCTTCCCTCATTTTTTGTTTTTGCTTCCTCCCTTTTCTCTTTCAGTAATTCCATTTCCTCTTGTGTTAGGCATCTTTTTATCCATACATTTTTGAACTCTTCTTTTTCCTTAAGATTCTTTGCATTTTTTAGTATCTCTTCCACAGTGTTTACACTCTGGAAAGTCACCTTTAGAGGTCTTGTCTTGCTTTTCTCGTATTTCCCTAACCTTTTGTGTTCCTCTTTGTCTTTACTACAGATTTCCTCTGATACTTCTTTCAGTAAGCTCATTACATTTGCCATCTCCTTTTTGTCTCTTGTGATCTTGTTTTTAACTTCATCCTCTTCTATACCAGTGGTTACTATTGATTTGTTTATCTCTACTGAATCTCTGACTAACTTTGGATTGTTTTGGATTATTCTTTTCACCTCCTTTTTAATGCTTTTTTCCTCCACCCTTGTTTCTAAGTCTTTCTTTACTTTCACCATTTCTGCATACGTGGTTTCTACATCATTTTTGTAGCTTTGCACAGCTTCATTTACTTGTGTTATCTTCTCCTCAATATCACTGCTCTGGTCAATAAGACTGCTAACTTGCCTAATTGTCTCTGTGTCATTTTTGAACTCTTCCATAACACTCTCGTGATTGACTACTGTACTTGCCATTTCAGTAATTTTCTTCCTAAGTGTACTCAATTCCACGGTTAGTTCACTGATGGTTGTGTCTTTCTTATTGGCCTCCCTTCCTAGTTTTTCTATTTCTTCCTTTTGCAAGTGCATCTGCTTCTTTATTTCATCAATTTCATTTTTGAAAGCCATTTCTAGTTTGTTTACACGTTCAACCAGTCTATTGTGGGTCTCTACTTCAACCAGTTCTTGGTGGAAAACATCATTTTGCTTTTTACCTTTATCCCTTTTCTTTTCCAAATTTGTTTTACTGAAGTATGTATCCATTTTGCAATACTTAAAGTGCAAAGCATGTACTTACAATCTCCGTCTTGTTGTAAACAAACCTCAGAGATGACTCAGCGTATTCTTTCGTCTTGGTTCTATTTCCTGTTTTTACAAGTCTTGTTGAAACTTATTATTTTTTTCCTTTTTATAATGAACAATCATTTAGTCTAACCTGGTACTGAGCTTGACTCATACAAGATACTATTTAGGTAATGCCACTGGCCGTGATGATTTCGTGCGGAGCGCCGGTGTCACACGTCCACCTAGCTTGAATCCCTCTGTGTGTATTTACCTATTTGTATTTACCTATTTGTAGTATACAGGAATTGAGCAATGCTCGTGTTGTCCTGTCTCCATATCCACATTTATCAAGTCTACCTTTACACTCATGAATGTTTTTCTCATGCACCACCTCTTTGTCTAAGTCGTTCCAAATATTTAAGAATATACCTAATTGTGATATACACGGAATGTACTATGCTCGTGGGTTTCCGTCGCTGTTTCTCAATAAGTCGAATTTAACTTTAAACTCGTTTAAGTTTTTAGACTGGACGATCTCTTTGTCCAGGCTATTCCATAAGTCTATACTTCTGTAAGGAAAGCTATATTTCTTGATATCCTTCAAGCAGCTTGACTTTTTCAATTTCATTCCATGTCCTCTTGTTGCTCTCTTATCCCATACAAACAGATCTTCTTTGTCAATTTTATCTACTCCCACCATGGTCCTGAACACCGCAATCATGTCTCCCCTCTTTCTCCTTTCCTCTAACGAAGGCAAATCCAGTTTTTCCAGCCTCTCTCTGTATGACAGGTCTGTCAGACTGGGGACCATCTTGGTTGCTGTTCTTTGTATTCTCTCAATCTTGTTTATATCTTTCTCTTTGTGTGGGGACCACACTACCGCTGCATATTCTAACCTGGGGCGGATCATGGCCACTATCAATTTTTTCATCATTTCCTCATCTATATAATGAAATGCTACTCTTATGTTAGTCAAGAGCTTATAAGTCTCTCCAACTATCTTGTTAATGTGCTTTTCTGGTGACAAACTATCTTGGACCAGCACTCCCAAATCTTTCTCTTCTCTCCTTTTTGTGATTAATTCATTACCCAAAAAATAATTCAGTGATGGTCTCCTGCTACTTTTACCCATTTCCAATATTTTACATTTCTTTACATTAAATTTCATTTCCCACGTCCGGCTCCAATTGTGTATCCTATCCAAATCCTCCTGCAGTATTTTACAATCCTCCTCAACCTCTATCTTCCTCAAGATCTTTACATCATCAGCAAACAGACTCGCATAACTGTTCACTCCATCTACCATATCATTTACGTAAATCAGGAACATTACTGGCGCCAACACTGAGCCTTGAGGGACTCCACTTGTTACTTCCCTCCATCCAGACATCTTTTCCTTTATTACTGTCCTCATTTGTCTGTCTCTCAAAAAGTCTCTCATCCATTCCAGAAGTTTCCCCTTTAGTCCTCCTATATATTCTAGTTTCCACATTAGTCTCTTATGAGGTACCTTGTCAAAGGCCTTCTCTAAGTCTAAGTACACACAATCCACCCAACCATCTCTCTCCTGTACCACATCAATCGCTCTTGAGTAAAAGCTCAACAAGTTTGAAACACATGACCTTCCACTTCTGAATCCAAACTGACATTCAGCCAAAATATTCATCTCTTCCAGATATTTTATCCATCTGTCTTTCAGGATTCTCTCACACAATTTTGCGACCATGCTGGTTAGAGACACTGGTCTATAATTCAGGGGTTCTTCCCTGTTTCCTCCCTTGTAAATTGGTACCACATTTGCCCTCTTCCATTCTTTTGGCACTTTCCCCTCTTCCAGTGAGCATACAATTAAGATGTGAATTTTATCCGCCAGTTGTTCTCTGCATTCCTTCAGTACCCAATTAGAAATTCCATCAGGTCCTGGGGCTTTCCTTACATCTTGAGTTTCCAGTAATTTATACACTTCCTGCACCTCCACTTTTATATCTTTCATCACCGGAACATTTCTAATCACTCCCTCCCCTTCCACAAGCTCCTTTTCTTTAGTGAAAACTGACTGGAAACGTTTGTTCATTATTTCTGCTTGCATTGCCGCATCCTTAAAGACCTCTCCATCTACTTTCAGCTTGGTGATTCCTTCCTTTTGTTTCAGTTTGCCATTAACAAATCTATAAAACAGTTTGGGTTCATCCTTGCATTTGTCAGTTATACCTTTTTCAAAATTCCTTTCTTCTTCCCTACGTATTCTTGTGTATTCGTTTCTTGTTCTTTTATATTCTTCCTTTGTTCTGTCGTTACCTCTCTTTCTCCAATTGTTCCACGCCTTATCTCTCTCTTTTTTGGCTATCATACACCTTCTATTAAACCACTCCTTTTTCCTGTTTTCTTTCCCTCTTACTCTTGGTACAAATTTTTCCACTCCCAAATTATAGAGGTCTAGAAAGATATCCCACTTCCTCTGTATCTCTCTTGTTTCTCTGAATTTTCTCCAATCCGCATTTTCAAAAAAGTTTATCAATCCTGTAAAATTTGCTTTGCCAAAGTTGTATCTTCCCTGTCTATGAAGCTCGTCTCTTGGCTCGACGTTTCCTATTAACATCTGGAACTCAATGACCACGTGATCACTTTTTCCCAAAGGACAGAGATATTCCAATGATTCTATTACATCGGGTTCTTTGGTGAACAGTAAATCTAACCTTGCTGGTGTATCCTCACCTCGAAACCGTGTCTCTTCTTTGACCCACTGCGTCATCACATTATTCATTATTATATTTAATAACATAGTACCCCACGAATCCTCGCCGCCTCCCGAGTACCATTCCTCCCAGTTCACCTCTTTACAATTAAAGTCACCCACCAAAATTATATTATTGCTTTTCTTAATCATTTTTTGCAAGTAGCTAGCCATATCTGACAACATCTCATGGTATTCGTCATCCTTCCATGCTCTCGTCTTTGGGGGAACATACACTACCGCCATATCTCTCTTAACATTCTCTCCAGTTTCTAATTTCATATATATCACTTCAGCCCTGTCTTCTCCCATTTCCACAGTATCTACATTTATGTTGTTCTTCACTGCTATCATCACTCCTCCTCCCTTTTTTTCTTTTCTGTCTTTTCTCCACAGTTTGTATTTACCATCTCCCAAATGAACATCAATATCTTCTCTTAATTTGGTCTCTACAAAGCACATGACATCAGGTTCATGTTCTCTCAAGAAATCATTAATTTCGATCCTTGTCGATATGAAACCATCAACATTAGTATATATCACCTTCAAATTATTTTTGACATTATTAATACCCTCTTCTCTCCTACTCTCTGTCCGTACCACTTCCTCAACTTCTGATCTTTCACAACCATCACCCCTAGTTTCCTTCACTTCTATTTCCTTAAATACCATTTCCTTACTTTCATATCCAATACTCTCCAAAAAAAGTATTACGTTCTTCCTCTGTCCTCTTATCATTTTTTTCCTTTACTTCTTCCTTTAATGATTTTAAAACTTCTCTTTCTTCTTCATTCAGATCTTTTCTTATTATAATATTTTCCATCCCCGCCTCTTTGCTTAATTTCCAGGTCACTTTAAGTATCTCATTTATTACACTTTCTGACATAAACTTGACTCTCATTGGTCTTGTTTCCCCTTTCTTATAAGGCCCTATCCTCCTTACTTCCTCAATTTCTTTTACCCACTTGTCTCCTTCGGGGTCAATCTTGCCTTATTCCTCTCACCATGTTCGTGTCTCTCTCGAGTCTTGCGAACCTAACCTTTTCTTCCTTTTCCCTGTTTCCAAATACTACCACACATCTGTTCCTTTCTACAGTTTCTCTCACTATTTTCTCTTTTTTCTTCAGTATTTTCACTACATTTTCTTCCATTTCTTTCTTGTTCATTTCCCTTTCTTCCTGGATGATCTCTCTTAACCCACGAACGCATAGAGCCCAATTAAATGGGCGGAAATTTTACTTTTTAGAAACACTAATTTTATCTAAGTTTACCAGAGAATTTACGTTCTTCTTGTTGCAGGATGTAAAGAAAACGTAACATTTCTTAGCTGGTGATTCATATTCTAACTTACTTTGTAAACAACAAGTAAATGAAGGAAGGAAGGAGAGCTACTTCATTGCTTCTACCAAAATGTCTGGACATAAGTAAGTTATTGTCTATACAGTGCTCCATATGGAACTTCTTATAGTGAGTGATGGTGAAAATGACACATAAAGACTTGTTTTAATGTGTGAAATTATTGATTTGAGGGAAAACCACATTCTGTCACTTTTATTATCAGTGAAAATATGATGCCAATTTAAATGGGCTCTATGGAGCTCAGTCAGGGCACTGCTGCCTAAGGAGAATACTTGAATTAAAATACTTGTTCACTTTTAATGCTTGTGTTACTTTATTTTGATTATATCTGATATATTCTTATCCCCAAGGGTCAATATGTGTATGAATATATATTTAGGATCCTAAAAAATTGTTTGTTGCGTAATATATTTTTACTTTTACTAATGTATATAATAACTGGGTCTTTTCTCAATATTACAATGTATTCTCGGGTAACACACCCGAGGTGATGCCCTAAGCTTACATGAAGTACATAAACCATCTATTGTAGAAAAATGAGCAGATGAAGGATTTACATCTGTGGACATATTTAGATACTTTTGGGACAAAGAATTGATTGAGGTGATCAAGACAGAGACAAACCGTTATCATCAAGTTAAAATTGGGAAAGATTTATGTGTTACCGAAGAAGAACTGCATCAGGTACTTGGCATCTTTCTTCTCTCATGATATAACCCAGTTCCAAACCGACGGCTGTATTGGACGAAGCAGGCGGCCACCCGAAATCTGGCTGTAACTCAGTGTGGAATGACAAGAAACCGATTTGAGGAGATCGTGTGAAGCCTGCACTTTGTGGACAACTCAAAGAAGCCTTCGGATGATAAGATCTTTAAGATTCGCCCTCTTTTTGAACATTTCAACAAGCTCTTCATGGATATCGCTCAACCACTTCCTGTGACATGTGCTATTGATGAAGCCATGGAACCATATTATGGGCGACATGGATTCAAACAATTCATTAGAGGAAAGCCCATGAGATTTGGCTACAAGTTTTGGTGTCTATGCTCCCATGAAGGACTGTTAATGAATTTCCGCTTGTATGAAGGAAAAGACTCTGGGTTTGAGGAAGGAATGCCTATGGGTGAATCTGTAGTCCATGCATTGGCCAAAGAAACAGTACCTAAGGGTAGCAGTGGATATGTTGACAACTTTTTTACAACACTGCCTCTTCTCCAGTTTTTCCAGGAAGCTAATATTAGTCTGACAGGTACAATTCGTAAGGACAGAGTCAAGGATGTCCCAGTGTCAGACATCAAGAAAAATGAGAGAGGGGAAGCAGAGTTGTTTCAGGAAAAAGAAAAGAAGATTGCTATTTGTACATGGAATGACAACAGCGATGTTAGGGTGGCAACAAACAGAAGTGAAAGTGCATCTCTCTCAATGGGCAAATGCAAACGGTGGTCAATAAAGAAGAAAGAAGTGGTAGTAATCCCTCACCCAAACATTGTGAAGCTTTATAACAAAGGAATGGGAGGAGTAGATCTGTTTGATCAATTTAGGGGAAAGTATAGAGTGTCATTTAGGAAGCGAGTGTGGAACTTTCCTCTTTTCCACTTTCTCCTGAATGGCTCAATTGTAAATGGGTGGATTCTCTACAGAAAGATTCACAAGGTGTCACAGCTAGAGTTTCTGAGGGAAATTGTCAATGTTCTGCTAAAACCATCAGAGAAACCTCGTAGACTTGTGCCCCTAACTTCACCTGAGCATGTATGCTACGACAGAACAGATCATTATGTTGTGATGGGAGATACTCAATGGCGGTGTGGTGTGTGTAAGAAGAATGTGAAGCCTAAGTGCTTCAAATGTGATGTGGCACTGCACATCCAGTGCTTTGTGGAGTATCACACAAAGAAATAGGAATGCGTATTTTTCAGTCAACTGATGTAAAAGCCTATGTCAAAGCTCTTAGTATTGCCTGCAAATAATATACAGTCATAATTTCTCAGTCTCATGAATTTATGCTTCAAAATATATAGGAGTAAGCTTTCCTAGAATTCTTTTTTAACTGCTATGAATCTTATTATAGACTGCTACTTTATATTTATGCGGCAGATTCTTGTAATAATTTCATTAGCTATACATTTTCTTTTTTTTAATTACTCTCTTTACAACAAATATTTATTAAATGAGATGGTTCAACACATAATTCTTCCATTTAATCCAGATCCATCAATAAATTTTATCATATCAATGCACAGTGATGAAAATTGAGAGTCACACCAAGAGGGACTGCTCCATAGAGCCCATTTAAATGGGCGTGCCATATTTCCTTATTCGAGGAGCAAAATTGAAAAAAACATGCATAATTCTCAGTTTTAGATCAAAATTGTTAAGTTCTATAAGAACAAACCAATTTGGATGATAAAGAAGAGTAGTCCGTGCTAAAGGGTTAAGCTGACCACTTCTTTCTGTTCTTCTTCTACGTGTGCCCACTTTGCCTTGTGTTCTTCTAGTACATTACTCACCTTCTCCGTTTTATTAGTACTCTCTTCAAGTTTCCTCCTCAGTTCAACATTTTCCCTCTTCAAATTCTTAATCTCTTCATTGGCTGTTTCGTTGGACTGGATTAGACTCTGTATGGTGGTTTCCGTATTTCCTGACACATCCTTTATCACTAGATTCTCTACTTTTTTTTCGAGTTCACTAATCCTCATAATTAATGTTTTCACCAGGTCCATGACATTAGTATTAGCATCAAATCCTTGAAATTCCATTCCCTCATTGTTTACATTTTCGGCCATCTTTAGCGTACCGGTAAAGTACCTAAACAGCTGTTACCGAATAAGCCACAAACATTCATGTATACTATTGCCAACAAATCTTTACATTTTTGGTAGTCTACCAACTTTCATTATTTTAAATTTAAAGAAAGACCCTAGGAGACAGGACAGACAAAATTCCTGAAACTACTCAAGGTTAGGAGCGATGCCTGGGACGACCTCTGTGTGTGTGTGTGTGTGTGTGTGTGTGTGTGTGTGTGTGAGAGAGAGAGAGAGAGAGAGAGAGAGAGAGAGAGAGAGAGAGAGAGAGAGAGAGCAGACAGACAGACAGACAGACAGACAGAGACAGAGACAAAGAGAGAAGTGGGAGGAAACTACATGTGTATGTATGTGCTCATGTGTGTGTGTGTGTGTGTGTGTGTGTGTGTGTGTGTGTGTGTGTGTGTATGTGTGTGTGTGTGTGTGTGTCTCCCCGCGTTTATGTGCGTGTGTGCGTGTGTATGACCTCACGAATAATCTCTATATGATCCACATGAAAGGGAAAGTTTTGTGAACCAAGAGCGCTTATTGTTCTGAACCCTTTTTATTGCTGGGGTTCACTTTTGAGCTGAGTAGAATGGCCTGAAAGTAAAGAAAATAAAGCAGGAAAAGAGTGTTGTAATAGAGTTAAAGTAGTGGTGGTGGTGGTGGTGGTGGTGGTGGTGGTGGTTGTAGTATTAGTGGTGAAGGTAATAGTAGTAGTAGTTGCAGTAGTAGTAGTAGTAGCAGTAGTAATAGTAGTAGTAGTAGTAGTTGTTGTTGTTGTTGTTGTTGTAATCACAGGCTCATCTGAACGTGAACCCAGTGGACTGCAGGCTGAAGTTGCCCTCCTGCAGTACACCACACTTCTTTTCGGGACAGTGGAGTCGACCAGTTACGTCAGTGCCACCACGTGATGGCGTCCCTGGCCAGCACCGAGGTAGAGAGAGACTGTAAGCCCTTGTGTGGAATTCCTAGAGGCTTAATCTAAATAATATTATGCTCAGACTATTTCCTTCATCTACAACCACACCTGATGGACAGATGTGAAGCATTACATTCTTGGATCCACGTGACGATCCCTTCATTCTTAAGTCATTATCATCATCATCATCATCATCATCACCGTCGTGATACAAAGGACCTTAATCTTTTTCATTTCTGCAACGGGAGATTACATCGTGAGAGCAAATATGGACGATTTAATTATGAAGTGAGCTGCTGAATACCATGCTGTGATACTGTGAGCTAGTGTGATGCTGAGAGAGAAAAAGAGAAAGAGAGAGAGAGAGAGAGAGAGAGAGAGAGAGAGAGTCATTACCTGTAGCCTATGTTTTATTTCCGCATATGTCACAGTAAAACTCACACAATATATATTTGTTCAAGTTAAGTCAATATTGAAATGACATACGGTACATAACACATGAAGTAATGTGTAATATGTAGAATATGAATTGGAAAAAACATGAATGAGAGACTGACTAGGAGAGAGTGTAAGGGAGATGGTTGGAAAGAGATATGAGGGAGACAGAAGGAAGAGAGATAAGACAAGAGTATGAGATGGGGTGAGAGACTGACTAGGAGAGTATGAGTGTGAGATGTCTGGGAGGAGGAGAGAGACAGCGAGAAGTATGTGGGGATGTACTGTATGAGATAGAGAGAGAGAGAGACTGACTAGGAGGGTGTAAGTGTGAGATGGCTGGGAGGACGAAAGGATCACGGAGATAACGATGAAGGAATGAGAGAGTATACACGAGAGTGAGAGACTAACTAGGAGAGTGTATGAGTGTGTGATAACAAAGAGAGGGAGATCGAGATGGAGATACAAGGTGCGAGATGAGGGAATGTGGTGTCGTAGGAAGAGGGGGTCGATATTAAGTAGGGACAAAAACTGGTGGAGGTTCTATTTGTGATGACCAATATATAACATGACAATTTACCCTTCACCACAATGGTATAGTTTTTTTATTTATTTTTTTGTCGATTCTTGCTTTACCAGTCGCCCTTATTTAGCACATAAGACACTGTGGTGGTAAAGGAGTTAATAAAGTCTTGACCGAACATCTCCTATCCATAGTCTCAGTAAAGCTGAAACCAGAGACAGCAAGAAGGTGAAAATTACGCTCTCGGCCACGATCATATGAAAGAAGTGAATCCGGGACGCTATGGACTTAAGTCTGCCACGTAACCACTGGACTAAAAAGAACAATCGGAAGAGTAGCCATTTACGGATTTCGAAGAGTTTAAGACCAAGATTAAGTTTCATTTAGTTTATTCATTTATGGCACCACCTTCCCCCCTCCCCTGTAAAAAAAAAAAGAAAAAAAAAAGAGAAAATATGTCCTATAATATCAGGGTTAGGATGGATGATTGTTGATTTCACGGGTTAGGCTGAGACTGGAGAGGGACGCCTTCACGTGGTGGCACAGATAGGACTGGGTTGTGGAGTTGCCCGGTTGTACAGAGGTCCCTCATCTTCTTCCCTAATCCGCTGAAGCTAGGATGATGAACACACACACACACACACACACACACACACACACACACACACACACACACACACACACACACACACACACACACACACACACACACACACACACACACACACACACACACACACACACACACACACACACAGTTTTACTTTATTATTTAGATTTAGATTTTTTATTTATCTATTTATTTATCTTTGCTGGTATCAGATTTATATTTAGATATAGAGAAACTTTGATAACTTGAGGGCTTAGATCTGACTTATTTTTATCTTCGCTACAACCTTTTATAAATAAAATATATATATATATATATATATATATATATATATATATATATATATATATATATATATATATATATATATATATATATATATATATATTCTGGCTGTCTCCAAATGATATTGTTAACCCCTTCAGTCTGAGAATGCATTTCTTGGGTCGTTCTTATCAACACGGTAGATATCAACTGGAACTATAATACCTGCTGGAATAACGACACCAGCTGGAATGATGACACCAGCTGGAACGATGTAGGCTGAAATGATGATACCAGCTGGAATGCTGATAATGCCTGGAATGATAATACCAGCTGGAATAATAATACCAGCTGGAATGATGATACCTGCTGGAATGATGTCTCCATCTGGAATGATAATACCGGATGGAAAGATTGTAGCAGCTGGAATGATGATACCTCATGGAATGATGATAACAGCTGGAATGATAATATCATCTGGAATGATGATACCAGCTGGAATGATTTCAGCTGGAATGATTATACCAGCTGGAATAATAATACCAGCTGGAATGATGATACCAGCTGGAATGATAGTACAAACTGGAATGGTGACACCAGCTGGAATGATAATAATAGCTGGAATTATAATAACAGCTGGAGTGATAATAATAGCTGGTATGATGATAATAGCTGGAGTGATAATAATAGCTGGTATGATGATAATAGCTGGCATGATACCAGCTGGAATGATGATACCAACTGGAGTGATAATAAAGGCTGGAATGACGATAACAGCTGGAATTTCGATAACAGTTGGAGTGATGATAACAGCTGGAATGATGATACCAGCTGGAACGATGATGCCAGCTGGAATGATGATAAAAGATGGGATGATGAAAACATCTGGAATGATAAAACCTGGAATGTCGGTAGATAAGCTGGAATGACAGTAGACAGCAGCTGGAATGGCGTAGACCAATACCCGGAATTAGAGAGAGCAAGAGCCGGTATTACCCAAGTGGCACGGTGTCATACGGGCGACACAGACAGTCGTGGTGTCAGAATATTCAGTTTACCCTGGCCTGTCCGTCCTAATATTATACATTATGGCAGCCAGCGATATTACTCCTCCCAGCTAACAGTGAGGCGGCTTTAACTTCTGGCCCCTTATTCTCCGTAACACCCTTTCCTAAGCTATTTATTTTGCTTATTACACCTTACTGTTCTCCTATGTGTTTCGTAACTTCTAATATTGCGTCACTTTTCATACTAGTACATAAGGTGCAAACGGATATTAACCAGCCATATCTAAAAATAAATCGATGAGGAGGTGTTAAGGAGCTTCCTTAACTGATGGGATTACCGTCCTTAGACTCTGGGTAGTGTAATATTCCGCCCATTAATACTTGTTCCAGACGATTTCATTCAGCTCAGGTAAGGGCTCTCGTTCTGGAGGGGTTAATTAATGCTCTCTCCAATCCCTCCATTTCGAAGTCTTCCTAAGCTGAAGAAAACCGTCTGAGGAAGAATTAAGCTTAAAAAAGACACATTTGGCTGTATCTGACTGCTCCTGTGATAAACATCTGAATATCTAAATATAATACTCCATCATGTATGCAACAGGTCAACCCTGGAACTGTCTCTCTTTCTGTCTGTATTGCCTATGATGCCCAGTCTTTCAAACGCAGTGAATCCAGGAATCTCGAAATGAACGAGCCTTAAATTTGGCTCCCTGTTATCTTGCTTTTGTTATTTCTTGGAGGGAACAATGTTGCTGGATTCTGGCCTTTTGTTCCTTCTTTCTTGCATTTAAAAAAATAACAAGAATGTAATGAACAATATAATTTCGTGATTATAAAGAAGAAATTATTCTCCTGATTAGATTTTTATGCTACTTCATGACGATTTTATTCTGTTCTAAAAATGTTATCTCAGAATGAAGGTAGAATGTGTCAGTTTAGAGAGAGAGAGAGAGAGAGAGAGAGAGAGAGGCTTTATGCCCGCCGTAATGGGGAAGGCCTGAAAGCAGTAGTTCAGGAGCGGTGGATTAATGAAGGTCTCAGTCGTTGTGTTGAGAGAGAGAGAGAGAGAGAGAGAGAGAGAGAGAGAGAGAGAGAGAGACTGATTCAGAAGCACTAAATTAATGGATCCTCCTGCGTTCGTGTGTGTGTGTGTGTGTGTGTGTGTGTGTGTGTGTGTGTGTGTGTGTGACCAGAGATTTCAGAAGGATTAATGATAAAGCTTAACGTGTGTGTGTGTGTGTGTGTGTGTGTGTGTGTGTGTGTGTGTGTGTGTGTGTGTGTGTGTGTGACCAGAGATTTCAGAAGGATTAATGATAAAGCTTAACGTGTGTGTGTGTGTGTGTGTGTGTGTGTGTGTGTGTGTGTGTGTGTGTGTGTGTAGAATGTTGAGAGAGAGAGAGAGAGAGAGAGAGAGAGAGAGAGAGAGAGAGAGAGAGCAGCAAGAAGCCACACGGAAAATTTATCATCAATGTAAAGAGATTAATGGATGCAGAAATGAAGAGAAATTTTTGCTTCCTCCTCTTCCTCTCCTCCTGGGGGGCGCGGTAGCACAGTGGTAGCGCGCTGGACTTGTAATCGGGGGATTGCAAGTTCGAGCCTCGCCCGGGCTGCCGTGCCGGGAGGGGTAGCTCCCTCCTGTAACCCTAGCGGGGCTATATAGTCCAATACAGGGCTTAGCTCGAGGGAACTCCATTTCTCCCATTTTCTTCCTCTCTTCCTTCTTTCCCCCTTTCCTCCTTCTCCTCCTCCTCCTTTCTCTTCCTCCTTCTCTTCCTCTTCCGTCATGTTCACAGGCCAGCATATTGAACTGTAAATTCCTGAATCCCTTTTCCATCTTCTTTCCTTCCGTGACATGACAGACGTCGCTCGGCTTTCACATCACGTCCTTCCCTCAGATTAGGTTGAATTTTTAGTGCCGTTGCCGATTTCCTAACATTTCTTCTTTAGCGATTTATTTTTCAGAGGAGCCTTAGTATGAGGTTGGAGTATGCTTTGATGCTATACTCTTCTTCCTCTAACATCTCTCAGATTTTCATACTTTTGCAGCTTATTTCACGTAGGTCAATAAGATAGAATGAAAATACCACGATTTTACATCCTCTCCGTTGCGCTTTTTAATGACTGGCATCGTATTCGTGTGTTAATGTATTGTTACAACTCGGCATCCATGGTGGAGAGGTGGTGATTGTATGCCAGGTTGGTGCAAATAGAGTATAGTTAAATCAACCCTTCAGTCAGACTACACCTGGCCATTACCTGAGCTAAAAGCGATGGGAGATCTTCATTAAACAAAAATACGCTACAGGAAGGAGGCTTACTCTAAAAAATTCTTCACTATGGTGACATTTTTCTCGGTGTATTTTTCTTATTCCCAAATAATTTGAGTTCTCTCTCTCTCTCTCTCTCTCTCTCTCTCTCTCTCTCTCTCTCTCTCCCTCTCAATACCAACACCTTAATCGAACATATGCTAAATTTCCTTTATGTTTCGACTGATCCTAAAAAAAACTAGAGCATTTCATTTTATTTAGTTTTTTCTTTTTTAGCGTATCCAACACCAGACGATTATGTTCAGCCGAGAGGGAGTCATAGGAACCGCCAGGAAGGTCCCTAATACTTTTTCCTAAGCGATTTGGTTTGTTTATACCTTACTGTCCTCTTATATTGTAGATCATACATGAGCCCGTATTAGCGGAAAGCTCCCTAACACTTTTTCCTAAGTGATCTAGTTCTTTTATTATACTGTACCTTACCGTCATCTTCTGTGATACATAAATCTTTCCAATATCGCCAATCTTGGCTTAATAACGTTCAAAGGGACATTACCCACCCATATCTAAAAATAAATAACTAAGGAAGAGGTGTTAGGGAGCTTCCTTAACCAACCACAACAAGGACCCAGGCCATTCTAAAAAGCTGAAAGTGGGTGTAGGAGTCTGAGGCCTTTACACTTAAGGAAGCTCCCTAACATATTTTCTATAGTGATTTATTTTCCTTGATACATGCTACTGTCCTGTTCTCATATGTAAATCCATTTAATATCGCCTGGCTTTAAATAGATAACATCCAAAATGGATATTAACTATCCATATCTAAAAATAAATCGCTAAGGAAGAGGTGCTTGAGAGCCTCTCTACCTGGCGAGAATACAGGCCTGAGAGTGTTAATGCTGTCACCTTAATTCTAATTAATTATAATCCTAAATCTTACTCTATTCCTGATTTTAACTCTAATTCTAAACCAAATTCTAATTCTAGCCCTACCTATAATTCTAACTCATTCTAATTCCAACTCAAATTCTAATTCTAACTGTAATTAATCCTAATTTTAACTGAATCTAATTCTAACTCTACTTCTAACCATAATTCTAACTTTAACTCTGATTCTAACTCTTACTCAAATTCTGACCCAAACTCTAACTCTAACGCTAATTCTGTTTCTAATTCTAATTCATCTAACATCTTAACTAATCAGTTTTGATAAGAGTGAGTCATAAGAAGTTGAAAGTCTTAATTCCTCCCCCTTTTTTTTTTATCCTACTCATTCTTTCAAGTGGGTGAGTGTGACCTGGTGTAGTGTGTGTGTGTGTGTGTGTGTGTGTGTGTGTGTGTGTGTGTGTGTGATGTATATAAGTATGGTGTAGTGGTATGTTTATGCTTATCATGTATGGTGTAAATGTTATATTGTATGTTATCTATTTCATTTTCTTTTTCCACCAATAGCATGCAAGGAAATACTCAGGTGGATTATGTAAAATAAATCACCCGAGAAGAGGTGTTACGGAAACACCAAATGCCCTTTAAATATGATCCTGTGACCCGTGCTTCTTCATGTTCAAAAATCTCCCTCCCCCCCACACACACATTCAGACACACACAAACACACACACAAAGCAAACAAACACATTCAGGCACACATATCCTCGGCCTAAGCTACATTTGCACACACACACACACACACACACACACACACACACAAAACCCTCACCACCACCACTTCCAACTGTATGTGAAGTATATAAACTTTTGTCATCGTTGCTAGAGAGGGATTAAAAAATAAATAAAAGCACGAATTAAGCAACCATCATTTTTCTACGGCCATCAAAGAAATGTCATCAATACAATGTTTTAAAAACGACATTAAACACAATAAAAACAGTAAAGCCATTGTTATTATCGGTGCGGACGCGAGAGTATCACTGCTGGCACGATCCCTTGAATTAAAATATGAATTGTCATGATAAGCATATAGCTTTTTTATTTATTTTTTTTTCTCTCTTTTTTGTTGTTGTTGTTGTTGTTGAAGCCAATACCTAAAATTCTCAATGCATGAAATTTTATCTGTGTTATTGTGTTTTGAATGTTTATCTATCGGCGGATGTGAGGGTTAAATTGTTTGTATCTATCTATGTGTCTGTCAGTATATTTTTCTTTCTACCTACCTACCGATACCTACCTACCTACCAACCTACCTACTGTACCTACCTACCTATCTGACTACCTATGCACGTACGTACCTACCTACTACGTACCTTTCTGTCTGTCTGTCTATCTATCTATCTACCTATCTACCTATCTATATGTTACTGGAGGCTTAATCACTTGCAGAATGACCACAAACAAATCACCCCAGGTCGTCATATCCTCTGCCATTTGACTGCCCTCCCTCGAACTCACATCCCCTCTCTCAATTCTCTCTCCATTCCATCCTTCCAGCTCATCCTTGGTCTCTCCGTCTCCCTCTCCCTCCACCTCACTCACATACACTCTTCTGGTCAGTCTCATATTCTCCGTTATCTATACATGGTCAATTATATCCACTTCAATACCACAACGCTCATTTACTTCCTCATTTGTCTATCCATATCCATCAATCTATATATCTGTATCTATCACTGTATATATTCAGTTAGTGTATTTATGTGTGTATCAATTAGTCTGTGTCTGTCTCTCCGTCCATCTATCCATCCATTCATTCATCAATCATTTACTCAGTCAGTTGCTATTTGTCTGCCTATATATGTCTGCCTGTCTCTTTATCTATCTGTCTGTCTGTCTACCTGACTATCTGTCTGTCTCCCTGACTATCTGTCTATCTTTATCTCTTCCGTCTATCCATTCATCCATCCATTCATCCATCCAATAACACCTTTTCCATAGCGATATAATTTGCTTGTTCCACTTTACTGCCCTCGCCTATGTTATATACACGTAAATCCTTCTGATGTCGCCATATTGTGCATAAATAATGTAGAAAAGGATATTAACCAGCCATATCCAATAATAAATCGCTAAGGAAGAGGTGCTAGGTACACTCATGATTACTAATCTCTGACCAGCGACGCGTGGCGGACAGTGTTATGACCACACACGAGCCACTCATTCGAACACAGCCTCTACACTACTGGACGCGGCAAAGAACTGTAACCAGGTGATTTGACTTGTTCTACTCCACATACCTCTGATATTACCATATTTTAAGGTTTCTCCTCCATTATTGTAATCTGCGTTTATTGACAGAGGCCGACATTTCTTCAATCTGCAAGTGGGCAATTGCCATCAAGTAAATAGGCATGTGCCACTAGATGTGGGCATTGGCGCCATATATAATAATCATTTATGAATTAACGGCATTAACTGGCACACATTTTGACCATAGGGGAATGCAGCAAAGACGTCGTGTATGAATAGAGCAACCATTCCCACTGGAGGGTAACGGGACATATCACTAGAAAAACTGAAAGAAAAGCATTACGAAAGCCGTCCGCTAGAATATGCTGTTGGCCAAGTCCAAGATTTTGACCATATCTTGATACCCTGAAGATTTCATGTCAATAGTTTAAGCCGTTAATGAGATATAATGCTGATGAAGGCGGGCGATAATAACTAGTTGACCTTTGGCAGTCATTTTGGTGACCTTGACCTTGACCCCGGGTACCCATTTTCGAACTCGTCAAAAATTTTGACCTTATCTTAATACCCTGAAGGTTTCACGCTGATAGCTCAAGCCATTCATGTGATGTAATAGTGCTAAAGGTGGGCGATAAAATACTAGCTGACCTTTGGCACCATTATTGTGACAATCTTGACCCCGAGTGCCCATTTTCGAACTGGTTCAAGATTTTGGTCATACAGTATCTTGATACCCTAAAGGTTTTATGTTGATAGATCAAGCCGCTCATGAGATATAATGGGAACACACACACACACACACACACACACACACACACACACACACACACAGAGGCGGACAAAACATTATCACTCCGCCTTGCTGAAAGGCGGGCGATAAACATATAGTTCTAAGTAGCAAGTAATGGTAAATTTTTGTCAGTGATATAAGTATTATAAAGCATTCTTAGAATATGTCCTGTGGATGCCGGCTTCTGTGGTAGTCGTGGATATTTCTCCGCTATGACCTATCAACAGCTCGGTTAAAGGCTTGCTTCAAGAAATAGCTCTATGAAACAATAAACAGATTAATAAAAAACAGGATGAATGTCAAATAGCATCGAACACTCATTACACGCTAAAAATAACAGCTATGACCAACTTTCATGTTTATTTCTTAAGATGTATATATATTACTTGAAGAAGTAATATAAAATGTAAAGCGAAAGTGTTTCAGTGATGCTTAGAAAATTATTCATTGAAGCACTAAACCTTTCAGCAACGATGATTGAACGTGTCTGATTGTATAGCCTACGCCCGGCCACGACTTTGGCTGATTTCTGGTCAGAGATTAGTAATCATGACTGTACCTTCCTTAACCAGCAAGAAAACGAATTTGTGAATTTGTCTGAGAAGCTGTAGGATATTAATTTTAATGTGATGCTATTTGCCCCAAGAATATTTTATGTCAATTTTTCCTAAATCATAAGTTTTGATTTTTTTGTTAATTTGTATACAGTATGGTAGAGAGAGAGAGAGAGAGAGAGAGAGAGAGAGAGAGAGAGAGAGAGAGAGAGTGCTCGTGGGCCCTTCGGGCCCCTCGCACTTGCTCCTGCGGAGGGCGCTCTGTGCGCTCGTTTTCTCGTGCTTTGCACTCGTTTCCTCGTGCTTCGCGCACGCGTTGCTGTCATTTCAGATAATCCGAGTCACCTTTATATACTGTTCTAGTCTAACATTGTCACTTGGGTATTTTGCAGCTAATCAATTGATCCGTTATTTGCAGCCTCGAGAATGGAACCCAAGTTGTCTGAACGCAAGTCCGAAATACACACACGGACACACGGCTACTGCTATAGTACAGTATATTTTACTTGTAGCTATGGGCAAAAAATTCTACGGAGATCCTATGCCGGGCGCCAGGAGCGTCGATTTTTGGTCATAATGTGATTGCTCATTAAATATAGTAAAAGATTTTCAATCGTGATGGGACCAAGTTTTTTCACATCAGCGATTTTTTTTTTTTTTTTTTTTTCAATTTTGGTGCGATTTGAATGTGTAGTTTCAGCTGCCCAAAACACACACACACACACACACACACACACACACACACACACACACACGGCTAGTGCTATAGTATATTACAAGTGCTCTTGGGCCCTTCAGGCCCCTCGCACTTGCTCCTGCGGAGGGCTTTCACGTTTATGTGCTGTTCCAGTGTAACGTTGTCACTTGGGTTTTTTGCAGCAAACCAACAGATCGTGTTATTTGCAGCTTTGGGAATGGAACTCAAGTTGTCCGAACGCAAGTCCAAAATACTTAAGTTGTACCTATGGGCAAAAAATTCTATAGAGATCCTACGCCGGGCTTCGGGAGCAGCGTTTTTTGGTCAAAATGTGATTGTTCATTAGATATAGTAAAAGTTTTTCAGTCGTGATGGGACCAAGTTTATTTCACATCAGCAAATTTTTTGCGATTTCTCTGCCAATTTTCGTGCGATTTTAATGTGTAGTTTCGGCTGCTCAAAATACCCCCCCCCACACACACACGGCTACTGCTATGGTATATATATATATATATATATATATATATATATATATATATATATATATATATATATATATATATATATATATATATATATTTTGCTTTTTGTCTTTTTCTTTCTCCTTTTACAGAAGGTGTGTTTTCTTGACATGTGTTTAAGTGAGTGTTTATCATTGCAAGTGGGATATTTGCTTGCCATATATTTAGAAACAAAAAAAGGTTGTCATTGTTACTATTCATTTGTTCCCTTTTTTATCATTGTTTTGGTCTTGTTATTTAGATATAGTATCCAGGGTTGAGCATTTGTAATTTTTTTTCATTAGAGTCTGTGGGATGTTAATGATGATATGTTTATTCCAAAACTTTGACATTTCCACGACTCCCTTCTCGATGTTTATGATGTTTATTGTGTTTATAAATATTTTCTAGTGGTGCCTCGGTGAGTTTTTAAAAGAGCGTGTGGGATACCTGTCTATCTGTCTATCTGTCTATCTTTCTATTCATTCATTCCAAAATCAATGTTAATAGTGTTTATTGTCTTTATTATGATAAATTTTCAAGACTGGTGCATCGTTTTTTTTTAGAGAGTGTGGGATGTCTATCTATCTATTTACCTATCTATCTATCTATTCATCCCAAAATCAATGTTTATAGTGTTTATTGTGTTTATATATATTTTCATGACAGTGGTGCAACAGTGGATTTTTCAGAAGGTTGTGGGATAGCTCTCTATCTATTCCAAGATCAGTGTTTATTGTGTTTAGATATATTTTCAAGACAGATGCGTCAGTGGATTTTATGAGAGCTTGTGGAATACCTTTCTGTCTATCTATCTGTTCATTCCCAAATCATTGTTTACAATGTTTATTTTTTCAAGACAGTCGTGCATCAGTGGATTATTATAAGAACTGTGGGATGTTTATTTTTATATTTATTCCCATTCTTCGATATTTCCACTACTGTCTCCTTGAAGATCAAAATGTTTATTGTGTTTATATTTTGATGCATCATTGAATTTTTATAAGAACCTGTGGGATGTTTATTTTGATATTTATTCCAGTTCTCCGATATTTCCACTGTTGTCGCCTCCAAGTGCTCCTATTTCTCAAACCCTCGTATTATATTGTCATAGGAACGACCCCCGCTGTCTCCTAAGCCCACTCTGTACTTATCTCTCTCTCTCTCTCTCTCTCTCTCTCTCTCTCTCTCTCTCCTGACCTCTTTTCCAGTTCCTTATTCTTCCTTTTCAGTCCGCTTATTTTCAATGGTTTCTTCTCTATCTTTAATGCTATTTTATTTGTCTTCGCTTTCTCACTTTCAGGCTTCTATTTCCCTACCATCTTTTTCATTCTCTCTCTCTCTCTCTCTCTCTCTCTCTCTCTCTTTCTCCATTAAGTCGTCTTCCCCCTTCTTCATTCTTATGCATGGCTAGCTTTTACATTCTTTCTTCCTCCTCCTTCTCCTCCTCCTCCTCACCTTCTTTCTTCTCGTCTTCATCTTTTTCTTTATTCTGCTCTTTCGCCCTCTTCATTTTCCTCCTCTTCGTCCTCCTGCTTCACCTTTCTCTTTCATCATCATCATCATCATGATTATCAACACAGTATTGTTGATCTGTTCATCACCACCATCATCATCGTTATCATCATCATCATCATTCTCCATTCTACTTTGTCTCTTCACTTCCTCCTTCTCCTCTTACCTCTCCTCCCCGCCTCCTCCTGCTCTTCCTCCACCTCCACCTTCACCTCCACCCGATCAA